>NC_142002.1:14889478-15581978 GCF_049901715.1 Pseudonaja textilis | reverse complement strand
GTAACATTTCCCTTTGTAACAAAATAGTAAAAAACAGTCACAAAAACATAACAAAAACATATCCAGTAAGGATATTATAGGCAATTTAATATCTGTTCTGAGTAAGCTGGTAACAGAGAGATAGGTCTTAGTTTAAAAAGTCAGCAAGGCTATCTTAACAATAAAGAGTTTGACAGTCTCAATTAGCATGCTGATAAGATTTCAAAACACTTTACCAAAGGATCTATATAAAATTAAGATTGGGAGAAGAGGTCATTTTATAGATTGGTAGTGGTCATGTAAATGAAAATATATGCACAGTTCATGATTGAAAGAAAAAAAACCATGGGTGCCTCTAAAGTACCTATATCAGAACTGCTTCTTTGAAATGACCTAAAGTTAGCAGTGGGGTGACCAAATTCAACAGTATCATTATTTAAATAGTTAAAAACAAAAAGGTGCTTTTACATACCAAATATTCCAAAATAATCTAATGGATAACTTCATTATAACCTTGGTCTCAACAACTGGCCATAACTATTTAAACCAGCAGCCCATCTGGAATGTCTAATGAAATATATTGTACAATGCAAAAAATTATACTGATAATAGCAGTCAGTAATAAAGAGGATTTGACTAGAAAATCTGCATTGTCCTATTGCGACCAAACCTCTTTCTATGGAGGAAGGGAAACAAGCCACTGCTATTTTCAGACATATCCTTACATTTTTCATAATTCTATTTTTATTGCTGCCTCCTGAAATGCCATTCCAAACTTATCTAAAAGAAGATTTTTGCTGGCTTAGAGATCACACCTAGCACAGGAAGAGGTAAGGGCAGGAGCTGATATCCTGATCATGCAAACTATCACGACCATGTCATGAACCAGATAGAATGGAATTTGCTACTTCTTTTCCCAGTAATTGTGCCAATTTTTTTCAAGGTACATTGACAATGGCAATAATCCTTTATAATCACTGTTTGAAATGCAAGAACACATCAGTGCCAAAGCAAGCTCTGAGGCAATCAATTAAATCCTTTTCAGATTTCCCCAAATGGCTCAGATACAACTTGCCCTTTTGGGGAGGAAGGACAGAGGTGAAAAATATCTGTAAGACTGAAAGGAGCTGCATTATGAAAGGATTTGAAACCTCAACTGCAATTAAGGCAACCTACAATAGTTTGAGCAATAGCATGCAAAAGTCCTGAAGAACACACTTTCAAGATTACTGCCATTATCTCAATTCCAATAGAAATCTCTGATCTATTTCATACACTTTCCTCAATTTTAAAGAGCCTCCATTTCCTTCCTACCCCAAAATGGTGGATGAGGGAAACTGCTTACATTAGAATTATATCAACTGAAACTAAGTCACATGTCCTGCATTACTGGCAAGTCTGGATTTATTCCACTTCCTGAAATAAGCGCACTATTAAAAAAAAAAAGGAAACTACAACTTCTCCTATATAATTAGCATTTTTCTGTCTTCTTCAGACATGTCCTTTAAGAAGCACCTATCAACTGGGAATTATTTCCAGGGTTACAAAAGGTAACAAGCAAATCTTTTGCTCACGAGTTTCTTGCACAATTGCTCATGCAACTAGCTGCTGCAGAATTTCTTTACTTATTTAACTTAAACTATCTCTACTAATTATACAATTTAAATAATGATAGATGAAGCACTGAAATAATACATTCAGATTTGCAGTGTGTTTCTTATATATCTCTACTCATCTTTGCTTAAAAGTTATGAGTCCTTCTATGAGGAAGATGGGCAGTTTCTAACAATAATTTCAAGGCAGACAAGAAGTAACCAAACTCCACACTATTTAAATAAAGCAGACTGACTATGTAGCAAAAGATTACTTGTAATTCTAATGTTTGTTTGGATCTTAGCTTTACTGTTTATTAAAGCAGCATTTGTATTTTTTCGCCCATGAACATGGAAACGTTGGTGTCTAAGTGTGATAATATGAGTTTGGATTGCTCTAAAAGAAATGTATCATCACTGGAGACTCGCACCTAAGATCTAATGACAGGGGGTTGGTAAGAATTTAGAAGGAAATAATCCATTAAGAACTAAATGCATAATATAACAACAGCACATTCAATCCATGATGATTTGAATGTGTACAATGGACCCACTGAATTTACCATAAAGTGCCTTTTTTGGCTACCAGGAAAGGGTTAATCCACTTTTTCTAATTAAGCAGATGTAAAGTTGCTTTCTGTCCTGCGTCCCTTTCATTTCAGCCTTACATACCGACTTTACTTGAGAGTGGTTTAAATCCTTCATCATATGTTCCAGAAACCAACCATTTGTGTGTGTAACTCTGAAAGTCAGATGCTTCCTGTCATATGCTTGCTATGCTATCTAGCAAAGCAAAGTGCTTCTAAATTCAGGCATTTCCTCTCCACCCCCCCCCCCATGTTATTTCATTCAAATATTGTGCTGTCACTGCTTTTCTGGTTACATTTACAGAGGAACATACTGAATAAGAGTACTTTGTGCACCAATGCACATTAATTACAAAATGGGAAATACAACAGTACACTTTTTGTAACTTGTGCTGCAGATCGCTCTAGGGTTGACTTAGCACAGGGGCAATGCTTTTCTAACACAGCTTATAACCTCATCTCTTGAAAGAGTCAGTACTTGAGAACTATCATTCAGAGGAAAGGAAAGAAATGTTTAAATTAAAGAAAATGAAATATATCCCAAATGAAAACACTAATAACTAGAACTGTTAGATGAACATAATTAAGGCTCTTCATTAGTGACCTTCTAAATATACATAATCAAATTAAATCAATGGAATTATACAAATGACAGTCCCATCTCAGATAATGTTACTTTAGAGACTGTTTCCCAAAATACAAAATCCACACTCACATTATTTATAATCAGTTATACAATCTAAAACAACTCAATATGCTCTAGATTGAATTTATCTTTAAGAACACTGTGGTCATATTTGTACTCTGCTAGTTATTATTCACAAGCTTAACCCTTGCTAATTATACTTCTGTAACATATGAAAGCATGATATTGTGGAATAGCTGAATATTACCATGCCAACAAAAATGGTGGTTCAATCTTTTAAAAAAATCCTGCACAAAATTAGCTCTGTTTTTCCTTGAGACAAAGCAAGTGCATTATGTAAATGCCACCATGGTAAAAGATCAGATGCTAAAAAATATAGCCTACTGTTTTTTTTTTTTTAAATTACATGTACTCCATTTTGCTGGCTGAATTAGAAACTTCAGGCAAGCAGCATTTGACACAGCAGGCAACTGCCAGAGGAGAAAGCAGTGAACAAGCCATCCATTGAATGGGCAGCCTGTTCTGTCACAGTCCACTAGTAATGGGTCAGTCATAGGGCAGATGCTACCTCTCAGCCTCAATTAGACGCTGGACTACTTGGATATTTGTCAGTGTCACTCGTGAACTCTGAAGGTGTTCTGATAAAATTGGCAGCCAAAAACTACAGTAAGGTAGAAAGCTTATTTTCATGCTACAGCTATAATAACTATGTGCGCTCAGGTAATTAAACCAAAAAGATGCCCATCAATAGCCACACTGAACGAAGCAACACACAAACACACACAAGTCGCCACTAAGGTACCCTAATCTCAAATCAACTTCACCTTGAGGCCATCTGCTGAGGCCTTTAGTGTTCCCATCATACATGGAGGAGGTGAAAGACTCCAACATTTTTCCATCGTAGGAGATAAGGTGAAGGTGCCAGCTTTTTTTCTTTCTCAAGAAAGAAATGATCTCACTTGTGTCCAAGCTTGATAAAGGAAACAGAAGGGAGCAGCTGCTGTTGCTCCCTTTCTTCATGCTTCATATTTTAGCATGGATGTGTGAAATTTGTTTTTCTCCAAAGCCCAACACAGAGGCAAGGCAGAAGAGTTGGTAGTAAGGACAACAAGAGGTAAATATAATCTTCTGGGAAGACAAAACTGCAACCTGGAGTCAGCAGGAAAGCTTAACCTGCATCCTGCAGCAGAGTCCAGTTTATAGAATCTGACTTATATGCAGAAGAACCATAATCGTCCCTTAATATTATGGAAAAAGCCTTCTGCAGTGAGATAATCAGCTTGTACATTTGTATCTTGGGGGAGGGGGAGGGAGGAAAAAAAGGAATAACAGCACAAATGGTGGAAAAAAGCTTGCCAGACATAGAAACATAGCAGGACCATATGGCTATGAAGAAAAATCTGAGCTGCAGACAGTGTGGGCGTTGTTGCTCAGAAGAGTTTGGTAACATAAAGTGGAAGTTTTCCCATAAGATAACAGTGAACATTAAGGAAATAGGTGCAAACAACAATTCCCAGTTATCCTGAGAGATACTCAAGAGCAGCACCACAGCAGCAAGGCCAAACAATAATGGCAAATGAGCCCTATCACAAAGGAAAAAAGGAATCAGTATAATTTCTACTTTGCACTTTTTAAAAAATAGTCAAATTTTGTTTTGTCAAAATTTTAATGGACTTTTCTAAAAAAAAAAAAAAAGGTTTAACAGCTGAAATCCTGGCCTGAGAGAGTGTGACTGGCCCAAAGTCACCCAGCAGGGTTAAAATATTTTGAAATTTATTGCCTAGAGCTATGGTGGCTTAGAGCAGGGCTCTCCAAACTTGGCAACTTTAGGACTTGTGGACTTTGACTCCCAGAATTCTCCAGCCAGAATTCTCATAGCTGGCTGGAGAATTCTGGGAGTTGTCTTCAAGTTGCCAAGTTTGGAGACCCCTGGTTTAGATAGACACAGATCAAATGGATCAAATGGAGCAACAACTTATCCATCCATTCTATAAATATTTTCTCTCATAATACCATTTGCAAATCAACCAATACAAAGTAATTAAGTTTCACAAGTCAATTATAATCTCTGAACTATCATATAAGAAGGCAAGAACAACAACTGTAGCAATGCTAACAAATAGAAACACAACGTATCGTCCATTATTTGAGTTTTCGACATTTGGTGAACTTGGCTAACAATTCTTAAAACAGAGTAAAAGATATTTGGAATTTACAAAAATAAATCTAATTTTACTGCTCACAAAAAAGTTGTGAGATAAAAGAGAATAGAAAATGAGAGGCCCACATTTACATAAAAAATTGAACATAAACCTGCAAAACTGAATGGTTAATAATTTTAAACAAACATGTCATCCCAAAACTGATATGCTAAAGACTCTTTCCATAACAAGACAGCACAGTTTTAGTTACTTACCAATGCACAAGTGATTACCCTCTAATTTTACATGCAATCTCTAACCTACAGTTGGAGAATTTGTTAATTCCTTTTGCCCAGCAACAATAACAACAAGAAAATTAGCTTGAAGGGGTAAATTGTTTTATTTAGTGATAGTTAGCAAGACTCAGGTTCAAAATGTCTTCCCATCAGGGAGTCCAGCTTCTGTAATTATGAAAAAATAATTTCCACAAAATAAAGAGTCATCTTCAAAGTGATTCAATTTAAATATGAGAATTTTAAAAAATGCAAAAAACATACAAAGCCCTGTTGTTTAGACATACTTTGGAAAAATCTACCTAACACAAACCTATTATAGTTGAACCACAGTTACTTGTACTTTTGTTTGTCTTGCTCCTAATGCATTTACCAGAAGCTAGCAGAAAAAAATAGATTTTTAAAAATGCATTACACTACAATTAGCAAAAACGGATGTCATCTATTCTGGAGTAAGAACTCAAAGTAAGTCTAAGATCAGTTACCAACAAAATATATGCATTTCTGAAATGCTACCCAGCTCAGTGCAGGCAAGCTTAAATGTCACATCTGTGGGATTGGCATCCAGAACAGCATTTGATCACATCTCAAAAAAAAAGAGAAAAAGCTGAATATTTTTAACAGTGAGATAGGCCAATTAGAAAAGATAAAGACAACACAGGCAGTTCTAGTAATACCCTCCAAGGAGGGGAGAGGCAAACTGGTATGAACAAAAGACATGACCAGTAGCATTAATTAAAGGGTTCGTGGAAATTTGATCATATTAGTTTCTCAACAATAATATAATTCACATTCACATATTCTACTTCCTTAGTGATTTTTAGCAACAGTTTTTCTAAAGAGCTTCTGGAAAACAGGAGATGGAGAAAAGAAGAAGCAGTGTTGCTGGGTTACTGAGGGCCAGAAAGTGTCTAGCATGCAATAACAGAGGCAGCAATGTGAATTCCTCCAATCAGCATGTTTATTCGCAATTCTGCCTTCTGCTTTCTGCCAAATAACTCTGAAAGGTCCTTAGTTCTGACTTATAGTTTTATGGATGCTTTAAAAGAATTAACTTTGGATGCCATTTTTAAAATTTCCAAAATAAAGTCTATCAGATTCTGAAATTTGTTTATACCCACCTGTTAATTGGGGATGAATTGGGAGAAAATTCTTATAACAGTTTTATAAACTTCCTAATCTTGCTTTAAGCATGATGAGGCCAGTTATATGTGTTTTAGTTGAATCCATTTGATTTGGAACTCAAACAGGGCCATTAAAAAAAAACTTCTGATCTCAAATTTTCCAACACATTTGCACTTTCACAAGAGCATATAAATGGTTCTTTCTGCATGTGACAAGACATTAACAACGTCTTTGAAACAATGATGAGGGCAAACAACTTTCTTCCCAAGAAGGATCACTGCACATCTCAGTAACTTTAATGATTGGCCCTTCAAGTTCCAATTCCTAGATACCAAAGAGAAAATGAACTATAATTAGGATTTCCAATAACGTTTTATGGGGGGGATAGGGAACATCTTCCCATAAATTAAACAGAGAATATTGTTTCAGGAGTGATCTCAACTATAGATTAGGGGGTTATCATAGATCCAAAGAGCTATCCATGCTAACCACTGGAAAAACCCACATGATGTGGGAAGGAAGTAGGACAGTGGGTACCCACAAAGATTCCATGACAAACCCACTGGGGCAAAGCAGAAAAAATGGGAAGCAGCTATATTGACGACCATGTTAACCAAGCTACTGAAAGCTTTCCCTTAACTTGCTTTGTAAATGGAACAAGGGAGTAAATTTTAAAACAAAAAACTACAGCCAAGAGCTCATTTCAGCTCCTCCCAATGTCTAGAAACCTTCTCAACCAGTCAGTCATCTGAAAAAGTACTTATGGTCTTTAAAAGCAAACAGTAAAGGCTGTTCCACATCTTTATTTTCCTAGCCATTATTTTTTTTAAAGAAGTCATTTCTATACTTACCTTATTCTTACCTCAAACTTCCGAAGATTAATAAGAACACTTTGCTCTAACTTAATGAGATATGAAAATACTCAGTTATCTTCAGTAAAGTTAAATTTGCCACATTTTTCTTCCTCATTATTTTCCATGACAGACATAAAAGCGCACTTTAATAAACCACATGTCATCTTTGTACAGAACACAATCGACAAGGTCCCAGAGTGAAGGCATGACATTCATTCAAGAAAGACGGGACAAGGTAAAAAGAGAGCTTCAGGAGTAACTAAGAAGATACGCTGGAGCTGCCTCCATGAAAACAAGCACACCTAAAATGACACCTATCAAGTGAGATCATGAGGCACTTCTGACATAAAAAGTAATATTGGGAGGAGAGGGAAGACAACAGTTGCTTTTCTGAAAAGCATCACTTGCAGTTTCATTTCAAAACCCTTCACTTATGCAAATGGTAAGCATTCGTGTAAATGTTGCCCACTGACAATAAACTGAACTATCTATCATTACTCAGCTAAATCCATTCCAAGCCATAAGCTAACAGAAACACTGCTGGATAATCTAACTGACCCTGTCTTCTTATTCTGGTATCTATAATTAGGCCTAATTCATCCCGTACGCGCACCAACAGAAACACGCCCTTTCAGAGCCACACCCAAACAACTACTGCCAATTTCAGATTTTTTTTCTATATTAAAAAAAAACACAGGAGGTTTGATTGCTTGGCAAAGGCTGAGGAAACTAATAAACACATTATTTCCTAGAACTGGAACACATGGCACGTAACAAGGTTGAAGATGCATTTATTCTATATTAAAAGTAGTCCTTGACTTAAGGTGACAATTCAAGCCCAGCAAATTTCTGTTGTTAATTGTTAAGTGAATTTTGCCTCATTTTACAACTTTTCTTGTCTCAACTGTTAAGTGAATCACTGCAGTTGATAAGTCAGTAACCCGGCTGTTAAGGTGAATCTGGCTTCCCCATTGATCTTGGAACACTGTAACCATCATCAATATGAACCATTGCTAAGTGTCTGAATTTTGAGGATACAATCATGGGGATGCTGGAAAGGTTGTGTGAAAAATGGTCATGTCACTTTTTTTTAATGCTGTTGTAACTTTGAATGGTCACTAAGTTATAAATCAAGGATTACCTGTAGTCTTCCACTTCAGTATAATACAGTAACTATGAGTTAGCTAAGATGCCCACATTGGTAGAATGATACTTAAAAAGAACTATTTAAAACAATGTAAAAAATGAAAACGTATTATTTATTGCTGGATATGTGGAATACATCACTCAGTTATATCCCCTGGTGCTTTTTAGGCCAAGACCCACAATTGGGGCTTTGGGGTTGGGTGTCAGAGATTGATTAGGATAAACAATTGAACTGGGTTACTTGGTCAGGTAAGCCAGGGCACAGAAATGAGTTCAGTCATACCTAATTTTGGTATGTAGGAAGTTAGCACCCACCCCACTCCAAGAAAAATGAAATATCCTAGGAAATATTTAAAAAGGCAGAACATTTCCCCTAAAAGGGAAGTAGAGACTCAGAGAGTCAGAAGCTCACCCCAAAACACCTTTGTTAATGGGTGGGCCATTAAGGCCTGGGCCAGGATATTCTACATAACAAAGGTCTCTATCCATCTCACCACCTGGCCTGGGAAGATTGCATCAGCCAGCACTCAGGTGAAGCCACTTGGTCCAGCTAAGACCCCCGCCCCTGGGAGTTGGACAGCCAATGGGATGCATTTCTTACACAGGAACAGGAAACACTAAGAAATATAACTAAGGGTCTCTCGGCATCTTGGCCCTTTTTTCCCTTCACCCAACATCTTGAAGCATGTGATCGTCCTTTTCACTTTGGAGCTCCAAGCCATGTGGCCCTGTCCACCATTAAACCATCTTTCCAAACAGCCTCCATGTTTCCAGTGTCTTTTTTCCTCACTTGGAACTGAACCCAAAAGGATTTTTCTTCCAACAGGTATAACTAAAATCAAATTATTTTAACCTGATTATTTCCTGCCGATAAAATTTGTGGCAAGTGTTTGAGAGGTTGAAGCCAACATGATTCTGTAGCTTTGATTGTGCACTTTTGTGCTAAGCCATGGTTTGTTTTAACACAGTTCATTGAAAATACCTTTCCTCATACAAATTGTAACACACAATTTTACAAACACAATAGCTGGGCTGACATAACATGCAAACAAAATTATTATGTAACAAAGTGTAAATCAAGAAAGCAATTATATAAAACTCTTGATTTCTTCTAAAACTTTGCTGGGCAAAGAGTGTCTTTCTAGAATTTTAATAGTCAGCTCCTAGTATTTTCTCCAAATACAGGTCATGCACAGCTTGCCAGATAAAGTTCTTTTTTCTCAGCTCATTCAGATGGCAAAATTAATGTCAACAAGTTTAAATTATAAAAATAAATGTTCATTGAAAGCTGGAAAGGAATATTGTTGGCAGGAGCAATTTACTTAAAATGGACTAATCTTTCTTTAATTTTTTTTTTTTAAAAAAAGGCCAGACAGCTATTTAGCTCCACATTTCTTCACTGTATCTAGGTTGCATTTGGTTAGCCAAAATCTATTCATATCCCATTTGTATTTTATTTAGTCCATGAACTGATGCAGGGGAACTTTTAGGGCAGCTTAGTTCCTCACCCAAATTGATTATTAGTTTGAATTTGATAATTCTATAATTCATTGTATACTGTACTTATGTAAAAATAAAAAAAAAACCCATCCCTGTAAAAAAATAGTTGCACCAAGCTCTTCCTTCAGATGGGAATTGGCAATAGGGCACTCAAATGCAAAATAAGTTAGCTGACGAAAATAACAAAACAAATACTGCAGCTCAAGTGATGCTGCATATTATAGTAGAAGTTTTCCAACAGTAATGGGACTGCATTCTTCCATGATTATGTAATCTACTACTTCACACAAGTTCTATGGCACACATCCAATAAATACAAACGGCTGTGATACTAAAATGGACAGTTTAAAATCTACCATATTTTGAATCATACTCCTTAGGGCCTGTAACCACAACTGAGGTTATCTTGGGCACTGTTAATTAACTATGCAGTTAGAAACTTCAGATCAACGCTGGACATTTCCCCCCCCAGCAAGCTGTCTTTCTATAATTTATGCAGTGTTTAACTGTTTGTGATCAGCAAGGATCACAATCTCTTTCCAAGTAATATTTTCTTTCTGCAGCTCTGCATCTGAACACAATTTCGGGTTTAAAGAAAGGCAAAAAAAAGCACACTGAATTAAACTGTTCATTCTTACGATTTCTCAAATAAAGCTGTAAAGGTCCATGAATGAAAGCTGCCAGGAAACCAGTATCCCGGCTTACATATATTCTCTGAAAAATCAGTTGAGATGACCAATCGCATGGAGCCTTTTTTCCCAACTTAATTCTCCGTGGGAACATTGCCAAGAACACTTGGTAATGTGGAAAACAGCACATCAAAACAAAAAGCTGCAGAAACTGAAAGGGATACCTGCAGCTTTTTGTTTTGATGTGACATTAGATTCAGTGTCTGCATACGACAGTAGCACGGAACTATACAGAAAAATAGGTGAGGAGCTCACGCAGGAAACAGAACAGTGATTACTGGTCCAGGCTGGTTGGGAAGCAGCATTAGCTGGAGGAGCAGGCAAGGAAAAGAAGGAAACAAAAAGATCCACTTAGGAACCCTTTTAACTCAAGATTCTGATCCAGTCAGTGGATAGAAACAGGGGTGGCTGCTCCGATCATTACCTTCACTGGAACCTGGATGAAGCAGGTATGTCCTTTCAGGTCTCATGAGACCTCTGGGCAAGGCTGAGTGCCATTGACTATGATGTCCTTCTGGTTTGTCAGTTGGAGCCATCGGTTATTGGGGTGGGGAGATAAACTACTTTTGCAAAACAAAACCTGAACAACTTGAGAGAAGCAGCTAAAAAAGACTTCAGGGTGCAGTTTGAATTCAGATGTATCACTTGATATTGCCAAAGCACTGATCTTCTCACAGGAATCTTTGTTGACCATGATGTAGATCAACATTGTAGATAAAAGCTAATTTAGCAGTGCTGTAAGATAAAATTGTGACTCTAATAGTTGGTGAAAGCCACTGAATGCAGCTAGGTTGCATTTGAAACTCTTTCCACTGTATTCCTAGGGAAACAGCTATGAGTCCTACTTGTAACTAGCCTCCACCAACACAAGGGGAAGTGCTCCAACATTCATGGAAGCACACTGACCACATGTGTCAGGACAACGGCACTTGGGGTCATAAGCCTCGTGAAGGCAATCCCAGACCATGAATTTTAGCAACTTCCCCTTTCTGAATCTGCTGAGAAGTCCGACATTCATCATCCCATGATGAAAACAGCAAGTTCAACTTCCAATTAGTTCTCATCACATTTTAACTAAACAGCAGCTAACTAATGGGCAAAAGTGATTGCAGCTGAGAGGCATAATACTGTTAAAAATAAACAAAAATTAAACCAAAAAAACACAAAGTTTCAAAGTCAATTTTTTTATCAATGGATTTTTTTAAAAAAATTGCTGGCTCATCTATGGAGTGTTTACAAAGTAAAGGCTTTTTCTTCCTTCTATTTTCTCTAAGAGCTACTAAAAACTGAAATATTTATGTAAAATGAGGACTTTAGAAATTATGTAAAGCATCTTCTTTTGGAACCAAGTAAAAACACTTGTTTATAATGTTAAAACATTTCCAGATTTTTTTAAAAAACTTTAATTTGTACTAATGATGCATTAAAAATAGAATATTACTCTGGAGCATTCATGCATATAGGAATTACATTATGAATTTGAAGTGGATCTTTTGATAAGCAGTATCAGCCATACATGAAAGCAAGCAGCAGCTTCATTATGATTCCAAATTCTGTATCTTTTTTTTTTAATAGTTTTATTTGGGTTTTCACACACAAAATACAAGTAAAACATCTTTTTTGAAAATAGCACGGTCCCGGGTTGAACTTCTTTATACAGACACAGAACTCAATTTCATGCTCCTTTTTGTATTCTATTCCATATCTTATACTATTTTACGTTTTCTATATAGTTTTTCCCCTCTTTTAATTTTCTCAATTTTATTTTGATTATCTCATCTCAATTCAAATCATTATATTTATACTTTTGTCTGTTCTGTTTCAATTTCATATTATCTTTTCTCACTAAACAAATTTTCTCCTGTAGTTACTAATTGGAGTATGACACCTTTATATCTTTTAATTACATCCATTCAACTCTTATTTAAACTTCAATATATACCTTGTTTATGACCTTCAATATAATACAGAATACATAACTTCCAATCAAATTCTTCTTGGCACATTCTTATAATACACAATATATTCTTTAAAAAAAGAAAGATTGTAAATATATGTAATTATAAACCCTCATTCCATTCCAGTTCAGTTCTATCATTAATAATCATTAAAATCTTAACATCTTTAACACTTTTCAATTAAATATCATACTTCCTTAAAAACACATATAATCTCCATAATTAATTTTTCCCTTATTTCTCTTCACGTTTTATAAATCATTAAGTATACCTTTTGTTACATTTATTTATTGACAAGCATTCCACTGAATTACGATAGCTATTTTATCAGACATTTTCCAAATTCTGTATCTTTAATACAGCTGAAGATCAGAGGTTTAGTTACCTAAATGAATCAACGCCCTTTTATTTCTGATGTTGAGAAAAATTTTAATAAAAATATTTTGCCTGATAAATATCTGTGCATAATAAATAGAAATTTAGAGAAAATAAGTGCTTAATATCTAAAATATTAATAAACTTGCACTGCTAAATCAATCAATAAAACAGAATTATTACTTTTTGAAGCACCTTCAAGTACCACAGGTAACTGCATCAGGCTGACTTCAAAAAAGCTAATTAGGTTGAAAGTACCTGGATGAGAGGCCAAGGGGAAATCCCAAAACTATAGGTTAAACTGAAAATAAAAAAAATACTATAGCAGCAAGACCAAAAAGTTTCCATAGTGTTGCCAAGAAACCTACATTATCATTGTATGTAATCACTAGAAGTCAAACTCAAATTGAGGCTGTCTTTTCCTTTTACCACAGCAATTTCAAAAGAGAGCTTTAATAGAGCATTATGTCTTTTGACTATGTTTCCTTAAGAGAACTGATGATTTTTAAGTGATAGCAGCGTCTAACACATTAATTTGTTGTATCTCTTGTATACTCACAAAATCTTCCAAATGTTCTATTGTTTCATTAATTTTCTTCATGTAAATTTTTGATGCCAAGACTCCAAAAATGTGTCTTATACAAATTTAGGTTGATTACATAAATTAGTGAAATGGTATACTAAAATCTCTCTACATTAATACAGTATCTGATTTCAGAATATCTTTTAAAAGATTCTATGAAATGCATTCCAAAGCAAATGAAATAAAATGACTATTAGTATATGAGATGCAGAAGATGGTTTTAAAGAGGGTTGGCACCATTTTTGTAAAAAAAATAATGAACATGTATTCATTATAGTGAGTTTGACATTACAGTAACCATCAATGCTAACTCATTATTTGCTTACTTTATTCAAATGGCTGAATTCATGTACATTTAAAATAAAAAACTAACACCCTGTCTGGATCCAATAAACACAGAACCACATACTAGTCAAACACATTTTGCACAAATCTGCACAAACACCTAGTAAGAAAAATATAAGGTTTTATTCATATAACCCTGCACCATATGCTCAATTCACCTTTGTTGGAATCCCAAGTTTTTCAAAATACTGCATTCATCCTCCTCCACAGAATGGAAAAAAGGAAGAATGTCTTCCTAATACAACCCACACTGCTGTGCTCTTTGTCACTTCATTTGCATTATGATAAAACTGAACAGCCAAACTCTAAGGCTCCTTTAAAAAGAAAAGGCAGATTCAAGGAAAATAATTCATTCGGTGCAAGAAAAGTAGAACAGAGAGACTGCAAGCATCAAAAGGCAGGACGAGGGGAAAAAAGAGAAACTGGCTGCAAGTGAAGTTAGAGGCTGCCAATCATTTTTGTTAAGACTGCTAAAGATACATGTTTAAATTCTACAGTACTGGAAAACCCAGTTTTAAAAGACATTTTAAATAAATATTCCATGTGACACATGGAAGAAGCAAGAAGATTATACTCCTTTTCCCATCCCGAAGATTAAGGCAAAGGCTGATGGATTTAGAGACTGGATTCATAAAAAGCCACTGCAATTTCTGCAATTGGCTACTGTCAGAGGAGTGCCCTCCAAGTATGCTTTCCGACAGCTCTCACCCTTCTCAGCCAGCAGGACCCCCAACCTCAGCCATTAACAATCACAGCCACAGGAGTTTTAATCCACAGCAACAGCTGAGAACAGATGCGGTGTCACACCATGTCTTTAAAAGCACCCTTGAAGAAAAACACCACAGCAAGCAGAATATTTTTTTTTTTATTACAGTTAATGCAGGCGTGCAACCACATTTCGCAGCCGTAGACCGGAGAGCCTTTACCAGTTGGACTGGACTGCAGCATTACTGCCATACTGAAGGCCTGAGCCCCGGCAGATCCTAACCGCTGTCCCAAATCCGGCTCCCAAATCAAAATGGGAAGAGAGAGAGAGAGAGAGAGAGAGAAAAAAAAGCAGCTTCCTTTGGTGGCTTATCTAGTAAATACAGCAGCCCAGATAAACAAATATTGCCATGAGAAAGTTTTTTTTACACAGGAAGAGCCTGTAAGGATGCTGAGCAAATCCATTGCTTTCTTTCTCTCTCTGGTGTGGGTTTTTTCCCCCTTTTTTCTTAGAATACCTCTGAACCTCCTTAGGAGAAGAAAGGGGGGGAGTGGGGGGCAAAAAAAACCCTTATCTCTCTCCTCTAGCAGAGCTTGGGTTTTTTTTTTCCCCCTTCTTCCATGGAGGTGTGTGTGTGGGGGTGGTGGATCACAATGCAGCTGCTGCAGCCCAGATTTCGACCTTGCACACCACCACGCAATACAACAGCACAACCATCCTTTCTCTCCCCCACTTCTCTCTAACCTCCCCCGCTTTTTTGCTTTTTTTTTTGAGGGGAGGGGAGACTCGGGTCTGACAAGAAACCCTCCAAAAATGGATGATCTCATGTAGCATTTGCGGGGGGAGGAGAGGGGGCAGGAAAGTGGAGGCTCCGTGACCTTGCAAGGCAGGCAGGCAGAAGAACGGGGTGCAGGGAAGGAGTGGGGGGGTTGGGGGGGGGGATCTCTTCCAGAAGGGATATGGGGGGGGGGCTGGGCTCCCCCAGGAGAGGATCCGGCAAGCTCGGAATCGGGAGCCGCCTCGAATGAATGAAGCCTCCCTGCGGCCGAGAGGAGCCGGCGGGTCCCCCTCCCCTTATTGGTGTATATGTGAGGGGGGTCCGTGGGGTATATTTTTCCAGCCCCCCCGCCCGCCCTTCTTCGTCCGCGCACATCGCTCCCGTCCGGATCTCGGCGGCAGCGGCGGCCCCATTTCCTCTCTCCATCCCGGAGGAAAGCCGCGGGTGAGAGGCGTCGCTGGGGGCCGCCCGTGGGGACCCGCAGGTGCGGAGGGGTGGCGGAGGAGAGCGGCCGCCCGCTCGGTCTTTCGGGCGCCTCATCCCCGGGCTGAGGGGGGAAAGCCGGCGGAGGGCCGGGGCAGCGGGCGAGGCTCACCTGCGGGACCACCGCATCGCTCCGCCGCAGCTTTCTTCTCTGTGTCTTTTCGTCCCTTGGCTCCGGGCCGGCGAGGGGCAGCACCGCCACCGCGACGGCCACCCGCCTCCTCCACCCGCTTTGGTGGGGAGGAAACGCCGCGCCGCCTCGCCTCACAGCCACCTCAGCCGCCGCCTCTCTCGCTCCCTCTCGCGCGCGCGCACGAGCAGCGGCCGGACCCCGCCCTCTCCTCTCTCTCCCTCCCCTCCAGCACCAGCCTCGAGCTGACGTGACGCGCGCGCTCGCGGAACCAGCGGCCGCGAAAGGCGGAGGTCTCCTCCGGCCGCCGCGCCCCAAGCCAAGCCCCGCCCACGCCTCCTCCTCCTCCTCCTCCTTCTAAAAAAAAAAAAAACCCTCCCCCTCCCTCCTCCTTAGGGGGCGGAGCGAGGAGGAGGAGAAACAGGCCGGCCACTTTCGAAAGGTAGGAGCCGCGCGCTCACCGCCCAGGCCCGGCGATTCCCGTCGAGGCTTTACGCGAGTGGCGTAGCGCTGGATGGGAGGGGTGGAGGCCAAGGGAGGAAAGCGGCGCCTTTTCTTTTCTTTTCTTTTTTTTTTTTTACGACGGCGGCGTTGCTTGGCGGCCGCGCCGGGCAACCCTCCCCCCCAGCGAGGAGCGCGAGGCCCGGTGGCAGGTAAGGCGCCTCGTGAGGGGAGTTCGCCTCTGAGGGGGAATCGGGCGCGGAGGCCCCGGTTGAAATGAGGAGAAAGGCCGCCTGAGGGGGACCCTGAGCGTGGGGCCGGTTCGGCTGCTTGGACAGCGCTCCCGCGGGGCCGGACCCGCCTCCCCGGCTCTCCCAACGGCGCCTGGATGGTTGAAATCCTCCCGCCTTTTCTCCGTGAGGGAAAACCGTCCCTGCCTCGCCATTCATTCGCCCTCATCCTGTGTTAGAGATTGTCCTCGATTTAACGACCCACTATCGACCTTCCCCCTCCCCGTTGTTAAGCGAGACATTTATTAAGTGCATTTTGCCTCACTTTCTTGACCCGGTTGGTAAGTGGGAGCCTTCTAGATGCAGATAGTCCTCGACTTAAGGCCGCAATTGAGCCCTAAATTGATGCTGTTAAGTGAGACATTTGTCAAGGTAGTTTGGCTTCATTGGGCGACCTTTCTGGCCTCAGGTGTTCAGTGAATCACTGCAGTTGCTAAGTGAGTAGCGTGGTTGTTAAGTGAATCTGACTTGGGGGGGAAGAAAGTCGCAAAAGGGGCTCTTGTGACCCCGGGGAAGAGGACACACACGCACACAGCAACGGTCATAAGTATGAAGCCATTGCCAACCCTCTGAATTTTGATCAGGTGACCGTGAGGATGCTGCAGTGCCGTTGTCAACTTGGAACGGTCACTAAGCAAACTCGTCGTAAGTCTAGGACTACTTAGGAAGCAAAGTAAAACGTAGTTAGATCGTCTTGCCTGCAGGGAAATTCCAACTATTGGAACTAATAGTTGTCGCAGCTTTTCTTTTCTTTTTAAATTTATTTTTTCATTTTAATTATGAGAATACAACACAATTCATCCAGCTTCCCTTTGTTGTACATATATACATTTTACTTCATCATTTGTAACCTCCTTATTTAATACATTAATTACTAATTAATCTAATCATAACTACTAATATTTCTACCTTGTCTTCTGCTATAAAACCATTGGTAAAATTTATTCCATGTTTTATAATATTTAGATTCTCCTTTGTCTTTTAATTCTAGAATTAACCTATCTGATTCTGCACATGCCATAATTTTCCTTATTATTTCTGTTTCTGGAGGTATGATTTCATTTTTCCAGGATTGTGCATATATTATTCTAGCCGCCATCAATACATGTACTATTAGATACATTATTTCCTTCTTAAGTTTTTCTGATATTATACCTAGGAGAAAAAAAAAATCCGGTTTAAATGGAATACACTCTCCCACCATTTGTTCTATCCATGTTTGAATCAGTCTCCAATATTTTTTGCAGCATTGCAAGTCCACCACACGTGAAAAAATGTGCCTGATACATCTTTACACTTCATAAAGATGTATCATAGAATCTATAGATACATATAGACTATATATCATATAGTCGCAGCTTTTCTTATTCTCCCTGGTGAGATGGCAGCACCTAGCTAACCTAGGTTGATCTTGGAAATAAGGTTTATCTCCGTTAATTATTGGATGAATCGCCACTAGGAAATGTAGGCTAAAAAGCAACTTGTAAAGCAGCAGTATAAACTAATGTCATATCTTTGCCCCCACCCCGCCCCCCAAAAAACAAAAAAGCTACATGGATGTGGCCATGAGGTCATCAGAGGTTGAGCACAAGATTTTACTCTACAATTTTCAAGGCTATTTTTCTGGGGGGGGGGTTTCTACCACTGGAAAGTTGCTTGGCCTAAAAAAAGGTTCCTGTATGCCTATCCCTTCATAATTGCAGGTTCTATTTTTTCCCCTTTGTATACTATACTTAAAAGTGCTTTGTTGTAGCTTCCAAGAAAATGAGTTGGTATCTGAAAAAGATTTCCTTTAGATATAGAATTTATTTGGTGAGTCACTGCCGAAAAGTTTCAAGTAACAGCTAATGGATAGAATGAGCAAATGCAGCCAGGAAATGAACAATTTCTTGCTGTGGGACGATGCTGAAAACCACCATGTTGCTCTTACCGACGAAGGCTAAGCAAAGGGGAGGATGCAGCACCTATTATGTAGCTATTAATCTGTGCAAGTCCGGATTGTTGACTCAGGTAAATCATAGATGCTCCTATTCCATCTTAATATTCCTGTAACGGGGATCAGCATTATGGGTCTTAAATCCACAAGATATTTGCCTCAGAAAAATGGAAAGATCTGGTTGCATTTTTTTAAAAAAAGGCAAATACCAGTTCATTACAGCAGGAGGTCTCCAGATTTGGTAACTTTTAACTTGTGGACTTCAACTCCCAGAATTCCTCAACCAGCAGGGTTGAAATCCACAAACCTTAAAGTTGCCAAGTTTGGAGACCTCTGCATTACAGAAGATCTAATATAGAGATCATCACTCTTAATTCTCATTGTTTTCAAAAGGCAGTTGTTTAGTTATTGCCTTTGAAGATCTTAACGATTACTAATACATACAAGTCATCAGTGAATTTCCTTTGTGTTTTAATTGTATGCAGGAAAACTTCCCATCCCTTCCTAATGAGTAAATAGGCACATGCAGCTTCTTTCCTGTTGTAATGAATGGGTGTTCTCCAGTTTTCTCTGAGTCATGCCCAAGGGACAGCGCTTGCTGTCAGTTGTCCGCTTTCAAAAGGCTGAATCAGACCCTAGTGATATACAGAAGTATTTACAAAAGCCGAACATCAAATAACTTCAAGGCTGCAGTCAATTTTTTAGTTTTCTTGAGAATGTTTTAGTGGCACCGACCTTTAGATAAACAAGAATCCAGTCAGGCTGAAAAATATGCAGTTTTGTCCCTGAATTCAAGAGAGGGGCTAAAGGAAGAGTCAGTTTATTTTCCTAACTGCGTGAGGTAGAAAAATATTTTAAAATCAGAGCAACATCTAATCAATTGCCATGCTCCCATTTGGCAAACCAAACGTTGTCTAGTATGTTGTCTAGTTTTCCCATTTAACCTTTTTCATTCGGTAGCTCGGATGCAGAAGCACTTCACACTTCTCATGTGTAAATTTCTTTTTTCCTCTCTGTTCACGTTAGGCTTTGGGCTTTCTCCAGCAGTCGTAGCCCTGCTTGCACAGAATGGACCCTGTTGTCCTGAGTTACATGGATAGTTTGCTGAGACAATCAGACATTTCTTTATTAGATCCTCCCTGCTGGCTTAATGACCACATCATTGGGTTTGCCTTTGAGTATTTTGCCAACGACCAGTTCCGAGACTTCTCTGACCAGGCCTGCTTCGTGGGCCCGGAAGTGGCTCAGTTCATCAAATGCACCACCAACCAGGAGGAACTGGCCATGTTCCTTGAGCCCCTGGACTTGCTGCACAAGAAAATTGTGTTCCTGGCTATCAATGACAACTCCAACCAGGCAGCTGGTGGCACCCATTGGAGCTTGCTAGTGTATTTCCAAGACAAGAACGGCTTTGCTCACTATGACTCCCACAGCAGGTGTAACTCAGCACATGCCAAACAGGTTGCAAGGAATTTGCAGTCCTTTCTTGGCAAGAGGGGCAAAGTTGCCTTTGTAGAAGAGAAAGCTCCAGCGCAGCAGAACAGCTATGACTGTGGGATGTATGTGATCTGCAACGCAGAGGCCCTGTGCCAAGAATTCTTCCAAGGGCAGCAGGAACCGGTGCTTCAGCTCTTGACTCCTTCGTACATCACGGGCAAGAGAGAAGAATGGAAAAAACTCATTGCTAGACTCTCCAAGAAGTGACTTGTGACTTTCCAGCGATTGGTCTTTTTTTTTTAAAAAAAAAAAAGCTTGTTCTCTGTGCCTGAGAGGAAAACTTGTGCACAAGACGTCTTTCTCCCTACAGAAAGAATGTACTTATCTTTGCACTTCTTCTGCACTGCATTATTCTGCAGTGCTAAGCTCTGGGAAATAGCGACGATGCCATCTTCCCTACAGTTGGAGCAGCTGCCGCTTAGCCTAACTTCTGTATCTTCCCAAATCCCTGCGATGCTCAAGTTCTTTGTAGGCATGTGTGTGTGTGTGTGATCCAGTTTCAGTGATGTCAGTGGCAGAGACATGGCCTCTGTGCAATTAGGGCAGCTTTCAGTGTCTCTCCTTTGGAAGCATCTCTGAATGTCTGGGAATGGAGATCAGATTTTTATATAGCGGCAAAATCACTGTTACTGCTTGTATCCAAAGCTTCAATCTTAGAGCTGTCCCTTATTTCTGCTTTTCTGAAAAGGAAGTGGAGGAAAGCTATTTGTTGTGTGAAGTGTTTTGCCTGCCTCCAGTAACTATACGCTTTACTGTAGTATGAGGAAGCCAAATTATTGTACAGTACGGTAGCCTCGAAGGCAGGAGAGACCACTCCTCTTTATTCCTAGCTCCATTTCCACCTCCTGTTTATTTCACACAGTAAGGATTTTTTTTAAAGGTGCTGTACTTTTGAATGAATGGTATGATAAAACTATTAGAGGGAAAGGAATTTTCCCTTCAGTATCTAGACTGGGGCCAGGGCCGGGGATGGGGGAAGATATATATATATATTACAGAAACTGAAATTTCTGCAGAAATCACTTTGAGCACTTTGACCTAGAGTGCCTTAATAGCGCACTGAATTGATTTCCCTAAATTGTATTCTGCTGGAGTGAAGTCCAGTAAGGCTTAGTTTTGTTACCTAACATTGCACCCTTGCATTTCTGCATATATACTTGTAATGGCAGGAGGATTCAAATGTTTTGTGCAATGAAGAGCTGGAGTTGACTCACATTCCTTGAGAATTGCAGGTGCAGACAACTGGCTGGTATGCCAGTAGTTCTGCTGCAGAAATTCAGCGTTAGGAGAAAAATTGTAGTAGCCAACAAAGCATCGGATTAGCACTCACTTATTTCTCAACTCTCCTTTTTAATTGCTGAATAATATGTGGGATTTGGAGTGAAGGTAAAATCATGACTGAGATTCTTCCATGGTTTGTGTGTTGGAAATTTGCTTCCTTCTGCTGAACATTTGGCTGGGCTGAAAAAAGTAACCTATCTTGTTTGGTAACATGCCAAGCCAGGTGGCATAGCTTTAAAGCCTATATTATCTCAGTTTCCCCCCCTCCATTAAATCTTGTTCTATTGATTCGATTATTGATTGCCTCAACAACGATCCTTTTTTTTTTTTTTAAATGCTGCAGAAGGAGCATGTTCAACAGGATTTAAGTAACAAGTTCAGGTGTTTTACCATATGTTGAAATTGTTGGGAAGAAGCACTTAGTAATTTCTCTTATTTGCATAATCTCATTATGTTTGGGAAAATATTCAGTCAAAAATTAAAAAGAAAACCTGAAAAGCGATGCTCGATGGCAGTAGTCTTGTTTTGTTTCCATACAATTGTTGAACTGTGGAATCCATACCCAGCTGGGAGAGAGGGAAACAGCCACTTAGTTCTGGAGATATTTTCTGAAAGATGAGGAAGCTTCTGCAGACTCTAATGGATTGTTCGAGTACAGTTATAGCTCATTAAAAATCAATGATGCCTTCGGAGGCTTTTTGGGGCAGCTCCTTCATTCAGTCATGGAATTCTAGGACAGCATCAGAAGCACCCTGAAGCCCTCCCGTGGGATCCACGGCTGCTTCCCTTTTGCTCCCAAAGGACTCTAAAAAGGGAAGTCTTTAATAGGGAGCTCTTTGTAGCAATCTACTGTTAAAACCCAGGACCTTCCATTTGGGTATTTTTAGCAGCAACCTTCACCTTAAAGGCAACTCGTCATAATTACTAGATTGTCAACTTCCTTATGGTGCAGCAGCAGCATGAAAATTCAGAAGTTATGCCATGGTGATAAGAAAAAAAGAAAAGAAAGGATCCTGGCACTCCTACGTCTGTAAACAGAGAATTCAGAATAAAAGCGCGTGGGATTAAGGAAAGTAACTGAGGCCCTATGCGAATTCTTTTATTTCAGTTTCTGCACCAACTATTGAGCGCCTTCACATCCACTGAGGACAGGAATAGCAGAGACACACTAGAAATGATCTGTGAGGTCAATTTGGATCATTATTTTTTGCATCGCTGGAAGTGTTTTTGGCTCTTAGCTGGGTTGAGGGAAATGTACTCCGAAATGTCTATGGGAATTCTCAGTCATCCAGGTCATGGCTATCCCAAAGATGCTTTTTCAAAAGGCAACTAGAGTTTCTTCAGTCAGAACTGAAGGAAGCTTCTCAGATAAGAAGCAAAATGTCTTCAAGGAAAAACAAAAAAGTCCAGTTGGTACTTTTCTAAATGCTCTTCTGTGCCATTTGCATCAAAAGGTGTCTCCAACATTTCTGGGCCTATTTGTCTAGAACAGCGACCCCCCAGCCTTTTAGGCACCAGGGACCAGTTTCATGGAGAGAGGTTTTTCCACAGATCAGAGAGGGGCGTGGTTTCACGTCCTACCTGCCTACCACAGTCAGGGATCGGGGACCCCTGATCTAGAAGTCATTTAGTTCTAAGTAAGTGCCATAGGATTTCCCTGCAGATTGTCCCGAGTGCAGTTGTGGTCCTATTGCTGGAAAGGCTTAGTACGGGAGCCCCAATGCAGCAGCTTTCTTTAGGCGCAGAGAAAAGCAAACAACTTTGGATGCCAAGGGCGTCACCAGGTAGAGAAAGACAAACACTCTTTAAGATGCCATTCAAAGAATTCTAACACTTTCCACCCATTTTTTTCCCCCCTTTACATTGATTTTCCTAAATGACCAACTGTTCTCCCCGTTTCGGCAGGTGGAGCAACAGGGATTCTCCCCCAAAACATGTGAAGGCCTGTGGCCTTTATAGGAAAGAAGAGACCAAGAGGCTGTGAGTTGTATTTGAAGGCGAGAGAGACTCAGAGGAGCCACATAAAGGGTAGGAGAGCAATAGCACTTAGACTTATATACCGCTTCACAGTGCTTTACAGCCCCCTCTAAGTGGTATACAGAGTCAGCTGCTTGCTACCAACAATCTGGGTCCTCATTTTACTGACTTTGGAAGGATGGAAGGCTGAATCAACCTTGTACCGGTCAGGATCGAACTCCTGGCTATGGGCTATAAGTCAGCCTGCAATGCTGCATTTTGACCATTGCACCACCCGGGCTCTTGTGTTGGTGCTTGTGTGCAAAACTGATCTAGTCAAGTGACGGCTCCAGCACCCCTTAAGCTCCGTCACATGCATACAAACACGCAAAGCTATTTACCTTAAAAAGAAAAAGTCAGTGCATGACTCCAGTCCTCCCATTATCATTGCTGTGTGTGCCTGCAATTCATTACTAGATTCCTTAACGGCTTCTGGAAGTCAGCATCCAAATGCAACAGGGAGGATGATGAAGAGTTGGAAGACTTAATTTGTTAAGCAGTTTGGCTTACCTTGGGCCAGTCCCTCCCTCAGCGCAGCCCACCTGATAAAGAGTTATTGTTTGGGGGAAAATGGGAATATTAGGTTTGCCACCTTGAGTTATCTATGAAGAAACCCCTTTGCAAATAAGTTTCTGTGGAAAAAGGGAATGACAGCAGATTCAGCTGTAATTGTAGCCTGGAATGAATCACCTTGCTAGTAAGAACTTCTCCGGGTGTTTTCTTAAGACAAAGCAAACACTGCTCAGAAGGATGATGAGAACCTGAAGGAAATATGGACAATCATCCGCAGTAAGGCAGGAGTGGCAATCGGCAGTCCCGGTATAGAAATATGCTCCCAGTTCCCTGCACCACCATCAAAACCAGAAGCAAGACTTGCCTTAGGGATCTAGAACGCACAGCCGTAAAAGGAACAAGTTATTCCATAACAAGAATTAGATTGTCTCCGTAGGCTGATGCCTTTCGTTCCACCGCTTAGAATATTTTAAGAGTCGGCTGGTTTAGGAGCTCACTGGGTCTCTCCTAGCTCTGCAGTTGTATGCAAAGTTGATAGACAAAACCTCTACCGACATGAGGAGCGTGGCGACCCTTCAAAGATCAGTGGTTGAACGTTCCCTTCATTAGTTCTATATTCTAAAAATGAAACGGGGAGTTAAGCCATGTGCTTCAAAATCGGGTTTCAACTTTATGGTTCTCTACAAATATTTTCCAAGATTTGGGGAGCCCAAATCTATTGGGACAATCCAGTTTCTGAAGCTTTTCCAATCTTGCATCCGTACAGATATCCTTCTGTTGGATACGTCTTATGTCCGTCTGGTGGATCTGAAGAGATTTTGCATACAAGAAGCTGCAAAATTGCCTTCATAACCTTTAGCCTGCTCCAATTTTTCTGAATGAATAGCTAAACCCCAATATGTAAACATTATAATCCTTGCATCGCACTTTGATAGCCTGGAATGTTTGAAGCATACTTGCATTGCAAGAAAAGCCAGTTGGAAGCCAAACACCTACTCCGAGAAGGGTGCAACTTTAGAAAGAATCTCAAACTTTACCTTGAGAATTCAGAAAAGGAAACAGAGGGAACTTTTTAACATTTTGGTAACGTTTCAAATGTGTTCTTTGCCCTTCAGAAAGATTTGAAGATTGCACACGACCTCACATTCATCCTGGAAAATGGAATTGGCCCTAACAAACTTCATAACTGAAAATAAAGTTGAAATCCAGACTCTACATAGTCCTGGGGCAGCTTTTTTCTGCAAATACATTAGATTTCTGTTGATTTTAATGTGCTTATCCCTACAAAGATCAGAATTGTGCAGACCACAATATTCCCTGTTCTACTCCAAGGAATCAAAAGTTGGACTCTGATGAAGCAAGGCAAGAAGAGTATTGATTGTGGCCAGCTCTTGTAGAAGTAGACAGGTGTGTTGCAAGCTCCCTAGACACTTCCACACCGTGCCAAAAACACAAATGAAATATACAGTATAATGTCTCCTTTTGTTGAATAAATTCTGAACTTTCTCCCAACAGATAGCAGAAGGAAAAGTTGCAACAATAGCAACCAATTTAGACGAGTGTCTGCAAATCAAAGGAAATATATCCATATGGGAAAGCAGTGCGCAATCTGCAGGAAGACTTAACAGAATGAAACAAAAAGAAAATAGCTGGTTTGTGATTTATTTCTAGGCACTTGAAGCTGCCAACCATATTCTGGAATGGATGATCTAAGTTGTGCTGCCTCTAATCACAATCTCAGCTGCTTGCAGGGAGGGCAAAATCCCTGTTTTAAAACGACGGGGTCTTGTCAAATACTTCAGGCTGCTGCAGAAGAAATAAAAAGCTTGTTTTAGGGTAGTCAGGATGTCCAATTGCAAGGACGGGCTTTCTGCAAAGGACTTTGGGGCCCTCTGGTGTGCACAAGTGGGAACTGCGCCCTTTTTATTCCCAAGGATAGACAAAAACTCCCCCTTTCTTTCATGTATTCTGTACTAATTTTTAGGCTGCTAAGTCCCCATCCTACTCTTCTTTTAAGAAACCTGACAGGAGGACAAGTGAAGACATAATAGAAAGAGAAAAGACCCAGACTATTTTAAAGCATAATGGAAAAGCGTTCTAATCAGGCAAGGTCCAAAAAGCGACTTCTGAACCATTCTTGAAGCATGAGTCATGCCTTATTTTAAAACAATTAAGTACCATATGCCACTTAATTGAGGGCTAGATAAAGGAACAGCCCTTAGAGATCTTGACCGATGGCAAAAAAAAAAAAAAAAAAAAGGATCTGCTTAACTGATTTTGGAGGAAGCTAGAATGGGAAGCAGAAAACCTTAGAAAAAGGCAGCGAGGGAATGTCAAAAGAGAATTATGGTAGTTTCCCAAATCCACCTGATTAAGCCATGCTGCCTGAGGAATTCTGGGAGTTGAAGTCCACAGGTATTAAAAGTTGCCAAGGTTGAACCCACCCCTCGACGACCTAAGACAAAAGAGGATTATGGGTAGTATCGACCTACAATGCTTTTAGTACACAACACATGGAGGCACACTTAATTTCTTTCCAAATTGAAACACCATGAAAAGACCTTCCCGTTCTGAGCTCAATGGGTTGCATGTATTAATCCATGCCAAATGCAGCTGACTGTTCACAGCGAGGACTCTTAACCCATCATCCAGGGCAACAGATGTCCCCTAATCAGTCTGTCAGAAATTGTGGGGCTGTTCGGACAAGAGGCGAGCCAGAGAAAATCTCCAGTCATTTAGCCAATGGGATAGCAAGAAGAAGAGGAAAAAAAGCTATTTAGGCTGGCTCACAAGTCCCCTAGCAAAAGCTAAGCCAATTAAATCTCCCTTAATAGGACAGGGAACATCAGAATGGCGCTTTTCCAATTTGCAATCATGTGCCAGATAAGGACAGAGAAGAAATACGTGTGCTCCACGATTTTAAAACGAAGTCGATGCAATTGATACACGTCGTTCTGGGCAAACGCACAGATCAGAGTCGAAGCTGCCCTTCCCAAATGTTGGAGGGCGGCTCTTAGCTCAGCTGATAACATGCAGAAAGGGGGAAACTACCGAGGAAAGGAGGGTATGGAAATAAGCACCGCAGGGACTCCTCCCTTCAACCCCACCAAGGTATTTTTAGAACATGAAAGGTTCAGCTGGTGCTGGCATTAGATGCTCCGCAAAGCTATTCTTGGAAACGGTGCCGGAGAACGGTGTTCTGCATCAAATGAACTACCCATTAAAAATATATATATATCTTTTAAATGTTTTAATCTGCCTATCAGGGCAGAAGTTCTAGCAGGCACGAACGAAGAGGCCTGAAAATTATTCTCGGTGACCGACATCTGCCTGTCCCCCAATTCCCTCCCCTCTTGGGTCCCATGAGCAAAACCCTGATGCTGGTATTTTTTAAAAAGATTTCCATTTTCACCATTTTGAATCTGCGCCCAATGGCCATTGGGCAGCTGAGAAACTCGGATGTTTGACCTAAATGGACCCGTTGGGGAGGCATTGGTATATAGATGATGTAATTGACATAAAGCTGAGAGCTCAAGGCAGGGATTAGCAAATGCAAGGCTACAAAAAGCTTAACGTGTTTTCTCAATTCCGGCTCTTTTGAAAGAAAAAGGATGCGCCCCCCCCCCCCACCGTCTATTTCTTAGCTCCCCCCGCCCCCCACAAACAAAAATACACAACAGAAGAACCAAATTCTACATTCACTGCAAGGATGGACTCTTTTATCTTCACACTGTGATTAAAAACAAGGATCACACGTAAGCCAGAGTCAGAAATCCAGTGCTGTGAGCACCACGGCACCCATACAAGCAGTGGCATCCCAGAGTCTCTGGAATTAAATATAATACTATTTTAAGGAATGCTAGCATCTCCCAAGGTTTGGCAATCTCATGAGGGTTTGGCATTTGGAAAAGGAGATCATTTTGCCCCTGCCTGTGAGATGCCATTGTACCATGTGCCATTGTTTAGCTCCAGAGTACAGGATATGAACTTACAACAAGGTGTAATGCAGGATACTGACTTACAACAAGGTGTAAGGTGTTCAGTGACCATTTGAAGTTACAATGGCTTTGGGGGGAAAGTGACTGATGACCATTTTTCACACTTACGACCCTTTGCAGCATCCTCGTGGTCACGTGATCAAAATTCAGGCACTCAGTGACTGGCTTGTATTTATGACAGTTGCAGTGTCTTGGGATCACGTGATCCCCTTTGGCAACCTTCAGACGAGCAAAGTCCATGGGGAAAGCCAGATTCACTTAATGACTGTGTTACTAGCTTAACAACTGTACAGGTTCGTTTAACAACTGTGGCAAGAAAGTGTTGTGGTTCGCCAGCAGCTGGTACAGATGGCAACGGAATCAGACAGTGGGGAAGAACGGGGACCAGTCCAGACTCGGACGAGGGTCCTGCATCTGATGCAGAGATGAGGCTAGGACCATCTGGGAGTGGGGTGCTGACTCTGGAGCCCCCAGAGTCTGGCAGCAGCAAGGCCGAGGAACAAGGGGAGCCTGTTCCCAGTGTGCATATGCACAGAGCTGCTAGAAGGCGAGAGCAGCTGAGACAAAAGGGGTGACTTGGGAGTAAGGCTGGGAGGTGACCGCCTCTCCCATAAGGTATAAAGGACAGGCAAAGGTAGAGAAACCTTTGCAGGAAGCAAAATCGTTCACTCTGTTTGGATTCAACCTTGAAGCTCTGTGTGGACTTTGTACTTTGGTTGCTTTTTTATAATTCATTTGGCACTTCAGTTGTTGGCAGCAATTCAAAGGAGAGAAAGGTGGGTGCTTATCTCGAGGGACTTTTTGGGACTCATTACCGGCTGGGAATGAACATAATTTCCAGCGTTGAAATAAAACAAGAGTTGTTTTAACTAAGCGTGTGCTTAATTACGGTCTTGGAAACCACGGTCAGAACAGAAAGATCATAAAATGGAACAAAACTCAAATGTCTTGGTTAACAACAAATTCTGAGCTCAGTTGTGATTATTGGGTGGAGGGCGACCCGTGCTAAATCTTAACTGAATTGTTTTGGTCTCTTCAGTATGTTGCATGACTTCAGGCCTTTCTGCTTGTAAAAACCACAGTTAAAACAACTCAAAATGTAGCACAACACATAAGCCCAGCTATTCAATCCTACCTTAGACTCATCTGTATCCAAATAAACCGACCAGTTAGGAGCCGTACACCAAAGGATGATACCTTAACTTTAATTTAAACTTAAAACATAGTTCATACGGTGGTTTCTCATATTTTAAATATATATATATATATTTTTAGGCTAAATGGGAAGTACTCATTGGTACCAACAATGTAACCATGGGTGTGTGTGTTGGATTTTCATACAGACTGGGATTGTTGTTATCCAATTGATCTAAGGTATCAGGTGTTAAAAAGATTTGCTTTCGGCTTTATGCTTTCGGTAGCCGTCCCAAACTGGTAGCCTTTCAGCCAAAACAGGAAGCTGTTTTGCACAGTTCTGCAGCCCAGGATGTCAAAACTGCTAAGCTTTTGTTGGCCCCTAGTATTTCCCTTACTGTCTCATAGAGGACAAAGCCCTCCCCCCAAATATTCTGAAGCAATTGTCCTGAATATTTTTTGAGAACAAATAAAAATGATGACATTCACATTAAGAACAATACTGTGCCTTTATAGTGTGCTTTTCTACTGTATTCAAAGTCCCTCCAATAGTTATTTTCGGTAGGGATAGACATGTGTTGTTAAAAGAACAAAAGGCAATATAGCTCAAGAGCAAACTGGGTTTTGAGCTCCTATGGGCTGCAAACATGCAAAAATGACAGGTGGGGAAAAATGCATCGAAGGGATGACCTTTATCTCTTTCCCCATCCTGGTGCACAAATACCTTCCAACCAACAGGCTCAGCAAAGCTCTTCTTGACATCGCCTAGGTGAGCATTTCCTCACAACTCTGCTCACTCGCTCGCCAGCCTTATATGATGGGTCTTTGCCCCGCCTTTTTTGGGGTCTTGCAAACCCGCCCACTGGCCAATGAAAAAGGGTCCTTGTCTTAGTAGCGCTTCTCCCAAAATAACAGACCGATAAATCAGGGTCACACCTTTTCCAGCCAACAAAGTGGGAGGCTTCGCCTGAAAACAAGTTGCACGAACACCTGAGTCCTTATTGCTAGAGAAGAAACCGACAGCTGTCCGGCAGCCTGGTGGTCCCTGGGAAGGAAAAGAGGAAGAGGAAGCCGTCATGGGCTGCTTCTCTTGATGAAATGGCTTTTGGACCCTGGTAGACACCACAGAGCCTTTCCAGCCATGCCCCACTGTTTTGACCTTTTGTTCGGACTCAACTAGCTGCCAACAGAAGTGTCATTTGCCTCCCATCCATAACCCCTCAAAGTTCTTCCTGAAGCATTGTGGGACAAACTGGGAGGGCCCCAGACGGGTTTGCTGTATGCCAGGAGATCATCCACCTATTGGTGCTGAGAGCCATCCGTTCATCTTTAACCCCTCCCTCTCCATATTTTCTTAGGAGATGCTCATTTGAAGACCCAGCCGGCCCTTCAAAGGTGACTTTGGTCTCCTGCTCCAACCCCACCATTTCTTTCCAGCAGATCCTTTTCCTGATGGAACTTCTACCTTGGTCCAATTCCCCACTTGGCCACCAATAGGATTTTCAGGGCCCGACAACTAAGTATTCTCACCTTGTTGCTAAATTGCAGGTGACTGGCCACTGTAGAGATGACCCTCTGGAGATAGGCATCCATCCACCCATTCCTCGCTCCCTCCCTCCTTCCGTCCACCCACTCACTCACTCAACCAACCAACCACTCAACCAACCACTCAACCAACCACCGAACTAACCAACCAGCACTCAACCAGCCAACCACTCAACCAACCAGCACTCAACCAACCAACCAACATCTGGAAGTGACTCAGATGGACACCTCCCTAGTGCATTGAACTATAAAAAGGGGGAGAGGATATAATTCATATAGCCAATCTCAAAGCAACTGTAATCCTCCTGCAGAGTTGATTTCACCACCTGGTCTACCTGGTGGGGTGGCCTCCCCTCTCCCCTGCTTTTTTCAGCCCATCAAAGCCAAGCTACAGTTTTTAGTTTAAGGAGGGCATTTTGGGCTGCCACTCAATCTCCGAGACGCTTCTTTTACGTTTTCCCGAAAAGACCCTGATGCAGCTGCCTACCCAACAGCTCGGCACGTTCAGTTGGCTCCAGTCCATAAGAACGTTGGGCTTGCCTGGCAGCCGAGAGGCCCCCATCTCCTCCAAGTCACTTTGGCTCTCTGGAAATTTTGCAGGGGTGCAAATCACTACAGCAGCATTGTTTGGGGGGGTCCTTTAGTGCAAGAAAAATGGTCCTAAGGAGAACTCGGAATACCAGGGTGTGAAAGGGCAGAGAGGGGACCGCTGAAAACTCCTACTCATCCCTTAGTCAAACATTATTTACTAGTCATCTTCGTTGACTTGGTTGTGTTTTCGTTGCAGGAGTGATAACTATCCAGCCACCCGCCTTCCACGGGAAAAGAGGCCACAAGTGCTGGCAACGGGCATCCCCGGGAAGATCCCTCTCCGGAGGAGAATCCAGCCATGTCTATCTGGCCTTTCAAATAGCCCCCTGGAGAGCATGTCCTGGGGGCCATGAAGGTCACAGGTCAGAGCAGCCGAGTCCTTCTAAGTGCTGCTGTTCCAAAGTGCAAGGAAGAACTTTGGAGAAGTCCTCTAGTGCAATCTCCAGTGTTGCTGGCACTGTTGAGAGTAAGTTCCATAACTTTGTCATCGCTGAGGAGGACAAGCTCTGAAATTGTGGCCGGAACTGCCACTCTTGGACCAGTCTAGCTAGGACCTAAGATGTTCTAGCAGAGTCAATGCAACGTGTGAAGCCTCCAACGGGGTGCTTGGAGGTGAGGAAGCACCTGAAGTAGCCCTCACTGCTTTGGTCCAACCAGAATGGAAAGAGGACCAGAGTCCCGCTTGTCCCCATCTTCACAGCAGCCACATTACCTTCTTGGACCTGAGTGTAAGGTGACGTTTGATCTTCTCCCATCTTCCTTGTGCTGCAATCATCTGTCGAAAGAAAGAAGTCCAAGCTGCTGACATAGAGAACAAGGAGAACTCCTTCACTGTCAAGTCAACTACTATGTGCAACCTTTGGGACAGAATTCACATGTGAAGACATCGTGATGGAGGGCGGTATTACACCTCAGTAACTGTCTGGTTTGGCACAGCAACCAAACAAGACAGACGCAGACTTGGAACTGCAGATAGGCCTCAAAATATTGGGCAAACTTTTTGCTTTCAGCAGTGAGGAAAGGCAGATCAAGCGTTGTGGAGACTGCAGGTTACCCACTCCTGTTTTACACAAGTGGAAAAACATGCTCCTTTCTGGGAAACAGAACAAAAAAGCTGGAAGCAGAGGTGGTAATTCAGCAGGTTCTGACCAGTTCTGGAGAACCGGTAGCGGAAATTTTGAGTAGTTCAGAGAACCAGCCAATACTACCTCCAACTGGCCCCACCAACCCCATCTCTGCCTCCCATTGAGTCCTACCTGATCAGCTGGGTCTCCTTTGGTTGCCCTGCACAGGAGAACGGAGCTGGAAAGCAGGTTACTGGGGTCGGGGAGGGAAGCGGGATTTTGCAGTATCCTTCCCCTGCCATTCCCACCAAGCCACTCCCACCAAACCTCCCTAGAGAACCGGTAGTAAAAAAAGTTGAGTCCCACCACTAGCTGGAAGGGACCTTGAAGGTCTTCTAGTCCAGCCCCCTGCTCAAGCAGGAAACTCTATACTATTTCAGATAAGTGGCTGTCCAGTCTCTTCTTAAAAACCTCTAGTTTTGGAGCATTTACAACTTCTGGAGGCAAGTTGTTCCGCTGATTTAATTGCTCTTAACTGTCATGAACTTTCTCCTTAATTCTAGGTTGCTTCTCTCCTTGATTAGTTTCCATCCATTACTTCTTTAGTTTAATCTCTTTTTTTTAAAGTTTGAAACTTTTAGTTTTATTTTTTTTGAAGAAAAAAAAAAATCTGGTTTATTTTCACTATTTTCCCCAAACCGTCAGTCTATCACATGAATGTCTATCACTTTTAGCCTCACAAAGAATTAAAAGCGCAAATGCATTTTGCTGTGTAGCATATTTCCTCTTTGGTCATCCCCCACTTTTGGAGATGACATTGGACGTAAATCTTTGTTTTTTTTCCTTTTTTTTAACCGAAACCTCTGAACGTCTCTCACCTTTGAGATACTCGGGAAAGGTAATCCTGGTTCAAGGAGGAGAGTCGCTGCTCCAGCCGGAAGATTCGGAAGGCCAGGTACGATGAGGACAACACCAAAAGGCAGATTCTGTGGATGAAGAGAGCCCCCCTGTTAGATCTGAGCCAAGAGGGAACCGGAAAGCCCCAGGAAAAACGGGAAAACTCATCCCTTGGGACTTACAACACTATGAAAATTTTCAGCAGCTGATAATCAGCTGGTCTCAGTTCTGCTTTGTAGCTTTCGTCCACAACTAACTCCTCTTCCTCTTCCTCTTCTTCCTCCTCCTCTTCCTCCTCGGAGTTTACTGTGCTTTCTGGAACAGAAATTCAGATCACCCCGAACCCCAATGGGGAGGTTGGAGACCCCAGAAACCAACGATGGCTTTGTGGGAAAAGAGCTCAGTCCCAATTCTGATGTTGCAATTTCACCTGCAACCAAACCAAAGCTGCAAACTACGGCTGCAAGTCAACGTCAGACCTCCAGCCCTTGCTTATCAATGGAGACCGAGTGGAGCAAGGGGCCAGTTTGAAGTTTCTGGGTGTTACCCTAAAAGAGGAACTGACCTGAGGGGCTCACCTTGAAGCCCTGGTCAAAAGGGCCCAGCAGAGATTAGACTACCTGAAACTTCTCAGGAAACAACAAGTGAATGAAAAACTGCTAGTGACCTTCTACTGCTGCACCATAGAGAATGTCTTAACTTACTGCGCTTCTGTATGGTTTGCCAATTGCACAGTGGCAGATAGGAAAGCACTCCAGAGGGTTAATGTCATTGCCCAGAGGATCATGGGTTGCCCTCTCCCCTCTTTGGAAGAGCTTTATAGCTCCCGCTGCCTTAAGAAAGTTCAAAACATTCTCAAAGATCCACCTCATCCTGGGAACCCTTTTTTTTTTTTAACTATTACCATCTGGCAGGCAGTACAGGATAATAAAAACAAGGACAAATAGGCTGAAAAACAGCTTCTATCCCAGGGCAAGAGCTCTGTTGAATTCTGCTGTATAGTGCAGTGTTGGTGCGGTGTCGGGGGTTTTCAATTTAATGTGTGGAGAGTGAAGGATGTGTGTTTGTGTTTATTTTCATGGTCACTGATGTGCACTGAAGATGGTGTTTGATTTCGTTGTACGAGGTGCCATGACAAAGTGAACAAAACAAAACGGAACCCCTCCTGATGTCCTTGGAGCACCGCGCGCCCTCTGGGCCAGCCCAGGAAGAGGCTGCTGCCCCTCCACCCCAGAGGGTCCTTTGCAATTCCACGCACCTGACACCAGGGGCTCCTCGGAGTTGCAGGAGGTTTCCTTAGCGCTGAGGTTGCTGATGGAAGTTCGGTGGATGCATTGGAAGCCAGCATCCGGGAGGGCGAGCGAGAGGGACGGCGTGGACCTCCTTCTCCACTTCACCTCTGGGACGATGACCTCCTGCGGGAAAGCAAACCAACGGTTGACGAAAACAAGAGACCGTGGCCTGAATTTGTACTGATTTTTCTTTTCTTTTTTTTAGTGAAACGTCAAAGTTAGTGACCCAGAAGGAGATTGGCGAAGTTATTTCTGACTCTCGTCTCAAAAGGTGCTTTTCAAAAGGCAACTGGACTTTCTCGTTTTGTTTTTTCTTTGAAAATGTTTCGCTTCACACTCCCCCAAGAAGCTTCTTCAGTTCGAGAATTGAAGAAGCTTCTTCGCAATAAGACTTAGACTTATATTCCACTTCACGGTGCTTTTACAGCCCTCTCTAAGCGGTTTGCAGAGTCAGCATATTGTCCCCAACAATCTGGGTCTCATTTTATTGACCTCAGAAGGAGGGAAGGAGGGAATCTAGAGCTGGTCAGGACTGAACTGAGGGCAGTGGGCAGAGTTTGCCTGCAATACTGTATTCTAACAGGGAGGGAGGGAGGGAGGGAGGGAGGGAGGAAGGAAGGAAGGAAGGAAGGAAGGAAGGAAGGAAGAGGGCTACAAAGCACCGTGAAGTCTATGTGCTATTGGTATTTCCTTCCTTCCTTCCTTCGAGCCCTCTCTAAGAGGTTTACAGAGTCAGCATATTGTCCCCAACAGCCTGGGTCCTCATTTTACCCACCTCAGAAGGACAGAAGGCTGAGTCAACCTTGAGCTGGTCAGGACTGAACTGAGGGCAGTGGGCAGAGTTTGCCTGCAATACTGTATTCTAACAAGGAGGGAGAGAGGGAAGAAGGAAGGGCACCATGAAGTCTATGTGCTATTGGTATTTCCTTCCTTCCTTCCCTCCTTCCTTCCTTCCTTCCTTCGAGCCCTCTCTAAGAGGTTACAGAGTCAGCCTTATTGCCCCCAACAGTCTGGGTCCTCATTTTACCCACCTCAGAAGGACGGAAGGCTGAGTCAACCTTGAGCTGGTCAGGCTCAAACTCCTGGCTGTGGGCAGAGTTATCCTGCAATATTGCATTCTAACTACTGCACCACCATTATCTTGGATGGGAAGGGTGAAAGCGACGGGGTGACTGAGCCTTTGGGTGACCAAAACACTGTTGTGAAGGAACCTGCAGTTTAATCTTTCAGATATCAATCTTACCAAGGCTACTGCGTCTGGCTCTTCGGTGAATTCTTTCAAACTCAGACTTTTTTTGCTGGAGACCTGTAGAGAAAATAAATACCAAAAGTGACCCTAACATGCTTCACAAGCTGGAAGCCTAGAGACTCCAGTCACGCTCGGCTTTACTCAAATAACTCCTTTGTAGCTAAGTTCAACAAATAAATGCCTCTTCAGACCTTTTTGGTCTTCCTGGAAGCAAAAACAGAGCTATGATAGAAGATTTATTTCATATTTCAAAGGTCCTGGGTTAATTCTCAGTCGTTCCACTGGAAAATGCAGACATGCTTCCGGTAAACGTCTGGATCTGCATCTTGGCTGGATTAAGACTTATCTAAACTAATAGGGAAAACTAAATGGCAAAGGAAGCTAAAGAAATAAAAGAAAAAGAAAAAGGAAGAAAATAATAATAAAGGAGTGGCTTAGAAGCTGTTATAAGAACCTTTACGTTTTATCCTTCCTGAGGTTACTTCATAATTCCCTTCTTTCTAGAATCTACCCTTTATAATCATCGAATCTATAAACTTATTTATTTTTCCAGCAAAAGGTCCATCAGGGATTTCCAGTCACTAATAAATGTAGTTAAACTTTTTTTTTGGAACTATTACCATCTGGCAGATGGTACAGGACAATAAAAACAAACAGGCTGAAAAGCAGCTTCAATTCTACTGTATAGCACAATATTAATGCAATATCAGGGGTTTTCAATTCAATTGTATAGAATGAGGAGGAGGTGTGTTTGTGTTTTATATGTATAGTTATAATGTACACTGAAGATGGCATTTAATTTCGTTGTACGAGGTGCAGGGACAGTAAACTAACTAACTAATCTTTCTCCAAGCAAGCAAGTAACATTTTGCCATCTCTGCTAGCTGAGTCACCTTTACCATCCGCTCCTCCACCGCAAATATTTCAGCACCTGTCCATTTTTGTGCGTAATGTAGTCTTGCAGGCAGCCTGCCCCCTCTTCTGACCCATGTCTGAGGTGGGCTGGGGGCTCCCCATACCTGTAAGTGGGTGCAGACACGCCGCAGGACGTCATAGACGCTATCTCTGGAAATGAGGGACACGAAGATGTACTGCAAGAAAAAGAGAATACAGGACGTGTGAGAAGTAGGGAATGAATGTCCAGCCCAGAGGTGGGATTCAGACGGTTCTGACCGGTTCTGGAGAACCAGTAGTGGAAATTTTGAGTAGTTCGGAGAACCGGCAAATCCCACCTCTGACTGGCCCCGCCAACCCCATCTCTTCTCTGCCTCCCATTGAGTCCCAGCTGATTGGCTGGGTCTTCTTTGGTTGCCCTGCACAGGAGATCGGAGCTGGAAAGCAGGTTAGTGGGATGGGGAGGGAAGGGGGACTTTGCAGTATCCTTCCTGTTCTGGTTAGGTAGCATATAGTTAATTTAGGAATGAGAGCTGCCCCCTTAAGGGAATGCTTCGTGGGAAATGTAGTTAATGCCTCTTGGGAGATGTAGTTCATGTCACGTGGTCACATCTGTAATCCTGGTTGGTCACTGAATTGATCTCTGGTTGGGCCGGGGGAGTTTTTGGGCATTCTTACCTGGACCCCAGCATCATGCTGGAGTGTTTTTTTGCCGTAACGCTATGGGATAAAGAGTACCATCTTATCACACTATTGAGGCAAGTATTGGGGCGAAAGTTGGACGTTGGATGAATCTCTGCATAACTGTGAGTTATAATTTGAGGATGCCTAATGAATCCAATAAACTAATTTTGCATGGGAGCCTTTGTAGTGCTTAGCTGCCAGTCCCGAGTTGTTTCGGAAGCATTCAGGAGCGTGGGACAGGAAACTTCCCCTGCCGCGCCCACCAAGCCATACCATGCCCGTCAAGCCACGCCTACAGAACCGGTAGTAAATTTTTTTTGAATCCTACCATTGGTCCAGGCATGTTAGGCCCCAAACCAAGCAGCCGAACTGCTGGCAGCCGGCAGCCATAGTACCGCCCCCTAACCCCTGCTCAATTAATAGCCAGCCATTCTTACTTTTCGGCTGGCGTTGGTGGTGATGGCGAGTCCATTTGGCAACAACCGGGCTGTTTTGTGCTTTTTTATTAGTTGGACGGAGACCACAGGGATAACAACCTGAAACGAAAAAGTAGTTGCAGGATGTCAATTGGAGAGATTTATTTCAGCATCTCAATGGATTCTAGGGGTTGATTTAGGAAACGTACGCTCTATGGAGAGGATTATTCGACATACTGAACCCTGGGCAACTAACAAGTGTGACTGTTGCCTTCCAGTGCCACGTCTGGCATTATGCACTCTCCGTTACAGGTAATCCTTCACTTACGACAGTTCACTTAGTGACTGTTGTAAATCAAATTTACAACGACCCTGAAAAAAAGTGACAGTTTTTCACAGCTATGACCATTATGGCATCCTGTTGTCAGGAGTCTGACAGTTACCCCGATTTAAATCATGAGTCTCGAGCCAAACTTCCAAAACTTCAAAAGGATTTATTGGGAGTTAACAGGTCCGGCACTGCCTGGGTGCAGCCGACTCTGAGACACACAAATTATTGTCACCCTTGACCCTGGTTTTCCCCCATCCCTCCAAGTATATCATAATCCCTATTCTCCAATGGGACACGTCCATAGCCCAGAGTCATCAGTCATTTTCTCCAGTTAGAATCGGCTAGCTGTCAGGACTTGCCACCCAGGCAGCGCCAGCATGTTTACTCCTAATAAATCTTTTTTAAGTTTTGGAAGTATGGCTCAAGACTCATGATTTAAATTGGGGTAACTGCTGGAGCCCGGACACTTTCCCCTGCCACGCCCACCAAGCCACGCCCACAGAACCAGCAGTTTTTTTAAAAAATGTGAATCCCGCCACCGCTGGTCAGGCTTACCTTGATATCTTTCCCAAAAAGGTTTGCGTAGAAGCAGAGCCAGTTTGGAGAAATGTAGAGGCGGCCTTGGATAAGGATGTCTCGCTGCAGAGCACAGGAGCAGACTGGAAATGAAAGAGACGGGAGGCGAGGAATGCTTTTAACCTCAAAAGGAGTCATCAGTTAAAAGAGGGGATGGATAGACGTGAAAGGAGGTGCTGGGAGAGTGATGACAGCCTTAGTAAATGAAAAGGAAAGGCAGACAAGGGATTTGAATCCCAGTTAAGTTTCCTTTTTTGAGGCTTTCCAGCACCTTTGGAAGGAAGAACGCTGGGAAAAAGATTGGGATAGAGACCTGTGTTGTTGTTTTTTGAGGGTCCTTTCCTCTTTACCTTTAACCACTCTCTCTTCAGTGGGGATGTCCTTGAATAACTTGTGATACTGAGAATTATATTTATTGGGAGCCTAGAGAGAAGAAAACAGACCCAAGTGTCAAGAACATGCAAAAGACTGGCCCAAAGCAAGCCTGGAGCATCTTAGCAGCTGTTTTACTTCCTTTCTCAAAAAAAGATCAAAAAGAACAGACCACGTTGAAACCACGACATAAAAAGAGAGAGACAAGGACACTCTTAGCTGAATCAGGAGTGGCTGAGTTCACACAACACACAAGGCCTTCTTGAACTCGGCAGCTTTAAGCTGGGTGGACTTCCAACTCCCAGAATTCCCCGGCCGGCAGAAATTGAATCCACGCATATTGACGTCCTTCTCAACTATTCCAACATAGCTATCAAGGAAAGGGGCCCACCAGATCCATCAAAATGATGACCATCCTCTCTCTCCCTGGCTTACCGTGACTTCTTGGGGACATTTCTTGAGTTCTTCATTCTTTACAGCATTGTCCAGATTCAAGCTGCAGCAGAGATGGGGAGAAATATCACCGTTGAACGTCTTTGTGTCTCTATACCGTTTCCCCGAAAATACAACCTACCCCGAAAGTAAGTCCTAGCTTTCTTTTTATATGTGCACCCAATATAAGCCATAATGAAGACCCCCTCCCACTCCAGAGTGCATAGGTAAAAACTAGGATGGGGATGAGGGGGTGGAGCTACCCTACTACTTACCTTCGGAGAGTTGTAGCCAGGCCTCACACACCATGACACCTGCCTTGCCAACTCATTTCTTCTGCAGCTGGCAAGGCTCTCCTCTGAAGGCCTCTGGAGCTGATAAGAAAGCTCTGGATCGATCCAGAGCTCTGTTATCGGCCGCAGAGGCCTTCAGACAAGCCTTGCTGGTCTCAGAAGCAGCTCCTAAAGGCCTCTGAAAGCGAAAAGGAGGCCAGGGGCAACGCGCACAAGTGAGTAGATGACATTCCCCCCAAAATAAGACCTGGTGCCTTTTTTTGGTGGAAAAAAATATATAAGACAGGGTCTTATTTTGGGGAAAACACGGCACATCACTGTTCCTCAATGAGTCTCATGCTGATACCGATTCACAGACAAGTTTTGGGGAAAGAATTCCTTCACGATGCTAGCTCCCAGATGGAGGAAAGGGATGTTTGCTGAATGCTATCCTTCCAGAGAAGAAAATGACACGTGAAGCCACCGCACGCAGGATGTCGAGATCAGCAATGGGGTGGGGAGTGTGGCCAGCATGGACCTTTTTCTGTAAAAGGTAGGTTACTGAGTCTTTATGCAGAATGCAGAAAAGGAGGTCTTCAGAATTATGTGTGTGTGTGTGCGTGCGCGCGGTGGGGACATTCAACTACTTGCGTCGTTGAGTTGGACAGTCTACCATCTTCTTGGTTACTTGTGTCTCAGTTGGCATGATCTCTCTTCAACTCTCAGCCTCCTTTCCAGGATAACAGAGGACTTTGAAGGGGAAAAGGTTTTCGAGAAGTATTGTCCTTCCCAGTATCCGTAATCGTGATTTTCCTAGACTCCCTGAAGTTATGATTTATGCAGAGAAAACATCAGATATGTGTATTAAAAAATACACATGCCCGAAAGTTAAAACTCACACAAATATCAAACACACCAGCTGTTGTTGGGCCTGTATTCCTTTGGGACCTTAATGCTGACTTGCCAACAAAGATTTAATAACAAGTTGCCCAAAGTTCCATTCCGAGGAGCACCATTCGGTGTTGGTTTACAGGTGGTCCTTGACTTACAGCAGTTCGTTTAGTGACCGTTCAACTTTACAGCCACAGTGAAAAAAAGTGACGTATAGTAAATATGACATATATTTAATAATCCATGTTATTACAGCGGCAAGAATGGTGTTTGCCCAGAAATGGAAGGTTAGACAAAATACCTAGTAAAGACGAGGTGAGAGGTAAGATTTTGATCTGCACTTAAATGGATAGATTAACCTTGGAAATGAAAGATAAAGACGAATCTGATTACGATACAGAATGAATTTTATTATTGGAGGGAACGGAAAGGGAGTTCGTGAAATGAAGGATTCAACTGACACGTAACCGAAAGGGTTTAAGATATATAAAGACCTAACGTATATACGGGTACATAAGATCTTGTATGAGGTGTAAGGACGACAATTTATGTCAATGGAGTCCATCAAGTTCAATGTTTTTAAATATTGTAATCAATAAAATTTGTAATTAAAAAAAGAAAGGGACTTATGACCAGTCCTTACACAGGGCAATCGGCATTTATTTATGAAAGTTGCAGCATCCCAGAGAGCAGTGGATCGCTGGCTTCCAACAAGCAATGGGGAAATAAGGTGCAACTGGGCTTTCTGGTTTGTTTGTTTTTCCTTTGAAGACGTTTCGCTTCCTGTCCAAGAAGCTTCTTCAGCATCCCCATCACCCAGTCAGAGCGGAAGAAGCTTCTCGGGAGGAGAAGCGAAATGTCTTCAAAGGAAAAAAACAAAAAAACAGAAAGTCCAGTTGCCTCTTGAAAGAAAAGCACCTTTGGGACGTGACCTGGAGCGACTTTGAGACTTGTGGACTTCAACTCCCAGAGGTCCTCAGCTGGCTGAGGAATTCTGGGAGTTGAAGTCCACAAGTCTTAAAAGCTGCCAAGGTTGGAGACTCCTGACCTGGAGGACTGAGAATCTCCATAGGCATCAGTGTGGGAATCTGGATTCGCTTAATGACTCTGTGTTACACTTAAGAATGATTCACTTAACAACCATGGCAAGAAGGGGGCCACAAACTTATTTAATAGCTGCCTTGCTTAGCAGCCGAAATCCTGGCCCAACTGTGGTCGTTAAGTGGAGGCCTACCTGTATCCAGGAGTACCTCTTTCAACCTGCGCCTTCGTGCCAAGCTGAGGGAGCTGGCAACCTGTCAGGAAAGGCAGCTGAGGGACGTCCCCAAGACAAAGGTTGGCCTTGCTCCAGGTGCTCGGCCTTCCTGCCAAGCGGGAGTGAGGCCCCCTGCTCACCTGCCATTTGGAGAGTCCAAGTTCTTCTCCTTGTGCCAGGATTCCAGCTTGTCCAGGTTGTGCATGAGCCCTGGTTTCTCATGCATTGCTTTGGAACTGCAGACAAATGGGGAAGGGAGGGAGGAGAGAGGGGAGGGAGGGAGGAGAGAGGGGAGGGAGAGGGGAGGAGAAGGAGGGAGGGAGGGAGGGGAGGGAGGGAGGGAGGGAAGGAGGGAGGGAGAAAAGGGAGGGAGAGAGGGAAAGGGAGGAGAGAGGGAGGGAGGGAGAGGGAGGGAGGGGAGAGAGGGAAGGGAGGGAGGAGAAGGGAGAGGGAGGAGAGGGGAGAGGGAGGAGAAGGGAGGGAGGGAGGGAGGGAGAGGAGAGGGGAGAGGGAGGGAGAGAGGGAGAGGGAGGGAGAGGGAGGGAGGGAGGGAGGGAGGGAGGGAGGGAAAGGGAGGGAGGGAGAGAGAGGGAGGAGAGGGAGGAAGAGGAGGGAGGGAGAGAGAGGGAGAGGGAGGAGGGAGAGAGAGAGAGGGAGGGAGAGAGGGAGGAGAGAGGGAGGGGGGAGGGAGAGAGAGAGAAAACTCATGTCAGAACGAAGGAGGGTTTGAGACCAACAGCTAGAATTCTTTATTGGCCAAGTGTGCTTGGACGCACAAGAAATTTGTCTTTGGTGCAGCACAGTCTCACTCAAGTATTAACAAAATAACAAGAGTCGGAAGGGGCCTTGGAGGTCTTCTAGTCCAGCCCCTCGGCTCAGGCAGGAGACCCTATACCGTTTCAGACAAATGACTGTCGAATCTCCTCTTAAAAACACTCCAGAATAAAATGCAAAAATACAAAAGTAAATAGGAGGACAAAATGGGGAGGGGAAAGGGAGAAGAAAAATGAGGAGGAGAGGGGAGAAAGGAAGAAAAAAGACTTTGGACTCCCCCTGTTGCAGTAGAATAAAGCATGAAGACTGAATCTCAGCGTTTTACTTTTCCATAATGGGTATAAATACATCCAACGGGTGTAAAACAGTCTCTCTATCTGGATCCCGTGGAAATGTCAGGTCACAGACCGCTGCATAAGACCTGAAATGATCTGATCACTGTTTACATTATTGCTATTTATATATAAATCGTGTACTGATACATCAATTGTCTAGGTGCGATTTATATGTTTATATATCGATATATACACACAAAACTATTATAAAATACAAGGTTCATCTGTCTTAAGGTGTAATGCGTCTTATTTGCTTTGGCTTAGAAGGAAGAATGAATTTGCCACCTGCAATTGTGTACTGAGCAACAAACTTAAAGTGCGTTTAGCATTGTGTAAAACTGACCACTGCTAAATGTTTTGGTTGAGGATTATGGGGTAAACTCAGCCAGGTTTTAGCAAGTCCTACACAGGTTGAAGGACTGGGTTATTAGCTATTAATACCTCCTGAATAAAAAGAGACCCCCCCCCCCCTTGTACAAAATGTATACATAAAAGGAACTTGCACCTTTTTATAATATAATAAATCTTGTTATTGTTTCAGAATAATGCCGTTTATAAGATATAGCTCTTGTTCACAATATATTATTTAAATAGCTTAAAATAGTGTTTTTCACACTGGTAACTTTAAGATGTGTGGAGCTTGGGAGTTCAAACTCACACATCTTAAAAGCTACCAAATTTGGGAGGTGGGGGGGGGGGAAGAAAAAACAACCCTGGCTTAAAATATTGCAAAATTGAGAAAAGAAAGAAAAAAAATTCTATCAGCATCAATTACAATTTAGCAGGTTGTTATTACAAGCATTGAATTACTTGGCTTTTTCATCTAAAGTTAAATATAACATTAAAGAAAAACCCTGCGGTAACTCACACCGAAGTACTGATGACATGATAACCGTTTATTATTTCGTGCAGCTAAATAAAGCAGTCAGTTCATCCACATTTTGTTTTTTAAAATTTAATTCGTTCTGGGTGCGTGCAAAGTCGAAACCACAACCATGGAATTTCCTATTTGTGTCAGAAACATATCAACATGTCAGAAACTGCTTCGAGCTGAGAAAGCCACCATGTTACAGGAATTTGTGTCTGATTTCTAACCGTATATATACAAACACAGACTTGGGGAAAAAGTCTATTTTCCTGGCACACGCAGAGACTCGAGAACATCTTGCAACTCCTTGAAAAAAACCCTTTTGCAAACAGCTTCCACTAAGCAAATAAGTGATTTCGGTCTCATTCTTGGCCTCTGGCCTGGTCACCTTATCTGCACAGATAGCTGGCTTATCAGATACTGGCTTAGCAGGTGGCTTTTGGGAAACCCAGAACAAACAGCCCTTGAGCTAAAGGTTATCCTGCAAAGGCCAAAAGCTGCAATTCAAAGCCTCAGAGGGAACAAAACAGCCAAGCCATTCCAGATTAAAAAAAAGATGATAAAGAACTATTGTCAACAAAGGAGACTTACTGCTGACTTAGGAGAGGGAAGGATGGTAGGAAAACGATCTGCTGGGCATTAAATGGATTGAGTAGCCCTTACAGAACTGGAAGAACGCTCTTTAGGGATGTAGGGAGCCGCCTTCCTCCCTCCATCAAAGCCTCCAGCTCTTTGGAGAAGGCTCAACTGCTGGGAAAGGTGGAAGGAAAGAGGCGGCCATCAACCAGGTGTGCAGACTTGGTTACAATGGCCGTTGGGGGCATCATTGGAAGAGCCGAAGGACCAGATTAAGGGATCGATTATTACGGAGGAAATCTATCTATACGGGCCACTCGCTTGGCAAGACTTTGGAAAACTTTGCCAAGAAAACTGCAGGGATTTTTGTGAGCAATCACCAGGAGTCCATATTGGCCCATAGGCACAAATTAATCAACCTTAAACCAACCATTACTGCAAAAAAAAAAAAAAAGGTAATAAAATATGGACCAGTCACATGGGCTCAATTTACAACTGTCACAAGTTATGACCGTGAAGGGCAGGTTTCCACTAAGGTAGTAACTGGAGGATTTTAACTATGGCTACCGATGCCCTTCCTAAAATTTCAGGGCTAAACAGCCTTTCTTTCTTTCTTTCTTTCTTTCTTTCTTTCTTTCTTTCTTTCTTTCTTTCTTTCTTTCTTTCTTTCTTTCTTTCTTTCCTTCCTTCCTTCCTTCCTTCCTTCCTTCCTTCCTTCCTTCCTTCCTTTCTTTCTTTTTTCCTGCTGGCAAAACGGCACTGGTAAAAATTGGAGTCTCCCAGCATCTAAAAATAAAATTCACAAAATCCCTTAAATCCCCTTATTAGACTTCTGGAAACCCCCGCACCCACTCCCAATATCTCCTAAATGAGTTCAAGATAAGAAAGAGATAAAGAGTGCTAACTTTTCTTTTTCTGCCTCCTTCTCCACCAGACCTCAGTGACGAATCACTTTGGAGAGAAAAGAGCAGTGGAAAAATTGATGCCTGGGTCACTGAGACCTCAAAAGGGGCGTCTAACGTATATTTCCACTTCCTCTTCTATATTAAGCCCCGTGATCTGGAGGAATCTTAGAGAGATATTTATTTATTTTATTTAGTTAGTTTAATTTGTCAAGCATGTCTGAGAAAACAAGTACAATAAGTATGAACATAACACATAAACATATAAGTATAAGCGGGTATAAATAGATACATAACAAATGAGCATGAATAAATGGGAACATGAGGACAGGGACGGTAGGAACGCTGGTGCGCTTATGCACGCCCCCCTTACAGACCTCTTAGGGATGGGATGAGGTCCGTGGTGGACAATTTAAGGTTAAAGTTAAAATCTGGTTAAAATAAGATTCAAATTTGGTTAATAACTGCTTGATTTTCAATATAAAAAAGAAGATCGGGACAATGTGTTAAAGCCAAATATTGCAACCCTTAATTGTGGAGTCCTTGGGGCGCTATGACCTAGCTCGTTTTCTTGCAGATGTTTCCAGGTAGGTAGTATCTTCCTGCAAAGACCTCCGGTTTCTCAGCTGGCTTTTATCTCTTGAGGGAGGGGCCATTACCTTGCAGCCTTACTCCCGAGTCGCCCGTGCTGCTGCAGCGGCTCTTTCCTTCATGCGCCCTGGGCACAGGCTCCTCGGGGGCCTCTTCCTCACTGCTGCCAGCCTCCACAACCTCCGAAGGCCGCACTCCACCCCCTGACGGTCCTGGCCCCATCCCTGCATCACACGCAGGCCCCTCGTCTGAGTCCTCGCTCTCCGAGACCTCAGCTGTCCACACCTGCTGCCGGCGAACCACAATACTGTCTGGAACTATGTCTCGCTTATTGTGTCCATGTCGTGCAGGGGAATTCACTGGAGAAAGCGATTCTGTTTGGAAGACTTAGAGGCCGAAGGAAAACAGGCCGTCAGAGAACACGGCGGGTGGGCGAAAGCCGATAAGAGCCTGCAACAACTCACAGAACTGGGGCAAGATTGGAAGAGGTGAAAAAAAAACCTGACCCACAGAATTGCCACGAGTTGGATACGACTAAAGCATGGAATCCTTGACTTTACAACTGTTGGTTTAGTGACCGTTCGAACAGACAGCATAGTAGAAGAGAGTTAGAAGGGACCTCTGGAGTTTTCTAGCCCATCCCCCTGATCAAGCAGGACATCCTATACCATTTCAGACAGGGAAGGAAGGAAGGAAGGAAGGAAGGAAGGAAGGAAGGAAGGAAGGAGAGAGATGGATGGAAAGAAGGAATAGAGATTAGAAGAAGGAGGAGATGGGAAGGGAAGGAAGGAAGGAAGGAAGGAAGGAAGGAAGGAAGGAAGGAAGGAAGGAAGGAGAAATGGATGGAAATAAGGAATAGAGATTAGAAGGAGGAGATGGGAAGGGGAAGGAAGGAAGGAAGGAAGGAAGGAAGGAAGGAGATGGATGGAAAGAAGAATAGAGATTAGAAGGAGGAGGAGATGGGGAAGGAAGGAAGGAAGGAAGGAAAGGAAGGAAGGAAGGAGAGAGATGGATGGAAAGAAGGAATAGAGATTAGGAGGAGGAGATGGGAAGGAGAAGGAAGGAAGGAAGGAAGGAAGGAAGGAAGGAAGGAAGGAAGGAGAGAGATAGATGGAAAGAAGGAATAGAGATTAGGAGGAGGAGATGGGAAGGAGAAGGAAGGAAGAAAGGAGATGGATGGAAAGAAGGAATAGAGATTAGAAGGAGGAGGAGGAGATGGGAAGGGGAAGGAAGGAAGGAAAGGAAGAAGGAAGGAGAGAGATGGATGGAAAGAAGGAATAGAGATTAGGAGGAGGAGATGGGAAGGAGAAGGAAGGAAGGAAGGAAGGAAGGAAGGAAGGAAGGAAGGAAGGAAGGAAGGAAGGAAGGAAGGAAGGAGGAGAGATAGATGGAAAGAAGGAATAGAGATTAGGAGGAGGAGATGGGAAGGAGAAGGAAGGAAGGAAGGAGATGGATGGAAAGAAGGAATAGAGATTAGAAGGAGGAGGAGATGGGAAGGGGAAGGAAGGAAGGAAGGAAAGGAAAGAAGGAAGAGAGAGATGGATGGAAAGAAGGAATAGAGATTAGGAGGAGGAGATGGGAAGGAGAAGGAAGGAAGGAAGGAAGGAAGGAAGGAAGGAAGGAAGGAAGGAAGGAAGGAAGGAGAGAGATAGATGGAAAGAAGGAATAGAGATTAGGAGGAGGAGATGGGAAGGAGAAGGAAGGAAGGAAGGAGATGGATGGAAAGAAGGAATAGAGATTAGAAGGAGGAGGAGATGGGAAGGAGAAGGAAGGAAAGAAGGAAGGAAGGAAGGAAGGACGGACAAAGCTGGAAGAGACCTTGAAGGTCTTCTAGTCCACCCCCTGCTCTAACAGGAGACCCCATACCATTTCAGACAAATGGCTGGCTATCCAGTCTCTTCTTGAAAGCCGTCAGTGATTCAGTGACGATCATCCCCACCATAAATTTTTCTCCTTATTCCTAGCTTGGTTCTTGGCAACTTGGAAGATGTGTGAACGTCAATTCCCCAGCCATGCGCTGGCTCTTCCAGTTGCTTCCCCCCCCCCTCCCCCTATCTCTCCCCTGCACAATTCCTCCCCCTCCTTTTCCAAACACATGCACCCATGCTTTCCGGAGAGAGAAAAAAAAGAAGTAATAGTTGAATTCTGTTTGCGGGATCCGCTGAAGGGCCTCTCCTAAAGCTCCTTGGATTGTTCGTCTAGGCAACCCCGCTCCTAATCTCTTTCCTCCCCCACCTCCCCCCATGCATTGTGCATGGAAGTAGGTCAGGACATAGATGGAAATGTGCAGGGAAGGACAGGAGGGGTGGGTGGTGGGTGGAGGAATGCAGCTCTCTCGGCCAGCCCTGGCTCCTCTAGGTAGGCACCCAGAGAAAGAGAGAGACATAACACACACACACACACACACACACACACACACAAAAAGAGGTACACTTTCAGAGCACAAAAGAGCCCACCCCCCACTGCAATGCACCTTAGCTTGCTTTTTCAAGCCCGGTTTGTGACCCCCATCGATATTCAGGGAGGCTCTTCTACAGCCAACGAGCCCAAAGGTCCCCATTCACACAACCAGCAGAGAATTTAAAAAGGAATCGAAAATAAACAGCCCCGGAGAGCCGCCAGAAAGCCTGTTTGTTGTGGTGTGCGTTGTTGTTAAATCAACGCTTGCTGCAAGCACCGTGCCAGAGGGCAGAAGACCCTGCGGGTGGTCGTTAAGTCGCTTTTTCCCCCCAGCGCCATCGTAACTTGGAAGGGTCCCTAAGGAAGGTTGCAAGCTGAGGACTACCTGGAATCGGTGCTCGGCGGCGTAGCTCGGTATCGGGGAGGACAACCTGACTTGCTCCATCTTTCTTTGGTTAGAATCACAGAGTCCGAGTTGGGAGGTGCCTTAGAGGTCATCTAATCCAACCCTCTGCTCGCTCAGGGCAGGATTTGCAAGAGCGGGTGTTTCTTAACCTTGGCAACTTGATGTGCGGACGGTCGCTCCCAGAATTCTCCAGCCAGACTCCTTCTGTGACAGAAAACATCACTGGCCCTTCGGTTCAAGGTTGACTCAGCCTTCCGTCCTTCCGAGGTGGGTAAAATGAGGACCCAGATTGTTGAAGGCAAGAGGCTGACTCTGTAAACGGCTTAGAGAGGGCTGGAAAGCACTGAGAAGTGGCGTATAAGCCTAAGTGCCATTGCTATCTTCCTTCCTTCCTTCCCACTTAGCAATAGGACTTAGACTAATATACCGCTTCAGAGTGCTTTACAGCCCGCTCTAAGCAGCTTACAGAGTCAGCCTCTTTCCCCCAACCATCTGGGTCCTCATTTTGCCGACCTCAGAAGGACAGAAGGCTGAGTCAACCTTGAGCCAGTCAGGATCGAACTGGTGGCAGTGAGTAGTGTTAGCCTGCAACACTGCATTCTAACCATTACACCATCGCGGCTTGCTTGATTGCTTGCTTGCTTGCTTCCATCCATCCATCCATCCATCCATCCATCCTCCTTCCCTCCTAGTGGTTAGAATGCAATGTAGCAGGTAACTCTGCCCACTGGCAGCAATTCAATCCTGATCAGTTTAAGGTTGACTCAGCCTTCCATCCTTCCGAGGTCGATCAAATGAGGACCCAGATTGTTGGGGCCAAGAGGCTGACTCTGTAAACCACTTAAGAGAGAGGGCTGTAAAGCACTGTGAAGTAGCATATAAGTCTAAGCGCTATTGCTTTTGCCCTTCCTTCTTTCCTTCCTTCCATCCATCCATCCATCCATCCATCCATCCTTCGTGCGCAGTGGTTAGAATGCAATATTGCAGGCTAATTCTGCCGACTGTCAGCTGTTCAATCCTGACTGGCTCCATATTGACTCAGCCTGCCGTCCTTCCGAGGTGGGTCAAATGGGGACCCAGACGGTTGTGGGGCAAGAGGCTGACTCTGTAAACCGTTTAACCATCTCAATGGTATATAATCCTGTTGCTAATCAAGGAAAATGATACGATGTAAAAGGAAAACAGACACGTGAAGGACAAAGAAATTGCTCTCATTTCCGACGTCGATCCCAGGGCAGCTGAGACTCTCAAGAGCTCCCCCCACAAGCCCACAGTCATTTCAGCTGGAAGATCAGAGACTAGTTTAGCAAAGCAATTAAAATAAGACCATCGATTTCTAGATCGCACCGGAAATTTATCTCTGCTATATACGATATGATCTTCATAACGTGGGCTTAGAGCTGGTTGGAGGAAGGAGGTCAGAAGATTTTTTTTGATCTTGAGAAACGAGACTTTTCTTGGAAGGCTGGTAGCTATTTTGGAGCCAACCACCCACTTGGCTAATTTTAGCGACTCACATCAATAGGAATCGCCCAGTTCATCCTGTAAATGGAGGAGGGAAAAGAAAGGTTGGGCTGGACTTAGTTAATTAATCTTCTCCGGCCAGGATGCGAACAAAAAACTGGAATCATGGAAGGGAGAGAGACAATTGCAAGCTGGAAACTAGACAACAGATAGAAAAGTGTACACCAAGATCCACTACAGTGGTTTTATTGGGAAGACTTAGGCTTGACTGCAATTTGTGAGGGACTAGCATCCTGTAACCTTACATTTTAAGGATTAATTCTGCCTCTGCCTACCAGCATCCATCTGGCTAGCGTCCCATCAGTGTGTTGAGGGCTGTTTGGAAACTGAAAGAGAATTTGTGTGAGCAAGGAGACAGCAAGGCGCCTGGGCGCGGCTTAGCTCAACTGTTCTGTACTAAAGCTGCTTGGTGCTGTGAAGCTAAAAACGAAACTCTTCTCCTCTGCTTGTGTTTTGCATTTGGAAGAGATTTCTTTTCAGGTGGGGAGGGGGAGTAGAACTCCTTAGCATCAGACCATGTTAATAACAATAATAATATAGGAAATACTAAGGCTCTGAGGGTCATTTCAAAAAATCCTTTCTTAGCGAGCACCTAGAATCCAAGAGGAACATAGGTGCCAAATTTCAAGTTTGTAGGCTTTACAGTTCTGGAGATTTTGTGATGATGTGTGAGGGGTATTTTGCTTTTATATATATATATAGATAGATATCTCAGATTTTCTTAAGCTGGATGACTTCCGGTGGACTTCAACTCCCAGAATTCCCTAGCATGTCAACTGCGGACCATTCTGTGTATTGACATTGACGTATCTGAAAGTTGCTATTGCTAAGACTGGGGAATTCTGGGAGTTAAAGTCTTAAGCATCTTAAAGTTGCCATGGTTGACAAACGTTGATCTAGATTCTAGAATCTCACAAATAGGACCTTGGAAAGAAGCAAGAAAAATGGCGGCTGAAGGGGAAAGTCAGTGTTTTTGGGCTGAGTTCCTGGTCTGAAACCTGAGTTGCATTTCTTTCTTTTTGGAATCTCTGGCTGGCACATCGGCCCCAGGAGACGAACCTGTTTCCCAGGGGAAGAAAAAAACTACTTCAGGACAATGCTGCGTCACTGAGCAACAGCACCCAGTCTCACTGTAACCTGATAAATATTTTCTCTTCCCCTTCCTTTTGCCAGCGTTCCAACTAACAAATTCCAAACCAATAAACTCAGATACAAGCATTTTCTCAAAGTTCCATTTTATTGGTGTTGTCACATCTGGGAAAACCCGAATCTTGAGAGTTTTCCCCTCCTAAAAGAGAAATTCAAAGATCCGTCCCTTACAACCCATCACATGGCCAACTCAAATCGTCGTCCCAACTGGAGACATTTCTCCAGAAATACCTCTCCAGGTACAGGGCAACATGTCCTTGACTCTCTGAGAAAGGATGTTGCTGAGTCTAATCTCCTACCTCACTATGAAATCCCCGCTCCCAAATTCCCAGGCACTGAATGTGGCAGCCTCGAAGCTTCCAAGTAAAAAATGCCTTCCAAGACTGACACCTTTTTGAACCCAACACAAAAGCACCTGGGCTGGTCCTGAATCAAATTACACTAGACATGAAGAATGCCTTCTAATTTTTGTTCTGCTCTCTGGGTGTGGTGAAAAATGCAGCTGGGTGCAACGTCACGAACTTTGCAAGTTCATTTTAGGCCTTTTTGCCTACAAACCAGTGCAATCAAATAACTGTTCATGTTCCCACAGCAACTGAAGCTCTTAACAAAGGGAAGAGTCAACATTCAGGGCAGAAGCAGCTTTTCCTGGGCTACAAACTGGATTTTTCACTGTGGCCTTGTACTAAAGAGACTCCTGCGACACTTATTTAAAATAAAAATAAAAACACCTAACCCTCTTCTTGACAGCCAACTCAAAAAGCTGTTGTTACCTCCTGTGCTAAATCTTAGCGTGGAAGGCAAATAAAAGTAGAAAAAGGCCCCCACAAGACCAAAGCCCTTGAGGCCCAGAATGCAGAATTAATTTGCATTCCGCAGACAAAAATCACCCTTACTTCCCTTTGCAATTCCTAAATTTTGCCCCCTGCGCTGGATTTTCTGCTTTCCTTCACTTACTCTTTCCATGGTCTTGTTAGGGAGTCCTTCCATTTTAAACTTTTATATGCACTCTTTGTAAAACACTCTAAAAAAAAAAAGCTCAAAAACTCAAAAGACATTATCTGAGTGACTCTGGGCCACTTCCTCTCTCATCTCTCTCAGCCCAACTCACCTCGCAGGGTTGTCGTGCTGGAGGAAACGGGAGGAGGAAGGAGTCTTCGGTATTTTTGCCGCTTTGGGTTATTTATAAAAATAATAAAGGTGGGATAGAATGAAAGGGAAATAAATTCCTTCGCTACTTCCTCGTTTGCAACTCTTTGGGGTGTTGCAATTTGCAACCTAAGTCAATAAAAGAAATAAAAAGACTACATACCGAAACAACACGTGATGGAGGAGGGAATTCAGCCTGTTTACTCCCTGTTGTTTGACTATCTCAGGCAAACTTCAGTGCCACGGCCAGGAGCTATACAGAAACGTAAGTCTTGCTCAGACTTATTTTGGTTGCCGGATTTTCGGTAGCCATCCACAAAAAGGTAAGATTTGTCTGAGTGCATTTTCAGCAGGCATTTCTCAAGAGCAGGTAAAGAGAGGGAACAGCCAGCCCTTCAAGGGTTGGATCAGACAACAATAAACACCAAGAGGACATCCAGAGGGAGCTCAGGCTGCTTTGGCCATTCCAGAAAGAATAATTTAAGTTACAACGGAGAGTGAGAAGAAAAAAACAACAGCCCCTCAAACAGGCATATCTGGCACGGTGGCCTAGCCTGCCCACCAGTCAACTGGCGCCCCAAACAAGCAAAATTACATCAAGGGTGAAGATATGCGTAAAAGTTTACATCGGAATCCCTCGCCGGCCCAGGGAGGGCGTTACCAGCATCTATCCCCATCAATACTTAAGCACAATTTAAGCAAGCGTTAAAAGTTGCTCTGAATGCAACTTTTCAAGTCTAAAGAGGAAACTTGTGTTCACATAAAAGGCTTCCCCTATAAACCCAGGTTAACTGCTGCATTCGCGCACCATAAAAGTCAATGCTTTCACTTAACGCAAATGCTCGGCCCGCATAACGTACTTAAAAGGCTTGGTTCTTCATAAAACGCCGAACCCCGGAGAAAACCGCCTCACTTTAGCCCAGTCTAGTGTGTTGCAAACATTCTTCCCGCACCCCTTGGCCTTCTGCCCTTCTGCCACAACTGTGTGTCCGGATTCACCCGTCCACGCCATCCTTGCAACTCAAAGACACTTTGCAACTGGAAATAATCTCTGATTCTTCAACACTACCACCCTCAGGAAGTTTGGAAAGACGCAGGGAGCTGGGGAGGTCCCCTTGGAACCATGTGCCTGTTTCTTACCAGCCCCACATCGAGGTACGTTGTGCTGCCATCCCTCGCCGGATTCAACTGCTGAGCTACGGCCAAGAAGCCAAGAAGTTAGACAAGGTGCGAATCAGGAAGCTGGCAACTGATAAATGAGGCAGTCTTAGCAAGTCAGCCTTCAATCTTACGGCACCAAGGTGATCGCCTTAAGCGCCTCACTGGTGGGCAGCAGCAGCTTTCCACGAGAGGAAATTTGAAGCTTAACTACAACACGCACCTGGGGAACTGGGCACATGCTTGCTCCACTGAGAAGGTGTAAAAATACAGGACTGTGTCCTCATTACACACAGACAACAGAGAACCAAGTTGGAGAGGGGCGTTTAATGTCCTGAATCCATCCGCCTGAAAATAATGTTTTAGTTTGACGAGATGTATTTTAATTCTGGGTTTAGACGCAGAATCTAATGATAATAATAGGCAGGTTATTGAGGGGGCAGGGACTAGAGCGGACCCAGAGCTGTTACAAGTAATAAAATACCACCTGCCAAAAACAATGTTCGACGCTTGTGACTTTCATTTGGCTTTACAACATCACCACGTTCCTCCTTTGCGTTGGAACAAAGCACTAAGCAACCTCCAAAATGTTAGGAATTCAAACCAAGCCCTAACATCATCACTCTGTCCCAAATAATCTGGAACCATTCCAAGCACAAAATGTCACTTTCAAAATAGGGCAGTTTGGAGCTCAAAACTCTTCCCGAACGGACGGAGTTGGTTCTGGAACTCTTCCGGTGGGATGAGAACATTCTGTTCCAATTCCAAACTTGCCTGAACTCAAGACATTTCGAACAGAAATGTCTGGAAAATATCAGTCCCTCTTGGTGCAAAACAACCCACCACTTGTTGAAAGAGAGACACTACCAACAAGATGCATTTATGGAGCGCTTGTCTCCCGTTATTTCAGTGCCTTTCCTAAATAGCACAATATTTTAAAAGTTTGTGTTAGGGGAGGCAGCCAAGAAGCCCAGGTCCTTGTTTCACACAGAGGATAAACATTAAATCCAAGATTTATCAGCTTGTATATACTTTCTAGAGAGAAATATCCTGAAGATGAATTCCAGCAACACTCCGAAAATTTGGAAGACAAAGCCTCTGGTTCTGGTGACCGACCCAGGCTGGATCCTACATTATCCTGGGCAGTGGTGGCATTCAAATTTTTTTTACTACCGGTTCTGTGGCCGTGGCTTGGTGGGCGTGGCTGGGGAAGGACACTGCAAAATCCCCATTCCCTCCCCACCCCACTAACCTGCTTTCCAGCTCCGTTCTCCTGTGCAGGGCAACCAAAGAAGACCCAGCCGATCAGCTGGGACTCAATGGGAGGCAAAGAAGAGATGGGGTTGGCGGGGCCAGTCAGAGGCGGCATTGGCCGGTTCACTGAACGACTCCAAATTTCCGCTACCGGTTCTCCAGAACTGGCCACAACCCGCTGAAGACCCACCTGTGATCCTGGGACATGCATATATTTGCCTTCATTCATTTCTCAGCTTGTCTGTCAGACCTGAGGGTGCAGGTACCCATTCCTGATGCCCCAGAAGCCGACGGGGAAGGTGTTCGTTTCCCTGGAGAGAAACGCGGTTGCCTAAACAAGGTCTCAGTTCCGTTGCTGGGACCTCTCCTTGGAAGCGAAAGGAAGCCAAGTTGAAAGGTAGGACGATCCTCTTCCTAGGCACCTAACAAGGCAGGCAAGTTGCACGAATGCCCAAAACCGTTTTCAGTAAAACAGAGAAGGTCAAGCCGTAAAGAGGGGCTGGGATGGCAGTGGTGGCTTTGCGGAGCCTCTCAAGACTGTGTTGTTGAAACAGAGGACATAAGAGGGGGTGCAATTCCCCCTCTCCCCCAAGGAGAGAGGCCAGGTGAGAAACACTAGGAGTGCTAAGCCTCTAGAAATTAACTTAGCATCCAGAGGAAAACAAGGGCTTAGCCTCATTCCTGAGCTTTGAAACTAGCGTGTGTGGGGGGAACTAGGGGATCTTAAGGCTTGCTGCTCCGCTCCTAGGGCCTATTCACGATACCTGGAGGCTCCCTTAGTTCCTTGTATTTTTAGAAGCAGTTAAACAAAAGGCCATTCACAGATGATCGCTAAGAAGTAAGCTTTCCCTGGCTACAAAAGATCCTTTGCTCTTTTCCTAGGCTGTCAGCCAGCAACGAGGAAGGATTGGACACCAAATATTTGGCCCCAGAAGATCCACGTGGCAATGCTCACACGGCCTTAAGCAGCACCCAGCAACGGTTCCCAACGGCTCTACCGCCACCTGGAAATTTCGTCAAGTTATTCCAACCGGTGTAGGGTAGCCCAGTCTTTTTGGGCAAGACTTGTCCCAATGTTGGGGGATGGACGGCAGTCTTATTGTTGTGGTTCGCCGGCAGCCGGTGCAGACGGCAGCGGAGTTGGACGGTGAGGAAGAAAGGGGACCAAGCAGGGAGTCTGGAGAGGATTCAAAGAAGGGTCCTGCGTCCAATGCAGGGATGGGACCAGGACCAGCTGGGATTGGGGTGCTGCCAAGTCTGGCAGCAGCGAGGCCGAGGAACAAGGGGAGCCTGTTCCCAGTGCGCGTATGCACGGAGCTGCTAGAAGGCAAGAGCAGCTGAAACAAAAGGGGCAACTCGGGAGTAAGGCTGGGGGGTGATTGCCCCTCACATAAGGGATAAAAGTCAGGCCTCAATGACGAACATTTTGCAGGAAGCAAAGTAGTTCGATAGATTCCAAGTCTTCCATGAAGCTCTGTGAACTCTGGTAGTTTTTTTCTGGTACTTCAGTTGGTTTCTGTCAGAATGAATTTGGTTACTTCTGTTTTTGGTGGTGGGATTCTACCAGTTTGCACCTATTCACTGGAACTGGTTGTTAACATTCTAAGCAGTTCGGAGAACCGGTTGTTAGAAGAAATTACTGGGCTAATCCTGTAAGGAAGGCAGGAAGGAAACATTCTGGTGTTGCTTGCAGAAACTGCCTCTCCGTTAACCCTTATTACATTCTTGGCAGGACTAGACTTCCTGTCTCTGGAACTTCTCTGGAGGTTTTTTTCCCCTCCTTTGCTGGTACTTTGCTTGTGTGGAGTGACTGTACAAAGTTACAGCAGCACTGAAAAAAGTGACTTATGACTCTTTTTCACACTTACGACTGTTGCAGCATCCCCACAGTCATGAGAGGCCAGGCGAGGAGACGCGTGCCTCCATGTGAATGATGTTGAGCTGGCCACGCCCAGCCAATAACATGACCACCAAGCCACATCCACCCAGTCACATGACCACCAAGCCACGCCCACCAATTAAGCCACGCCCACAGAGCCAGTTGTTTAAAAAAATTGAATCCCACCCCTGATTCCACAGCACTGAAAGCTGCGTGGTTATCTTGGGGAACTGTTTAAGATTAGTTCTGGCTGGGAACGAAAGTAATTCCCAGCGTTGCATTAAAATAGGTTTTGCTTTTAAAACAAGTTTGTGTTTCATTATTTTTTACGAAGCCTGGGTCAGAACACTTATAAAATGGGCTTTACCAGCACACAGGGGCAGAGGAAGCTCAAAAGGATAGTGTGAACCAGAGTTCTGTTTTGCTCTTCTCTTTACATCGTATCCTAAACTGAGCAAGGCAGGAAATATTTCAGAGAGATATCAAGGCTTAAATGACAACATATATATATATATATATATATTTTCCTCATTAGAAGGCAATTTCATCCTGATTTAGCAGACCAGCATCTGCCAGCCTCGTTCCCTTTCTTCATGGAGGACAAAGCTGGTTTGTTCAGTCTGAGAAACCCTCCTTCCCAGTACATTTCAAAGCTACCAAGGCAAATGTTTCCCAAGCTCAGCCATTTTGAGACAACGCGGACTTCAATTCCCAGAATCCATGGCTGGCTGGGGAATTCTGGGAGTGGAAGTCCACTTACGTTAAAATGGCTACGGTTGAGAAAACCCTGGGCTCTCAACCTGGCTTGGAAGAGTTAAAAAAAATAAATACACATTTCGGGGTGCCAGAGGAGAAAAGCTGATTATAAGCCTAACCAGAAGCATAATCTTGATAACCTGTTCTTTTCTCTTTTGCACTCTCCGCCCAGATCAAGCCAGTCTCTCTCAGTCCAAAAAATTTATTCCTACTCATGCATGGGATATTTTTCTATTGGTGATATATTAAACGCCATCATGGTTTACAGGAAGGGAGATTTGGGCTGAGATCTCCATTCAAGAGGAGGGACTAAAGGAGTCCACTCAAGTTTCACTTATTTATTTGCTTTATTTATATTTCTAAGCTGCCTTCCTTCCTCAAAGAGGGGCTCTTGCTAAATCGAGGGTCTCCAACCTTGGCAACTTTAAGACTTGTGGACTTCAACTCCCAGAGTTCCTCAGCCAAAGTTGAGGCTGGCCTAAGCAATGAGCCATTCAGAACTGTTTACACAAGTCTGAAGACCCTCCCTTCTTCAGAACCTCCTTTTATAGCAGAACAGAGGGGGAGAGAGAGACAGAGAAACAGAGAGACGGACAGAAACAGAGAAAGAGAGACAGACACAGACACAGAAAGACACAGAGGGAGGGAGGGAGAGAGAGAGAGAGAAAGAGAGACAAAGAGAGAGAGAGAGAGAGAGAGATAGACAGAGACAGACACAGAGAGACACACACACACAGAGAGAGATAGACAGAGACAGACACAGAGAGACAGAGAGACAGAGAGACAGACACAGAGAGACACATGCACACAGAAAGACAGACAGAGAGAGAGACACAGAGAGAGACAGACAGACAAAGAGACAGAGAAAGAGAGACAGAGAGAGACACGGAGAGACACACACACACACAGAGACACAGAGACAGACAGAGAGAGACAGAGACAGACAGAGAAAGAGAGACAGAGACACACAGAGAGAGACAGAGAGACACACGCACACATAGACAGAGAGACAGACACAGAGTGAGAGAGAGGGACAGAGAGAGAAAGAGACGGAGAGAGAAACAAAGAAAGAGAGACAGAGACAGACATGGAGAGACACACGCACACAGAGAGACAGAGACAGAGAGACAGAGACAGAGTGAGAGAGAGACACAGAGACAGACAGACAAAGAGAGACAGAGACAGAGACAGAGACAGAGAGACAGAGAGAGACAGACACAGAGAGACACACGCACACAGAGAGACAGACAGACACAGAGTGAGAGAGAGGCAGAGAGACAGACAGAGAAAGAGAGAGAGAGAGAGAGAGAGAGACAGACAGACAGACAGACAGAGACAGAAAGAGACACAGAGAGACAGACAGAGACAGAGAATGAAAATAGCAAACACAGTACATAGTCAAACTCTGTTGCAAACAGAAGCAAGAAAACATTGAGGTTTGTCCTGAATGGGCCATAGACCCAGTTAGGAAGTGTTACATGCTTATTTCCAATCGAGTTTGTAAAGGGGGCTTCAGGACATGAAGAGGGAACAAGGCGAACCGGGAGAAAAATTTAACCTACCAGATTGGAGATGGCTGTAGGGTATGGCCCACAAAGTCAAATTTATTTATATCTTGCCTTAATTGTTTTTATAAATAACTCAAGGCGGCACTTGGCATGCTCTTTAAGATTATCTATTTGTGCTTCCCACTGATTTCACAGTCACAGTTCAAGCGCCGCCCTGGGATCTTGGCTCACCTCTGTTTTTTTCCCAATGGGGCAGAGGCCTTTTCTTAGCCCAGATTTCTGGCTGCCTTTAAAGCAGCGGTGTGGGCTTTACGGCCCTGCCAGGCTTCAACTCCCAACATTTTTTTGCTTTCAAGGGTGCCAGCCGCTGGGTTCCTCTGAGAGGGGGAAGGAGGCCTGAAAATCTACCATCCTGCCAGGATCAAATCCGGCTTGTCAAAAGGGAAGGTTTTATTCTGTGGCGCGGGCAGCATCGAAGCCAAGGTGCAGCCTCTTCTGTGTCTGTGGTGCGAGACACAACGCTTACATTCAGCAGAGGGGCGAATGGCGATCAAATGAGGTACTAATACCACCCTATAAAGCCTTAGTAAGGCCACACCTAGAGTCCTGCATCCAGTTTTGGTCACCACACTATAAAAAAGATGTTGAGACTCTAGAAAGAGTGCAGAGAAGAGCAACCAGGATGATGAGGGGACCAGAGGCTAGAACATATGATGAACGGTTGCAGGAACTGGGCCTGGCTAGTCTAGTGAAGAGAAGGACCAGGGGAGACATGAGAACAGTCTTCTAATATTTGAGGGGCTGCTGCAGAGAGGAGGGGGTCAAGCTGTTCTCCAAGGCAACTGAAGGCTAGACAAGGAATAATGGATGGAAACTGAACAAGGAGAGATTCAACCTGGAAATAAGGAGAAACTTTCTGACAGTGAGAATGATCAACCCATGGAACAGTAGTTGCCCTCGGAAGTTGTGGGAGGGTCATCCCTGGAAGCTTTCAAGAAGAGATTGGACTTTCATCTGTCAGAAATGGTGTAGGGTCTCCTGCTTGGGCGGGGGGGCTGGACTAGATGACCCTTCCAAGTCTGATTATCTGTTTAATCTGGCCGAGATGGTTTGAGGGCAAAGAGAGATGTCTGATGCCAGCCTCCCCCCCTAAATTTCAAGGTTGCCCGACGTCCCAATTTCTCATATCCCTGGTATCCTCAGGGTGAGCCCCTCTGCCACCAGGAACAAAGACCAAGTAACCCCAACGAACCGACGTGCCCACGTGGCACAAGAGGAAAACATCGGAAGGGGAAAAGAACCAGACATTTTGTCCTAACGGGCAGAGATGGATTTGGAAGAAGGCAAAACAACACTCCCCACCGCACCAATCCTGCGCAAAGAGGTCAACCTCACTAATGACTCGCAAAGCCTGCTGGGAACAAGAAGCACCTTCAGCCAGGAAGGAGAACAAGAGGAGGCCACTATTGGCCATCAGCGCAACCACCAACGGAAAGCAGGGCAGAATAGAGAATAACCGCAGTTGGAAGGGACCTTGGAGATCTTCTAGTCCACCCCTGTGCTTGAGGCAGTCTTATTTTGTTTAGTGACCATTACAGCGGCCCTGAAAAATGCAACTTATGACCGTTTTTCACACTTACAACTGCTGCAGCGTCCCGTTGGTCACGTGATCAAGTTTGGGATGCCATGCAACTGGTTCGTACTTATGACGGTCGCAGTGCCCTTGGGTTATGTGATTGGCTTTTGCAACCGTCCGACAAGGAAAGTAAACATTAACTTAACAACTGTGACAAGAAAGATCATCAGATGAGGAAAAACTCACCGAACAAATGTCACACTTGGCAACATAAAAGTTGAGCTCAATTGTGGCTGTAACTTGAGGTCTACTGTGATGACCCAAAGGGGCGTGGCCTAAAGGCAACACAGTCAAATAAGTAAGAAGTGTCCCTTTAATACCTCCAACTTTGCCCCCAATGTCCAGGTTACCTTCAGCTGGAGAAAAAAACTCTCCCAAGAACAGTCTTGAAGTGGAGGAAATTCAGTCCGAAAACAAAGTACACACAAACAGCAAATAAAAATCCACACAAACCACGCTGCAGTAATTAACTTGACAGGGCAGGAGAAAGAATTGCAGACTTTGGAGGCCAGCAAAACACACACAGTTGGGAAGACAGTTTGCTGTTGCTTTTTATACACTGTATTCCCAGCCGCAGCTAGTGAAGGGAATCAGGGCCCTTTCCACTCCCGTAAGCCACGCAACTCATGTTGCTCCCTTCTCCGTTTCTCCCTGCGTGCCCTAGGATGAAGAGGGGGTGGGCCTTGGTTTTCCTCCCTATTCTCTCTTCCTTGCTCTACCTCTCCCCTGCTCTGCCCAGCTGGACTTTACCCTTCCCCAGTTTCAACAAGTCACACTCATACTCCCTGTCAGCTGTTTGGCTTCCCTCTCTGAGTCAGATTCCGACAGGGGCGTGACAATCACCCGTACCATTTTGGACAAATGGCTGTCCAACCTCTTCTTGAAAACCTCCAGGGATGGGGCACGCACAACTTCTGAAGTCAAGCCATACCACTGATGAATTGTTCGCACCGTCAGCAATTTAGCCCATCAACCCCCCAAATGGGTAATCTCAGTTTGCAGGAGTTACTCCGGGCCCATCCCAGCTTGGCCAGATCCAGGGGGTTCCCTTCCCTCAGCAGAAATTAGGACACCCCAAACTCAAACTGGACACTTTTCTTCCTCCTCCCTTGTTCATGCTGATAATTGCAAACAAAGCAGGGATTGTGAAAAGAGCAAGGGAAGAGCTGGCGCCAATTCTGTGGCTCGCCCTCTCTGCCTCGGCCAACCGGGAGACAGGATGTGGTTTTTAGGGACTGAGAAACACCAGCCAGGACACTGGTGGAACTGGGAAACCTCTGAAGACACCTTTATTGGTACCGTCCAAATTATTTCAAGGGGTCGATGTCAACTTGAAGGAGGCGGCAAACTTCCCCGAATTTTATAACGCTTCTTTTCTTTCCTAAGTGTGTATTTACATGTCTTGGATTGCAAGACAGCAAATTAAAAAAAAAAAAACCCACAGAGTAGGATTCCGGGCACTGGTGAGAAACCCCTCTGATGCTAAACCCCAATTCCTAAATTTCTTAACTGCTGGAGCTGGAGAAACAGATAGTATAGCACGTTTCATAATATCTGGACTGAATTTATTTGCAGTCCCAGACTAATGAAATACAAAATCTAGAATTTAAAGAATAGACCCGCCACGTAATGTACATACAAATGGTAACCAGTTTGCAGTCTCAGACAAAAGCTTCATGGAGACCTTTGTGGTTACCATTTGATCTTGATTTTTTTTTACCATATTCTGCAGATGCTCCTGCGAGGTATCTAAAAGTGACTATTTTGGATCTACTTAAGAGTTCAGCATTCTTTGCAAGCCTAATTTTATAAAAAAATAATAATAATAGGCCATGTAGCTTACTGGTCCCTTAATATTTGCCAAACCTCACCAGGAGGAAGTCATAATCCCACCCAACTGGACTGAATTAAAAAGCAGAAATCCATTGCAAAGAGCAATTCAAAATTATACTTTTGTCAATGAGGTTAGGAGAAAGGAAATTCATTAGAAGCAGCTAAAAGGAGCTCAAAATTGGGGCTCCAAAGTCACATTTTTGCTGAGAAGCTAGCCATTTTCAACTCTGTTATTGTGAACTCGATTTTCTTCTTCATGATGCCGTTGAATCAAAGTCAAGTAGAAAAGTTGAGCGTGCTCCATGACTGGAGGTGGTCAAGAAGAGACTGGATAGCCATTTGTCCAGAGTGGTATAGGATTTCATGCTCAATCACGGGGTTGGACTAGAAAACCTCCAAGGTCCCTTCCAACTCTGTTATTCTATATTCTCTGTTATTCTAAAATAAAATAAAAGAACCTCTGTTTCCCCAACCCAATTAAATTTTATTTCTTTTACAAGCCTTTCAAGAAGGCAGGTCTGGTTTAAGCTTCAGGTTAGAAAGCCGGAGACTCTGAGTTCTAGTTCTGCCTCGGACTCCAAGCCAGCTGGATGGATCTTGGGCCAGCCACATGCTCCCAGCCCCTAGGAAAGACGCAATGGCAAACCACTTCTGAAAAACCTTGCTCAGAAAAATGCAGGAACTTGTCTAGGCAATTGTGACTCAAAGGAACGAAAGGGAAAAATTGCTCCACTCAAAAACTGACTGTAAATGGCATCCGGTGCCCATTAATCATCTCTTGCATGCCAGGGCAAAATCCTACACTTTTGTTGTCACAACAACCCTCCAAGGTGGGTCAGATTAAGTGGGGCCACCCCAAGTACATCCCGCATTAAGCCGAGAATTGGTGCAGGAGTGGCTGACTGGATACTGCTCAACTCCTTGACTTACCACAGTTCATTTAGGAACCATTCTTCAACGGTTATGTCGCTTTAAAAAAGTGACTTATGACCATTTTTTTTTTCCACAACCTTGCAAGCATCCTGATCAAAATTCAGACATTTGGCCACCGGCTCTTCTTTATGACTTCTGCAGTGTCCCGGGATCGCGTGATTTCCCGCCCCTCTTTGTGGACCTTCCGACAACCAAAGTCAACGGGGAAGTCACAGACTCACTTAAGAACCTTGCTCCTGCGGTGGTTTCACTTAACAACGGTGGCAAGGAAGGTGGGTAAAAGATGGGAGGCAAAAAAAAACCCTCACTTAGCCAACAGTCTCACTTAACAGCAGAAATGTTGGGTTGACTTGTGGTCCTCGGTCGAGGCCTAGGAATGCCTGGAAGGGCGGGTGGGAAATGCAGCCCAGGGACTGAACCCCGATTCCTGCTTTTCCTTTCGGGGTATCGAGGCAGGAGCGACGGGCTCTCTTTCCTCTTCCCGCCACACCTCCTTTCCTCGCTTGCGCCGCCTTCGCCTAACTCCGCTCCAGCCCGAGCAAAGGACGCCGTCTCTTGCCCAGGAAGGCTGGCTGGCTGACCCGCACTCCTTTCCCACGAGACAGGCCCTAATCCTAACCCTCGCCCGGGTTCCCACGACTCAAGAAAGCCAAGCCCAAGCGCGGCTTCTGCAAGGAGATCGCCTGTCCGAGTTAAGGCACACACACACACACACCCCTCCGTCCCCGAGCACAAGGAGCCTCTCTTCCCGGATAACCCGCATCTTTTCCCCACGAGATTTGGAAGCCGACACGCGTCTGCACTCCCCGCCCCATATCCCGGGTTCCGACGACTGCAGAAAGCAAAGCCCCCGCAGGGCTTCTGCAAGGAAGTCGCCTGCCCGAGTTAGACAGCCACCCTCCCCGAGCAAAGACGATCGCAGCAGCCTCTCTTCCACTCCTTTCCCACGACACGGGGAGCCGACACGTGTCTACACACACACACGCCCTTCCTCCCGGGTTCCGACGACGGCAGAAAGCGAGGCGCCCGCCCGTGTCAGACCCCCAGCCTCTCTCTCTCTCCCCCGCCCCCTTCAGCCGATCCCGACGTACATACAAAGGCGGCGGCGGCGGCAGCAGCAGCAGCGGCTCCTTCAGCTCCGCACCTTCCTCGGGGCAGCAGCAGGACAAGGACCCTCCAACCCGCCATCCCGAGGCGCGGCTGAGCCCCGGAGCTCTTTTCCCGGCTCGCGAGTCACCGCCTCGCAAACCGCCCCATTCCCACGAAGCGGCCGACACGGAGACCGGGCAACTCGCATACCTGCGCGGCGGCCCGCGCGATCGCCTCCTCCCTCCCTCCCTGCCCCCGCCCCTCCCCGAACGCCTGCGGCGCGCGATCGGCCGGCTCAGGCTCCGCCCCCTCGGCAGCCTATGAGCGGCGGCGGCCCGGCTCCCGCCTCGCGCCGCGATTGGCTCCTTCCAACACCGTCGCTGCGAGGCCACGCCCCACCAGAAAGGAAGGAGGGGGGGCGAGCCGGCCTGGGAAGGAGTTGGGGGGGAAATAAAAAAGTTCCTTCGCTCTTAAAGGGGCCGCTGCCTCCTCAGGACGGAGGTGGCTTAGCGGTGGGTCAGAGACCCCCCGTCGGCAGCAGGGGCTGCAATGCAAACAAGGCACAGCCCTTCCTCCAAATCGGATTGCCCGTTTACTCGGAAGTAAACCCTCTGAGCTGGCTTGTTTTCTTGCAGAGACCTTTCATGACCCAACTAGGTAACATCATCAGTGCTTAGACAGCGTGAGGTTTTTATACGAGCCCTTTTACCACGGATGATGTTACCTAGCAGGGTCATGAAACGTCTGCAAGAAAACAAGCCAGCTGAGAGATCACGGAGGTGTTTTTTTTTTTTTCAAGAGGCAACTGGACTTTCTTGTTTTTCTTTGAAGATGTTTTGTTTCTCATCCAAGAAGCTTCTTGGCTCTGACTGGATGGTGGGGAAGCTGAAGAAGCTACTTGGATGAGAAGCGAAACATCTTCAAAGAAAAACAAACAAACAGAAAGTCCAGTTGCTTCTTGACAAAATGCCCCTGGATGACTTGAGAATCCTGACTTGAGTTTATAATCACTGCAGCATCCTGGAGTTTTGTAGCCATTTGAGAGCTTCCCAGCTGCCAGTCAATAGGAAAGCCAGATTTACATGACAGCACGATCCACTTAATAACCAGTGACCCATTTAACAACCGTGCCAAAACAGGTCATAAAACCGGGCACAACTCATTTAACAACGCTTAGCAGTGGAATTTCCGATTTCCAATTGTGCTATTGCTGCATTTCAGTACACAATTCCTGAGCTAGGATGACCTACACACCAGACAAATCATTCCTCTTTAACACAGCAGCAGCAAAAGCTGCTCCTTTGGGTCCCTAGTCGATCCACCAATTCTTGTCCCACTTTTTAATTTTGTAAAAAAAAAAAATCAAATATTGGGCACGGTGCCTTTGCAAAGCTCCAACTTCTACCACTGGTTGTTTTTTTTTTTTTGTGTGTTTTTTGTCTCTGGGACCTGGGACTTGGAAGTCCTACAACATAGTCGAACAAAAGCTGTAAGCTATGGCTTTGTTTGGAAGGTCATCTGAGGTAAAAAAAAAAAAGAAGAAGAAAAGAAGGCAGGGGAACCATAACAAGCTCAGCAGGGTGTGTTTAAAAATTAGGGGTGCAGAATAATAAGAGTTGGCCACAGGTACTTGCAAAAATGGGACTTGGCCCGAAGCAGTTGCCTAAAGAGGCACAATTCCCTTTGCAAAAGAGACCTCACACAACTCCCCATCAAAACCTCCAGGGGTAGATAAGATGCTTTGCAGTCTCTTAAGAGATTGCCAGCTTCCGCTGGAAGCTACGAAGCAGGATCAACCTCATTAACAGATCCCTGGAGAAACTCCCGTGCAAGGACCACCCCAGAGGGCAGCCCTTCTCTTTCAAATCTCCAAGGAGCTCCTGCCACATCTTCTGCCAAGAACTGGGGTGTTTTTTTTTCGAGGTGTCCTTTGTTGGGTGCACACAAGATAAAACAGATGGATCTGGGGGTGGGGAGATCTCAACATTTGCTCTGCGTTGCTGGTTGGGGGAATTCTGAAAGTTGAAGTCCACACAACTTAAAAAGTTGCTAAAGTTGTAAAGAGAAAAAAAAAATCCATTCCAGATTGTATCTGGGGCCACCCTGCTGAATGGAGGCTATTCACTGCTCATCAACTGAATATGGTTTTGTAACTCTCAGAACTTGGGAATTTGGGGGTTTGTTGTATTTCAGCGAGCTAGTTGGTTGAGCAGGCTTACAGTCTCTCTACTTCTGCGACATTTTAAGTCCAACTATTTTCACATCTATAGCTACATGTTTTAGGAAAATATATAAATGTAAAGATGAAATAATGGGAATTCCTAAAAGCTTTATCATCTTCCATTGTTATATGTAAAAAAAAACAAACCCCAAACCTAAACTATACATGCTAAACAACAGTGCAGCACAGAAGTTTACTTGGGCACTATGTGGTTCCTTGAAAACAAGGGGTTTATACTTTACAGTTGTGTTTTCCATTGCAAATTTTCTTTCTAAGTAACTGCTGCTATTTCAGGCGTGGAAGGGAGGACATTGGGCTCAATTTCCATCATTATTGCAGAAGGGAAAGTGATATTTTTAATAACTGTATTTTGAACCAAAGGACATTTCAGGAGGACGGTGCCAGCCATACCCTTTCCAGCCCTCTACCCAATTCACTTTTATTTCTCACGCGGCACAGCAACCCAGCTGTGGGGTTGGTAAACTTCAAAAACAGGAAAGGATGGGTTGAACTCTGCTTTATTGATGTATTAAGTGGCATCTGACAATCCGATGCACCTCTTTTTAACAGCAGGTAATGTATAGAGAGAGTTACAGAGTGCACTGTCAGGAGGCATGACTCAAAACTGGAACACAAGACAGCTCAACAACAGCGGCACAAACAACCCTGGGTAGCTTCGGTTGGGTGGAGTGCAGTGATGGGAACAATTCCGGTGGCCTGGCTCGCTTGCATTCAGTTTCCTGAGCAAAGATTGGTTTCCCCACAAAAAAGTCTTCCTAGGCTGTCAAAAACAGCGCAATCTACTCCTGAACCAACCCACTGTGAAATATATATATATATCTGTATCTATATATATAATCTGATATTCTTCGGGTCTACTGGCAAGGAGGAACAGGAGACTGAAAAGATTTGCTTTCTTAAAAACTTCCCAGGGGCAGGAAAGGGGGCTTGTGTCAAACCCCCTACTGGAGTGTGTGTTGATCTGATCAAGCCAACTATGGTGTAGCAGAGCCCGTGAGGAGTGTTTTGGCAGAGTGCTGACAACACAGACTTACAGAGAGGAGGCGGCGTTGGGAAAGGTGGGATTTAGGATGAGTATGACACCAAGCCTCGCCTACAATGCCGTACTAAATAAGCCAGCCAAGATTTCTAGTCTCCCTGCAGAGGGGATCGGCTCCAGAAGAGAAACCGGGCGATCCCCGGCTGCTGGATCATACTGGCTCCTAACAAATAAGGCCGGATAGCCCAGGGCAAGGAAGAAAAGGGGGAAGGAGGTTCCACTTATCAAACTATTTCAAGTATTTTCTAAATTGAGAGTCTCTTTTTCTTTTCCGCCTCCCCGGTTACTGCACTCGATGGCTTTAGGGCAGTCACTATCCGCTCTACAGACAAAGAACGAAATTGCAAGCAGTTGCTGGTCTAATGCGAGAGGGACAGGAAGGGGTGTGAGGCGGGAGGAGGGGGTGATTGTGGCCAGGGTCCGTTTTACGGGACAGGCACTACACGCATGGTGTTGGTGTAACCGGATCCAGGGCGCCAGCCGGTAAGCACGATGACCAGATCCCCTGACTTGAAGAATCCACGAGCTTTGCCTGGGAAAGGATCAAAACAGGATACGTGAAAAAGCAGGACCGGTTAATGTGGAATCCAGAGGTAGCTCTTTGGCTTATGACTGGTTGCTCAATATGAGTCTTTAATAGCAATAGCACTTATAAACTGCTTCACTGCGATTTACAGCCCGCTCTAAGCGGTTTAGAGTCAGCCTCTTGCCCGCCACAACAATCTGGGTCCTCACTTTATCTACCTCGGAAGGATGGAAGGCCGAGTCCACCTGGAGCCTGGTGAGATTTGAACTACCAAATTGCAGTCAGCAGAAGTAGCCTGCAGTACTGCACTCTAACCACAGGGGCCACCATGTGTCTTGAAACCTAAAACTGGATTCCCAATCCCAATGCAACACTTTAACCCCCATGCTACACCGTGTCCGACACTTCATGACCAACGTGCTTCCTAATTATCAAATTAACCCTTAATCCGGTTTGCGTGATGCATTAAACCCAACAGACTAAATTCACACAAGATGCAAAGCCAGAATAGCAATAGCACTCAAGACTTATACACCGCTTTATAGTGCTTCACAGCCCTCTCGAAGCGGTTTGCAGAGTCAGCCTGTTGCCCCTGACAATTTGGGGCCTCACTTTACCCACCTGGGAAGGATGGAAGGCTGAGTCCACCTTGAGCCTGGTGAGATTCGAACTGCTAATTGCAGTCAGCTGAAGTAGCCTGCAGTACTGCACTCTCACCACTGTGCCACAATGAAATTACTCCAAGCCTCCGCAGAGCTACTTACAGAGTCACTATGGCCATGGTCCCTCTGCGCTCAGGTGATCTCAATTTGGGTGCTTGGCAACCTTCACGGCTATTTGTGGCGCGGTGATGTGACCACCATTTTCAAACTGTTTTTGCCAGCTTCCATTATTATTCTCTTAAACCAGACCTGTGGACTTCAACTCCCAGAATTCCCCAGTGAGCATGACTGGCTGTGGAATTCTGGGCGTTGAAGTCCACAAATCTTAAAAGTTGCCATGTTTGAAGACTCCTGCCTTAGAAGATAGGACCAGCTGAATTTTTTTAAACCCCCAATGCTGGGAACATTAACTTTTAATATTGGAGTGTGTGCCCTTGGTGGCGTACAACAGGTCTTTAAACTTGGCAGCCTTAAGACTCGTGGACTCCCAGGATTCCCTAGTCAGTATGACTGGCTGGGGGATTCTGGGAGTTGAAGTTCACAAGTCTTTCAAAGGTTGCCAAGTTTGGAGATTCCCGCTATACCACCCCCGAAATGTTACCAGCTTCTCGAAAGTGCAGAAGGTAGCTGCTCCCTTCCAGGCTCATCTTACAGGAAGGAAACCTAAGACCCCCCATAAATGACTTCTTACCAACATTCATGCCCAGGTTCACACGGAGATCGACGTCTTCGGCCCAAGCATCCAGGGCTGCCTCCTTGCACATCACTGGGAAAATGCCACGGTAGAGGTGGGCTTGGCGGGCGGTCTGAGCATTACGGGTCACAGCAATGATGGGGGCCCGTGGTCGGTATCTGGACACCAGGTGAGCAGACCTGGAAAAAGATTTGGGAAGTTTAATCACCTTCACCACTGCCAGCCGACTGGAACGTACACAATTCTGCAAGTGCCGTTTTGCTTTAAAATGGGGAGCACACAGGGTGGGGTAAAAAAGAGACACTGAGATTAATACACAAATATCATGGTTTCAACTGGTTCCAGTATTACTTTAAAAATATCGGCTCCCAGTCTACAGAATTAGTATATTCAATAAAATATCTGCCCTAAATGGAACCTTCAAGAAGTGAGGGGAGCTGAATGTCAACTAAAAAGATATTCCTTTAGCTGCCAGCAGAAATGGGAGTGGGGGAAAACAGTGTGTCCCTCAAGTGCCTAGATAATCACCCTGGCAGCCCAAAGTTGTCAGAGCGCAAGAATATTACTGGAGAGCATGACTGATGACTCTTGGCTATGGATGAGTCCAATTGGAGAATATACATTCTCCAATAGGACACATTCCTGGGGGAAAGCCCCAGGGTCAAGGGGGAAATGAATGATATATTTTAGTATCGGCTGCATCCAGCTAACGGCAACATGGCAAATTCTAATACATCAATTTTCTTTTCTCAGAGAGATGTGGCTGGAGACTTATGATTTGAATGGGGGTGGAGTTGTTGGGAGTCCTGACAGGAACATTGTTGGTTTCTCTTTCCAACTTCCTCAACATCAAGCATCATAAATATTTGCAAATGAGGCAATTTTGTATCGACTTCTATTAAGAAATCGAAAGCATTACAGAAATATGATTAGGACGATACAATCCAGAACTAAACTATATTTGCAAAATGCAGTATTTCAGAACCCACGAGCAAACGGTAGGTAGGAACCCTTTATGAGAAAACAGTAAGAAAGGTTTAGCAGGAAGTTATGTTCTTAATTTCATAGGGTGTGCCAATATATACTGGATTGCTCATTTCAGCTGCTTCTTTTTCCTGAGTGTTATTTCCTCCAAATCTGCGTAAATATTTTTCCCCCAGATAATCCTTGTTTTGGAGAATCAGTACTTTGCATCAATTCTGGCTGCAAACAATACTGCAGACACGCTTGGTCTGATCTGCAGAAAAATAAATTCGCCCTGCAGTTTCAACAGAGATATAAACAAACTGCAGACTTGCGGCCTGTTGACTGGCATGCTAAACCTGGCATAACCAAGCCATTGCTCTGTTCTTGAAACACACTGGTGTTCAGATAAACATTAGGGTTTAGTATGGTGGTCTGGGTCCCATCATACCCTGAATCACAAGCAAGCTCACCCCCCTTAACGTGCAAAACTCTGTGCTGATAAAAATGAGATCAAAGTTTCAGTGTCACTCTCTTTGGCACGTATTACACAGCTGTTGAGCTGGGGACATTGCCCACTCAACAGCAATAGCACTTAGGCTTATATACCACTTTATAGTGCTTTATAGCCCTCTCAAGGTGGTTTACAGAGTCAGCCTCTTGCCCCCAACAATCTGGGTCCTCATTTTACCCACCTCGGAAGGACGGAAGGCTGAGTCAACCTTGAGCCAGGTGGGATTGGAACTGCTGGCAGGAAAAATAGCAGTCGCTCTTACTTATATACTGCTTTATAGTGCTTTCCAGCCCTCTCTAAGCGGTTTAGAGTGTCAGCCTCTTTCCCCCAACAATTTGGGTCCTCATTTTACCCACCTCGGAAGGCTGAGTCAACTCTGAGCCTGGTGGGATTTGAACTGCCAAATTCAGAAATATGGCTGCAGAAGTAGCTTGCAGTACTGCACTCTAACCAATGTGCCACAGAGGCTCCTTATAACTTATATAACAATAACTTACCCCTCCCCTGCAACTTTTCCACTAAAGGAGGCAGCCCAAAACTTTCTGGAGGCTTATGCCCTGGGAAGTGCCCTCTTTTTAAAAAAGCTTCTTAAGACTTGCCCAGACAAATTATGAGCCCACGAAAATTACCACTAGGTTTGTGCTTCTCCTTTCGTTTGCACATGGCCACAGCAAGCTGCTGTTTCATTGTTATTGCCTGAGAAGGTGTTTCGCAACGTTGACAACTTTTAAGATGCGTGGACTTCAAACTCGGCAGAAATTCCTCAGCCAGCATGAATTCTGGGAGTTGAAATTCCACGCACCTGGAAAGTTGGAAAACACCGGGCAAACACTTATCACAAACCAAGTTTGTGATCCACAAACTCAATTTTAAAAAGGGCCTTTATTATCCTGGCACTGTGAAGCTGGAGGACCGCTGGCTAAGCAAGCAGCTCCGGGCCAGGGAAGACCTAGCCCAAGGCTACGTCGGCAGCGCTTCCATCCAGAGACCGAAAAACCTGTGCTTGAGAGGAAGGAAGAGACAAGCTGCTCAGCTGCAGGGCGCGTTTTGTTATCTGGCCATCCGAGCAAGTCAGTCCTCGCGACTTCGGCCAGCACCTTCCGCCTCCTACCTTCCAGACTTGGTGAGCACAATAATGGCCCCGCTGCAGCACTTGAAGGAGGCTTCTACGGCACCCACAGCGGCGGCTTCGGTAGGGTCTCGATTCAGGGGGGCCAGCCGGCGGAGCTCTTCGAACAATTGCCTGTGAAAGATGGCTGCCTCGGCTTCGCGAGCAATCTACAAGAGCAACAGGGCGTTCGGGTGACGGTGGTCACGTCAGGGCATAGCCGCAAGAGTGGCGGTGAGAGAACCGGCGTGGTGGAAGCAGCCAAGGTGGGTGAGCCTTGAGCATCTGGCTGGGGTGGTAGGAATGGTGGGGACAGAGGTGGTCATCCTCCACCAAGGGCAGGGGAGTCTCGGCTCCCTTGGTCTGCATCCACCGCCTTGGCCTCACCAGTCTGCCTGTCACCCCGTGGCATGGATTCCTTCGTGCGCGACTGCGAACCTCCCTGAGTCTGCTTCGGCCTGCTTCAAATCTTGCTTGGTTAAGACAGAGGGAGACGGGCTGACGCTTTTTAGTTTTTAAGTTTTTTAAAGATTGTGGGAGAACCCTACTGGCATCAAAGAGCAGCACCTGGAAATTTGCTTTTTTTTGTTTTTCAAAGCACCTTAAAACTATCAGTTAACAAATCCTCTAGAGCAGGGGTCTCCCACCTTGGCAGCTTTCAGACTTGTGGACTTCAACTCCCAGAGTTCCTCAGCCAGCAAAGCTGGCTGAGGAACTCTGGGAGTTGAAGTCCACAAGTCTGAAAGTCGCCACGGTGGGAGACCCTGCTGCTAGACAAACTTACTTGGTTACTCTGGCTAACTCTGAGCCCTACCTGCCAGTGTCTGTCAAAACTATCAGAGCAGAAGCTAAGCACTTAAAAGAGGCCTGCACTGCGCCGACAGCCATGGCTTCCGAAGGGTTCCGGCTGCCAGACGTGTGACGGTAAAGTTCTTCAAACAGCTGGCGGTGAAAGATTGCGGCCTCGGCCTCCCGAGCTATCTGTAAGGCCAAGAGCGAGAGGGAGGGGAGGGGAAGGAAGGGAAGGGGAGGAGCGTCACAGAAAAGAAGAAGGAAAGAGATACATCGAGTGATATGATCACGTTAATAAGGCAAGAGAGAGTTAATCGCTTATTCGACATGCGCGACGAGGCAGCAACCAGCTTCCCAAATCTGAACGGCCCACCGAAGTCACAAATCAGCATTTGAGAGCAGGATTATCATTCAGGCCCAGTGGGAAGAGAGGTGAGTTGCTCAAATCCACCGAAGAAATTAAAACCCGAAGGATTCAGGGCATTGGTGATAAGCTCTGATTGCGGAACCAACATTAATGTGTCATGGAACAGTTTTGTTTTATTTTTTGAAAAATATTCTGAGGTTTGGGGACTCTGTTGCTGCTCCATCCGAATTTATTTTAGCAGGAAACCAAGTCACCCATTTGGCTGTAGAAATTCCACTTAAAAGAGAATCTGCCAGCTGCTTTGCTAAGAATTTGCCCCAAACTCAAGATTTTCTCCCTTGAGTTACCCAGTGCAAGGATTCAATTAATCACTTTCCCCTGAGTTCGAGTGGCATGTAAAATCCCGTGCTTACATGCTTGGAAGCTTCCTTGAAAAATAACAGCCAATCCCAACTTCAAGGAAGATGGATTGAAACTTGTTTGTCCTGCTTCAGGAATTAGCTTTTGTGTGTTTTTTTCCCAGCCAAAAGTTGAGACTTGGGTAGCATTTTTATAGCATGCAAAGCTCTACATATTCCAGATTATTATAACTAGGCAGTTAAGGTAAGATTCGATAAGAATTATTTGCAACGTGATACACATTAGGGAAAGCAACATAATCCAATTTTGGAAATTACAGTTTCGACTGTACCTTAGCCCCCAAGGATTCAAGATTAATGTGAATTTTACAAAGATTCGGTAGACGGAGAAAGTGATACAAAGCCAGAAATCCATTATATGATACAGAGGGTTAGTCTCATCAGAAGACAGTGATGAAGAGGTGAGTCTTAGGAGCTGTATTTAAATGCAACCTGAAATACCCTTCTGGGAATGTTACGGCAGCAGATCTGTTCTCAAAGATGAGGTTGTGTGAATTCGTGTCTGGCTCCAGACTACAGGTGGAGGCTAATAGGAGGGAAGGACCCCCATCCATAAAGACAAAATTCCTCTTTATTTTGTCATCCTAGGAAAAGCAGGTTCTGATTATAATTCAAAAATTGCTTTTTAACAACAACTGGAAGCCTGGAAGTTTTTGATATCCTTCAAGTCGCCAGATCCGATTGATCTTCCCTTCCCTTAGTTCAAAATATTATAATCTGAATGTTTGCATATTGCAAACGAAGGCTTCTCCTGAGATACTTATGGCAAATAGGACACTGTTTTTAAATCTTTCAATGGTCACTTACATTTAACACAACCCAGCAAATGTTGAGGGCTCTTAAGATCTTTGGGTGTAATTCTCTAATGAAAACAAAGATGAACAGGAAGGTTGAATTTTAACTTTTATCTCTGAATGCTATTAGAAAGCAGGTCAACTCTTTTTATTTGTGCACTTTTCTGGGTGGTGCCAGAAATTTCTTTATCGGGCCATGTGCAGAGGTCTGAATCAATCCTCCTGGGTTCCAATGTTTTGGAAGAAGTGCCCTTTGGCACCAGTTAGGTGGGCACGGACTAATACTCCCTAGATTTCATCCAGCCTTTTGCCCTTAAATCAGCGGTCCCCAACCTGTGGGCCGTGAGGGGTTTCCAGTTGGGCCATGGAAACGGCCAGTGGGCGAGTGCATGTATGCGTGCTCCCTCTGCTGTGAGAGGCAGGCGTGAATGTGCATCGCTTGTGCAAGCTAACCCTAAAACCCCGGTCCACAAAGCCGGAAACATTGGGGCAGTCTGTCCTAAATGATCTGAAGGTAGATGGGAACAGAGAGGCCGTAGAAAGCTGTTGGGGGTGCCTGCTCATTTCAACAAAAAGCGGTTTTAGAGGATTAGTAGGAACAAGACAATCATGCTTATTCGCCTTGGGAATCATTTTCTTTGGTGCGATGAGGGACCATGACGTTATCAGGAATTCAGCCCAAGCCAAGAGGTAGCGTTAGTAACCTTCTCGTAACAGGAGGGGAGATCTTTTTTTGAGGAAGCTAACTGACCTGACCCTGCAGCTGACGGTAGTAGGTTATAAGGCTGTTGTAATCCACAGCAAACAGCCAACACAATCAGTGTTTTTAATTCTGGTATTTGGTGCTTAAGTTGGTCAAGGGGGAAAAAAACTTACAAAACTCCAAAGCAGATCAGAAGAAGTCCTCGGGCAGTTTACGAGGTCAGTCATGCACTTTGTAAATTAGGTACTCCCCCTGGGCGTAATAGTTCAGCAGAACTAAAATCGAAGGGACCGCCCAGTCCCGCCCCCTGGCCGGGTCCCCAGGAAGTTCCAGGGCTGAGCCAGAACTCGAGTGTGGGATTCAGACCCGCGTATTTCCACGTTGTGGATTTCCTCCCCGCCCCCAGGCGACATAAAGAAGCCAAGTTACTTTTAAATCCCAGATAATTAAACAATGGAAATTTAACATGCAAGAGAGACCAAGGCAAGTCTCTTCTCATTTTAACAGAAGGATCCAATGAAAGATCTTGTAATTGAACATGGGGGATCTGGACAGCTTAGCCAACCCGAGACGCAGATGACAGGGTCCCAGCCCTTGCAAATCTACTAGATCCCCCAAGCCCAGATGTTAAGCCAGCATGCTCACAAGAAAGCCCTTGTCTTCTCCAAACAGGGCTTGTCTTCTCCAGATATGCAATACTTTTTAATTTTCACATATCGGGAGGACACCAAGCAGGGTGGACAGATCAGGGGGAAGACCAACCACTGCTGGGTATAAATGCGAGCTACTAGCCTGGGAAAGGATTTGTTGGGATGGGCCACTGGGGCGTGGGGTGGGGGTGGGAGCCCAGGGCTTCTAAACCATCCAGGGTTGAAGGGCCAACTTACCAGGTGCTGCATCTGGACAGCCTCCAGAGGATAATCTCCTTTGGCCGTTTCTCCAGATAGCATGATACAGTCGGCTCCGTCCAGGACAGCATTGGCTACGTCGCTTCCTTCAGCACGTGTTGGGCGGGGTTTCTTGATCATGCTCTCCAACATCTGGCAGGAAAAATGAAAAGTTGACTTGCTCCAAAGTCGCCTCTTAGGTTTTAAACGATCTCGCAGAGCAAAGGGGAAGGTTAATTCAGCTTCGAACTCTCTCTAAACTTCCCCTATGTCCACGCTTACAGTCCCTCTTAAGAGTCCTTAGCTAAAACTCTAAGTCAAACCACCTGGTTTCGCATACGGCCTCCATCCCACAGATGGGGCTTCACTTGTTTGCATGGCCCGGTTTTTGGCATGCCGTGGCCCGGTGCTGGTTCACAGACCAAGGGTTGGGGACCAGAGGTGGCATTCAGCCGGTTCTGACCAGTTCTGGAGAACTGGTAGAGGAAATTTTGAGTAGTTCAGAGAACCAGCAAGTGCCACCTCTGACTGGCCCCGCCCCCGTGTATTCTCCGCCTCCTGAGTCCCAGCTGATTGGCTGGGTCTTCTTTGGTTTCCCTGCACAGGAGAATGGAGCTGGAAAGCAGGTTAGTGGGGTGGGGAGGGAATGGGGATTTTGCAGTATCCTTCCCCTGCCACGCCCACCAAGCCACGCTCACAGAATTGGTAATAATTTTTAAATCCCATCACTGAGATCATCTTATTGTTAAGAGAAGCCTTGTTCCAATTGTTTCATAGGGTTAAATCTTTTTGCATATATGCTTCCGTCACGATTGCTAGTTTATTTTTGCCAGTCTGAAAGCAGAGTTAGTTTCTGGATTATGGGACAAGTTATACCTTGGGACAAGTTTAGGGGTGTGTGTGTCTGTGTTTGAACTCTTGAATCACCCTCTGGCTTTGGGGTGTCCTGACCACGTGCCTCAACAGCAATATTTCCCCACCAGTCCAATGAAGCACAATAGGAATAATTTTCTCCAACTTTCTTCAAGAAGTTGCTGTAACTTCTTAGCAGTCGTTCCCTGCTGAAACTATTAAAACTAACTGCTGTAAAGGACAGTGTAAAAATCTAAGGATGTTCTGCTAGGTATCAACAACAGTCCCAATTGTTAGCCAAATGGATGGAAACTGAACAAGGAGAGATTTATCTTGGAAATAAGGAAAACTTCCTGACAGGGAAAGCAATCAACCCATGGAACAGAAGTTGCGGGAGCTTCAGCACTGGAGGCTTTCAAGAAGAGATGGGACTTTCATCTGTCAAGATATGGTGTAGGATCTCCCGCTTGGGTGGGGAGTTGGACTAGATGACCCACAAGGTCCCTTCCAACTCTGGTTATCCGTTAAATCCTTAATTATAGGCTAACCTTTAGGATCCTCCAGACAAGCTTTCGTGGTAATTTTTTTCTTTTTACTATTTCAGGCACCCCAATCAACTCTGCCCCCCTTTAAAATTTCCCTTGGCAATATGGGCACAAGACGTCCTATTAAGGATTTGGAGAACTCTCACATGCTACAGAGCCCTTCAACGGCTTTGCCCAGAGCCTTCAAATACCTGAGTAGCACAGATAATAGGCTTGCCGGCACGGTTGCATCGGCCAATCATCATTTTCTGGGCTAGGAAGACTTTTTCAGCCGGAATCTCAATACCCAGATCGCCCCGGGCTACCATGATGCCATCGCTAGCTTCCATGATTTCATCAAACCTGAAAAGGAAAGAGGGAAGGGCTATAAGAGCTGCGGTGGCACAGAAAGCAGTAGTTGGAATGCAGTCTACTTCTGCTGACTGCCGGATGACTGCAATTTGGCAGTTCTAATCTCACCAGGCTTAAAGTTGACTCAGCCTTCCGTCCTTCCGAGGTGGGTAAAAGGAGGACCCAGATTGTTGGGGGAAATACACTGACTCTGTAAACCGCTTAGAGAGGGCTGTAAAAGCACTAGAAAGCGGTATATAAGTCTAAGTGCTATTGCTATGTTATGAGAAAGGAAGGCCGTGATGCTGGGTGAGAAGCCAAGGACACCCATGGGGGGAGGGGGAGGAAGCAGACTTCAGAGTCCTGTTAATTACAGGTAGTTCTTGACTTACAACAGTTCATCTGTTTATTGTACCCTGTGACTATCATTAAGTGTTGTACCTGATGATTCTTGACTCTTGACGAATGTATCTTTTCTTTTATGTACACCGAGAACATTTGCACCAAGACAAATTCCTTGTGTGGCCAATCACACTTGGCCAATAACGAACTCTACTCTATTCTACCTAGTGATGGTTCAAGGTTACAACGGCAGTGAAAGAAGCGACTTATGACCTTTCTTTACAATTATGACTGTTGCAGCACTCTTCACAGTCACGGGATCAAAACTCAAGATGCTTGGCAACCGGTTCCTATTGATGATGGTTGCTGTGTCCCGGGGTCATAAGATCCCCTTTTGGGATTTTCTGACAGGCAGCCAGTAAGGAAGCCAGTGTCAGCCATATTTTACTTAGAAGCTTCGAGGCTGTCACATTTTAGTGCCTGGGGGGGATTTCATGGAGGGGTGGAAGATTAGACTCAACAACATTCTTTCTCAGAGTCAAGGACATGTTGCCCTGCACCTGGAGAGGGGTGTCTGGAGGAAGGTCTCCAGTTGGGATGATGGTTCTGTCAGCGTTCCAGAAAACCTCCACTCCAAACAAATAACTCCGAGGCAGACATCCTATCCAAAGTTCCTTTTATTAGAGTAGTAAACTGCCACATCTGGGGAATCTCAAATCTGAAAGTTTCAGATTTTCTTGCAATAAGTTAAAAATACAAATCTACCCCCTGCACCCCTCATTACATCACATGCCCCAATTACCATCCATCCCAGCTTAAGACGTCCTCTCACCCAGGTGCAGAAATAACATGACCTTGACTGAGAAAAAGAATGCTATTATGTCTAACCGCATACACTCCAAGAAATTCCCCCCCTCCCATTTTTCCAGGCTCAAGAAAGTGGCAGTGTGGAAGCGTCTGGTGCTAATATGGTTTCCAAAAGCTGATAGGTTGATTGGGCCATGTCATGGACTGGTGGGGTACAGCGGATGGATCTTTGATTTCTCTTTTGGGAAGGGAAAACCCCGGAACTCCCAGATTCGGCTTTTCCCAGATGTGCCAATATGACTTCTTTAATAAACTCTTACTTGGATGAGCTTTTGTTTCTGAGTGCTGACTGAAATTTGGAGTTTCATTGGAATGCTGACAGCCAGATCCACTTAACCATCAGGTTAACGAGTGCACAGATTCACAACTGTGACAAGAAAACTCAGCAAAACTCACTTAAGCCAATGTCTCATTTAACAACATAAAACTTTGGGCTTGATTGTAGTTGTGAGTCGAGGACTACCTGTGTAGGCATCAATTAATACACAGCCAGAAAAAAAACCCCAAGTCTGCTGAAACATTTCAGGTCTACCCTTCAGCATTGTTTAGTTTATTCTATTTTATTGTCATTGCACCTCGTACAATGAAATTAAATACCATCTTCAATGTACATTATGACTGAAAATAAACACAAACACACACCCTTCACATTCTATACACTGAATTGAAAATCCCTGATATTGCATTAATATTGCCCTATACAGTAGAATTCAAAAGAGCTACTGCCCTGGGATAGAAGCTGTTTTTCAGCCTATTTGTCCTTTTTTTATTATTCTGTATCGTCCGCCAGATGGTAATAGTTAAAAAAAAAGGGGGGGGTTCCAGGATGAGATGGATCTTTGAGGAGTTTTGAACTTTCTTAAGGCAGCGGGAGCTATAAAGCTCTTCCAAAGAGAGGAGAGGGCAACCCATGATCCTCTGGGCAATGACGTTAACCCTCTGGAGTGCTTTCCTATCTGCCCCTGTGCAATTGGCAAACCATACAGAAGCGCAGTAAGTTAAGACATTTTAAAGGAAGGGCAATAGGGAAGCAAGCCATTTTAGAAACCCCGTCTCCACGGAGTACGGTTTCCAGGATGAATATCCCACCGTGAAACGAAAGCCAGGATAAAATTATCCAGCCAGGCCTGGAGGAAAGGAGGCTCCTGGGTGTCTTGACACCAGCCACTCACCTGCGCACTCCCTCGTGGTTCTCGATTTTGCTGATGATCTTGATATTCTTCCCCTTTTCCCCCAGCACCTTCCTGACGGCGTGGACGTCAGCCGCTTTGCGGATAAAGGAAGCGAAGACCATGTCCACGTCCTGCTCGACACCAAACTTGAGGTCCTGGATGTCCTTCTCAGAAACGGCAGGGAGGTCGACGGCGGCCCCAGGTAAGTTGACACCTTTTTTGCTACCCAACATCCCACCGTTCTCCACTTCGGTTATGATGAAGTCAGCACCTGCAAAGGATTTGAAACACCAACAGGGTCACAAAATGTCTGTGGAGATTCTCAAGCGTCCAGGTCATGGTTGTCCTAAAGATGGTTCACACCCACCCACCCCAAAAAAGGACTTTCTTGGTTGTTGTTTCTTCCTTGAAAATGTTTTGCTTCTCATCCAAGAAGCTTCTTCAGAACTGAAGGAGGAAGCCCGGTTGACTTTTTGGAAAAACACCTTTGGGATCCACAGGGTCACTTTTTATTCTTGCAAGCTCGTTGCAAACGAGCATTGGTCAAATTGGCTATTATCAACAAGTGAGAAGCATGGTGGCCTAGAGGTGAAGAAGATCGCCTCACACTCAGGAGGCTGAGTTTGATGCTAGGCAATGACTGATGGTCCTCTATCACAGCGGTTGGCAACTGGCGGCCCGCGGCCCACTGATGGGCCATGAGAAAATTTTGGTGGGCCGCAGAGAAATCTCACCCCCAGAGCACCTCCCCAAAGCAATTAATCCAGGCTGTGCAGAAATACAAAACTGTGCAGCCCACATGGCCCGGGGAACCCTCCCCGCCTGCTTACTCCTTTACCCTGCTAAATTGCTATTTTTCTTTTTTCCGACCATCAGCTGTTCTGCTGTGCCTGGAGATTTAGATTAGCTAGGAAGCAGGAAATGGTTGGATTTCTTGCTTTCTAGCTAGTCTTTAGATCTTCGGCTCTGCTTTTAAGCACAGCGGAACCTCACTTAGGGCTGGAGGTTCTATTATTCAGTGCAGCTCACGCCAAGCAAATTTGAGAGACCAAGCTAGCTGATGGCAGATAGATAGATCACTGAATGATTCTGTGAGCAACTCAATCTGCCTGCCTGCTTTGCCTGATTTTGGGTAAAAGTTGCTTTTTTAAAAATAAAAATAAAATCAAATATTTATATAATTATTTATAATATTTACATACAAGCCATGCCCAGCCAGTCACATGACCACCAAGCCACACCCACAAATTAGGCCACACCCACAGAACCAGTTAGTGGCCCCTGGGATTTAAAATTACGAGTTTGGTGGTCCCTGAGGTCCAAAAGGTTGGCGACCCCTGCTCTATCGGAGCCCAAAGAGAAAATATCTGCTGTGAACTCTGCCTAGGTGTCAGGAAGGGCATCCAGCCAGTAAATGCTCAGTTCCACTCAGTCGCCCCAACAAAAGGAATTACAGGGTCATAAAAATAATTTTTTTTCAGTAAGCCTTAGAGTTGAGAGCATCATCAAGCCAGGTTGCCTCACTGCAAGTGACTTAAGTGGCGATGCTGTGATTTTATAAAGTTTGTTGGGACCCCACAGGACAGGCTGAGCTTTGTAAAAGGTGGGTCCAATGATATACTTCTATTTAAGAGGTTGGGTAGGTTATTTAGCATTTGTTTAGTTATTAAATTCATTTGTCACCCATCTCGTTGCAAAAAAAAAAAAAACTCTGGGCGGGATGCCTTCGGGATTTACCTTTTTCTTTAACTTTAAGGGAAATAAGGCCATCGTCCACATAGATTTTGCTGCCGATTTCCACAACCTTAGTGATATTTTTGTAGTCCACCCACAATACATGCTCGTCGCACTTCTCCATGAAAGCGTTGTCTAGAGTCAGTTTCAGAGTTGCGCCTTTCTTGAGCTCCACCTCTGCTGTACCACTCTGCAAGCATTCATAAAAAAAAAAAAATCAAGTTTAATATCCCAAAGAGACTCTGTTGCTCCACAAAGACCACCCAAAAGCAACATCTACGGAAGGGGCAGAAAGCCATCGCTGACACTTTCCCCATTGCTGTAGGACTTCCTGTTTTTAGATTAACCTGGAAACTCTCACCAGAGAGAAAGTCAGAATAGGCCCGTGATGGTGACCTTATGGCACGCAGAGCCACCTCTGTGGGCACACACAATGTTGCCAGCTGTTCTTCGGGTTTCTGGTGCACACATGCACGCGCCACCTGGTCTTAACAGGTACCAGGAAACAGCCCAAAAAACAGACAAGTTTTTCAGGCCATTTTCTTTTCTTTTATTTCAATTTTTTTTATTTCAACCCACATATAACAATACATTGACGGTGTTGCATCAATATATCATACATCTCTCATTGCATATATTCATATTAATTCATACTTCTTCAATATTTATTTTCAACCTTCACTCTCTCCAAATGCCTACTACCATATCAATTAAACTAGTAATTCCATTATTCAATTTTCTCCCCGTTTTCATTTTATTCTTTTTTAAAATAAAAAATTCTCATTTGGCAGTGTGGTTACAGGTTTCACATCTCCATACAAACATGACCATAGTTACCTATTCATTTTATTGGTTTAATTTCATATAGCATCATCCTTGTCATTATTAAACATTAAGCTTACCTTATCCAATCCCAATTCATGTTCTCATATCTTATTTTACAACAGTATCTAAAATTCTTATCTCAATTCTACTTTGGAGCTGGACCAGCTGGTCTTTGCGAGCGCCAGAAAATGGCCCGAAGAACAGCCTGAAAATGGCCTGAATGAAGGCACCATATACTATAAATATAATATAATATAATATAATATAATATAATATAATATAATATAATATAATATAATATAATATAATATAATATAATATATATATATTTTCTTAATTTTTTATAGTACAATACATACATGTATGGTATTCAGCTTTGTTGGGTATTTTACCACGTCATTCTAGTTGTGCTTTTAAAGTCTCACAGACAAACACAATACAGAAGCCTGATGATGGCAGATGAGAATCTGCCGAAACGTTGCTACAACTTTAAAAGACTAACTACAATGACGTGGGAAAATATCCGAACAAAGCTGAATACCGTATGTATGTATGTATGTATGTATGTATATATGTATGTATGTATGTATGTATGTATATAGCATATAATAGGCACCCATGCAACGGCCAGCTGGTCTTTGGGTTTCTGGCACTGTCAGCCTCCCTAAATCCTTTCTTCTGCTTATCTTTCCGGCTGCCATAGAAACGGGGAGGGAAGAATAATTGGACTTGGGGGGGGGGGGGAAGAGTGCTGGAGGTTTGAATGGATGAAATGTACAACCTGGGATCTTTCTTGACTGAGCTCACTTGCTTACTGCACAGATGCAGCCCCTTATCTGCCTAAGCCAAGGTCAACTGTCTTTAGCACACCAGATGTCTGAAACACCACCTGAAGATGCCCTCACATTGCCATTATACACCTTTCAGGTTGGACGGCCAGTTTGAACTATTGGGGGCGGGAACATTGGCCTAACTTTCTATATGTGATTTTCGCGCCTATTGGCCTCAGATCTTGTGTTTCTTCTGATGCTACCACTTCAATTTTCAGTAAAAGTCCATTTCTCTAAAACAATGGAGTCTTTAAGGTTTTCTTTCTTGGATTTTGAATGGAGCCTCACCTGACAGGCACTCCGGCCCACAGGTGTGTGTCAGCGTTCCAAAGATTATCCATTCCAGCTAGTAATTCCAAGGCAACCGTAATCTCGAAGTACTTTTATTAGAATAGAAACTTGGCACCTCTGTGGAATTCCGAAACTATCCCAACCTACAAACCACCACCTCCCTTTTTTAATCATCACATCACATGAACCAATCCACAAAGTAAATTCCATTTCTTTCTATGCCACATGCTTTAACCTAATCACGATTCCATAGCTGACAACCTGTGCATTCCGATTTGGGCACTCAGTGCCGAAAAGGTTCACCATCACTGGTATACGGCAGGTCTCTCAACTTACAACCACAATTGAGCCCAATATTGCTGTTGCTAAGTGAGTTTTCCCCATTTTATGACCTTTCTTGCCACAGGTGAATCACTGTGCTCAGTTAGTAACTTGGGAAGTCTGGTTTCCCCATTGACTTTGCTTGTCAGATGGTTGCAAGGTAGAATAAACAGTCGTCCTGCAATGACCACATCATCGCAAAGACAGAAATCCACCTACCCCCTTGATGAGCCCAGTTCGAATCTCAGGCCCCTTTGTATCCAGGGCAACGGCGACGGGTCTGTAGGAAATTGGATCAGAAGCAAAGCTTTCGGTAGCTTCTCTTACATTCTTGATTGTTCCTGCATGATACTAAAGAGAGAGGAACATGTAAGCATAATGTGATAAGAGTAACTGTCTGGTTAGTTTAATCTCACTGCTTAATCTGCTAAACATCATCTATTAAATCCGTATCTAGGGGTTTTTTTCAGGATTTTTTCCTGAATGCCATCACTCTGCTAAATAATTCCCTCAATACTGTCCAACTATTTGCAAAGTCTGCACTACTATTACGATTAATCTTCTCATCACTCCTTATCACCCATCCCCTCCCACTTGTGACTGTACGAATGCAACTTCGTTGCTTGTATCCTTAAATTTTTATTGACTGTTTCTTAGTACGATTTGATTGCTTACCGTACCCTGTGACTATGATTAAGTGTTGTACCTGATGATTCTTGACTCTTGCCAAATGTATCTTTTCTTTCATGTACATTGAGAGCATATGCGCCAAGACAAATTCCTTGTGTGTCCAATCACACTTGGCCAATAAAGAATTCAGTTCAGTTCAGACGGGACAATTGGTTTATGCATATCTCTGAACTTACTGACAAACCCCTGGGTATAACTTAAAAATCAAGCCAAGATCCCACTTTAACAAGCCAGATAACAGTTTCACTTCACTATTGGAACGCCAACACTCTGCTAAAGTCAGTTAAGGAAGATTTTGAAGAAGAGAATTAATTAAATCAGTAATTATTTTAATTTGGTAACTACTGTATATACTTATAGTTGAAGAGAAGCCCATTCCTTGGGTAAGCTGACTGTTCAACCAAAATATCATGAAAAATATACCAACCTGCAGTTAAAGAGTCGGCTCGAACAGGCATGTTTTATTATGTTTTTACAATTGCCTAGTAGTATTCTAATTTAAAATTCAGGGGTCAGCATATACCAATAGGCTTTTCTGCAAGTATATACGAGGACTTTTATGACCATATATGTGTGTGGATAAGTTCATCCATGGTTACGTTGAAACCAATTTTTGAGGGGTATTGTGGCACCTAAAATTCTCAGCTCGTCTGCAAGTACATACAATGCTTAAAAATCTATTAGATGGATAGACAGACAGACAGACAGTAAAATTCTTTATTGGCCAAGTGTGATTGGACACACAAGGAATTTGTCTTGGTGCAAATGCTCTCAGTGTACATAAAAGAAAAGATACATTCGTCAAGAGTCATCAAGTACAACGCTTAATGATAGTCAAATCATACTAGGTAGCAGTCCTTATAAATCCTAAGGATACAAGCGACAAAATTACAGTCATACAGTCACAAGTGGGAGGGGATGGGTGATAAATATTAATTTAAGATCAAGCTTTAAGAAGGTGGGGGGAGTTCTTTTTTGTTTTTAAAAAAGGGTAGATGCATAGCATTTTGTGCGCTAAACTGAAACTCTTGCTAGTAAGATGGTTCAGTCTGTAGTTTGACCTTTTGGAAGCCAACAGCAGCCTGCTGGCCTTTAAGGAAGGAGGTAGATGGGGGAAGTGTCTTCTAACCATGTTGAGAAGGCTGTTTTATTTATAGAAATGGGACTGTCCTCTTCTCCTGCGAAGTAGCACAATTCTTGTAACCTTAACGTGCAGTGCTCTTCAAAGGCCACAGAGCTGACCCCTAAGGCAGGTCTGATTTATTCTGGAAACAGGTGCGCTACCTTATCAGATTGGAAACCCTTCATTCCAGGAATTACTTGGATCCTTTAACATGTTACCACCTTGTCCCCGGCACAGTTAACATACTCAGCAAAATCTCCTTTAGCTTTCAAACACCATGTGGAAGGGAAGATTTGTTTCAACCACCTTCGATCTGGAGGGGTAGTTGCAAGATCTTGTCGAAGGTGTACAGCAGGATCTAGTAACAGGGTGGAGTAATAGCTGAACTTTCCTTCAGCATTAAAGGAAGATGAGAGGGTTTGGGTTTTTTGACCTTCTGATATGTCCTAGGTATACAGAAGTTGCACAGAACTTGCCAGCGAGTGCTCTCTATTTTAAGATGGCCAGGAGTTTGTTACACGATATTTCGTCAGGCCCTGCCCATTTCACATTTCATTTTCGCAATTCTGTTTTGTTTAACCCAGGCATTTGAGCTCCGCTGCCATTTGAAACGAGGAAGTAATCCAATCCCCAATGACCTCTAGCGGGAAGACCATTTAAGTCAACTAAGTAGAAGGCAGCCAGAGACCTTAACCTTAAGGAATAATCCAATCTCAGTTTACCAGAAAAGGGACAGCCATGCATATGTGGCAAAGAACTTCAGCATCTCCATTCGTTTGAGAATTATTTTATGAAGTTGGCTATTGCTTCATCAAGCAGGACACCTGAAATTACAACCCTAAATCGGGAGGCCAAGATTAATCTGGGTTACTTTAATCGGGGTTACTGAATAAGAATCCTCTATTTATTACTGCCGTTTTCACTAGTATGTCAGAAAGCGTCTCTTTCCATTCCCATCAATTTCTCCCATTTTTCTTCTGATTTTTTCCCCCTTTGTACCTCGTGAGTTCCATGAGAGAAGTTGAGACGGGCAACGTTCATTCCAGCTTTAATCATTTCTTTCAGCATTTCTACTGACCGAGAAGCCGGACCTAAAATAACAAGAGATAAAACTTTTTGTGAACCAGAGATCCCGTTTTAAAATCCTCACATCCTCAGCTCCTTAATCAAGCTAAGATCATACACTTCCTCTACAAGTTTCTAACTCAACTTTCTTTACTTGGCCTGTATCTGGTTTCCTTATTTTAAATAAATTGCATGAAATTACATGGTCCAAAATGGTCAGAGAGCCTCATGAATGAAAGTGAGGTCTCCTTTTGTTGCCCTGCACAGGAGAACGGAGCTGGAAAGCAGGTTAGTGGGGTGGGGAGGGAAGGGGGATTTTGCAATAACCTTCCCCTGCCACGCCCACCAAGCCACGCCCACAGAACTGGTAGTAAAAATTTTTTGAATCCCACCACTGAAGGATACCGCAAAATCCCCATTCCCTCTCCACCCCACTAGCCTGCTTTCCAGCTCTGTTCTCCTGTGCAGGGCAACCAAAGGAGACCTGGCCAATCAGCTGGGACTCAGGAGGCAGAGAATAGATGGGGGTGAGGCCAGTCAGAGGGGGCATTTGCTCAACTACTCAAAATTTCCGCTACCAGTTCTCCAGAACTGGTCAGGACCTGCTGAATACCCCTTTGTGCAGGGGGTTGGACTAGATGATCTCCAAGCTCCCTCCCAACTCTCTTATTCTATTAAATGGTAACATTCAGCATGTCGATCTTCCTGAAGAGGCCTGCCAATTGGATTAATGTGAAGATAATTCTAGAGATGAGATTTGAATAGCTAGATGGACTTTTGATATAGGAACCGAGCTAACACACAGGGGGTCTCCCAAGACAACCCCAATTTGGGGGCTCACCCCTAACCTACCGATAGTGCAGATAATGCCAGTGTTTCTTGCGGTGATCGGCGGGGAATCAATGTCCAGTCGGCACATGTGTTCCAAGAAAGTGTCTGCCATGGCCGCATAGAGCTGTTGGGTCTGGATGAAAGCGTCACTGGTAGACATGGTGGCTGAGAGTTGATATCTAAAGCAAGAACACAAAAGTTACGGTACTGAATTCAATATCCAAGAGCCGGCGCCACCAAATGCTCGATCTCTAAATATTCCATGCACGGAAATTCTCAGAAATACTCCACTCGGAGGATGTGAGAGAGGGCCGTTTCATTTGGAAGGAGTTTTCAACCTGAAACGAGAGTGGTCTGAGCACTGAATGTCTTTTTTGGACCTTGGGTGTTCCAGTTTGTCCTCGTAACAGCAACTCCAAGGGTAAAACATTTTAACACTTTTTAACGTGGTGGTTATTTTAATAGGGGCTAGAAAAAAGAAGCAGGCAGTAGAAATTGGAAAAATAATATCATGTATATTGAAATAGAACATATTATGATTACTAGGTATACACAAATGTTAGAAGTTGAAAAAGTATGATTATATATATTTAATCAGTAACATCACTATCAGAATTGAATGCAAAACATATTGACCCAGATAATACACTGTTCACTAAGCACTTATAGATGTTAAAGAAAATATATATATATATAAAAAGGATAAAACATTTTATGAAATCTAAAGAAGTAACGGATGTCTCCCCAATCCATCATACACTTGTTTCCTATTATTTATCTTCTTCCGTTCATGCTCAGAAGAACGGAACAAATTTAGCATAACCCAACTGAGGGGGGGGAGAAACCATAAATGAAGTTATTCCTCTGAACTGTAATTCCACGTAACAGCCCATGCACCATGGTGCACCAACCCAGATCCAAGCCCAGACAGGACATGGGGATGATGGAGAGCGCCTGGGTGTAGCCTCAGACCTGGGGCAAAAATTATGGCAAAAATTAAAACTGAATCACTTCCAAGGCAGCATTGCAGCACTTAAGCGCATTTTCAAAGGACAATGCAAATATTATGCCGAGAACTCTTGAAATTCCCATTGGCACGGCCATCAGTATCTACAAATTCTTGCAAACAATAGGTTGGGGAAGTCAAAGTACACATTGCTAAATTCTGGGACAATTTTATGCTAGGAAAGATCATAAGGGTCAGACTATATATTTAACCTCAAATAAGGGCCATATCAAATTGTACAAAATAAAGGCAGGCTATGAATCTAATAATTAATGTGTAATGTCCATGAATTAAAGCTATTTTAAGTTTAGTTTAAGCCTAACTCTATACGCCTCACAGGCCAAACATGCTCAAGCATAAAAGAACATTTTGTTCACAGTCAAGATATCTCAATTCAGCCTTGCCATCCGAAGACCAAAATGAGAAAAATAAAAAACACGTTTAAGAATTAAGCCAGCCAATTTCACTTTGGGGAGAACTTAAGCATCTAAAAGAACAGCCATCACTTAAATAACGATTTCACAGTTTTAAAGAGGGTTCCTCCGCAAGCTGCCATGAAACGCTGCCCTTGCTTCTGAACCCAAGGGGAACCTTCTGGCTGCTCTGTTATTCCAGGGCTTTAGACTGACTCGGATTTCAGCTCTGGAGCCCATAACATGCTCCGCCCTGTGCTACGTGCAACTTTCCCCGTGCGCATGGCTTTCAAGTAAGAAGAGACCCTGTCTCCCCAGAGGCCTTAGTCAAAGCTAACACTATAATGTCATGGAAGATGCTGCTTGCTTTCAGTTAAGTACCACAAACGGAGAATCTTTTTTAATTCAGCAGAGAAGCACCTGGGGCCCTTCCTGGTACGGTACATGCAGCTGGATTCCTAAGGAGGCAGCAATTCTGCCGCAGCATAAAATATTTTCTGCTTGTTCCAACTGTTTGCAAAGTCACAGATGTTAGCTGTTCATAACTGATACGCCTCTGAGCTCAATCAATTCCACCTTTGGGGGATGAGAAAGACATATGCTGGAGATTACAGGTAAAGCTTTGTAGTCAAGACAGTTTTTAAGGGTGGTTTTACTTATGCTCTCTGATATAATCTGAGAAGGAAGATTTGCACAAATACCCTGAAGCTTTAGCAGGAAAGATACAGATCAATTTTTGTTGCAATTGAGGCGTTTGGATGCTTACAATTCTTAAAATTGTTAATGATTGTCAGTTTTGCACAAATCTGAGGAGTGAGCAGCAAACAGATTTAATTTATTTTCTTCCCTGCAATCTGTAATGTAAGTGTCCTTTTAACATAGTTCAATCGATTTTGGAAATAGGAGTATGTAAGAAATATCCAGTCGCTACTACAAGTTGACAAATATTACAGGTGGTGATTCAAGCATATGCACCCTGCTTTTTAATGGGGGAGGGGCAGAGAGACACCCCTTTGCAGAAAGCTGATTTAATCTTGTGAGGCCACAATGCAAGCCTTAACCGGAGAGGCCAAAATAAGTGAACTGTTAAAGCAGGAATTGTGTGACAATCTTCAAAATCATACTTTATGAGTTATTATCAAAATCTAAATTAGATAAGGAACACTAAATGCTGCAATGCTATAAAACATGTTTGTTAACATTCCAATCCCATATGATCTTCTGGACAAAGGAATTGGGTGGCTCCAAATTTGAAAATGCGTGAGTTTTCTCAAGTATCATGCCTGTAGGCCCTAAGATTTGAAGTGATCAGTTTTTAGCTGTTTGTGACCATTTTACTTTTTCTTTAAAAATAAATAAATGAAACCATTACCTCTGAAAGCCAAATGGAACAGAGGATACCAAGCAGAACAGAACAAGCTCTGGCTAAATTTAGGCAGCCTCAATGCTGGCTGCATCATGTGTCGGAGAGCTTTTACTGCGCCCAACCGCTAAACCGGCAGGCAGCCAGTTGCTATTACATCTTATTTCCAACCTATGCACCATTTTTCACACCAATCTGCTTTAAGCCAGGAGCACCAACAAAAACTCAGGTTTTGAACACACCTGAGGCAGGCAACTGTGCTTTTCTTGTTTTTATACTTATTACGTTTTTATATTATTATTGTTTTTATATTTATCAATCAATTGCTGATTGATTCAGCAAGGCACTGACCCCAGCGTTCTATTAAAAAGCTACAGCATGCAACATTGGCCTTCATCTAACTTACGTTGCTTAAATTGGCACTCCCAGAACCTTTGATCAATAGCAATGGACTATTACTATGAAAATCTTTTTATTGTCCCCCCAAATTCACACAAATACACACACACACCATATTAATGCAGAAAGCTTATATAGCACTTTAATTGGCAGCAATTCCCATGCTATTTTATGGTAACTTGTAGTATCAACAAAGATGCAACAGCAAAGATTTATTTGTGAAAACTGTTCCGCTCAACCATTCTGCACAGTCACTTCCTCCTTCTGAGTAAGGAGCATTGCATCACATTTCTACCATCTGCCTGCCTTCGTGCTCACACTGGGAGGACTTGAGAAATGGGCGGGGGGGAGAGAATCTGATCTCTGGTGAAAATTTGGAGAGCTGTGGCTTCTGAACAGCACACCAAGTACTTTTGCAGGGGCAGGAAGATCCATCTGGTGCGATGAAGCATCTTCCCATCACCCCAGGTTCTCTGCCCAGATTCTTAGCACGTGGCCGTTAAAAAGATGAATGCTATTTAACTGAGATATAATCGGGCTGGGTACCTTTATATAAGCTGAGGTTTTGCACATGGGAGGAGTCTGTGTGCTTAAGTTTTGTGCCTTTTGCCCTGGGAGGGGAGCGTGGGAAAGCACAACAGACAAATTGTTGTGAAGACCCACTTGTGCAGCATCACGAAAGATTCTGGAATGCAGTTGGCAGAATAAACAATAGCAAAATGAACCTGGAGAGTCCAACTTTACAGTTCTGACAAAAAGGAAGGTAGCAATTTCCTATTTTATTAGGATAGATGTATATCCCTAGGGCAGTTTTTGTGCACTACCTACCTTAAGCTGGTACCCTGGATGACATTAGACTACAATTTTAGTAATCCTCAACCGCCATGGCCTGCATTCGAAGGGAGCCTTGAAGGCACCATACTAAAGAAACCTGCTTTGCTGCTACCAAGTAATTTTAAGCTAATATTCTGTGGTTACACTTTGACCTGGTCTTTCATGCCTTTGAAAAATATTGCCCTGAGGATGCAGCATCCAATCGCCCCCACGCACCCACCCCGATACATAAGGGGAATTTACTTCCAGCTCAGAAATTACAGGCTGACAATTTAAATATTTTACAACAGAAAGGAAAGATGCAAATATTAAGTGACAGTGGTTCCATTCTTTCATTACACTTTTTTGTCCTGCAACCGGCAGTATGAGACAGGAAGGAAGGTCCATGCCAGGAAATGCCACCTCATGTTCAAATGGCATTGTCTGAAGGAGAGTCTGCTCACCTTCACAAAGGCATGAAGGAAATGGGGGGGGGGGAAAGAATTTGCAAAAATGGGGGGGGGGCTTGAACACAGAACGAGGTTGTGTGAAATCTATGCCTGCTTCGTGGCCTTTCGCAAGACTTGCAGGAGATGAAAAACAGCAGGGCAGGGAGAGAGATATATAAAGACCCTGTCTGCCTTGATTTATGATCCGGTACTGTCTCTCCAGATCCTTTCAGGGGAGGAAAGGCAGGTCAGAGGAGGCAACGTGCAACCCGATCTCCCCTCCTCGTGGCAGAGGCCCAGGAGCTCCTGGAAATGGCAGCCAGGCCAATCCGAGGCTTCTCTGTGCAGCCAGATTTCTGGCCTTGAGCACCACCACTTTTGGGAAACGGAGGGAAAGGCGTTCCCACAACCTCCACCACACTTGCATTTGAAAGGAAGCGCAGCTCATGGAGAGCCTGGGACGAGATGGAGGGAGGAGGAAAAGGAAGGGGACCAAGAGAGCATCCCATCGGTCCCTCCCTCCCCCCTCCCTGTATCCGCGCCGGCCTTCTCCAGCCTGCGGGGTGGGACCCGGCTACTCTCCAGCATCCTGGGGCCGGGAGTTGCAATCGCGCCGGGCGAGAACCCTCCAGGCCTCCAGTCGGGAGCTTCTTTTGGGGCTTCCAGGCAAGGCCAGGCCGAGCACGCGCCGGGCCGGCACCGCGCGCTTCCCAAACGGCGCAGGCGCGCTGGGACCGTCCTCGTTTCCGGAGCTGGGGAGGCGGTTGCCCGGGACAAAGGGCCGCGTGCCAAGCCGCTCCTTCCCCGCCAGGGCTCGGCCAGGCCCACGCCCGGAACACGCAGCTCCCTCGGGGGACGGAAAAGAGGCCAGCCCCGCCGCTTCTCGCTCTCCCGTTTTTTTTAAGAGGCGGTGCTGTATTGCTATCTATCTATTCGGGTTGCTGAATTCCAGCCTTTCTTGCACGGGCAAAAAAAAAAAGGGGGGGGGGACGAAACCCAACCGCACGTGCTGCGCCCGAAAAATGGGTGCAGGGCCCCCTGGGATCTCCTGATGGAGAAGATTGGGTGCAAATGAGATGGATAATTGGCAGCATCTCACTTGCTCCCCCCACCCCGGCACAGGGACCTCGCGCCTTTCTTCCTTTGCTCCCAACCCGCCCAACACGCGCAGTTGCAATTCCTCCTGCGCAGTTGCAAAGCCGCGCTCCCGGCAGGGGATGATAGGGGCGGTAGTCGGACGGAGCCGGCGCTCGGGGGATGCGAGAGGCTGCAGCAGCGGCAGCAAAGCGCCCGGCTGATCCGCGACCGGTCCTCGCCCGCCCTGCCCACCCCCCCTTCCTCACCTACCCGGCTTCCAAAGGTCAATTCCCGCGGAGAGTCTCCACCTCTCTGAGCGGCGGCCGGCGGAGCGCAGCCTCAAGGTGATTCAGGGCCGCCTCGCCGCTCCGCCCCCGCGAACCCCTCCGCCGCCCCGCCCCGCCCCGCCCCTTCCAATCTCGGTTGCGTACCCCGCGGGGCGGGGCCTCCGGACTCTTTCCTTGCCTCCTGGAGCGGAGGGATCAGAGCCTCGTCGCCCCACCGGCCCTGCAACCGCCTCGGAATGAGCCCCCCCTCCCCCGCCCGCTGCTCCTCTGCCTGGGGGCCGCCCCCATCATGCACAGCCCGCCGAGGGGGCGAACGAAGGGGACGGAGTCCCAGGTCAGGACTGAAAGGGGAGCCTCGCCGGGCAGCGTCCCCGGGAGGCTCCGGGAAGACCGCCAGCGGGACCGATGGAGAGCAGACCCGGAATAAGCGCGGGGCGGGGGAAGGGTCTGGGCCGGTTATGGGCAATCCCACGGGAGGCCCCGAGGCTGAATTCATCAATGAGCCTGGAAGCCACGCGAAGGGCCGGCGGGCCTGGCGAAAGAGAGTCGCCTGTTAAACGCCCTGGAATCATCCGGCGCTTCCAGATGCACGCGGGACGTGCTGAGCCGGGGCAGGGAAGCACCTGCGAGCCACGTGCGACCCCCTCCCAACCCGCCCCCCCAAAGCCTCAATCCTGGCCGTTTTCTGCTGATGGGCCGGATTAGAGCAGAGGGATGACCTGCGGGCAAGGGCTGCCCCGAGAAGCCCCTTCGGCTTCGAACGGCTCCTTTGATGATGCCGGCCTCCATCTCGGGTATTACACAGAAGCAAGGCCCGTTGCTTCCAGGCGGGCTTACTCCGCAAGGAACGGGGGGCTTGCATAACGTCGCAGCCCGAAGCTACAGCTAGTTTTGCAAAGGGGGAAGGTCACTTCTCCTGCGGCCTGTTTCATCGTCCAGGGAGCTGCAGGGCTCCCTGGGAGCTGCCGCCCGAACCGTCTCGGCACCCCGGCGAAGCAGGATCGGAGTGACTGCAGCCTCTGCCCACATTGAGCACAGAATTGTGCCAGGTCTGGGAACCGGCCCTCGGGCACCCTCCCCCTCCTTCCATCTTTCTGGCCTCTTCACAGGGTTGCTGGGTGGAAAATTTTAGCCAGGTCACAAGCTTGGAATCCGTGGTTTTGAATTGGCCTGATGGAAGGAGTTACTTAAAAAATAAATAGATCCATGTTTATTGTTAAAATATTGAAAGGCAAAGGAGGTACAGTAGGAAAAATGCAAAGTGATACTCCCCAACACTGCTACATTTGCATTAAAAACATCGAAAAAGATAAATAGTATTAGTGATACTCCAACCACAGTCACAATTTAGATACAGTATTCGATCTTTCACTAAACATTAGTAATTGTTACTTTCTATTTACATCCTAGAAACCTTATTGTACAAGTATCCCTCATTAGGGGATACATTGTATATGAAAGCACCATTCCTGTTTGAATTTAAACTTTTAAATATATAATTTCTCTGGCTTATTTAAAGAAGCATATTTTGTTCCATTAGGATGAAAAATAGGAGGGGGAAAACTCCCTCCCCTTCTACTTTTCCTTTCGACTCCCAAGTATGGAAAACGGTTTTAAGATAGATTTTAGGGTAAATTTGAAAGCCTTTATGCATCATGATTTCAGCCACAGACCTATAGTTTGATTTGGATGTGCGTGTTGTATGAACTCAACCCTTGTGGTTTCTAAGCAGTGATTTATGACTTGGCTTGTACAAATCCTGCCAGTTGTACCTTGTCAAGCCATCCGTGTTTAAACCATGTGCTAACAAGCTTTGTGCCTTCAAATACATCCCCCTTCCCTCCCCAACTTCTATCAGAACCTATTTCAGCAGGCCATGATCCGACTCTCAAGCTGCCAGAGCTGGTATCTGAGCCTACCTATTTTCTTTCCATTACTGTGCCAACCGCAATCCATCCTGGGAGGGAGAGATCTGACTCTTTGCAGGTTTTTAGAATGTTAAGCAGTTAAAAACTAACAACAACAAAGCCAAAGCTTTAAAAAAAACCATGTAGAAAATAAAAAAAGTGACTTTAGCCTCAGGGTATCATCATGTGCTCAGTCCTGGGATTTGCCAAATGCCAGACTCCAGCTGCAGTGCAAGTGTTAGATTGCAGAAATGAATGGCGGCAAGCAGTTGTTAAATCCTGGGGCTGTGAAATGTCGAAACCAGAATAGCCGTCGAAACCAGAATAGCCGTTCGTTAGAAAGGGACAAGACAGGAGGCCAAACAGTAGCTGAACAACATATTCTTGGAGTTGGAAGCTGCAGATTTTCCTAATGTGACACTTTTTGTAAAATGTTGGGCCTGCAACACCCAAAGTCCTTACCAGAGTGAAGTCAGATTGGAGAAGGCTGAGGCAACATGTGGCCTTCTACATTATTCATGGTAATCTGCATTATTTTTATCCTCAGCCATGGTGGTTGGAGTTGATGGAGAAATTAATATCCAATTACATGAGGGGGAGGGCATTCATATGGTATTATATTTGACTTGGGGGGCGGGTTAAATCCTAAGCTGCATTTGCACAGTATATCTGATTGCAGATTTAACTTAATTTGTACAGTACATGGAATAATCAATCAAATTGCGTAGTCAGAAAGGTGGCAAAGCTGCCTTCACATAATATGGTCATTCACCAGAAACTAGCAAAGGTTAGTTTAGCAATATTATGTGAATGCATTTGTTAAGTCTTTACCTGATAGTCTTGTAATTTGTTTCAATATTTTGTGAACTCGGCCACAGTGTATTGCAAAACAGGTTTTTGGCTTAGCCTGTGTGCATCTGGCCATTTGCGATTTATTTCATGAACCATGGTTAAGCAAGCATTCTTTAATGTGACCCCAACCTCTTTGATTACATTAGATGTGTCCCTCCTTCCTAGCTGGATTAAGTGGCAGCTTCACTCACACATTTTGGACACTGGCCTTATTTCTTGCAGCATCCATCAATAATCTGCCTAAGAAAGGGATAGCCTTTCTGCTGTCAGAGCAGGACTTCTGTCCTGCTTTGGTGAAACAAAGCAAGACAAAGGAATCAATTGCCAAAAGGAGGCCGACCATTTTCAGCTCTTCAGATGCAAAGAATCTGCCAAAGGCCCCCAAAGCAATTTCTCCCTCCATTTTGGAAGAACCCCCAGGAGTTTTCCATGCCTCAGAGCAAGAGGAGGGGATCCCTGGGGAGGGCATATCAAAGGCTAAATGAAAATCCTCCGTTAAGCCAGATTGATGAGGGCAATCTAAAAGCTATCAAAGGACATTTCAGCTTTTGAATTCCTTAAGAGGTTGTTTTGTAAGAAACTTTGCCTAGAGGAAAGGCTGTCCTCTCTTGCCAGCAGAAAGTAGAACTGGGTCTGCTTTGAAGCCAGTTCAACTCCTGAAATCTTCATGACCTTATAATTTTCTTGGCAGCAATACAGAAGCGTCTTGCCATTATCTTATTCCATGATTTTATTTCGCTTCCCAGTCTTACCTCCAGCTCTGAAATTTCCTTGACATTTCCCAGCCGGATGATAACCACATCGAACCCTGCTTTGCTTTTCAAAGCCTAGGAAGCTCACGCGAAACAGTGGCATTTGTGTATGCCTTCTATGCTTGCAGCAAAGGCCATGGGAGGAGCCAAGGCATAGGAAGCTTTTCTGTAACTTAGGCAAAAACCTGGTCAGTAGGTAATATTTATGGACATATACGTGGCTGATGTTTGAAATTATCATGTAATTCACCAAGGCTGTCACAGTGAGCTTATAAATACAGAACTAAAATATAAAAGGTGTCTTGGTTATAAATTCTTCAGCCACTGGAAAAAAGAACATTAAGAATAGTTCCTGATCATCAAACTCTTGCCTTAATGACTCAGTATAGTGTTTGGCATGTGGTATGAACACAGGCATGGTTGAAATAAGGAATAAATTGTGGGATGTGCCTATAGACTGGGGAGCTATAACTTTCATCCCCAAACCACTAGTCACCCTGAGTCACACAGTGACTAGCACGACATTCCAAAAAGACATGCTTTGCTAAGCCATGGCTCACACAATGCCCTAAGCTAGAATCTATAGTCTGCAGACCAGGATTTAAGTTTTAGACATGCTTAAGCCTAAGTCAAACTGCACAGTGACTTAGTGTAAGAGTCCAGCCCTATGTGGAATGTGGAGGGAGGTCATGTCTTGGGGAAATTCTGACTTTCAGATACATACATACATTCCGTGTCTGTGTGTATAATATGTGGACAATACATTATATGAGATAAAATATTAAATTAAGATAAAACCATAATAAATTCATCATTATATGGAGCTATAGAATTCCAATGAGATGGATGTTATAATTCAATATGTAAGGAAAGTAAACATCTAACTGCCTCTGGTGTGGCTGCAATTTTCTATAGTTTGTATAATCAACGGATTGTTGTCATACCTGCACACACACAATCTGGGGTTAGGCAAAGTGACAATGAGATATTCAATTATTATAAAACAGAGCTGATGAGAATAAACACGAACAACATGAGTCACACTGGATAACCGTTCCATACTTCTGCTTCTGAAAACAAAAAGCATTAGGATTAATTTCCAGAAGGTGCCGCAGATACTTTATTGCTTAGAACTGAGCCATAAAGATGCACTTTTGCTGCCTGTTGTCATTTCTCCAGTAGAGGGCACGCACAGTACAGTAAATCTTACAGTCATAAATGAGCAAGTTCTATTCCTGAATCCAAATTACAGTATATTGCATATCCAGTGTGTAATAAGAATGAAAGCTGTATTCCTAATCTTATTTACCTAGAAAAACATGTCCCATGGATATCTCTTGAACTATATTTATGACAGAATAAATTGAGGAATAGAGGGAGGGTAGAAGAAACAGATTTAAAAACAAACACACCAAGTGCTTCAGTGTGGTGTTTTCAAAGCACAATCAGATCATTTAAAGATAGGATCGCTGCTACGCATTTTTCCCTCCAATTTTCTCATATAACTTTTAGTCAAATAAAAACTGCCTGAAGAGGGGGAAAAAAAAGCAGGGGTAAGGGTGGGGAGAGAGAGTGTGAATCAGAAAAAAAGAACAGAAGGAGTTTTTGGCTCTGGTCCTGCTTACTGACAAATGCTGGGTCCGCCTTTTTTTTCTCTCGGGTCCTGTTGCAGGGTGCTCTCAGAAGGCAGCCAAACCTGAAGTTGGAAAACTCTCATTCAGACAATTCCACGTGACAGTGAAGATCCTAAGGTGGCTTTAAGCCAGATTTCTAATAGCATCTCCCAAATGAGCTGGTGGAGAAAACAAAGATCACATAGAAAATAAACACGGTATGTATGTAAGCTGGCCCTGCCTGGCCATTTCATCTCCTGTTTCCTGCCTCCATAAATGAAAACACGTTGATAGTCAACCATGAAGGTGAGATCCAATTAAGAAATGCATGGCTGCTTCAACAATTATTACCTTGCCTAATGTGGCCTGTTACTAATTTCATGAGTATGTGATGAAGCTGATTTTTTTCTTCAGCAGGGTAAAGCCACTGTTTGCAAAGGACATGCTTTAGAAGCTTAAGGTGCCATACACTAAATAAATGAATAATAACAAGCTTAATGTCCAATTTAGCTTTGATACCAAGCCAGGAATAGAAAATCGATTCCAGAAGTTGTGGTCACAATTTTTTTTTGTACTTGGGGGACATTTTGAAGGTTTAAGGGACAGTGCCAGAAGATGCAATGGATTTCACCCTTTACAACCCCAGAACTTCGAACCAAAATGGGCGCTGGCTTCAGCCTCTTCTAAACAAGCCATGGAAAGCTATTGTCACTCCTGAGCCCCCAGAAGTGGTTGCCTGCTGAAGTCATAATGGGACGTGTTTATGTTTGGGCTTAGCAAGTTTTGTCAAGCCAGTGAATAGTGATATATTCAATTTCCAATCCACTGGCTTAGCACACTGTATGAGCAGCGTTTCTGAATACAGTAGTGCCTTACTATCACCCCCTTATTGGTGGAAGGATTGAGTAATATGGTTGAGGTCAAAGACAAAAACTGATGATGGCCTTCTCTGTTCTACAGAAAAGGAAAGAATCCTAACTCTTTTGCATGTATATTATAGAAATAAAATCTTGCTGTAAATATAACTCCTTTTTTGTTTTCTTGGCTAGTGTTGCAACAGAATTTTGGGCAGGCATGTGTAAATATGTTTACATAGCAGAAAGTCTGGCAGGAGAGGGGCTGAAATCCTCCATTAGCTAAGTAGACATGGGCTATTGGGAATTTAATTCAGCAATGTCTGAACGATTCAGGAAAAGTGCATAAATTGCAGTTGTAAACAGCTGCTGTATTCTAGTCGCTCAGTTTGCTCATAGAGTTCAAGAAGGTTTTCAGAAATAAAGGAGGATTGACTGGACAGAAGCCTTAGTGGTGCTGGAACCTAACTACATTATATTGTTTTGATCATGCTTTGCTAAATACATTGGCTAGGGCCGTTAACAAGCCAAGCAAAATGCTAGGCCAAAACCAAACAAAATATGATTGCAGTGAAAATAATGAACTTAACAAACAAAATGGAAACTGCACAGCCTCTAATTCCTATCTTTTGCATATGTCCAAGGCCAAATCCAGTTCCTTTCTTTGCCTAATCTCATCAAATTGACCCTGTCCCAGATACCTTCCCAATCCAATCTAGACCAAAGAACAGAAATCTTTTCAACAGCTCACAACAGAGCCCAAACAAGCCCTTCAAGGGTACTGCAAGCTAGAGAAATCCAACCCCTGCCCCGCATCTTCTTATCGGCTAACAATCTCAACATTTCATCTCCCTAATAAGGGGCTTACCCATCTCTGCTACCCCCCTGAAAGGCCCACTTTAGCTAACAATAGGACTGATAAGCCAAATCAGATTCCTAGAATTTGTAGCCCTCAATTTGTACAAAAAGCCCCTCTGCTTTCTCATTGTTTGATTCCATCTGTCTTCTAAAGCAGGCACCCAATGATCATTGCAGATGACCTAAGCACCAGAGCTCACTGTAACAGCATTTCCAAAAAGGCATTAAGAGTTGTAAATCTAATCTTACGAAGCTTCTCCTCCGAAAATATCGAATTGCTAACTAGAGCATAGAAAACTTTTGCCTGACCAATACTCGAATACAGCTCATCAGTCTGGAATCTGCACATCAGACATTACTACAATCGAGCGAGTCCAGAAGTATTTCACAAGAAGAGTACTACACTCCTCTGCTCGCAACAGAATACCCTGTATCACCAGGCTTGAGATTTGGGGCTTGGACAATCTTAAACTACGCCATTAGACTTAAGCGTAGCACACAAAATTATCTGCTACAATGTCCTACCAGTCAATGACTACTTCAGCTTCAATCACAACAATACAAGAGCACACAACAACCGCTGTAAACCGCTTCAAACTTGATTGCAGAAAGTACAACTTCAATGCCTGGAATGCACTACCTGACTCTGTTGTTACATCCTGTAAACCCCACTCCTTTAACCTCAAACTAACCACTATTGACCTCACCCCATTCCTGAGAGGTCTGTAAGGGGCATGCATAAGTGCACCATCGTGCCTACCGTCCCTATCCTATTGTCCCCATTTATTCGTACCTATCTCCTTACTCATATTCTTACGTATTCTTACTCATGTTTATACTTATATCTATTATCTTGTAAGGGATTGACAAATCAAATAAATAAATAAAATAAATAAATCTTGTGCTCCTTTGGCAAAATTCCACATTATTTATTTCAGATATTTTTGTCCCGCCTTTGTTATTTTTATAGATAACTCAAGGCGGCTTTATGACTTAATTGTGACTTAATGCTATTTGCAGCCCAGCTATAATGATAGCTTACATATTCTAACTCCTCTATATCCTTAACTGTGAGACTAGGCTAGTCTCATTTTTAGGTTAGAGTATAGTACTTACTTTCTACTTGCTGTCCTAAATAACTCTTAGGATAATTTTTCCTAGACATAAAGTATGACTTGGTTGCACTGAGTGTTGGGTGAACCCAGCCAAGTTTACTCAATAAACCACAACTTAGCAACCATGCAAGCAAATCTGTTTTCTTTGTGTTCTGACGCAGGCTTCATAAACTGTAATTATGCACAAACTTATTTTAAAAGCAAAACCTATTTTATTACAATGCTGGGAATTGTTTTCATTCCCAGCCAGAATTACACTCAAACAGTCCCCCAAGATAAGCACACACCTTTCTGTTCTGTGAAGTGCTGCCAAAACCAGAAGAATCAAATTAACTAGAAAAGAAACCAACTGAAGTACAAGAAAAACCAACAGAGCTTCGAGGATGATTTGGAATCGATGGAACTACTTAGTTTCCTGCCTGACTTTTACCGCTTATGTGAGGGGCAATCACCTCCCAGCCTTACTCCCGAGTTGCCCCTTTTGTCTCAGCTGCTCTTCCTTCTAACAACTCTGTGCACACACACACTGGGAACAGGCTCCCCTTGATCCTCGGCCTCACTGCTGCCAGACTCCAAAAGCAGCACACCACTCCCAGATGGTCCTGGCCCCATCTCTGCATTGGATGCAGGACCTTTGTCCGAGTCCTCTCCAGGCTCCCTGACTGGTCCCCTTTCTTCCCCACTGTCCGATTCCGCTTTAGTCTGCACCGGCTGCTGGCGAACCACAACAGTTTGGTGCTTTCCCAAAGTGTTTGATTACAACTTCCACCTACTATATATCTTGCTGGTTAGGAATTATAAAAGCTGTAGTCTTAAGAAGTCCAGAAAGTGCCATATTTGCTTATACTGACTGAAGGTTTTTCCTAGTCTATCTATCCGGGGGCCGAACATTTGCATAGATCCTTTTCTTATTAGGACATTTATACAGACTGACGTGGAATTTTGATGTAGCATGATACTGTATATGATTTTAACTTTTCCATATAACCTGAAATAGGCAAAGATTTTAGTAGCCCGCATCAGAAGAGAACGTTCAAGCTGGCAGGAGTCGTGTCTACAGAGATATGAAATGGTAAGGTTATTAATTAGATTGAGCATGTGGAAAGGGAGTCGTTGATTAGAACAGAGGCAAGCCAAGTTAAATGTGATGTGTAAAGCTTTGAGGATATTTCTAGCCTGACTACATAGATGTTTACCAGAAAACAAGCTCTGCTGACTAGACTTGCTTCTTTGTGTGTCTGTGTGCATTTACAACTGCACTGCTATAGTTGTGAAAGGTCAACGGGGAGTAGAGGAAGTTTGTAGGCAAGTGAAGCTTCTCCTACGGAGCTGCCAAGGGCTGCCATTTAGGGTATGAAGGAGAGATCGCCTCAGAGCAAATTAAAAAGTTTAAATAGGGCTATGAGTCACTGTGAAGGAAGAACAACATTACAGTAGTGCTCATTGGTCAACCATTTTATTGTTTCTGCCCGAAAGAAATGGAACAAGCACATCAGGTGCATACTGTATGGGTGTGTATATGCACGTGCCAGAGCATGACATAGTAGATTTTAATACACTGAAAATTTTAGTGCTCTTAAATAAGCGCTACTGTGCAGCTATAATTTTGGGAACCCAAAGTTCCCAAGTTTGTTAGAGGACACTGAGAGGGACAATTTTCCTTTTGTTCCTCCTTCTCTTTGGCCCCTTCCCCCACACCCCCTGTCCTAATTCCAAGAAGTTACAGCATTTACCATGATTTTCTGAACCATGTTGAATGAATCACTTCTGAGAAGGATCGTATTACATACTGTCATAAACCATAATCTCCAAACTTTAGCTTCATACAATACACTAAACCACAATTAAATAAATCACAGTATACTTATGGATGAAATATGAAAATATAAGGTAAAGACTTCTTCAAATTTAACTCCTGGTGATCATAAAGACCCATAAATAGTTTTCTTGGCAGAGATAGAATTTCAAACATGTAAAAACAACGTAGGCAGCTTAGACTAAAACCCACCAGAAACCAGTATAACTAGGGGTGGGATTCCACTGGTTCGGACCGGTTTTATAGAACCGGTTGTTATGATTCTGCACAGTTTGGAGAACTGGCAAATTGTGCCCCCAGCTGGCCGCTCCCCTCTCCACCCACCCCTCCCCTCCCAGGCACTGCTTATTGCGGATACGCAACATTGCATGCATGCCCGATATCGCTGACTGCGTTCTTCCTGCCCAGTCACTCAAGGTATTTTTCCCTTTTCTGACGATCAGCTGTTCCTACGATCAGCTGTGCCGGGATTCCCCTCACTTACTCACTGCTTCACCCAGGAGGCTTCCCTGAGGCCCAGGAAGACAAAAAATAGGTGGGGCACAGGACTCCCTCCATTTTTTGCCTTCCTGGCAGCAAAAATGTCCCCCCAGGAGGTTCCCCTAAGGCCCAGGAAGCCCCAAAACAGCACAGAGGGGTGCTGCATGCCCCCCCATGCTCTGCTTTTTTACTTCCTGAGCCCCAGGGAAGACTTCTGGGGGCAAAAATGCCCCCCCCAAGGAAGCTTCCCTGAGACCCAGAAGGCCCAAAAAAACGGGGGGGGGGTGTTGTTGAAAAAAGAAGCCATGCCCACCCAGTCACTTGGCCACTCCCACCTAACCACGCCCACAGAACCGGTTGTTACAAAATTTGAATCCCACTTCTGAGTATAGCCCAGTCTCCAATACTTTAACCTTTTAAGAACCAGATCTTAAAAGAGTTTTCTGGAATCCACTTAAACAGCAGAATATAATAGGTGGAGATAGCCTCCTTCACAAAAGTTATAACTGAACATTACTGATGGGAAACCAGAGGCTAAAGCAAGAGGGGTCACTCTTAAGGTTAATCAAATCAACTTTGTTCTTTTGATTAGAATGCCAAGTTCGAAAAATAATCGCTGGATTAAAAAGATGCATTTTTAATGAAGAAACAATGAATCTTTGAACACAGCATACAATAATTAATCAAGAATATCAAGCCAGAATGGCATTTGTGTCTTTCATTTGCTTATAAAACTATCTGAGCAAAAATAAATATAAGTAACAAATCTGGACACTACATTAATCCTAGATTTGGCCCAGTGTTAATGATTTCACTTTGTAATATCCTTAAATGGTTGCTAGAAACTCTTTTTGTTGACAGCAGCCAATCCTACTTGTTGTTTCAAACAGCATGACAGATTGTATGACTCTTATTTTGCTTCATAGGTACCTTATTTCACTATATCCCCTTTGAATGATTTCCATGGACAGTAAAATTGATGCCAACTTACAGAACTGATGTCCCATCCAGATTTCATAGCTGAGCAACAGGTAGATACACCTCCTTTGGGAAAAAATATCTGTTCAAAGTTGACAGCTGCCGTGTTTGCAAAATTCTCCACCTCTGTGTGTATCAAGCACACACACTACCCTCCAGACTAGATGTCAGCTTTCCATTTTGAATCAGTAGTCATGCCAAAAAACTGGAGTGGAAAGCACATTGTGTGTATCTCAGAATTGAATGTGTGTGAGGTTTTAAGAATTGGCTCTGAGCCACAACATAATGGGCAAATTGTAAAGAGGATGAGTAGTAAAAGAAATCCTTCTGTCAACACTCAGTTTTTCTATGTGAATTCCCCCTCCAAAGGGATGATGTCACCTTCTGTAACAAGTGGTTGTGTAGCCACTTCCCCATTCATTCTTATAAGACTGCTTTTGAAGGTACACACTGATGTTACCCTAACTGTGACAGTGAAAACTGTAAAAAGAGGCCCCCTTTGTACTTCCATGGAAGATCAAGGGGTGTTGCAAACACAGAGCAGACCTTTCCTCCTTTCTATCTGACTTATAACTGCAAGGGTATGAATATTTTCCTACCCTATTATAATTTCAATGACTTGACAGAACTTGCAGTGATAAATGACAGAAGAGTCTCATGTACAAAATGATTTTCCCCCTTCTCTAGATGATCAGGGCCTTGCATTTCTTAGTTGTACAGTTCAGCTATTGATTCATGTCTATTTTTTTCAGCATTTACGGGAAAAATTACAACATAGTAATTTTTCAAAGTTGAGAGTTATTAGTCTAAAAAAATTATATTGTGACTCTAACATTTTCCTACACTATGCTAAACTTGTTTAATCCTGATTGCACAATTGGCTATCTCACTGAGTAATGTCACACTGTTGCATCAAATATATTTTCCAAACTGAAATGGCTATATTATAATACATTAAATTACTTGTAGGGGTTGAATTTTTTATTCTTGCATCCTAAAGATCCTGTGTGATATCAGAAGCAGGACTCTCTCTTAGGAAAAAGAGAGAGTGCCATTAACGTGCATCTGGGCAACTACTAAGGACAGCCAAAATTTTGGGACATTTGATAGTATTGCTTATTTTGCATTACTCAATAGTATGATCATTAACCTGATCTTTGTGAACAGATTCATCCACCTTGCAAAAACTGCAGAAACTGGAAAACGAACAATGGTTAAATTATATTTCCCCAAAGCACACCAAGTAAAACAAGCATCCAATGGTGCGGAGAGAGAACAGACTGAGAGACCACGATAAAGAAAACATCAGAACAAGAGGGGAAATGGGTGGGAAGATCCAATGGCACTAATAGAAACTTATTTAAAAATAGTCCTTCATGAAACAATTCCAGCAGGCAGTCTGTGCAAAATCCTGGGCAAGTCACAAAATATAAGAGACAGCTGTAACAAGGAGTAAAATGGAACTGGTAGTCCAAAAAGTAAGATCATCAATATAGGTCAAAGTCAGGGAGATTGTTTAGCAATAAGCAAAGTTCAGTTAGAAATGTCCCCAAGAGAAGTCCAGAAGTTATTAGCCCAAGAATTCCAGGGACAAAGTAATTAAGCATAGCACTGCGACATAAAGGCAAACATTGTTGCAACTACCATTAGGTTTTAACTAAAAGAAAGCCAGTAGGAGGGGCAGGTAAAGGCACATAAATGGGGGTAGGGCTTTCATTGCACAGCCATGGACACCTTGACCGTTTTGACCCCTCTCTGAGCGATGCCGCAAGGTTAAGGTATTGGATTGGGGCTGAGGAACCCCAAATTCAAGTCCCACTTGATCACAAAGCCCGGCTGATGACTTGGGATTAGTCACTTCTCTCTCACATGTCAACCTGTCATTTATGTTTTTATTCATTTATTTATATCACACCTTTATTATTTTCACAAATAAGGCAATGAACATATCCAACACATCTTCCTCCTCCTATTTTCCCTACAACAACAACCCTGTGAGATGAGTTGAAGGAGAGGAACTGGCCCAAGATCACCCAATTAGCTTGAACTCTCCCAGTTTCTAGCCTGATGCCTTAACCACTAGACCAAACTGGTTGAGGATAAAACGACTGAAGGATTTTTAATTAGACCAGGCTTTTTCAAGCTTTTTTAGACTGCAGAACCTGAAAAATATACCAGGAACTCCTGGATCAAGAGGCAAGGCTCTAAGAATAGAAATTTGACTGCTGCATTGGAGTCCTTTTTTTTCTTTTAATATCCTTTAATATCTCAGGGAGTCCCACTGAGTCTTCACACAGTCCTAAGAACACAGTTTGATTTAAAACTCTGATTTAGACCACCCGCAGCTGAGAAAAAGCAGGGCAGAAATGCAGCCAGTAAAATCCCTTTTTATTTACTTACTTTATAAATCACGTTTATATATAAATTATATAATAAATAATATTCCCGAATCACACTTTAAAGGAATTGCTTTCCCCATGGATCGATGAGCTGCACGCTCTCTTCTGTCTGCACCATTGTGGACTCTGAGGTAATTCGGTTCCTCCATAAAAATCTGAAGCATCATCTCTGCTATTTTAGTTTCAGTTTAATTGAGTTTAGTTTATTGTTATTGCACCTCGTACAACGAAATTAAATGCCATCTTCAGTGTACATTGTAACTATAAAAATAAAACACAAACACACGCCCTTCACATTCTATACAATTGAATTGAAACCCCGATTTTTGACCCATCGGTCCTCCATAGCATCCCTGGAGCCAGCCAGGCCTGGCCTCCCCCAGGGAAATGAAGATTTTATTGACCAGGCTTAACATTGGATGCTGCTTCTGCCTCGGAAAGGGATGGAAAAGGGAAATGGGAAGTGAGAGCAGGCGGGGGTTTAAGTGTCATACCGGCAGTTGGGTATCCAGTCCAACCTCGGGCAGGAAAGCTCAGCAGCGTTTCAGGGCAGAGCCTCTCCTTCCACCCGGCCTACCTCACAGGGCGGTGGTTGCCCTGGGTGAAAAGCAGGGTTGCCGCGCGCGCCCCGCGGCATCTCGAGTTCCTGGCGGAAAAAGGCGGGGAGGTGAATCTAGCAAGCAAAAAAAAAGAATCAGTAAAAGAGCACCTACTTCTCCGCTCAGGAAACCTGCCCTCGCAAACAACGGCTCGCCGAGGAAATTGGAGGGCAAATTACCGGCCGGAGAGGAACTCGACTTGTCAGAAAAGCCTTGGGACGGCTGCCGTCCCAGCCGCCAGAGAGCCGGAGGCGCGTCCTCTCCTCTCCTCACCCTCCTGCCCGCAACCCCCGACGGACCCGGAGGGTCGATTTAGGCCTTGCTTCGCCACTCGGGCCTAACTTTGACAGGGACCCGCAGTTGCCGTGGCGACGGGGCGCTTCTCCAAGGGCCTCCGGCGCGAGCGAAGCCGCGATTGGCCCCCGCCGCGCCACGTGACCGCGGTCCCGTGAGCCGGCTTGACTGAACGCGGGGGGGGGGGCGGCGGCGGCGGGCGGACGGCTGCGCGCGCGCGCGTGTGTGTCTTGTGAAGCGGGGCGGTGGGGGGTGTGGTGGTGGCGGCGGGATGGCGGGCGGCGGGGCTACGCTGGGCTCGGGGCTCGGCGGCGCTGCATGCGAGGCGGCCCCATAGACCCTGGGCCGACCGCCGCCGGGTCGGCGGGGGCGGGGAAAGGCCGGAGCGCGCCGGGACGGGAGGAGAGTTAGTCAGTCAGGCGCTGCGAAGTGGGGGAGGGGAGGAGGAGGAGGGCCCGTCGGAGCCATGGCGAACCCCCTGCGGCCGCCTCGGGAGCTCCCTCAGCCGGGCGGGCGGCGTCGCGCTGCGGCTGAAGCCCCTCAGCGCGGCTCCTGACGGGGACGGAGGCAGCCTCCGCAGCCTCCTTTCGCTCGAGGGAAAGACTCCGCCGCTGCCGCCGAGCGGGAGAAGCAAGAGGCGGGCGGCGAAGCGCGATGAGGCTGTGACGCCTCCCGGGAGGGCAAAAGAAGCCGCGGCTGGGGGGCGGCGGCGAGGAGGGGAGAAAGGACGACGCCGAGCCGAGCCGATCTCTGAGGGGGGGCGGGGTCACTCTTTCCTCGGGCCCCTCGACGAGGGGGCGCCCGTGAAGCTCTTCCCCTTGCCCCCGCCCTTTGGACCCCCCCCCCTCCCTCCTGCGCTCCGTTCAGACGTGGGTGGCTTTGCTCGGGTCGCGTGGCGTGGCGTCCGGACACGGGCTTGGGGGGGGGTGTGTGGAGAGGTGTTTCCCCTCCTCCTGCCGGGATTAAGCGCGGCGACTCGGCCAGGTCCGGCGTCGTGTTTCTCCGGGAGCTGCGCCCTCCCCCCGCCGCCGCCCCCCCTCCTCCCCATCGCCTTTGATGACGAGCCGCCGCTCTTGCTTAGACGGCCCCGTTTTATGAAAAAGGATGGTTTAGGCTAGACGCGAGTCAGGGACTCCGGAGGAGGAGGAGGAGGAGGAGGAGGTCGGCGCTTGGGAGGCCTCCTCCCGGCGGGCGGGCGGGCGGTAGAACAGGTAAAACGCCATGGACGCCAGGCTGGGGTGACACTGCCCCGAAGGCTCTGGGCGCCTTGGATCGGGGTGTGCGTGCGCGTGCAAAGAGGAGCGTGGGAGTGGGTGGGGGGGGTCATAGCTTTTGTTGTCTTAAGCTTTTGCCCCGGCAGGTTTATAAATAGATCGGTTCAGACGCCGTGTCAAAGGAGGACACCTTGGCAAGGAAGGCAAGCAAGTTCCACCGAGAGAGAGAGAGAGAGACAGACAAACAGACTGCCTGCCTGCCTGCCTTTAGCTTCTCCCTCTCCATCCAACTGCTGTTGCCACCACACAATGAATGCCAGGAGGAGGAGGAGGAGGCGGCCTGGACGCTACCGATTTTTGTAAGCCGCCAAGGGGGAAGGGAAGAAGAAGAAGAAGAAGAAGAAAAAAGCTGGATTTCCTCCCCCCTCTTCTTTTGGGGAGTCCGACCTCCCCTGGGAAAGAGGCCGAAAACAGGAGGGATCTGGTGGTGAGAAGCCACATCAGGGCGGAAGGAAGAAAAAACAGCTGGTGAAGCCGAAGGACTCTCTCTCTCTCTTTTTTCTTCTTCTTTGGCTGGGACCCCGAGAACGGGAAGAAAAGATTGGCGTGAAAATGAAGCCTGATCGAGGTAAATGAAGTTCTGAAAAGCAGTTCCCTTTCTGGTGTTTTATTGTTGGGCAAGTGGCTTTGTGATGTACAGCAGTGTTGTTGGGAAATGGTTGGGTTGAGGTCCTAAGTCTAAAATGAAACCAGGGGGAGAAATTTGGAAAGGATCAGGAAGGATTAAAACCTGGAATTGATAATTAGGATATTGTTCTAACGTGTTTTTATTTAAGGCTGTTGAATGAACTTCAGGAACTGAGATATGGGAACTTGTTATAGAAACTTCTGAGAGAGTATAATTTTAAATGTTAGGTGTTTTTCTAAAGTTATTACCATATAATAAAATATCATTTATCATAAACAGGAATTAAATAGCTAAACCATCTCCATGTAATGCACAAATGGTGTAGCCTGAAACTAATGCAAAAGAAGCTAAAGCCTATTTAAATTAGTATAAACAATTCTGGCAGAATCTTTTTCAGTTTCATTCCTAATTGTGTTTAGAAATAAGCTCAGTAGCACAAATAAGCCCCAATTCAAAATTCATATAGCTGTTCTAAGAAATTCCTTATTAACTAAATCATGACTGCTAATGTAAAAAACTATTCAGCATTTACTGCTGGAAATCTATTAAGTAGCCTGAAAAATATTTTTGGGTAACAACATATAGTATTTAATACCTAGAACTTGGCAATTGGTTGAATTGGAGCAAAGGGCTGTCTCAACATTTGCTTTAAGGTACATTTGTTATTTAGAACCTTAAGCTATCTATGGCAGGATTCACATAAGCTATTACCTGCTTGTTTTTGTGGTTTTAGCTCTTACTAAATTGTGATTTATGGCTTAGTGTGTTGTGTCAAGTTAGTTAATTATGGTTTGTTCAACAAGCTGGTTAAATAAACTGGTTTAGCACAATTTGAATTCAGCTGCTGAACAGATTCAGTTAGAATACCATAGATGCTGAGGAGTATTAAGATACAGAAGTGTTTTTTTTAAAGTTTAACTATTTCTACAATTGCTTAAGGAGATAGAATACAAGTAAAAACATTTTAGTCTTATTTTCCCTGCTTGGAAATGAAAAGAAGTGACATTGATGTGGCACAAGTGAACATGGCATTTTAAAATATATGCTAATCCAAGTTAATCTGATTTATACTAATATTTAGAACTACTTAAATCTGGAGTGCAAACATCTTGTCAGCTACTAGATGGCAGTAAAGGATAAACATCTTATCTGTCTCTTTGCTGCCAATTGGTGCTTCAATGGATTTGTTTCAGCCTGCTTTTGTAACCTGCTAAATGTCCCTTAGTATTGCAATCTAAGGTCCCAGTAGGAACAAAATAAAGTACAAAATATACTGAGGTTCAGCATGTAACTCTTTTCATAGTACAGAAGCTTGATGCATATTCATACAGGTTTAATCATGCACAGCTGTGAGGCAAATGACCTTTTATAATTAAATACCTCTAAAGTAGTCTGAGTAAAGCAGTAAAAAAATTCTTCTGGAAAATCAATATTTAGTATATTATTCAAAGAGCTTAACAAGCGTAAAATGTATTTTAATTTACGTTTTTCAAAAGGAGATTCAGCTTTAGGAAGAACTGTGTTTATGTAATTTAACAATGTGGCTGCTTTACATCAACCGCAGGGGGTTAAAAGTGTGGCCTAAGTGCCACATTTAATATAGAGATACTCTTAGGAGGCACAATCATGCAAATGTTTGTTTGCCCCGTTTTTCTGCAAAGCAGTTGCATTACAGGCAATCACTCAAGTGTGCTATCAAATGCTTTCATTAGTCAAAAATTAATAGTGAATGATGCAGGATGAGCAGGGCTTTAAACTGAAGTATAATTTGTTTAATATTAGACTAACAGGAATAAGAAGTACTGTATCAATCTATAAATGAGATTTTATGTTAATATATGGGACCTTAGTGATTAATAGCTGCATTGGATTAGACCCAGATTTAATACTAATTAGAGTAGGCCTACTGAGGTAATGGAACTTAAATAATTGAGGACAATTAAGTCAGCAAACCAGCTGATGATGGTTTAGATACAAGATTTTGACCGCAGAGCCCTTGTGTGGAAGGGTGCTAAGGCAAATTTCTAAATTTCCCCTAGACTTCAGTGAGTGGAAGTGTCACCAGATGTTTAAAGGTTGAGTAAAAATAAATATTTCTGCACTTTGGTTCTCCGAAAATGAGACCCAGCATTTTCTCATTGTATTGACCGTGAGGCTGTAATATTTAAAGGGCAGAAAATGTAAATATACAAATGTGGGAACTGTGATTCTGAGAATATTCCTTTTCAAGGAGGGCAGCAAAAAAAAGGTTTAGTATAGTACAGAAATTAATATGTTTTGCAACTTCTAAATATGTAGTATTTTCAATTGATTTAAGAGAAAATACTTTTAGGATTGGACATACAATAGATTATTGTTTGGTTGATATTATGATACGTAAATATTTTGAAGAAATCTTTGGGAGCTTGAAAAAAGATGAGACCACTTTCATAAATAACTGGAAGGTGCTAGGCTTGTAGGCTTGTAAGTCCAAAGTGCTTCTTTCAAATTATTTTCACAGTGTGACTCTTATGTGTTACCTTCTTGAATTTCCCTGCTGAAGTGCACTGATTTATTTTGTCCAATTCTTACAAGACATCATTTTTAAAATAACTAGTTAAGTGTGTTTCACTGTTAAAATAATATGGCTATGCTATTAATGCCTAATGCAACATAAATTCCATATTGGAATAATACAGATTACAAAATATTGAGATACAGAATGTGCTGAAATAGACATAGAGAAAACAACCCTTGCCACTCCTTACTTTCTGAACAAGGAGTAAGAGATTCCAGATCCAGCAGCCCTATTCAGATTTCAAGGTAAGCTAAAAGGTTATGTTTGTTCTCCACTTATAATTAAATATGTTTGTTCTCAACTTACAATAAATAAATCAGAAATCCTGTTTGCACACACTGCTAAATAAACTATGGATAGACCCGACCTTATTTGTTTTTCTCCCAAAGAAAAGTAGGGGCAATCCTGTTTATTTAGTAGTAAGCTACCATTTGTTTCAGTGCTGGTTTACATATGTGTTTAAAGGCAATGGGGAAAGTATTTCCCAGTGCAGGCCCTTAAGGTTGCTTGTCATAGAAAAGGATGCTGGATTTGATTTTGGGAGATGAATAATAAACACAAGCGTATAAGTGGTAGATGATGGACTTCCTGTTGAGCAGGCAACATTTCTGCAAAGACCTGTGCTTCTGGTTAGAGATGCCGCAGGTAAGTGTAAGGAGGAGACAGCACACTGGAAATAATGTTGTTTCCTGTTGTAGTAGGGAAGCTGTTTTGGCTGTTTTTCTGGCTGTGGAATTGTACTGAGAAATAAATATAGAGGAAAGATCCGTGATGTAGGTTTTCTTCTATATGAAATAAGGTGGATTGTGCAAGAGAGATTTCAAACTATTAAGTCCCTATAAGTAATACGCTTTCCAGCCAGTAATACAACTTCGTAGTTGGTTAACAGTTGTACCTTCACATAGGAGCATCTGCCATTGCTATCTGTGACTTTTTGACCTTGACATGGTGTTGCACTTTTTTTTTCTGGGATTAGCTGAGGACTAGTATCCACTCTGTACCACATCGCCTACTGTGAATTAACTTTTTTGTTCAGTGGGCAACTGTTTTCCTAATCAAAATATATTAGTAGAAATATACTGCATATTGAACTCTGAATTTGTATGGGGAAAGGAACAATTACAATTAAAAATTGTTCATGAAATTGAGCACCTGTGCTGAGTATTGAAAACGATGTCTGATCTGATATATTTTTCCTAGTTATATGCATTTCCTGCTCACTTTTGCCCTTTTCATGGGGTTACTGTGACCCTGTACTGTTAAAAAATTGTTTTGCCCTATGATGCGCTATCTTGTGCTTATTACATACTATTACCAAATATTGTAAGTCAGTCCCTGCATTGTTGTATTGGCAACCTGGATGTTTGTCTTCTGATTCAGTATTTACATTTATTTAAACTCGTATTGTCTTGGATAAAATGCATTTCAAAAGCAGCTGTCTTAGTTCTGACAACTGGTTCTAATATAAATGCCTTTTAACTTCAAATAAATTGGCAGCATAGATGTAAATTCTACAGAGTGTCATTGGACATCTCATATGTTTAAGATCTGAAATGATAGATTTTAAGTCAATCATTTACATGAAGATGAGTTTTGTAAAGTATAATGTTTATTTTTTTTAAACAGTCTAGATAATCTAACCTAGTGTAATGCTATGAACACTGGAAGCCTGTTCCAGTATAAAAGAGAAGAAGATAAGATTTACTGTAAAGTTTGAAGTTGGATATGTTGAATAAGATGACAACAAACACTATATTTAAGCTTTGAATGATTTTTTTCAGTTTTCCTGAATCCTGTATCCTCTGGTCAGATGTGTTGGGGTACAACACTTGGGCTTCATTGCTAGTGTAGTCAGCTGTAGATGAATGTACAGGTAGTCCTGGACTTACAAGTACAGTTGAGCTCAAAATTTATGTTGCTAACCGAGAGTTAAGTGAGATTTGCCCTTTTTATGACTTTTCTTTCCACAGTTGTTAAGTGAATTACTGAATTACTAAATTACTAAATTAGTAACACAGTTGTAAAGGGAATATATCTTCCCCATTGCTTGCCAGAAGGTCACAAAAAGTGATCGCATGACCCCAGGATACTGCAACTGTCATAAATATGAGTCAGTTGCCCAGAGTGAATTTTGATCGCATGACAATGGAGATGCTGCAACAGTCGTAAGTGTGAAAAATGGCCCTAGGTCACAATTTTCCGTGCTGTTACAACTTTGAATGGTCACTAAATGAACTGTAAGTCGAGGACCATCTGTATCTAGAGAATGTTAGGTTGGGCAAGTTGATCTAAATCAGTGTTTCTCAACCTCAACATGGCTGGCTGGGGAATTCTGGGAGTTGAAGTCCACACATCTTAAAATGGCCGAGGTTGAGAAACACTGATTTAAAGCAGTGTTGCTGAAGAAGCCTTCTTTGAACTTTTTCTTTCTCTGGACTGGAGGTTTCCCTCAAAATCACTTCTAATGTATTTTGAGAGAATCCTAATAAAAGTTGAAGACAGAAACATGGATGCACAGTTCAGTTGGTATATTCTATTGTGTAATGAAAGAGAAGTAAATTGAGGCAGGAGAAATTCATGATTTTCAGGACATGATTGGATATACTTTAGCACGTAAGTGTTCCAGAAAGTGAAGCCAGAGTAATTTTGAGCTATTGAAAATAATAGCTTAGTACAGAACTACATTAAATAAACTGTCTATCAACATTCAACCCAAGATTGAGATGAGCTACAGATAGGTATATTGGGTTACAATATTGTGCAGATTCATAGCTTGCTTTCTCCTAAAGACTTAAGCATTACAATTTTTCATGTATCCCAGCAATGTAATCAACTTTTTTTGGAGGGGATTTGCCGATAAAAATGTGATCCAATATTTGGGGGGTTGCAGTTAGGTTTCCAACCTTTGTTTCTGTATGGCTGCTTTGTTGGGTTAAGAAATCTTTTGTTTTCTAAAATGTGTCTAATGTTAAAGTTGATGCTTTAATATACAGTACGAACCTATCCAATTGCTGGTTTTGTGGTTGTTTTTTTACATAATTATTGTGAATGAAATTATTAAATAACACCATGGTTTTGTCATAATGCAGTCCTTTGAGGAATACTGAAATCAAGTGGAACATGAATTGAGTGAAGTTTAGTCTCAAACCTGTTTTGTCTGTTTTAAAAAATCCTAGAAAAATGTAGATGTCAAATTATCTAGCTTTCCGAATCGTGCCTTTTATACATACAATGCCTAGCATTAACAAACATTTTGGTATTCTCTACAAGGAAACTTGCAGATGTGCCATCTCTATTTCCAGCATTTTGGGTTTGAAGGCATGTTCCCCATAGCCCAATTATTTGCTAATGTTTATTCTTAGTGGTGCAGAACTGAATATTGAACATGAGTACAAAATTATATTTAGAAAAAGTGGAAGAGAATAATTGCTATCTACTTCAGTAGAAGGCTTGGACTGTTCCAGCATAAGACTGACAAATTACGGATGCATGCATACTATGAAAAAATTGTCACTGCTCAGCTCTGCTCTTTGAAAATTTGGAATGAAGGATCTTAAGCTTTTATAACCATTTTTTCTAATTCATCTGCTTGCAATATCTCTGTAACACGATAACAAAATTTGCTAGTGTAGCAATTAATACAATTAATAGGAAGTATCTAGAAGCATTTAGTATTTTAAAAGAAAACCACTGAAAGGATCACTGGGAGAAAATCTACTTGCCTACTAAGAGTTGACACTGATTTGATGGCACATAATAGATATATTTCAGATTCATTAAAATACAGATATAGCTAGAGGTAAAGACTTGGGGGTTTAAGGTTAAATAATAGAATTCGCTTTAACGTGAACCCATGTGTGAAAAGTCAATATCTGTATTTGTAAAGCTTGTTAAACTCTCCTGATTGAAAAAAAAAATACAGCATGACAGGTTAAAAGTACGTAACTAGGAGAAACTCATAATGTTCTTTGCCTTAGTCATGGCTTCACATGTTGTGTGACCCTAACCATGGCAGCTGATTAACTATGATTGATGGTTCAGTGCATTATGTGGGCTGTACCAATTCTAGTTCATTTAGTGAGCCATGATTAATCCAACTATACCTTAGAGGTTGTTTAGTGTAGTGCAACAACTACATATTTCATGGCACCAGAAAGAAACCCACTTCCTAAAAATCAGAGGAGTTTCAGTCCATTTCTTTTTCCCAATCAATATAAGCAACATCATTGGCTTCTGAATTCATTTCCCTCCGACCTCCTTTTCTTTGCTTCAAAACGTTCCTCTATGTTGAACATTTTCTCCTTTTTTTATACCTTCTGACTGCAAACGTCTAAAAGGGGCCACTCCCTTCCGTTCTTAGAGTTACACTCGATTTTGTTTAAGTAGACACTGAAATAGTAGTCGCTGGCATTTCTGTTCTTCAGTGAAACCTGTAAAATCTTATGGATTGCCAGCAAAACCATTTTCAAGAGAAGCAGCCTGGTGCGGACTACTATAGATTTCAGAGGAAAGTGCCATTTAAAATAATAATAATAATAATATTTTTTAAAGGGCCCGGGGACGAATGGCAGCCTTTAGGGCTGCCACATTGAGTGTGTCCTGCTCCTTGTTGTTCTGCTTTTCTTTCCTTTCCTCTTGCCCAAACACAGCTGGGTTCACAAGAGGCGAAAAGAAAACATGATACTTCTGCCAAAGAGACAGGAAACTATAGTAGCCCTTGTGAGCAGCGAAGGGTTGAAGCACGCCTGCCGTCCAATCAGCGGCAAGCTCTGTTGCTATGTGCACTCTTTTCTCTGCCTTCTTTGTGGAAAAAATGTCTTGCACAGAAAGGCTGAATATGTACCCAAAGCTGAACATTTTTGTGTCCGATACTGCAGACATCTGGATCCTCGCGATACTGACACTGTAGCCTCTGTGCTGCCAGGGCACTTTCTGTCCCACCACGATTCCAGTATGGTTTACGGTGGAAGCAAAGGGCTGATCAGAGAAGGTGTGTAATCAAAAAGAAATAATTCTAAATGCTAAAATACTCTCTGAGTTGTTTATGAACCCGGGTGTTTGTTTATACGTGTGTCTGTTGGGTTTTTTTCCTTCTTCAGCGGGCTGGTGTGAGTCATAGGCTGCAGTTTCTTTGTCTACATAAAACATAACACACATGGATCATTTTTTACCAGTTTTTAAGCTAATTTCTGAGGACAAAGAATAATGAAAAGAGTTAAAGGTTATAATTCTGAACAAAGGAAGGAGGAGAAATGTTCAGAGGGGAGAGAGATGGTCAAATTCTTCTAGGTGTAACATTTCACAAAGGAATAAATCACTTTGGTGAAGTTGAGCTGTGAGTTTGATTATCGAATAGCACTACAATTGATTTCACAGCCTACAATTGTTTTTAAACACCACTGAAATGAGAACATCACCCACTAAGTTGAAATGTTGTATTGCTACGTGTTCTCTGTTCCTGTACTGTTCTAGAGATAATACCTATTCAAGTACATTAGCTTTGGAATATCAAACATTGGGTTGGGTTTTTACATGGATTTATGATAGAGCACAGTCACACCTGCCTTATTTACTGGTAAAATGTAACAGTAATTGACTATTATTTTGTGTGTATAGGTAAAATTTCATACAAAGCCTAAAGAAATTATTACTGATTTCAAAAGAAATCATGTGTCATATTAGTGGATTCACAGTTTCATATTTAAAAAAAAGTTGATACAATTATTTAAAGGATTTAGAGTCATGATTTGAAATCAGACTAGATGTATGTACTTTTTAAAGCAACTATTCAACAAAGGGTGGGGGAAGTAAGGAAACACAAAACACCAACCTTTCATTCTTGCATTGTGCAGGAGACAGAAGGTTTTCAAAGAAATGGGGGGGAAAAAAAACCTCACAATTAGCTAATTTGCACTGCATATTCAACATCTTAATAGTTCAAATGGTATAGGTAGCTGATTTAAGCCAATGCTTGTAATTTTTGTTTACATTTTTCATGGAGAGAGAGTGGGAGAAGAATATTTTCATTGGATTCTTGTATTTCATGTTTAGAAAAATACTATGCTTTAATCAGAAATGGTGTAGCAGAGAGATCATTGAAAGCAACCTCATTCAAGCTATCCTAGCACCCTTACAGATAAATACTGCATATCCTTTAAATCTTATTTATGCTTTTCTTGTAGAGACAAATTCATTGGCTTGAATTTCTCAGGTTTTACCAGTTACTTTGCAAACATAAACATTTAATAACAGTTGTGGAGAGAAGCTATGGAAAACTTGAGAATGTTTAACTGTTACCTTAGTCATAGTAGATGGTATCACATTACAGAAATCTTTCCAGTGCAATGTAAAAATTCTGCAAAATATTGGTTAGAAATTAGTCACTCTGGATGACATTGGCATAGTCAGTCAAGGATTCTGGGAGTTGTAGTTCAATGGAGGCCAAATATTATTCCTATATACTCCAGTGTAGCAACATTCCTGGTTCATTTGAGTGGATGTTACAACTGTACGTATCTTTTCCATGCATAGAGCTATTGCTTATGTATAAATGAGTTGAATTCCAGTGGAATGAGAATTATTTTTGCATACATATTATAGTTTGCCCATGTTGCTAGGTGAGTTATTGTGTAAAACTCAGTCTGAAGTGTAGAGCAATCAACATTTCAGAATTATTTTAAAAATGCAAGCAAAAGTTCCTGGTTTGCAAGTAAGAGTAAACCAAAGACAGGAGCAATCTGGGAGAGCTGGAGAGGTCAAACCTAAGCGAGCACAGTGTTTCTCAATCGTGGCAACTTTAAGATGGGTGGACTTCAGTTCCCAGAATTCAAAGCTGAGATGCACTGGAGTAGAGTTCAAATTTACCACCATGTCTCATGACGAGTCGCTTAGCAACCATTCAAAGTTATGACACATTCCCCCCTCAAAGATACTTATGACCCAGTTCCAGCAGTTGCCCCTCATCACCTGACCAGTGTCAGGCACTTGGCAACTGGCCTGCATTTATGTCTGTCACATGGGTGATCCACTTTATGCCCATCACGACTTATACCTGTAAGGGGCAGGCTTGTAAGTCGTATGTAAGTTGAGCATTATTTATATTACGGTCATGAGTCAAGGACTACCTGTATTTTGGGAAGATAAGGGTCAGCAACCATTTTATAGAAGCTTGGAGTTGGGAGTGGATGCCTTGGAGATATAAAATGGAAAGCAAAGTAAGATCTCTCAAATTTCTATTCATAATAAAACATGATCGTTTTTTCAACTTGCTGTCGCTTTTACCACAGAACTAAAGGCAAAACTCGAGCAAAGCAAACATTCCTATTATTTTCGTGCAGTCTTATGTAATACCGCCTTAGACTCTTTGTTCAAGAACCTAATATTTATAGAGACAGGAAAAAATGTGCTTAATGGTTGTACGTTAACTGGACATTCTTTGTTCATTTCTAAAGTTGTTTCCAGTTTAGGCACTGGAAAAATGTCATCTACTAATGAACTAAGACTGAAATATTTGTTTCAAGAAACTAACAAGTCACTAAAATTTCCCAATATTTATAGGGCTATGTATCAGCTGAATATGTATTGTGTAATAAGCTAAAATATGACTGGCTGATCTGGGTTTTGTGCAGATATGACAAAGGAAGTTTGTGGGTCAGTGTGCTGTACTAATCCAAGATGTTGATTAATTGACTAATGATACAGCAGTTATGTATCTTCTTAGTCACAGGTATGTAATACAAGCAGAAGATTGATGAGAGGTCTATGATGCTTGGGACAAAATAAAATATTTGTTTAAAAAAAGTTTAAGAACCAGTTTATTAACTTTAGGGAGTATCTTCCCTCCCCTCAAAAGAAGCTTTAAGAAACAAGCATAACCTAGAGGAAAGAGAAGCATTTGCAGAATCTAAAAAAGATTATAATAATATTCCCCACTTCATTTTATCCTTCGAGATGCTTTAGTAATTTTAGTATTTTTTATCAGAATGATGAGCAGTTCCAATAAAAGAAATGACTAAAACATTTCTCAGGATTGAGTAGTGCTGTACGATTATTCATGTCCCTCAATATGCTGGAAAATATTCATTCATTGGCAATAAAATCTGGAAGAGTAACCAGTTTAAAAAAAAACAACTCCTGTCCTCTCTAAATAAACTCATTACTTGAACTCTTCTTAGAGTTTTTCTGAATGCTGGTAATTTCTCACTCTATTTATGTCCTCACTGCAACTGGGTCTCCTTTCTTTTTCCTTGTTCGGGACTAAGAGAATGCAGCTGTTGTTTAGAAAGAGCCATGCAGCTGTGACCCTGTTATGATAGCAGGTTCAGAGGCTACTCGGACCAACAGACAGTAGAGAAGCTTATTTTGATCTGGGAATCCTTTCTCTCGGAAACCGTCTTCTAAGAATACCCTGCCCTGGCTGTTCCTAAATACATATTCAGCAATAACCTTCCTGCAGGAAAGGGTTGCAACCCGGATAACTCCCTGTGATAAGAAAGATGAAACTAGGTCAGAGCTGTACAAAGATAATTATATAGTTGCCCATCTCACAAGAAGTGATTCTGGGCGGCATATAGCAAAAAAAGTATAAAGCAAACATGTCAAATACAATCATATTTTAAAAAAAAAAAACTCTTTCTTGAGCCTGCTGGGAGACGGGATCCACAGCATACATCAGTGGCTGGATCTGAAACAGATGTAGATGTAATTGTGCTGAGGAATTCTGCATTTCCCATTAAAACCTAAATTTATTTTTACCCCTAAATGTAGTAGCTTGAATGTCTTTTTAGTGTGCCGGTAGCAGCAAAGACGAAGATTGGTGTGACCTGATCCCTGCTAGGCAAAAGATCAGTAGAGCGAACATTGGCCAAACTGTTGAGAAAGCACCTTACACAACCTGAGATGTACCTCCTTTTTCGGTTTCATCTTCCTGTTCTTCTGGTTTATCCCTCAATTATTGCACACCACAAAGTGTACGAAAGCATTCCTTGGGAAGCAGCTTAAATGTCTCTTATAGGTTCTTTTCCTTTACGTTATGTGCACCATTCATAACGATTTTGATCTTATCAGTCTTAAACGTTGGAGACACATTATCTTTTTTCACGAAAGTCAGTAGTGGTTTGTGTATCGCATGAATTTATGGTTTATTTTACTATGGATGATGGAATGGAACCAGATCATATTGTGGTTCAGTGTACACATAGAAGTGATTATTCAATGAATTGGCTTGGTGTATAAGATGATTACTTCTGGATCACATTTTTCTAGCTTCACAACTATGTATAAATAATAGGCTCCTCATTCTATTTTATCCCTCTAACCCATCCCCTTAAATCTCTTTCCTATCTAAGATCAAGATGATAGCATTACAATCAAGGACCAAAAGGGTTTAAAATTACCATTACAAGAAAGGTATCTCTAGTCTCCTGCTGACTTTTACGTAGTGACAAAACTCCATTTAGAAGGAGCTCTTTGGGATTCTATTTTTAACAGGATTCCAGCAGCTGTTTTTAAGTTTGAGCCAGAGTTCTGCAGCTGTTTCTTTGGCACGTGGACAGTGTTTCCAGTTTGTTGTATTTTGAGCATAATAAACCAGTATTTTGCAACACAACAGAACTGACTCATTAGCAATTCATTTTAAGGTAGAATGCAGAGTGTAGAAGAAAACATAAAAAACAATGGAATACATTAGATTGTGATTGAAGTCCAAGTGGTTACAGTTGATCCACATAGACACATAAAATATGGGTACAGTCCATTGTTTTACACTTGTAAAGTAATAGTTAACATCAAATTATGCAATTATTTATTTGGCCTTCTAACATAGTTGTGGATTCACATACTAGCATTTTAATCCTTAATTTCTTGCCAAGGATGTTCGCTTACCATGATGGTGTCCCTTGGTTTGCTGTCTTTGAAATTAAATTTAACTCTTCTTAGAAGCCCATGTTAAGATTGTTTTTCTGTAAATAAATAATTATGAATCATAAAGTTATAATAATTAAAAATGCTTAGACATTAAAGCAGAATGTAAATTCAATCCAATGTTTCATAGTCGGGTGATTGTGATTAAAACATAAACAACAGAATTTGTTACATAATTCCAGCAGATACATGGTTTTTGAAGACCGCTGCCAGTTGCCACTTTATCTACTGAGAATTGCTTGAATTTTATTTCTTTATACTAATTTAGATTTGTTAGGCTGTAACAATTAATGCTATGTTCCTTGCAAAGCTAGCCTGGGAATTATTCAAAGCTTTTAAAAATAATTGAAATGAGGGGTGAGCAAATTCTTTAAAACTTTCCTAAAAAGATAATATGTCTTCTTATCTAAAGATAAGGCAATTTATCTCATCAAGATAATATATCTTATCTAAAAATCAATTTCTACATTCTTAAATGTTCTGGACTTAATAGGCCATTGAAACTTAATGCAGAATTTCTTCACATGCATTCTAACAACGAAAGTTCCATCTTAAAAAGCAAAGAGGAAAAACATAATTTTACCACATGCTCCCAATTAAAAACATTGAGCTCTACAAACTTTTGAGCTAGATTGTTTTATACTGTATATCTAAGGGTCTCATACTGACAGATAATAATGCTGGCATGTTTCTTTTTGAAACAGCGCAAAGTGTATCCATTTAAGAAAACTCAAATCTGGCTTTTAAAACTGATAGCTTCATCCTCATGCCAGACAGTCTCTATCCCTTGATCAGCTGCACTGCAAGAGGATTTCAGCTAGGTAAACTTTTAATGATGAGCAACGCTGAAAATAATTCAAGCTGGTTTAATAGATAAAAGGATTTAGTTTACCTTGCCTGATCTTGAAAAAGGCCATGCCCGCTTAGTCCATGCTTGAGAAACCACCAAGAAAGGCCAGTATTGTGAGCTAGGCTAAAAGGTCAAGAAGAGACATCCTGAAAAAGAAGGAGCCAGCCCATCTTCTGGTCAAGAAAACTACCTGGTTGCTGCATCCTTGAATACACTACTAGGGAGAACCTACCTGACCTTAGTTTGGGGATGGACAACTATGGCAACTTTCCAACCTGGACTTCAACTCCCAGAATTTCTGAGCAGAATGGTTGTATTGTTACCATAGTTGCCCATCTCTGCCTTAGCTGATCTCAAAAGATAAGCAGATTGCATCACTTTCTTAATGTTGTCAAGTTTGTTGTTGTTACTTACATGTGGTCACCGAGGGTTTATTCTTTACGAGATAAAAATAGCATGTGTAAAACCTTTTAAGAGAACATAGTTGGGTTTTTGTTGAAGAAAATTAAATTTAGGAGTACCCACACGCATACACACTTGAAACTATTTATACTGTTGTTTATAAAATTGCACCTTTTCTTTTCTCTGTTAAGACACCTTAGATGAATATTTTGAATACGAAGCCGAGGAATTCCTTGTCAACTTAGCCTTGTTGATTACCGAAGGCAGAACACCTGAATACTCGATTAAGGGCAGGACTGAAGGCTTCCACTGTCCTCCAGCACAGTCAAGTCAACCAACAACAGCCAAACATGAATGCAGTGACAGATTGGCCCAGGTATGATGATCCATGCTGATGATGGCTGGCAAGTTGGTTCTTCTGGAAAATCAGCATTAAATGCTATAACATAACATCAGTGACGCACTTAACAGCCCAACTGTGCCTAATCTCTGTTTATGTTAGGCAAGCAATCACCTTTAGAATGTATTTAGAAAGTAAATACATTTGATTATAGGTCTGCCAAATTAATTTTTTTGTACATTATAATGGTGTCAGCTGGATTAACTAAAAGCTCCTGGGTTTCATAAATGGAGTTACTTCTCAAAAATGCATTTCAGATTTCTTTTTCATTTTTCATTATTAAGAGTTTGGAAAATTCTATGTGGTTTATACACAGAGGCGGATGTAAGTGTAACATTGAGTTGTTTGATTCTTTTGTTCAAGTGCCGTCAAGCCAGGCATACCAGATCTGAAGTTGCATTGCTGTGGAAGAAAAATATTCCTATTATGATAGAAGTGATGCTACTTCCAGACTGTTGCTATAGCGATGAAGGACCCACGACTGAAGGGAATGACTTAAATGATCCTGCAATCAAGCAAGATGCACTGTTGTTAGAAAGATGGATTTTACAGCCAGTTCCACGGCAGTAAGTTTTTGTTTTCATTGTGAGAGTTGGTCTGGACAGAAGCTTGCCACAATCTTCCAGTTATCCCCTAGCACAACAGAGATCCTCAATCTTTCTAGCTCCACAGAATGGCAACACCTGCAGACTGCAGGGGAGGGAGGGAGAGGATGGTTTCACACGTGCAACCTAGTTCTCATGCACGTGCGAATGAAACTTGGCACACTCGCCCACCGCTGATGGGTCCCTGTTCCCAATGGGCCATGGACTGCTACGATTCTGTGCCCTAGCAGGATCCAGACAAGAGAGCTTTGTCTGTGGTTGCCTTTGTCCTCTGGAGTAGCCTCCCTTCAGACAATCACAAGGCTCCTAGAACAAGCTTTAAGGACCTGGTTCTTTCTCAGGCTTTAGGTAATAACTGGTTTGGAAGCAGTCCCATTTTTTTTTCCCAGTTTGCTCTTTCTATCTTAATACCTTTCTCAGTTTTCATTGAGAAGCCTCCCCGAACCATTTTGGAATGGGGGAGAATCGAAAGTTGATGAATGGATGAATGCTTAACTGAATTCAAATAAAATGAGAATGTGACAGACACTGCTAAGGCGAAATCTTTTTTTTTTTTTTAAAAAAATTGTTTATTCATTTGAATAGGCAGATAGTGTTTTTCACTTTCATAACTTGAAATTGAGGGAAGTCAATTGCCACATACAGAAGAAAACCAGCAATACATATTCGGAATTAAAATTATGTTTCCTTTTGAGTCAAGATGAACTCTCTACAATGTGAATGCACCCATGCAGTTTTCTTGGCAGTGAAGGGAAAACAATGATCATAAATGATTTGGCGATGGGGAACATACTCCTACTTTTATATTTTAGGGGGAGGGGTAATTGCATTCAACCACAATGTTTTGCCCTTCTTGTGTATTTTTCACCGATGTGTATATTTTCTCTTTTGATATATTTTTAGAAGTGGTGATCGATTTATTGAAGAGAAGACCCTCTTATTGGCTGTCCGCTCTTTTGTGTTCTTTTCTCAGTTAAGTGCTTGGCTGAGTGTGTCACACGGAGCTGTGCCTCGTAACATTCTTTGCAGGTAGGCTTTTGTCGAAAAGCACCTCCTCCTGTCCATTCTAAGCAGCCTTGTGAGGATGAGAAGCATACTTTTAAGTACTGCTTCAGGTTTAATTAGTCTCCTTGATCCCATTTAGGAGAGATTTTACTTTAAAACAACAGCAACATTATTTTAGATTGTGTGCGTCCAAAGGCTCAGGAACTAAATCATGCACTAAATTAAGACCCGAATTGCTTTGACATCTTGCTTTTAATTTTTCAGAGTGGGTGCTGGTCATGTGGATCTGCAGTGGGCGTTTTCCCAGACACCAACAGAACACCTTTTCCCTGTCCCCAATATTTCTCACAATGTGGCCTTGAAAGTCAGTGTCCAATCTTTGCCCAGACAATCGACCTACCCAGTTCTGACCTGCAGCATTCATGCCAACTTTGGCTTCTACGAAAAGAGAAGAGAAGAGACTAATGTCCATCAGCGCTGCTGTGATTCCATTAAGACCGAACAATCCAGTGTGACCAACTCGCAACACCCTTGTGGCAAACTGATGTGGGCTGGAAGCGTGCTTGGTGTAAAGCAAGGCCCCGAGTTTAACACTGCTGTCAGAAACCTGAAACTTTATCCCTTAGCTGGCCTTGGATCTGACTTTGGATCGTTAGAATCAAAAGTTCAGGGCTACCCAGCTGGTTTGGAGAGCAGGGCGCTGATGCCAGAAACACCGGAGAGAGCTTTGAAATCCTCTTGCTTGGCTGATCCCCATGGCCATAACAGCAACCCTTCCCGCCAGTCATTGGGAGATTCAATTCCTTTGATAGGCTCTTTACTCCAAGAGCGCCATGAAGTTATAGCCAGGATTGCCCAGCATCTCATTCACTGTGATCCGGCAGCATCCCCTGTCACAAGGAAGGCCTTTAGTACAAATGAAGCCGGTGTGGCAAACCCCAAGGGTCTATGCCATGCCCCTGAAGAGAAAAACTTGCTGAAGAAAGGAAGGGAATTGCCCTCCGTTGCTGCTAACTTGGAACACAATGCTTCAGAAAACGTTGGAAAAGTCCAACTAATACCAGAAACACCCTTGTCTCGCTCCTACGTCCCCGTGAACCAGTGTTTCCACCAGACGAGAGAGGAAACCAACCCTCTCATAAGCTCCTTACTGCAAGAGAGGCAGGAGGTTATCACAAGGATTGCCCGACACTTGATTCATTGTGATCCACCGCCATCACAAGGTGCGCCTCCTGTGTTCACTTTTCACGACGCTAGTGCAGTTAATCCGAAGGCTTTTCACAGTTCCTATGAAGAGGACAGCCTGCTGAAGAAGAGCAAGGAGGTCCCTTCCGATTCCTTCTCTAGTTCTAGATTGGCTTTGCCAGCAGATGACCCCAAGGCAAAACTTAAAACACCAACAACTCCATTGCACTCACTTAAATGTGACGCAGACCAGAACGTATCTCCTGGCTTTAGAAGAAAACTGCTGCTAGCAGGGACCAATGAAGTAGTCCAAAACACATTTCATCAAAGTCCTCTAACTTGCACGACCCAATCATGTAACAAAGAGGGTTATAAATTGGAACTGGCAGATAAATTGGAGTCTGTGCTTTCAGGTTGTCCCCATAAACCTCAAGCAGCAAAGAGAGGCACCGCCAAGCCGTGTTCACATTTCAGATGTAGTAACGAACTGGTTTGTAGAAGTAAGTTTAAGGACAGAACGAGCTCTTGTGAAAATAGCGACCCACACTGTTCAAATAATCCCCAGGTGGATCAGCACCGAATACTTGAAAATGTTAAAGCGGCTACAGTGCCAGCATCTGACGGCTGGCACAAATATGAGTCCAGGCACTTAAATAAAGACTCCAAACAATCTAATGTTTCTGAACAAAACTCTCAGCTCACTAGTATTGAAAACTATTTACACAAAGACCTTGACGCTTCCAAATGCAAAAGTAAACAAGACAGAGTGAAAAATCCCAATGACGAAAATGAAGAGCCAATTGACTATAAGGCACAGAAGCATTATCAGAAGCCTGTAGAAGATTCCTTGGCTGCTGTTTTTGAACAAAGGAAAAACGCAGAGGTGCTGGTGAGTGATGTTTAATTGACATATGGTCAGTTTCTATGGTATGTTTCTCCCGTAAGCATTAAAGATGACTCAGAAGAAAGTTCACCTCTGCCTCTGACGTTGGTGTGTGTACACATACATACTCAAAATGATAACATCCAGAGAAACAAATACTTGCAACAAGAGGAATGAGAAAGTTCTTTGGCACCCTTTTCTGACCAAAGCAGTGTTAATTGTTTGCTGGAGATGATTTTTCTTTTTTCTGACTTGATCTTTCAACCATGCCTAATTCTACAAAGTGGGTGACTATTGAAATCCTTATACTTTGCCATATTTCCTTGTTTGTGAAAGTGAATATTCATAAATAGGGGTTAGGTAATATGTGTAGAGTGTATGCAGGAAATTTGTGACTTAGCTAGTCCTCTACTGAAAAATTAAGTCAAAAATTACTGTAAAAGTACTTCAGATCTCATGGAAAAACATCCTGACCCATAGAAATTTTTTCATTGTCACTTGCCAATCCTAAAAACCATGTTCTCTAATGGATACAGGACTTTAAAACATCCCTATTTCTCTGATGATGAGAACAGAAATGAACCAGCATGCCTTTTATATTTGAATTAAAATACAGATTAGTTTCCTTACGAACCTGGCGGCACTTTAGGTCCCTCAAGCCAATTGTCATCTTTTAGAAGAACTTACCCTCGAAAGCACATCTACAAAGTACAGACACTGGGGGTTATGGTAGGCAACATTTATTGAGTTTCCTTGATCTGTAGTTCCATCATTTGTTAAGTACTTAGAAAAATTGAGTTGTAATGACCCCCTTTATAACAGGATGCTGTCTTCTTCTTTGGGCAGAAAACAATACCACTCAAACACGTGTGGCGCAAAAGTAATTTTCACCACTTGGATGGGACTTCTACCAAGGCCTTCCACCCCCGGACTGGATTACCTCTCCTTTCAAGTCCAGTAAGTTACAATTTTACTGCCCTGCTACCTCTTTCCTTTATTTTCCAGGTTTTTAATAACCACAAATGGTGGAAGCAATCCAATGTATTTAGCCTTTAAGTTATCTTTTGAAAGCTCCAGTTCTGGTATCTGCGAATAATGCCTCATCCAGCCAATTTGTGTTAGTCTCATTATTTAATTTTAATCATTATCATAAATGTTGTATGCACTAAAATTTCAGACTCCGTTTTGGAATATAAAAACATAACTCTGTTTCTTTGTTGCAGGTTCCTGAAAGAAAAACACAGACAGGATGCTTTGATCTTGATGCATCGTTATTGCGTCTGAAATGTTTGTCCTCTAAAAGGTATTTTTTGAAATACGTTTTCTAACATTTGTATATTCTAAAGTATACTTTGGAGCAAATTAATATTTTGGAAAAAGAGTGAATGAATTGGAGCAATTCAGAAAGAGGAGGAAAGATGTTGAATATTGACTTAGTACGTTCAATAAAATATGACCCACAACTTCATACTAGGTTTTTATTTATGAAAACCAGATCATGTTGTAGTCTCTAATAACGCATGGTTACACATAGTTCTAAAATAGTGTTTTCCAAACTTGGCTGCTATAAGATATATGGATCAATTCCCAGAAGTCCTATGCTGGCTGGAGAATTCTGGGAGTTGTAGTCCACACATCTTAAAATTGCCAAGTCCAAAAACACTATTTTAGAACTATGTGTAACTATGCATTATTAGAGACCATAACATGATTTGGTTGTCATAAACACCCAGTATATTGTACAGTATATTATAGGGGGGTATATTTTATTGAACACACTGTTCTAAAAGGTTCACAAATGTTCAGTCATCAGTGTGCGAGTTTCTTGGATTCTTACACCATATTGCATTGCAATGTAACAGGAGAAGAAATTGCTTCCATAACTTTGTTATTGATAGATATTGCAGTGCCCAGACTCCATAGTTTGACCTGAGGTAATTGTTGTCTAACCAGTGAGACAAAGCAGACTGTTGTGTCTGGCTTAAGGAGCTAAAGTTCATGAAATGTTATAGAAAACTGGTAAATGTAACACCTAGAAATTCCTAAGGATTATAGATAGATGCCTTGTGTCACCCATGGTAGCATTTCCCTCCCAAATACTATCTATGTAGTGAGTTATTCTTTAGAGAGGGCCTTATCAATATTATAGTACTGAAATTGTGTACATTCCTTTTACTCCAAAGCCTAAGCATTTGAAGCCTGTGTCTTAAAAACAAATTACTGGCATGCATCTTAGACCTCTGTATTTTTTTTTAACTAGTCCACAACGATACATAAGCAAAGAGAATGATTCTGACATCCATGAGAAAGCACTCCTAAGTTCCAGTGCACCATCTGTTACAAGTCTTAGCCTTCTTGGAAACTTTGAGGTAACTTACATATTCCAAAACCTTTCTTTTTCTAACTGACAAACTGACTGTTTTCTGTGTTATATACGAGCCACTTATTTCATTGATATAGCGGTTTGCATGCATGGAGAAAGTGCCAAGTTCAGCCAGCTGGTTTTCAGTTAATAGAATCCAGTCTTACCAATAGCTTCTTCCTGAGACTTTTGAAAGCCATTGCCCGTTGGATTGGCCAGCCCAGAGCCAGAAGAATTAAGTCAGCGCTGGGAACTTCCTTTTCAACCATTATCTAAACCAACGTTTTTCAGCCTTGGCATCTTTAAGCATGCTGGCAGGGGAAGTCTAGGGAGCCAAAGACTTCTGTCCTTTCCAAATTCTTTCAAGCGTTTCCTTTTGTTCCTTCTCTCTCTCCATTTTTAAATACAAATCAAGACTTGATTCTTAGGATCATATTTTCGATTTTCAGACTTTGAGATGCTTCTAACAGCTACGTGTGTGTTTTAGTGATTTTACCCCAGTGGGCAGTAATCTTCCAGATGGAGGGAAAGGAAGGGCGTACATTGACCAATAAAAGCATAACTATAAGCGTTTTTCAATGTTGCCTTTGTCCTTTTAGGAATCTGTACTGAACTATCGTTTAGATCCGCTGGGTATTGTAGGTGGCTTCACAGCTGAAGTGGGAGCAAGTGGACTTTTCTGTCCAACTCACATGACGCTTCCTGTTGAAGTTTCTTTTTATAGCGTTTCTGAGGACAACGCACCCTCTCCGTATATGGTAAATATGTCAGCTTTCTGTATGTAGAAAATGCATGTTGTGTAACATCTAACATCTTAAGAGAATAAAAGAGATGGAAAGGACCTTGGGGGTCTTCTAACCAACTCCCTGGAAGAGACCCTTCTATATTCTAAACATCTTTCTACATGTTTCACATGGCTGCCACATGATCTTGCAAAAAGCTGCACTGTAATGCTTCTAATTGCCTTCCTGAATGTCGAGACTAGGCAAAAATACTTATTAACAGTTTCTCTCAGGTTTAAATTTGTGAATTAATTTCTTTGATGTGTTAATTCTTATGTCTGTACACCTAGTTGTAATCTTATGCTTGTTTTCTTCTCCTTTCCCTCTCAGGGTGTAATCGCTTTAGAGTCCCTTGGTAAAAGGGGTTATCGGGTACCTCCTTCAGGAACAATACAAGTGGTATGTATCGTGTGGCAGATAATTTACATTAAGTTCATGGGCCACGGAGCCTAACTCCTTGCTCAGTGCGGGAATCCAGATTGAGGCATCTCAGGTGGAGGGCTGGCTAATTTTTCTTTGAACACAGCTATTGAAAAGGGAGAGTACCACCTCTTTGTGTAAGAGGCTCCAGCATTGCAGAGAGAGAAAACAAGTCTCATCCATTTTCTAGTGCTTTTAGGTAGTTGAAGACTTACACCCTCTTCCTCTTCAATCAACTTTGCTTAAGGCTAAACTTACCAGATCCTTCAGTATCTTTCTAGGACTTTAGTTTCTAGTATTCTGATCTTAATTGCCTTCTGGATATTCTCCCATTAATAAAACTGTTTTAATGTGTCCATTATATTTCTCATAAACAAAGATATTCAAAAACAGAAGGCCAGGGACATATTCTTGTGGCATGTCACATGATGCAATTTGAAGAGGCACCATTGATGAAATCTCTTGAGTCAGCTATACATTCAATTTTCATGCCTGTACTTTAGTTTGCTAATCAGAAGGTCATGTAAGTTCTTTGGTAAAACTTTATTGCGTTGTAGACTTTATTGCGTTGTTAAACATTTGCTTATGAAAAAAAGCTTGACAAGGACAAGGAGAGTGAAAATAATCTGATGCTGTGTTTCATTGTTTTAGGTGAAGAAGTACACTTCTGACCTTACAGAAGGCAATTTATACTAATTGAGAAATAGGGAGATAGTGTTTGTGAAGATACATGGTTAATTACAGAGGTCACACTGCTTCAGGTTAAGAGTAAGAAAGAAATTTTCTCTGCACTATTTCTTCCCACCAAGGGCTCGTTTTTCTGAAAGCTGGAATTCTGCTTAATGATAGACTTCAAATGTTCTTAGTTCTTATTGCAAATCGGCTAAAGATAAGTTGAAAGGAGATTATTAGTTTCCTATTGAGAAATTAATCCATTTTCAAAATACAGATTTTGTAGAGAGTCATCTCTAATGGAATCAATTCTACTAAGCAATGATTAAGTCAAGGCACAGATTTTTATCACACGTGAGTTAATCAGCTCACTAATGCAAGATTATCTATGTCACATTTACAACTGCATTGTGAAAGGCAGTAATATGCAATTGTTAGGTGTCTGCATCTTCAGCATTTCATTTTCTTTTGAATTTTGTTATTCTCACAACCATACAGATGTGGGTCAGTCAGTTTTATTCAGGCTAAAACCCCATAGATAGTCTTCAGTTCATGAAAGTTGATGTCATGATACTTTTAACGGTTTTCGGGGTGCTTATAGGAATTTTTTTTGTTTTGCTGCAATACACTACATTATTCCTACCTTTCTAATAAAAATATTTAACTCTTTGCAATACCATCCCAAAACAAAATGACGTAATGATCAGAAAGCTATAAAACCAAGCTTGGGCATTGAAATGAGGAGTTTGTTTTTTCTTCAGTCTCAGAAGTTGTAAAATTGATTTCTAATTGGATCAGTACTTGATATAATTAAAATGTACGCAAGACCAATGCTGATCAGTGCTTTAAATAATGACTGCTAACTGAATTTGGCCAAACACAGCACTGGAAGAGGCAATAACATCTTAAAATTAATTTTTGTAGCCTGAGAAACACCAGTGAGAAAACTGAGCATCTGGTGTTAGATTAGGGTTGGCCAAAGCCACGGTTTCCTCCATCCTGGCAGCACTGGGTGAAATTTTTCCCGGAGGAGATACCATGGATCCATCTTTCTAAATATATTTGATTCTTTTTGTCTGCTTCAGCGATGTCAGTGAATCCATACCATTCTCAAATAAGGGCATTCTTTTTTCCCCTCTAGACCTTATTTAATCCTAACAAGACTGTGGTGAAGATGTTTGTGGTGATCTATGACTTACGAGAGATGCCTGCCAATCACCAGACATTCCTGCGGCAAAGAACTTTTTCTGTCCCTGTCAAGCGAGAAACAAGAAAAAGCATTATTCAACAAAATACTCGACATACTGAAGAGAGACTATTACGCTACCTCATTCACCTGAGGTGAGACCGTGGCTGAGGAAGCATGGCCTACGGGGGAGTCCGTGGGGCTGCAGTTGACAGGACAGGAGAGGCCTGTGCCAAAGATGGCTGGCAGGGTGGGGTTTCCCCCACCCCCCCAATAGCAGGAAATGTGCTGTCACTTGTCCACAGTCAAGATCAAAGATTAGTGAAATGGTATAAGGTTTCCTTGCCTGAGCAGGAGGTTGGGCTAGAATACCTCCAAGGTCCTTTCCAACCATGTTATTCTGTTATTCCCTGTTATTATAAGATTAAGATTGGGTTAGAGGTAAGAGTGTAAGCCACCCAGAGTGATCTGGTGTTAAGATGGGTAGCCAATAAATTTTACAAATAAATAAATCACAAATAAAACAAAAGGGACCTTTAAGGGAACTTAGGAACTGTGTGTGTTACTGGCACGTGTTACTTAGCCTTTTTCCACCTAATTTAGGAACTCCTTACTTTTAATGGGGCATCTTTTGGAACAAGGCAATGATTGGGAATGTCAGGGTTCCAACCAATGTTCTAATAAAATTGTGTTCACCTATCAATTAAAGCAGATAGATAGCACCGATTTGGTTTGAGAAATTTTATTTTCCTGCTTATATGAACAATTTGAATTAATTTGAAACTTAAAACTAAGCAATTCGGGTTTAGCAGCTGAAATCATAGGCATCCTCTCAAAAAGAAATTAAGTCTTGGAACAGTCAACTATTTAATGGCTGAATCTCTGGGGAGGAGGTGCTAATTTAGGATGTGTCACACTGCTGTGGTGAACCTACCTTAGGAAATGATGGTCAGCAAAAACATTTGAACCAAACTAAAGCTGACACTTACTATTTATAAAAGTTGTCTTGCAAAATCCGAAGAGATCAGTAATGCAGCTCTTCATGTGGGCTCACTGGATCTCTTGAATTTCTAAACCAGCTTCTGTAAAATAAGCTAAATGCCCAGACATTAATTTATGGTATACTTTGCATCTGGACTGAAAGTTCTTCAAAATTGCTACAGACAGCCCATCATAGAGAGAGCGGCGCGGAAGAAGAAAAAAATAAGGGACACTATTTTGAGATATAAACATTAATGGTTATGTGCTAGGGTGCTTTGCCTGAATATAACAAATCTCCAAAGTTGCAACAGTTTCTTAAATTTTTTCTTATTACAAATAACTTTGAACGTTGGGAAGCAAGCATCAAATAAATGAACTGAAAAACAATGAGTCACTTTTGTACTAGTTCACAGTCATTGCAAAGAGGAACTGCCATTTGGGATGCCAAATAGCCCATGAAACTTGATATTGGCAGAACTGTAATACAAAATAAAAAATAATAATTTAAAAAATGACTGAATCTTGTGACCTTACAAGATAATGTATGGAGACTCAGTAGATTTCTAGGCAGAAATACTGCTAATTTTTACTTAGTCTCATGTAGGACTTCAGACTTGTGAGACATTGATAGTTGTTATGTGATCATTTATCAGTTATCTGTTTCTCTCCCAGGTTCCAGAGTTCCAAGTCTGGAAAGATCTACCTCTACAGAGATGTAAGACTTCTGTTTTCCCGAAAATCTATGGAAGTGGACAGTGGCGCTGCATATGAACTCAAATCTTACACTGAATCTCCAATGAATCCTCAGTTTTCACCCCGGTGTTAGCAAAACACAACCGTGAAACTATTTCCTCAATGACCAGATTATTATTCAAGACAAAACAATAAAATATCCTGTGCAAAACCTGAATCACGGAGGTGGTGAGAAGGATGGTCAGATGGGAGTCAAAACCTCTTGGACCAGTTCAGAAATGTTTTTAGAATGAGCTTTGTGTATTCTGAATAGACTGGAACACACTTAGTCGTAACCTTTTTATACTCGTTTTAAACCACTTCATTGGATGTGTTGCAATAGCAGAGTCCCAAATTAGTTTAGTGTTTACACCTTATTTTATTTTTATTTTGGGCTATTTAATATTTAATGTTCCTTTCACTTAAGTGATGTTTGTCTTTACTGTTCTAATGTAGCACAAATCCGATGTAAAATCATACTACGTATTTTTGACATTAATATTGAAATCTTGAAATATATACAGAACCTTTACTTTGATGCGTGATGTGTTCTTCAGGGCTTCTTAACTCGCTTAGAATAAAGATGGGATTTTGAACTTCCATTACATTATCATACTATGCAAAGGATGTGGGGGCAGGAGAAGGATCATGTGTGTCTTTTCCATTGCTCATTTCTTCCCATGCTTAGTTTCCATGATAAACACAAAACCGTACCAAAAGGAAAATGTTTTGATGACTCATGGTTAAGTGGACTCATAATTCGCACTTCCTCTCCTCTTTAAAGGTTTCTCCTCCAGTACTTCACTTTATCCTAATGGATAACCCCGCATTTGACATTATACTCTGCTGTCCCATGCCTAACTTTCTCAGTCTAGAGGGCTTTTTGTTTTATTTTTTTAAAGATGTACCGTGAAAACAAAGTCATATTTATATTGTAAATATATGTGAAAACAGCTATATTTGAATTCTGGCTTTATTTTGAGATAGTCTTTGTGTTCAGTGGATGGTCGGTCGCCTCCCCCGCTCCTTTTTTTTATTCCAGGGTTGGTTCTAGAAAGTTAATTCTTTTATTGCAGTATAAAAGAATTGCAAAAGAGATGCCCAGGCCATGTGTTAGAACACGGGTCCCCAAACTTGGCAAGTTTAAGACTTGTGGATTTCAACTTCCAGAATTCCTCAGCCAGCTATGCTGGCTGAGGAATTCTGGGAGTTGAAGTCCACAAGTCTTAAACTTGCCAAGTTTGGAGACCTCTGTGTTAGAACATCTGCGGTGATGTTAGAATACTCTTTAGAGCTGTGTTTGTCAACTCTAGCAGCTTGAAGAGGAGTGGACTTCAACTCCCAGAATTGCCTAGCCAGCCTTGATGGCTGGGGAATTCTGGGAGCTGAAGTCCACAACATCTTCAAGTTGCCAAGTTGAGAAACACTGCTTCAGAGTATTTTCTTAATCTGGTTAATATTTGAAAGAGAATTAGAATTAAGAAAAGCGTTATTCTTCTATTGCTTATATTTCTCTTTTGTTACTCAACCCCAAAATACAGCGTTAAGCAAAGAAACAAAAAAACCTTTGATTAAGCAAAGTGTTTATCTCAATACCTGATCCCCAACAAACTTAGTTCCTTTTGCAGGTCTCAAAAATAAAAAGTAGCCTCTGAGAAATATACTTCATTTTTGTTCCAACCAAAGTTTTGGTTTTTTTTTCTGCTTGCATAATTGGATATAAAATCCTTTCTCCAAAAAAGTATGTAAGGAAAGACATTAGGCTTATTTACTCTACAAATCTTACCTTCCTGCTAAGATAAAGCACTAGAGTAATTAAATAATTACTGAAACTTTTGTTTTCTTGGTATGCATTTGAATATCAAGCAAATCTAAACTTAAAACTCCTCCACCCAAGGCATCTAAGAGACCTGAAGGGCAAAGATTTGAAATAAGTGCCTTAAGCCACTTTAGACACCACTAAAGAATGAAAAGGGGTTATAAAAAGGCAAAAATACATGCTTCAAATCGAGTCTTAAGTCCCTTTGGTACCTAAACTAGGAAGATGGTTTAGAAATTTGCTGTCAAATTCATTCAGTCATAAAAGAAAGCTAAATGATTAGTAAGCAGAGTGAGAACCGCCTTAAAATTTCAGGTCACTTCTTAAATATTACTTAATGCTAAGTTAATTTAGAAGCAAGGCCAGCTAGCAATCCTTTGCATATTTCCCATGGTTTTAATCCTTAAATTTCCAGAATCAAACATTTCCAAGATCCCATTGTTACACCAACGAGGTCTTTCTGAAGTTGCAGAAAGACATGGCTCAACCCCTCAATCCCGTATCTCTCTCTACCCGTGAGAAAGCGCTCTGGAACTTTTCGACTGCTCTATACTACACAGCCTTAAACGTTCCTCTTCTACATCTCCGGTGGGAAAGTATCTCCTTCAAGAACTTCAGCTCCCAGAATGCCTCAGTAGCCACTCCCAGTGACGTAGGCGATGACGCGCGCAGCCTAACAAACCAAGCTCGGGCAGGAGAGCCAGTCGCCCTCCGCGCCTCTCTTGCTTGGGTGTGTGGCTCGCTCATTTTGCTCTTAGGAGGCGTCTCGAGCCGAAAGAGGAATTTTGGCCCGGTCGGCTCGCCGTCTTCGCTGTCGGCCATCTTGTGAGCGGCTCTGTGTGTGTGTGAGGGTGGGGGGGGGATATCAGCGGCCGCAGGCGGGGGTTGGAGCTTCGCTTTCCAGGCGGTAGGCCTTTCTCGCCCGGGGTGGGGTGGTTCCCGGCAGCCCGGTTGTCTGGACGCCATGTCTGCGGAGAACCTGGAGCCCGCTTCGGCAGAGGAGCAGAAGGTGAGGGGCAAGAAGGACGCTCGGAAGAGCAGCGGGCGGCGGCGGCGGCGGCAGCCAGGAGGACAAAACTTCCGGCGGGAACGGCCGTCTCCCCGGCCTCCGCCGAGTCTTTCACGGCGGGGTGGACGTGAGGGGGGGCACGGCAGAGGCCTAACCCGGCGGGGTGCGGGTGTGGAAAAAGAAAAAACGCCCTTCCTCTAGCTCTCCCTCCCTCCCCGCACACACCGTGGGGGCTGCAGGTTTCCCCCTTCACCCGAGTCCGCGAGGCGCAATTTGCTCGCCCGCCCCCGCGAGAAAGAGGGAGGGAGGGAGGGGGACACACGCCCACGCGGCGAGGCAAGCCTCTGCGGGTTTAGACCTCCTGCCCCCCCCCGTTTCCGTCTCCGCGACGGTGGAATAACTCCGAATTGGACCCCCCCACACACACCGAGAACAACGGGAGGGGTTTCCCGGGAGCCCCGCTGGGCGTGCCCCGCCCGGGGCGTCTGAATGCAGCGGGCGAGGCGGGATTCTGACATCATCGGGCTCTAATGCGCAACCCCCCCCCACCCCCAGAAAAAAAAACAAAGGAGTGATGATGATCAGATGCTCAGGCTGAGCCCAGCGGCCTTCTGGGATTCAAGGTAGCCCCGTCAATCCTATCCCCGAAACTTGGGTTTGGCTTCGGTCAAGGTTTGGCTTTAAAAAGCCTAGAGGATCAAAGCTGGGTTCTGAATCAGAATCGTGCTGGAAAGGGACCCTAGAGGTCTTCTAGTCCATCCCCCTGCTCAAGCAGGAGACCCTGTCCCATTTCTGTCCAGTCTCTTCTTAAAAAATTCCAGTGATTGGAGCACCCATAGCCTCTGAAGTCAAGCCATTTCACCGGTTGATTGTCCTCACTGTTAGAAAGTTTTTCCTTAATTCCAGGTTGCTTCTCTCCTTGATTGGTTTCCATCCATTGCTTCTTGTCCTGCCCCTTTTGGAAAATAAGCTGACACCCTCCTCTTGGTGGCAGCCCCTCAAAATACTGGAATACTGCTATGAGGTCACCCCTAGTCTTTCTTTTCTCTAGACTAGCCAAACCCAAATCCTGCAACCCTTGTTCATATGTTTTAGTCTCCAGGCGTTTATACGACCATTGCTTGTGTCTCAGTACTAAACTCTCCTGGGTCGTATTTCAGGCCATAAAGAGCAGAAAGCGTTGAAAAATGGTCAGACATGAACAAAATAACTTAGTACCGTGACCCAAGTGGCCACTGGACTTCCTGGTTTTTCTTTGAAGAAATTCCATGCCCCATCCAAGAAGCTGCTTCAGCTCTTGGAGCTAAAGAAACTTCTTGGATGAGAAGCAAAACATCTTCAAAGAAAAACCAGAAAGTCCAGCTACCTTTTGAAAAAGCACCTTTCGGACAACCATCAACTTGGATGACTGAGAATCTCCATCCACACTTAGTGCCTTGATTAAAATTAAAATGATTGGTTTGTGTTGGCTTGTAATGTAATCTTGTAAGTAGGGATCTTGTAATACTGTTACCGATTTGTTCACACGGGTAGCATCTTAACACCTACTACAATATTACAAAGTTACAGTTGACAGTCTATTCAAAGTATGTGTTGTGCGATTGGTCTTTATGTTTCTGTAAATTGTTTCTGTTATATTATTTAGCCAAGAAACACTTATGAAATGTGATTGCATTATATACTTTTTAAGTATTAGGGTATCACAATATGAATTGTGAAATCACAAAACAGTGTAATAAAATACCAGTTTCTTATACTTTTAGGAAATGGAAGATAAGGTGATTAGTCCTGAGAAAGCTGAAGAAGCAAAGTTGAAAGCAAGATATCCTCATCTGGGCCAAAAGCCTGGGGGCTCAGATTTTTTGAGGAAGAGACTTCAGAAAGGAGTAAGATATGAAGCTAATCTACATAATAAAGGGAAATGTTTTAATTTATCTTTGTTTGCTCTGAAACTAAAACCTGTATCCTGGTAGAAGAGCATATAGAATATTCAAACGATGCATTTATCTTCAAGGATACAAATGAATACTGTAGTAGATCTCCTTTTGAGATATTTCATGCATTCTGTTCATAATGAATGCGTTCTTGGCATGTGATTGCAATGCTAAATACCCTATTCATTAATGCGAACAGGATGTTGTAAGCAATTCTAACTATCGAATGATAACAAAACCAGGCTTCTCCACTTGAACACATTTTATCTCCATTTGATGAGTTTTTCCAGATAAGGATCAACTTACGCCTTTTGTTCTGCATATGCATCAACTTGATTAAATTAGCCTAGATGCTGAAGCATGTGTGTAATTCTTGGATGAACTACATTATATTTTTGTTACATTTCACTTGATACATTTATCTTGCAGCAAAAGTACTTTGATTCTGGGGATTACAATATGGCAAAAGCAAAGATGAAGAACAAGCAGCTTCCTACTGCGGCTCCTGATAAGACTGAAGTCACAGGTGACCACATTCCTACACCACAGGACCTCCCACAACGGAAACCATCTCTTGTTGCTAGCAAACTGGCTGGCTGACTAGGCTGGCAGAACTGCATGAAACTTCTTATTCCCTTAATCTTTCCTTAAGTTTTTTTTTCCTCACATTATTGTTTCCACTAAGTCATTGACTGACTGCTTGGCAGGTAGTGGTAGCGTGTGTGCTGCTATTGTAAGAGTCCAATTAAGAATTGCATACTCCTTGGACGAGTTGAGAACAATGCACTGATTTTTTTTTTTTTAAAAGGACATGTTTAGAGCAATGTAATCTACTTGAAAAATGTACATATTACCTGTTTGCTAGTGTAGGGCTGGTTCCAGCAAGTGACAAAGCAAGTTTGAAATTTTTTAATGTTTTGGCGTTCCTTAGTTCACTTTAATTCCAGTGTAATATGTTTGTATCAAATACCAGTTCTTTTTCCCCTTGTGTTTTGGTTTTGAAAAGTACAGGTTTTAGACAGTAAGTTGTTAGAAGGTAAAGCATGTATTAAAATGATGGGGCTCTCACTAAATTTGTGTATCTACTCTTGAACTTGAATGGCCTTAAACCTACTTCAGCTTTAACAATAGATTTTTACTTGAGCAATATTTGCTCATTTTGGCGTAATTCTTGTAAACTTTGTGCTTATTGACAACTGTCTGTTGAAGCTGGTATTCTTTTCGGTTCTGTAGCATAGAACACATTTTTAAAGTGGATGAAGTATGCATGTGCATAGACTGCATTCACTTTTGTGCCATGTCTGTAAATAAGATAGTTTTGCACAATTTTTGCAAATATGTTAACTTTACACTTTTAAAAATGTGCCAACTGCAAGCACAAATTCTGTCTCTTGAAAAATCATACTTATTTGAATCAAAACCTCCTTAATGAAAAGTAAAAGACTTGTATGCTTAAAATCTGGAAACTGTTGAAGCACTATGGGTAGATCAGCTTAACAATGCATTTTCCCGTTAATTGATACAACAGATTCTATTTATTTCAAGGGATTAAATTTAAAACTCATTAAGCTATTTTTAAATCACCCTATGTAGGGACTTCCAGCACGACTGTATTTCTTCAGCACATTTGAAGATCTCTTTTTAAAATTAAATGCAAGAAGTTTAAAACATAAAATTCTGGATACTTCTGTGCTGCTACTGGAGGCCTCCAATGATATAAAGACAGCACCTGCTATTTTAGTAGTAGTTTAAAAAGAATACAAACTTTTTAGATTAAGAAGTAAAGATGGTAATGATTAGATTTGATATGTTCTAAAATTATGATGTCTTGTAAGATAAGAGTGCTTTGTCATTGTACATTATAAATATTAAAAGCAATTGTATCTTGGATATAATTGGCTACCTATACACATAAAAATTAACAACAAAAATACTATTTTGTCTGTCTTAAAATATCAGATTTACTTGACATTCTCTGAAAGGCTTTCTGTATAGTTTGAGAGATTTGACTTATTAGGCAATAGAAGTTGGATTTTTCCCAAGGTAGTCTCTGAAAGTAATAAATTTCTGCTGTACTTCTTTTATAAATAAATTCAACATTCAGACAAAGGAAAGAATAAATTAACATTTCTGAAGTTATTGGGCATAGCCTTGCTACATCTCAAATTTTAAAAGGTTACTTTATACTGATCCGAATCACTCCATTAGCTGCATGGGTGACAATTTGTAATTTCTAGTTTATTTGGAGGGGCTATTTTGTCACTTCTCCCCTAAAGCTATATATTTTTCTTTTATCTCTGAGTAGTAATGACGTGAGATCTATTCCTGCTATAATCTGCTTCAATTTTATGTCCCAGTTGTATTGGAATTTGAATGCTGTGAGCAGTAAAATCAGCACAGGAGATACTTTGTTAGGGATAGAACTGAGAACCGAATAGCTGATTCGAGAACATGTATTGTTTAATGGAAATTCTAACATTCAGTTCCTTTTGTATAAGAGACCGACCCTGTTGACTAGCTTCAAGTGACTTCCTAACAGATTGCTGCAGATTATAGTAAGGTGAATTGTTTTGGTGGATAAGGGGGTATATAAACGATGTCAATCTAAACATTCCATTCTCCTGCTTAATAAGTTATATTTTTGTATTGATAAGACTGGGCAAATGTTAGGGATACAAAAAACACAAGCTGAGCGATTGTAAGAATATCTACTCCAATACCAGTCTGCTTTGATAGTGAATCTCTGTCTCTAAAAAACCTCAGCAACTGAAGATAGGTTGGTCTTCGATTAAGGATGCAAATAGTTTGATCCGTAATAATTTCTCAGAAGAGAGAATGGACATCTAAACTGCAGCTTATTTCATCAAGATAAAGCTGTTACGTATGTATATATACTGTATAATATGAGTTTTACCATTTGATACCTTTTTCAGAGATCTGTACTACAGCCTAACAATCTGCTTTATGCAGTGATTAGTAATGCTCAAGGATGTCTGTACTCAAAATAGTAGCCTCCCAACTACTCCTCAGTAGTTCAGTAATAGTGTGTCAAGTGATAAAATTTCCCCCGCTTCTGCTCCATCCACTGACTTTGCCCATTGTCACAAGAATCTGTGTGTGAACGTGTGTATATGCAGAGGCCGCATTAAGAATTGCCTGCTCTGATAAGCTCTCTGATGCATTCCATAACCTGAGGCAATGAGGATTTCAGTTGCTCCCTACAGTTTTCATTCTGTATAATATGCATAATAAATACAATTTCATTTGTTTTCACTGCTCTGTAGAAACTTTGTCTGGTGTTTTACTGATACACTCTCCCACCGACCACTCCCCACAATTATTGCCTTGAATCCCTTAATTCTGACTAAAAGCATTGGTTTCCATGGAATTAATTTTGTATTAAGGAAAAACTTCTGTTTTCTAGTATGTATTCAATATTAAACCTATAATGTTCTTGACTGTAACTCTATATACCTCAGTTCTTATTTTTCTAAAAATTGTATTAAATATTATGATTTGATTTTAATACACTAATAGGCTTGTTTCTATGCAATTCATTTATGGAAATTGATTCTGAAAATTAATCCGAGAATATCAGAATGGATTCTTCAGACAAATCCCTGAAGGAGCAGGAACTATGTAAACACTTTAGGGTTCCAACTTCCTCTGGTGCTTTTTGGTACAAAATTGCAGGTTCATGTTTTTATCTGCAGCATACCCTCTTTGTAGATACAATAACACATTGGTATCTGACATACTTGCAATTTTGGTAAACGGAAGAAGTTGAATTCCACCTGCATAGCTAACCTTAGCGCTCTTAACTATTTGAATAGAAATGTATATTCTACTTACAACCAATTAGGATCTATTCCACTTGATAAGATGGCCAAGTTGAATGTAAACCAACATTTACGAATTGGGGTTTGATAGACCTTACTAAACTTTTACGGGAGTTTCAGAATTTTTGGAAAAGTTGGGAAGGGGGCCAAGGTCATTAGCTTTAGTATAAAAACATTACACTCTAAGGGAGAGTAGTGTAGCTATCACGTTTCTGCTAAGAATCCAGTCATCTAGTTAATCTATCTGTAAACTTGACTTAATTATTGGCCTAGTCTATATTATGCTACTAAAATTCTCCTGTCTGTTTTGACCCTCCAGTTGGCCCAAATGGTTGGTTGTACCGGAAATTTGTTTGAATCAATGTACATCAAACTTGCCAATTTAAAGAACACATTAAAAAATTGGGACCGGTTACTCCTGTGGAATTGAAATTTCCAATGTTCATACTACTTCCATGTGCTGCCTTTTAGCTGTTGCAGCATCGCCATGGTTGTTATTTCTGATGCTCCCTGCCAGCTTTCCCGCAAGCCAAGTCCAATGGGGAAGCTGGCAGGAAGTCAGAAGTAGCTCCCATACCTGGTGTATTAATACCACAACCATTTCGGAATCATGGTACTTCAAATCCGCTAGTCTGCATTAAAGAATGCAGAAAAAATCCAAAAGCCATCACTCCCAATGGAATCTACACAATGTTCACACCAGTTTTATTTGCAAACTTCTGGCTGTCGCCGTGTCTCCAGTCACATGATACGCTTTTAAGATGACGGCAACACCATCCAACATCAGGTTAAAAAAACAAACCAGCCTAATTATGCCTTGTGGAGAGGAGGAGGAGGTCACATAGTCAACAGATAACACCAAACATCAGGAAGTGGTCACACGCCAGACACTACTTTTCTGTCAAAAGATGACTCAGTGGCTCATAAGGTTGTCTAATCTTGCAATTAATTTTGGGGCTTCATTAAGAAATTTAACAGGTGGATTTTGTTGGATTAAACTTAAATCTTTTGTTAAGCACCTGTGTACATAACAGACTGGACCACTCGTGCTTAGTTTGCTATATAGTATTACAGATCCAGCCTGTGTGGTTGGTTTATTCAGGATATTGTACCAAAAGAAAAAACAGTGGCAGCAGGTGGCAGCACTTACCCATGGCTGATCTTGAAAAGTAGGGTTGAGGTTGGTTGCTACTTGGAGACTACTTAACCCAAAAAGTATGATGGACGCATACGTATGCCTATGGCTTATCTCATGACGGCTTGTTCCTGCTAAATACTTTCATGGGTCAATGAACTGAAGACTGGGGGATCCCTAGTTTAGGACGATGGAGGAACCATCCCAACACAAGGAGCCATTATGGTATAGTGTCTAAATCAGGTTTTACAAGTAATCCTCAATTTACCATTACTCGTAACTCAGTTTAGTCATCTCCCCACCAAACCCCCGAATACAGGTGTCCTCGACTTAACAACCACAATTGAACCCAACATGTCTGTTGTTATGCGAGACATTTGTTAAGAGAGTTTTGCCTCATATTATGACCTTTCTTGCCACAGTTTATTAAATGAATCACTGCAGTTGATAAGTTAGTAACCCGGCTGTTAAGTGAATCTGGCTTCCCTATTGACTTTGTCAGGTGGTTTCGAAAGAGGATCGTATGGCCTCAGGACACAGCAACGGTTATAAGCAAGAACCAGTTGCCAAGCACCTGAATTTTGATCACATGACCCTGGGGATGCTACCAAGGTTGCAACTCTGAACAAATGTTTCTAAGTCACTTTTTAAACTTTGAATGATCACTAAATAAATTTGGGGGGGGGGACGGGAGTTGGTTTATTTTTCCAAATTTTGTTCTATTGTACTTTACTAATTTGATTCTTTTTGTTCTTATTTTTATTTTTTTGTTTTAAATATGACTTTACATTATGTAAGCCGCCTTGAGTTGCCATGGGCTAATAGGTGGCAATATAAATCAAATAAACTGTTGTAAATCGAGAACTACCTGTATTAAGGGCAGGGGGCAGGACGGACACCTCCCAGGCTGAAATGCTTACCAGCCATGGCTTCTCTCCAATGAAAGAGTCTCACTGGGTCTTATGGACAATTTATTTTCATTCTTGAGGAACTGAATAGAATAAGAGAGTTGGAAGGGACCTTGGAGGTCTTCTAGTCCAACCCCCTGCTTAGGCAGGAAACCCTACACCACTTCAGACAAATGGTTATCCAACCTCTTCTTAAAAACATCCAGTGTTGGATTATTCACAACTCCTGGAGGCAAGTAGTTCCACTGGTTAATTGTTCTGACTGTCTGGAAATTTCTCCTCAGTTCTAAGTTGCTTCTCTCCTTGGTTAGTTTCCATCCATTGCTTTTTGTCCTGCCTTCGGGCCTTTTGATTAGATTAGATTCAACTTTATTGTCACTGCACATGAACACAGGCAACGAAATGCAGTTAGCATCTAACCAGAAGTGCAAAACGGCAACCAAGTATAAATATATACAGATATACAAAATATAACTATAGATGGATATACAGAATATCTATGAATATACGGAACATATATCTATGGAAGGAATATATGCGACTATACAGAGTGTTTATGAACATATGGAATATAAGTATAAGGCACAGAGAGTTTATACAAGATATATATTATCAGGGGAAGTATCAGTGTGCGTGTAGCCGAGTTGAGGAGTTCAGTAAGGAGAAGTTGTTCCTTAGATTGACTCCCTCTCCTTTGTGGCAGCCCCTCAAATACTGGAATACTGCTATCATGTCCCCCCTTAATCCTTCTTTTCGTCAGATTAGACCTGCCCCATTCCAGCAACCGTTCTTTCTATGTTTTATCCCCCAGTCCCCTAATCCTCCTCGTTGCTCTTCTCTGCGCCCTTTCTAGCGTCTCCTTTCCATTTTAAGGAGGTTTCCATTTTAAACGTTTTGGAAGGAAGTTGGTGTGTGTGGGGTCGCTTCTGCAGCCCCGCAGCCCCCACAAACGGGCGAGGGAGGCTTCCCTGAAGCCCACTCCGCCACCACCACCCCCCACTACCGAGACCCTCCTCAAGCCTCCGCTCGGGAAAAGGACGAGAAGGGTCTCCCGTCCGGCGGGCCCCAACCGGCGGGGAGACGGCGGCGCGCACGCTCGGGCGCCTCCGCCGGTACCCAGCATGCCTGACGAGGCGGAGGCAGCGGCGGAGGGGCCGCCCGCATCTTCTCATTCCCTCTTCCCGGCGCATCTCAGGTAGCGACATGGCCCGCCCGGCTCGGCAGCCACGGCAGCCGCTGCCCGCCGAGGGGAGCCAGTAAGCCGCCCGCCCGCCCGCCCGCCTCTCTCTCTCCTCCCTCCCTCGTGTCCGCCCCGCCTTCGGCTCCTCCAGCCGGCTCCGAGGCCGACCTCGCCGCCAGCCTCGGGTGGGAAAGGCGGCGGCAGCAGCGGAGGCTGCTGCTGCTGCTGCTGCTCCCCCTCCACCACCACCACCACCACCATGGCGGCCTCCGAGCTCTACACGAAGGTGAGGAGAGGCGCGCGCGGGAGGAGGCCAGGCCTGCCCGGGTGGCCGTTGGTGGTTGCCTGGCAACGCCGTGGGGGTGCAGTGGGGGGGGGGCGAGAGCCCCAAAAGGGGTGATTGCTGGCTCCCCCTTTTTGACTGGGGGGTTCTTTCTGGCGTGGGGGGAATTAAGGAAAGGCGTCTCGGCCGTAGGGACGGAGCCTCCCTCCCCATCCTTGCTTGGATGCGGCATTGTCTCCTAGCTTGGGGCTCATTGAAACGCCCGTATATTTAAATAATATGTATTTTTTTTATATGTGCGTTTCTCGCTTTTTTGTTGTTGTTTTGTTTCGTGTTGTCCTCCATATAATCCCCCATATAATGCAAAAAGCAGGACGACATGGCAACCTGGGCCTGCAGCATCTTTCAGCCTGCATCTTAACCGGCCGTGTCCTCCATTTATTTTTGCCTCCATCATTATCCCTGTCTCTCTCTCTCTCTTTGCATATCCAAACACAAGGAGGATGGAGCATCCTTTTTATATCTTTAAAAAAAAAAAACTTATTTAAGAACTTTTGCACCTGCACTTTACAGTGTTGGCAGGCCCTTCCTCAAGATTCATCCCCCCCCCTCCCCCAAGTGGTTGGGAATTTGAAGTCACTGCCCTATAAAGATTAAACAAAAAAGCATCGTTTTGTGCATTAGAAAAATTAGCTTTTTTTTTATGATGGCAGCTCTAGGAGGAATAAAAAATGGTTCATCAGTGCACGGATGGAAAGCTGTCTTTTGTTTATAATAAGGCTTCTTTGAACTACCGGTCTTTTTATTCTGCTATCAAAGCATGAATCATATTTGGTTTAATTGTGTTTGTTTATTTCCAGTACTTATAACGCGGCCCTGGTCCCCAAGGACTCTGGGTGGTGTGCTACGCAACATTTAATGAAAAAACTGACATTAAAGAACTGCATCCAATTTAATGTAAAAACCCAAAGTTAACCCCAAAAGGAAAGCAAAAATAGCACCTAAGACAGGCATGAATTGTCAGTCACGTGGGACCAAAAACCATGTTCAATCAGCTCTCACTTGTTCATGGAATCGCAGCAAGTTGGGAGCTCCAATATTGCTGAAATGAAAATATTGTGGGGGCTGTTTTAGAGAAAGCTTGCCTGCTGAACGCCACAAGGAATAGAAACTTTTGGGTTCTCCGAATAGCCAGCCTGGATGGGGAAATATGTGTAATTTTGGCAAATCTTTGCCTAATTGCAATGTCATTGTATTCTTTGCTTATTCTGTTCAGCAATAAGTTTCGTTTTCCTTGGAGGTAGAAGTGGTAATTTTACTTTCTTAACACTGTACAGCTAGTGATAATCTTGTGTCTGGGAATGATGAATAAGAGATTGATGTTACTACTGATAAAAAAATATTTCACTACTATAAGGTTTTGACTTTTGTAAGCAGGTAAAACCTGCTTATTTCCTTTTTTCTGGAACTCTCAATTCTTTATTTCTGGGGGAAATTCCTTCTCTTGTTCCATATATGTTGATGATGTAGATCTGTTTGTTGGAAAAAGAAAAGTACTTGGTTTGGAGGATGCTGCAAAAAAAATTAAGATGGCAGTTATGACTCAATGGCAGCTATGGAGTGTTTCTTTTATTCATTCAGTATGAGAAATTTAAATGCATGAATAGTTAGTTAACTTTTCATGAGGTGGATTTAGCAATGGCCCAGGGTTCTGTAACTTAAGATGCTATGTTCGTCTGTGGAGATTCTCAATTTTTTCTTAAACTCTTCTGTTAGTATTTTTGCTTTTCTGCTGTTTAGAGAATTGCAAAGCCTAAAAAAATGGTGATGTGGAAATGGCATTTTTTTTTCTTTAGGGACGTGTGTTACATTAATTAATTTTGGATTAGCATATTATAATTTAGTTAACTAGCATGAATCAGATCACTTTCTTTTTATTTTACTTGTTCCTTGGTGCTTTTTGCAAAGGATTTTTTCTCGGGGAGGTGCCTTTGAGTCAGTCTTGACTCCTGGTAACTGCCTGGACAAGTCCATGAGGTTTTTTTTGGCAACGTTTCTGGAAATGCTTGCCATTGCCTTCTTCCTAGAGTTGAGAGGGAGTGACTGGCCCAAAGGCATCCAGTTGTTAGGTGCTCATATTTATCACAGTTGACTTTGCGCCTACAACAGCTTTACAATTCACATTTTGCCCAGTTTCTTATCTGGTGCTTTCGTCTACTACACTAAACTGGGTCACTTTGAAAAGTTAGGCGACTTTAACTCAATTCACAGGTCCTGAAGGATGTGTAACCTAATAAATTCTCCAATCACTTCATTTGCAGCGATGTTGCAGTCTTTTAGCTTGAATTGACTCCATTCATTAGTCAGCCAAGCTTTTGTTCTTTGAGTACATAAATTGGAACTAATGCAGCTCAACATAAAAAAGAGGAACCACATCAAGTGAAAAATCCTCTTACCACTGGGGCAAGGCAATAAAATCTCTTTACTTGTGACATTGGCTTTCACTAAGTGACAGATGGTGTGATCTGTGGAAAGTGGAATAGGGTGGTTTTATTTTGAAAATAAGGCAAGCCATTTAACAATTAGATTAGATTCGATTAACAGAGTTGGATGGGACCTTGTAGGTCATCTAGTCCAACCCCCTGCCCAAGCAGGAGACCCTACACCATATCTGACAGATGGCAGTCCAATCTCTTCTTGAAAGCCTCCAGGGATGAAGCTCCCACAACTTCTGAAGGCCAGCTGTTCCATGGGTTTTTTGCTCTCACTGTCAGAAAATTCCTCCTTATTTCCAGGTTGAATCTCTGTTTATTCAGTTTCCATTATTATTTTTCTGGCCTTCGGGTGTTTTGGAAAATAGCTCGACTCCTTCCTGCTCTCTGTGGCACCCTCAAATATTGGAAGACTGATATTATGTCTCCCCTGGTCCTTCCCTTCGCTCGACAAGCCATGCCCAGTTTGTCAATTGAATCCGTGTCTAATGAGAAATCAGTGAGGTTTGCACCCGAGTACATGGGGTGTGTGTGAGGTATAGATGCCTTCTTTGATAACCCATGTAGAATAATTGTGTTAAGTATATGCAATCATATATTCTGTTTCAAAGGATACTTTCAGATGCCTGCTAATTCACTGGCTAAGAGACATTGTGCAACTAACTTTTTTCCTTAATGGATTTTTTTATGCGGCTAGTGGCTGGTGATATGCAGTTGAAAGAAGCAGAAAGAAAATGGTTGTGGAAGATGTTCCCTGGACTTTCCTTCCTCCTCTTTAAAATTCAGTGAATGAGGGAGGATCAATATTTCCATAGCCTGGAAGCATCAAAATCTTACTGGCCCTGGCCTAACAACATTTGCATGGAAACCTTAATGAATGTAAGATTCCTGATGGTCTGTAATTTAGGGCACAGCTACAACAGTGCAGTAGATAAAAGTATTCAAAACTTTAGGCATTTATTTCTTTAACCAGATGTTTTAGCTCAGCTGACCCCTGTGACCTATTTGTTTCACCGGAAGTTGCACATGTGCTTAAGATCTAAGATCAGATTTGGGAGATGGATAATGTCAGAAATAAGCAAAATATTAATGATTAAGAGGAAAGGAGGACATTTGTAGACAAAGACACTTTTGTCTCGTTTTTTTTCCAGTTCTTTCTCTTCTGTTCATCTGCCTCCAGGTATTGCAATGGTAATGGTGATGATGATAACATTTTGAGATGATCTAACTCAGGGGCCTTCAAACTTGACAGCTTTAAGACTTGTGGACTTCAACTCCCAGAAAATCCTCCTCCAGTCATGTTAGCTCAGGAATTCTGGGAGTTGAAGTCTACAAGTCTTAAACTTGCCAGGTTTGAAGACCCTTGATCTAACTCCCAAAGCACTTTGGGCAGCTGTATCCAGAAAAGACCAAATACAAAGCATCTAGAAGACTAAAACAATCAAATATACCCCAAACCAACAGAAAACCAACAAAAGCTCAGACTTTTAGCATCATAGCCTGAGAAAGCTAGCTTTATAAAATTGCAACAGCAATTTTAGAGGCAAGCAAGTTAGAGAAATGGAGCGTGAACACAGTTTAACAAATGTAAATGCAATGTGTTGGTAGACTGATGAGTTGAAATTACAATTTATTTCTAAAGGAAAAAAAAACCCTTTCTATTCATTAAAGAAAGCCATGCAAACCAACTCTGATATTTTGGTTGATTACAATTTGTCTTAACTGTGCGGTTTATTCCAAGGAAAGTATGATGAACATCGGCAGAACTGATGAGAGGCAGCATTTTATTTATGAAGAAATAATCTTGCTTTACAGGGCGTTTCATGGGAAATGTTTATTCATATATGCTGGGCAGACCAAAATCTGCAATTTCCAAGAAATCGGTCTGGATGTATTGCCTGCCCTTTCTCCAAAATTCTTTGGAACAAATATCCTCACGTTTGTGAATATTTGCAAGCACAGCTCAAGAGGTACACTTCCACTGATCAAGGCCTCATTTTGAAATATGTTAATTAGAGAAAACACCTAAACATGATGATTTGGGTCTCATCAAGTGATAGCAGTACAGGTAGTCCTCAACTTAACAACAGATCGTTTAGTGACCATTCAAAGTTACGATGGCACTGAAAAATGTTGAGTTATGGCCACATCCCCGTAGTTATGTGGTCAAAATTCGGATACTTAGCAACTGGTTCATATTTATGACTGTTCTGTGTCCCAAGGTCACAAAATCCCCTTTTGCTACCTTCTGGCAAGCAAAAGGCAATGGGGAAGCCAGATTCACTAAACTAGGTTACTAATTCGCCGACTGCAGTGATTCACTTAATAGCTGTGGCAAGAAAAGTTGTAAAATGAGGCAAAGATCAACAAGGTTCGCAACAACAGAAATGTTAGACTCCGTTGTGGTCGTAAGTTGAGGACTACCCGTAATGTATTGCTTGTATGAACATCTTCAGCCTTAAGGTATTTGCTGTAGAGAATCACAGTGTGAATAGGGAAGGTGTGAACTCATCCATGACTTTGTCTAGGACAGTGGTGGCTAACCTTTTTGGGCTCCTGTGCCAAAAACTGCATGCGTTCGCATTAACATGCACACTTGCATGCCAGCACCCAGAAGACAATGCACCCCCCCATGTCCCCTGCACATGTGTGTGCAATCCCCCCCTGCTGCCCTTATCTGCACTGTGCCTCACAGCTGATTTTCGGTCCATTGGAGGCCTTTTTCAGCCTCCCAAAGGATTGAGGAAGGCTTCTGCAGGTTTTGCAGTCGAAAAAATGGGCCTGTTTCATCACTTCCGGTATTTCCGGAAATATAGGAAATGATTTTTCGGCCTGCAAAGGCTTTACTCAAGCCTCTGGGAGGCCGAAAAAGGCTTCAAACCGGCTGAAAATCAGCTGTGAGGCGCACGCATGTGCAGTGAGGTAAGTTTTCCTGCGGCTCGCGTGCTGGCACGAATGGCTCTGCATGCTGCCTGTGGCACGTGTGCCATAGGTTCACCATCATGGGTCTAGGATGTATATTGACCAGTTGATGTGAAATGATATGTCTGTGAAATGACAGCAGCTAGAATTTCTCATCTGTTGCATGACTGCCAAGAACTGGGCCAATTATTTTTTAACATGGTGCGGAGTAGAATGTGAAAACATATGTTCTTACATGACAGTATATCTGCTTTCTTTGCAGAGATTATATCCATGCAAAGATTCTCTTAACGCTTTACTTTAAAGAGCCTATTTTTAAAAATCTAGTCTTGTAGCATGTGTCAAACACTTGGGCATTTCTATAACAATACATATTAGCATTTATTTTTAAAATATCTTTATCACTTCAAGCAAATGAATTTACTTTGGGGTGTGGTAGGCGATTGATCGTTAACTTCTGGATAGGCTCAAATGTCAAAACTGCTTAAGCACTCCCTCGTCTTTTTTGATGCAATCCACCCTATGAATCAGCGCTTTGCAAGATGATTTGATGAGAGTGCTTTAAGGGAGGTTGAAAAAGGGAAATTCCATTTTTTTAGATGTTCCCAAGTAAGGATAGAGTCTTGCAAAAACATAGGATGCTGAAGCCATGCATAAATTGCCTGTGTGATATGACCGCCATGGTTATAGATACAATCGGAAAGTATTACCTGTAGAAACATGTACTCTGCTACCAGCAAAATATAGGTGGATCATAGCATCTACGTCTGTAGTCAACTGTGGCCATCTGAAAGATATACTTATTTATCAAATGTCTGTTTGGAAAAAATGCCATTTTCACAGTGTTTCTGAAGGTTTACCTTGAGAGGAGACGAGCCATCCTAGACTGAGAGGGCCATGACCAAAAGTATTTCCAAGCTCCTGTCCCCTTAATAGTGCAGAGCGGAAGGCCACTGAGAAGGACCAGGGGAGACATGATAGCAGTCTTCCAATATTTGAGGGGCTGCCACAGAGAGAAGGAAGGGGTCAAGCTATTTCCCAAAGCACCTGAAGGCTAGACAAGGAATAATGGGTGGAAACTGAACAAGGAGAATAAGGAAACTGAATAAGGAGAAACTTTCTGTCAGTGAGAACAATCAACCCATGGAACAGAATTTGCCTTCGGAAGTTGTGGGAGCTTCATCACTGGAGGCTTTCAAGAAGAGATTGGACTGCCATTTGTCAGAAATGGTGTAGGGTCTCCTGCTTGGGCAGGGGGTGGGGTTGGACTAGATGACCTAGACAAGGTCCCTCCCAACTCTGTTAATCTGTAAATTAATTTTGAAGTTGTTGGCAATATGGAAAAATTATACAGAGAGCAGATTTGGGGGATGGCATGTAACGGGTGCAAGCAAGAAGCCAAGATTAAGGCAGATTATTGAATATTGAACACTTTGGCTATTAATCTCACTGTTTCTATGAGAGGAAGAACAAACGACCCAATGCCGGCAGACTTCATAGGAATGGTGAAAACAAATTACTGCTGGGAGCAATGTTTTTTTGAACCGTTCGCATTTGATGACTGTCACAAGACAGTGGGATTTTGCCATTCTTCCAAGAGGCACAGAGAACAAACATTCTGGCTTTTTGTGCTGGGGAACGTTTGGGCAGAACTCTTGGCAAGGAAGGAATCCAGCCGTCTGACATAGCTGTCACTCAACTGATCCTTACGTTGCTTTGAGAGTGGATAATATCACTTTGTCTGCTAGAATCGGCTCCAACCCACAGGGCTTACTAGAGGCCAGACGGGAGTAGGTCTTATCCCATGTCTCGCTTACCAAGGTGACAATGATTGCCGCTCAGATTAGCAGAAGTTTGCACCACCGTGAATACTGGAAAACAGTGGATAGTTTGACCCATATGTACATTCAAGTAAGTTACCTTCTTATTGTTATGTATGGGATTTAAGTGCTAGATCTTGTTATTTGGAGATCATAACCTCTTTGCCAAGATGGCAGTCCTGTTTAAAGTTGCATAAGGAGTTGGTTGATTCAGTTGCAATGGATTGTACCCAAAGGGAATATTTATGCATGTTACGGGAAAAAGTACAGAGTAGTTTTAATGGAAGAGAATAGTATATTTTGGTGTGTAAATTTAGCGATCAAACCGTGTCTATTGTATTCATTGTCTGTATGGCTCTTTAGAGGTGAATTGTGGTTTTATTTTGTTGTTGTTGTTGATCAAACTGTCTATTGTATTCATTGTATGGCTCTTTAGAGGTGAATTGTGGTTTTATTTTGTTGTTGTTGTTCTACCTGTGGAAACTGACAATTTTGGAATAATTTTGGAATGATGTTTCCTAGTTCAGATTGGCAGAATCTAATATGCATGCAAGTATATTAATATGCTCCATTTTTTTTCAAAAATGATACTACATATTTAACTTTATATTAATGACAGAGGATGTTGTTTTTTCCAGTATTAATTTTGAATACTGTATTTGCTTCCCTGTAGTGCGTTGACTCTAATTTTGCTTCCCTGCAGTGCGTTGACTCTAATTTTATGGGATTTTATGGGAGTTGCAGGAATTGAAAGTACTGGGGAGCACCAGTTAGGGAAAAACTATATTACGTTTTATTGCAAAATAATTACTGTTGAATGTAGTGGGACTTATTTACAGAAACCTGTCTTATTATATTATGGGATTTTGTCTGGGTGCTTGATGAGGTTCCTGTTGCCTAACAGTTACAGAGAAAATGTTGGTTCTAACTGGACAACTCTTTAGTTGGACAACAAAGCAAGTTTTATTTGACAAAAGTACCTTCCAAAAGATTTATCTAAGAAGATGTGATGAAAATGTAATAGTTATTGGTTCAACTTCTTATGTTTCTAATGTTGATCTTAGGGTAAAACTGTTCCTTCTAATGATTTATTGGTTTTTACATCACCTGTCTTGTTTTTTTCATTGAGAATAAGGCAGTCCGGAATGCTCCCAGAACAAATTAATATCAACGATGGGTGTTCTTGGTTTTAAAAGGGGTTGCAGCTTAAAGTCTAATGTGACTTCCTTATGGGGCTTCTGTTTTGCTTTTCCTATTGCCAATCATCTAGGTGTAAGTCGTCTTCCTGTAAAGGTGGCAAAGCTGTAAAACATGTTTTTTTAAAAAAAAAAACCAACAAATTTTAGTCATGTAGAAATCTCACATGGTTTGCTGCCTTTATTTCCTTCAGGAGAGGAAGACATTTTAAAACTGCAGTTTGAAGTAAAACAGCGTGCTCAACAATGCTCACAGAGAGAGATAGGTTAAAACCTTCCCCCTTCCTCCTGCATTTGTTTTCTGTTTGCAAGGAGCCAGTATTGTACTTGCTTTTCCTTCCTCCTTTTCTCCACTAAATTTGCTAATCTTCTGTCTTCCTGTTCTTGCAAACTTAGCAAATGAGATATCTGAACGTTGTAATCTGAGCAAAGGGTGTGCCATAATTGAGGGACAGCAACTCTGTTTCAGCCAGAAACGTGTTCTTATGCTTCTTACTGAGATCACATTTTGTCTTCTGGCGATGAACAGTTGCTTCCTCTGTTTGTAGGATCTAGCTTGAAAGGATAATCATAATGCCATGATTGATGCCAGGCCAACAATGCTGGCTGGGGAATTCTGGGAGATGTAGTCCACACCTCTAAAAGTGGCTAAGGTAGAGACACACTTGCCTTAACCTCTCTATGCCTCACTGGCCCCATTGACATTTTATTGCTGCCACAGCAAAACTTCTCTTCTTTACTTCCTTAGCGTTCTTTGCCCTCAAATGGCCCAGTTTCTATTAAATGTTCAGGGAAGCAGGCTATGCTTTTGCAAGACTGAAGTTTATTGAGTCAAGAAAATAGGAGGGAGGGATTTGATAGCTGTGAACATGTTACTACTACTTTACATATTGTATAAAATGATGGAGAGGTTGATCTTGTTGTGGAATTTATATTTGGAACGTGTAAAACAATATAATTTGGACAAGGAGACCAGAAACCAAGCTAAAATTTCAAATACTGCTGACAGGCACAGGATCCAGTAGGCTTGATAAAAATATATATTTATTTATTGTTTTTTTCATGTTGGAAAGAAACCTTCTCTGGTTGCTAGAAGAAAGGGACACATTGGCTGAAACCCAGGGAAAGCGTTCCCAATGTATTCATTCATGCTTAATGTGGTATGAAATGTTGTTATAATGCTGCTTTTGGGTTTGAGTAGTTGGTACTTGTAATTGAGTAGCCCCGTATACATAACTGCTTTTCTAACAATAACACTTCTTGATATGTCCTGATTTTATATGTTAACAATGTACGTAAATTATTGAGTACAAATGGTAAATATTTATTATTCAGTTGCATTTGTTACTAACATTCCCTTTTTAAGTCCCAAAATGATGTTTAAAAAAAAAAATTAGTGATGCCCTTACACTTTTCCAGTGGGTTTTTTTTAAAATAGACTTGAGAAGCGTATTACACCCTGTTTTGACAATCCTGAGTTTAAAAATACCTATTTTTACCACCACTGGTGCCTTAAGTGAGTCTTATGATGTGAATGTTTTGCTCCCATAGTTTGGTCTGGTGATTTGCTCATATGATTTTAGATTAGATCACGAAATGCAAGAAAAAATTGTTTTAACGCTCTTGTTGTTTCTGTGGAACAGAAAGAATCCTGTCAGTGCTCTTTTTATCAAAATGTAATGAGTTTACAGTTGAAAAACTTCAAAGGCTGCCTCATCGTCTGACTGTTCCAAGGGTTTGTAATCTCCACACATGGAGGTTCAGCGAAGAATACTAGATGGCATTTAATTATTTGGGGGGGAATCCACCTGTGTATTATTTATATCAAGTTGTCTTTCCATGAGATAACTTAAAGAGTTTTTTTCAAGCCTATCTGATAATTAAGAAATGAAAGTTTTTTTAATTGACTGCTTGAACTTCTAATGGATTGTTATTACCTTAAAACAGAGGTCTCCAAACTTGGCAACCTTAAGACTTGTGAACTTCAACTCCCAGAACTCCCAGTATAGCTGGCTGGAGAATTCTGGGAGTTGAAGTCCACAAGTCTTAAAGTTGCCAAGTTTGGGACCCCTGCTTTAAAACATGATTCCCCCATTTTTAAAAAGAAAAGTTCTCCATTTTTTTGAGGAGTGGATGGTAGCTTTTCCCAGGAAACACAATATTGTTTTCTTCTCTATCACAGACCAGTTTAAAGTCTGGGGGAAAATCTGTGCTATTCGATAGCTATTTGGTCATATAAAAAATACCAGGATAAAAGTAAAACAATATTAAAAAAATTTCTACAACTATTTCTTAAGCTTAGATTCTGAAGCAAAAACCTCACGGATCCTTTGCAGCAGTGGTCCCCAACCTTTTTTGTGCCACGGCCCGGTACCGGCATCACAAAATGATCCGCGGCCCGGTACCGGCATCAGCACGCATGACAAGGCAAGGCGAGCCGAGCGACTGGCCAGCCAGCCGTCCCCCGCTTCTCCCCGCCACCTTCAACTCCTCCTTTGTACCTTTGTCGATGGGCTTCGCTTCGGGACGGCTTCAGGACGGTCGCTCGCTCGCCTTGTTTTGGTGCTGAAAGAATCCTTGCGCCTTAGTTTCATTCAAGCCCCCACTTCGATGAAACTAAGGCGCGAGGATTCCTTCAGGACCCAAACACCGCTTTCCAACTGGAAAAGCTCACCCAGAAGCACTTTCTTGTCAAACAAGAGGGCGGCGCCCAGCAAACTGGCGGCCCGGTAGGAAATGTTCCACGGACCGGTACCGGTCCCCGGCCCGGTGGTTGGGGACCCCTGCTTTGCAGGACATTGCTATCCAAGCAAGCTGCGTGCACTATAGGCAACAATATAAAACCAAGTTTGATCCTCTCGGATGGAATTGGTTGAAATTCAGGTGAAATAAGAGAAAATAATCACAACTCATCCACCTCCTGCAGCTTAATTATTAAGAGGATTCTTTGCCACGGTTGGAATATTAGTGCAGAAACCCAGGTGATCAAAATCGCACACTTAAACGCAGTGAGCATCTGTTGATGGCAGACCTTATTCCTTTAAATATCTCATGTAGTGGGCGCAGTGGGTTTTGGTTGTCTGGTTTCTATGGAAATGTGTTCCCTTGGTCCTTGTTGTTGCAACTGGTTGATGTTGTGGTTTTCCCAGCAGAGATAAACAAGATTCCGATGTTGTGACATTAGAACAACGCTTCTCAAGCTTGGCTACTTCAAGACATGTGGACTTCAGTTCCCAGAATTCCCCAGCGAGCATATGCTGGCTGGGGAATTCTGGGAGTTGTAGTCCACATGTCTTGAGGTAGCCAAGGTTGAGAAACATTTCCTTAGATTATTGGTGAGAATGGGATTGGCAGTTAATATTACCAATTGTCCAACATGCCCCACATGCCATTTTGTTATTAGTATTGGACGTTTCTTGGATTTTTTTCCCCTGTTTTGTCCCAAAGGTGCTTGTGACAAGTCATAATATGAATGTGGCAAGTCATCCTTTTTTAGAACATATTTATTTTTCTTCTGTCACTAAACATAAAACATATAATGGGAAAATATGGAAATTCTCAATCATCCAGGTTCATGGTTGTCCCAAAAGTGCTTTTTTCAAGAGGCAACTAGAGTTAATGGTTTTTCTTTGAAGATGTTTCGCTTCTCATCCAAGAAGGTTCTTCAGCTTTGGCTGGATGGTGAGGAATGGAAGACTTTATATTCCTTGCAGACAGCTGGTCATTTGCATCCTTTTTAGAGAGTCGTCGAGGCCACTTGGAGGTTTGTCTGTATCCTCAGGAAACCAGAATGTCCAGTTGCCTCTTGAAAAAGCATCTTTGGGACAGCCATGACATGGATGACTTGAGAATCTCCATAGACAGTTTTCCTGTTTTGTATTTTATCTTTGGTGACAAAAGCAAAATATGTTAAAAAGAAAAGGTGACTTGCCACATTCATAGTATTTTCCTAGGATCATTACATGTAATATTGATCCTCTGGGTAGGTAAATAAGGCTGCCTTGAATGCCAACTAATTTGTCAAGTCTGTGTAGCCCATAGTAATTAAGCTTTTGGGTTTTTTTATGGCGCACAGCTTAACATCCATAGAAAGAGTAAAATGTCTCAGAGTTTATGTGGGCTTTATCCTTGCTAATGTTTGCTGGGCCCTTAAGTGATTCGCCTTTTGGATGGGGTGTGGATGTATTTTGTTGCAGACTTCACTTGTCTCCTATGCAGTCCAACACATTCTTGTTCAGTTTCCTTGCAAACTGAGCTTGAGGGGAGATGCTACTCTGAGTTTGGTAAGAGAAAGATGGCATCTTTTAAAGCAAGGTTTTTCAAACTTGGCAAATTTAAGACTTGTGGACTTCAACTCCCAGAATTTTTGAGCTAACTTGACTGGACGAGGAATTCTGGGAGTTGAAGTTCAGAAATCTTAAAGCTGTCAAGTTTGAAGACCCCTATTTTAAAGGGGTTTATCTGGAAAGTAAGGACTTGTAGATGGACTTTTGCCAGCCAGTGGGGAGGCCAAATTTGGTATTAAGGGAGAAAATGATCAGAAATATGTAACATTGACTTGAGAGAAGAGCTACAAATGTTAGCTGATAAATGTGTTTATGTTCCTAATATAAATCCCTTTTTAAAAAAACCAGATAACTGTTGCAGATGTTTTTGTTTTTTTAGTATGCAAGAATTTGGATACCTGATTCAGAACTAGTGTGGAAGTCAGCAGAACTTTTGAAAGATTATAAACCAGGAGATAAAGTCCTGCATCTTCAACTTGAGGATGGCAAGGTAATGTTTATTTTACTGTTATATTTAGTAAGGTTTGTTATACTTTGATTCTGAAATCTTTAGTTTTATGATATAACCCTATTTATTTGGTGATTACCTGGCCATTACCATTTGGCCATTACCTGCTACTAAAGTCTTCCAGTTGGCCTTAAAGTTTCCTTAAAATAAAGTAAAAAATAATCCCATTAAAAGAGTACTTTATGTACTAGCTATACAACCAACTTGAGCAAAAAGTTTGTAAGCTTGTTATAGAAAAACTTGGCATCTTTAGGACATCTCAAGCTTCCTTTTAATTCACACTGCTAATGAACGTTGTGGAAAACCTACAAAATAGTCTTCAAATGTACTTTATGTCATTTTTTAGGATATTGAATATAAACTTGATGCTAAGTCTAAGGACCTACCACCCCTGCGAAATCCAGACATACTTGTGGGTGAAAATGACCTGACAGCACTCAGCTATCTTCATGAACCTGCTGTTCTCCACAATCTCAAAGTTCGATTTATAGACTCAAAACTCATTTATACATATTGTGGTAAGCACGCACCCTCTGAAGTCTCTTTCATGCTATTTCTCATTAGTGTAGGCCAAGGGTCTTCAGAATTGGCAAATTTAAGACTTGTGGACTTCAACTCCCAGAATTCCTCAGCTAACATGATTGGAGGAGGAATTCTGGGAGTCCATAAGTCTTAAAGGTGTCAGGTTTGAAGACCCCTGGTGTAGGCAAATGGCACATTCCAGGCCAGTAATAAAAAAAATGAAGTTCTGGAAAAAAATTACAATATCTCTTTCACAACTATAGGGGTTTTAGTATTTTTTTTAAAACCATGAAATGTCTATATCTTTGCTGGTTGCATAAAACCACAATGATGCAATGATTGGGTTTTTCCAATCTTGTCATGGGTTGGCGTCAATTAAGTTTGTAGAATAGACAAAATAACTGTCACATATGTACAGGCATTAAGCTTACCTGAACATGTGAGATGCTATTTTAAACTCTACTGTGCGGTTATTGAGCAAAGTCACATGACACATCTGTGTTTTCAGTCGTTGGGATGATATGTGCATGCAGTGTGTGCATCTGACAAGAGTAATAGATCTTTCATCAGTTTCTTGGAAGTTGGTTCAATTAGGGAAGTTTTTTTAAAAAAATAGGAAGATCTTAAAAATGCATGAGAATTAGGAAGAGATTTAAGCAGAGTTTATTTAATAAACTTTCTATTAATTTAACTAAGTTTTTCATATGCCTTTCTCCTTCTCTATAGATTACTATTCCTGTTCTATTCTGTACAAGTATTCTTGATTTGTCTTTTGTATTTCCAATAGCTGGCTTAGTCATTTTGATTCTTTTCTGCTTGGTCCTTTAGTTCCCTCTAGCGTCCATTAGCAACCTTCACCAAGCCTCCTAATATGGGTTTATTTCTTTTTTAGTTATCTCTCTCTAGTATGTCATTTAATTACATGCCTGTTTTTCAAATCTTACAGCAAAAATAAACAATATCCCAAATCTCCCTGGTTTTCCAATCTGTTTAGAACTTAATCTTTTTGCTTTTTGCCAACTGTATATTATTTTGAATTCTTAAATCCCCGTTTAATTTTTTTTTTTTAACCCAGAGAAAGCAAAACTCATCAGGTATCTAATTAAATTCAATATTTTGAAGAGCTCTAATGTCCATAAAGTAGTTAAACTGAACATTTCCAAATGTTATTAGAAAGTGAGTTAGAGCTTAGTATCCTTACTGAAGTGTCTTTATCAAAGGTTCTGTTGGTGCTGAGAGTATAGATTTTGGCATTCCTGGCAGTCAAATCCATGGGAAACTACTCTTTTGGAGTTGGCATTCCGAGCACTTGTGGGTGATTTCCTGTTCACGGAGATGTCTCTGGTCAACCATGACTCATACTGGAAGCCGTGTCTCCTACAGATGACCACTCACATTACGTATGATATCAGCTACTGTCATGCCCCTGTCAAAGTCTGAATCTGAGGAGGAAGTTGGACAGCTGACAGGGAATGGGAGTATGGCTCCATTGGCTGTGGAGGAGGCTGGGGAAGGGCAAAATCTGGCTGGGCAGAGCAGGAGAGAGGTAGAACAAGGGAGAGGGAGTTCAGAGGAAGAACCAGGCCCACCGCCTCTTCATCCTAGGGCACGCAGGGAGGAATGGAGAAGAGAGCAACGTGGGTTGCGTGGCTTACGGGGGAGGAGAGAGCCCTGATTCCCTTCATTAGCTGAAGCTGGGAAGATGGTTGATAAGAAAGGCAGGCTTGCGTGCAGCAGGCTGCTGGAAGCAACGTGACTTTATCTTGTGTTGTCATGGCTTATCTGTGTCCCTGGCGTCTTCCCAACTGTATGAGTTTTGCCGTGCTTTCAAGTCTGAAATTTCTGCTCCTGTGCTGCCAAACTAATTACTTCAGTTTGGCTTGTTTGGATTTTAAGTTACAGTTTGTGTTTACCCTGTTTTGGACTTAATTCTCTGCAGTCAAAGGCTGTTCCTGGGAGAGTTTTTCTCCAGCCAGAAGGTAACCTGGACACTGGGGGCAAAGTTGGAGATAATAAAAGGGATCTGATTATCTCTGTGTAGTCTTTATGCCATGCCCTGGGTCATCATAGCTACATTATTTAGCCAATGCACTGACAAAGTGAAAGGGGAAATACTTATTGTGGTGGCTGCAAATTCAACAGGGGTGAAATCTTTCCTTGAATTAATTCCACCCCTTTTCCCTGACTTCGTTATTCTTTCGTTTTTAGGTATAGTTTTAGTCGCCATAAATCCTTACGAGCAGCTGCCTATCTATGGCGAAGACATCATCAACGCCTACAGTGGCCAAAATATGGGGGACATGGACCCCCACATCTTTGCTGTGGCTGAGGAGGCATACAAACAGATGGCCAGGTTTGTGGGATGGGGGTGTTCGCTTTTCACCGACTAGCAGCTTTGTGGTACGAAGGGGGGTTGTTGTCATGATAAATGTAGGTGTTGTTGGCCCGTCATCTGCCAGCCGAGCTAGTTGCAGAGTCAGAGGTGGAGGGAGAGGCTGGGCTGGCTTCGGAGCTTTTGGAAGGCTTGGATAAGGAAAGAGACAGAGGCAGATCCGGGGCCTTCCATCCTCCCCCAGGTGGAGAGGCAGCTCTCTTCGGGGCCTGAGCTGAGTGAGGAGGAAGAACAGATGGGGCCCGTCCCAGATGCATGTACGGGCAGAGAGGAAAGGAGAGGAGAGCAAAGGAAAACAATAAGCCGGCTCTCAAGGAAAAGCAGGAGGAGCCCCTCCCTGGGAAACAAATAAGGGTTTGGCAGGGGCTGGTGGTCGCAGGCAACAGTTCGTTTTTAGGATACAGCAAGCAATTCGGATTTCTGGGTCAGAACCAGGTCTTTTGGGACTAATTAGGTTTGGGTTCTTTTGTTTATCCGCATGAATAAAGACTGTCCCTAACTTGTTTGAAAAGGGGTTTGTTTTTTCTGGTGAGTAATTACCTGCTAAGGCCGGGTCAGAACAAGAGCCATATGCAGGTAACCTTCGACATTTATTCAGTGACCGTTACAAGGGCACTGAAAAAAGCGACTCATGGCCGTTTTTCACACTTACAACCATTGCCGAATCCCCGTGGTCACGGGATCAGATGCTTGGCCACTGGCTCATATTTAGGATGGGGGTCATGGGATCCCCTTTCGTGACTTTCCGACAAGCAAAGTCCACAGGGAAGCCCTTTTTAACAGCTGTGGTACTAACTGAACTACTGCAATAATTCACTAAGCAACCGTGGCAAGAAAGGTCGTAAAAATCGGGCGAAACCCACTTAGCAAACGTCTCACTTAGCAACAGAAATGTGGGTCTCAGTTGTCATAAGTCAAGGACTACCTGCATTCATATACAATTTAAATTACGGGTTTATAAGTTATAGGGCTTCCTGCTTGAATAGGGGATTGGACTAGAACAGTGGTCGCTAAGCAGTGGGCCGGGGACCACTGGTGGTCTGTGAGAAAATTTTGGGGGTCTTCAGAGAAATGTCCTGCCCCCCAAAGCAATTCATCCAGGCTGTGTGGGAACACAAGGCTGCACTGCCCACATGGCCCGTGGGAACACAAGGCTTGTGTCACTTGCATTGCGAACAACACAAGGTAGTGAGGGGAGAGGGAAAGGGTGGAGGGGGGGGAACTTGGCCTACACGCCTGGCCTGGCCACCGGGCTGCTTCTTTCCGCTTCTTTCTTCTTCTGCTTTTGGCTGCACGTAAGGAAAGCAGCAAAAGTCTTTCTTTCTCTCCCCCAAACTCCACCAGAAATGAGTCTTTGGGACCCTCTTGCTCCAAGAAGCTGCGCCGGCGCAACAAGTCTCACAAAGACTCATTCCTGATGGAATGTGGGGGAGAGAAAGAAAGACTTTTGCTGCTTCTGCTGCTTTCCTTGCATGAAGCCAAAAGTCTCTCTCTCTCTCTCTCCGAGAATGGAGCTGGAGACGGTATCCTGCGATCCCAAATAATGATCGATCCATAGGAAAACAGGGTGGGAGATTTTCCTGCAGACTTTTTTTTTGAGATTTTCCCAGGGTCTCTGGTCCGTGGGATTTAAAATTATTCGTTTGGTGGGTCCCTGAGGTCCAAAAGGTTGGCGACCCCTGGACTGGCAGACCAGCTCTGTTATTCTGTCCCATGACTTTTGCTTCTGTTTCAGAGATGAACGGAACCAGTCCATCATTGTAAGCGGGGAATCAGGAGCCGGGAAAACCGTGTCTGCCAAGTATGCCATGAGATACTTTGCCACAGTGAGCGGGTCTGCAAGTGAAGCCAACGTTGAAGAGAAAGTGTTAGCTTCTAATCCTATAATGGAGGTAAGACCAGAATATGGTTTTAAAAAAAATACATAAATTGGAGAGCAATTTTGCCACCAGGCGACTTGTTTCCCCTTTACTGCTTCAACCATACTGGATGATGGAGTTTGGACTAGGCGCCTCAGTGGCGCAGTGGTTAGAGTGCGGTACTGCAGGCTACTTCTGCTGCCTACCGGCTGCCTGCAATTTGGCAGTTCAAATCCCACCAGGCTCACGGTTGACTCAGCCTTCCATTCTTCTGAGGTGGGTAAAATGAGGCCCAGATTATTGGGGAAAATATTCTCACTCTGTAAACTGCTTAAAGAGGGCTGTAATATATAAGTCTTAAGTGCTCTTGCTATTGTATGTCAGACAAAATATCCATCACATTGTGTCCGAATATCCACCAAGAGCTCACACCGGCCCAATACCTGATTTTTTTTTCAACATAGACCACCTGTCCTTGAATGGCTGGGTGGACTGGATATTAACATTTGACCCACTATAAGCCCATGTATTTGCTAAATAAATAAATAAATATCAGATAACTGATTTAAAATTGTAAGGGCTAACAGTTTTTGAAGGAAAACAGGAAAATGTTGGAGTCCTCGAAATATAAGGCAAAAGAGAAATGGATGGGGAGGGAAGGTTAAATATATATATATATATATTCGCCCTGCTGAAATATAGACCAGATGCAGAATATTCAGCAGACCTCCTGCTAAATCCAACGCCCCCTTTTTCTTGAATATTTTAAAATCTGTTTTTTTTCCTTGTTTTAAGCATTTCTTGAAACTCAAAACCCAAAGTGGAGGTGACCCTAATGCAACTTTGTCAGAGGTGTTTTTGATGTATTCAGAGCTCAGGTAATTCTGCCTGGTTTGCTGTGCGGTGTGGAATTTGCAAGCAACTTCACTGAGCAATTATTAGTAAAAATGTATACTAACCAATAGGCATGCCACGTGTGCATTTTCACTTTTCCTTCTAGGTGTATAAAGATTCCTGACCTGATAGGGTGAACAACTATGGCAACTTTAAAACCTGTGGACTTCAACTCTCAGAAATCCTGAGCCATCATAATTTAAAATACGCATTCATGGTTTTTTTTTTTTTGAGCCTGTGCAAATCCCTTCACTACATCCCTGGTGATGTACAAATGCAATCATTGTTATCCTCCACCCTCAGCTTCCAACAAAACCTCTGATTCAATCTTAGAATGAAATAGTCCATGTTTGTGGGTGTAGGCTGCACTGTCACTAACATGCAGTTATTGTTAACAAAAATATATGGATGCATTTTCTGAAAGAAAGTCTGTTGGGGTAGTGTATACTTATCTTGTACACAGTAAAACAATTAGTAAAACAATTCTCTGCCTACACAAAATAGATCTGCTTGTGCCTAGTAATATTGTATGTGTTCTGACCCAGGCTTCCTAAACCGTAATTGCGCACACATTTATTTTAAAAGCAAAACCTATTTTATTAGAACGCTGGGAATTCTTTTCATTCCCAGCCGGAATTCATCTCAAACAGTCCCCCAAGATAAGCACACACCTTTCAGTTCTGTGAAGTGCTGCCAAAAACAGAAGTATCAAATGAACTAGAAAATAAACCAGCCAAAGTACAAAGAGCTTCAAGAATGAATCTAAACTGAAACAACGACTTTACTTCCTGCAAAGGTTTCTCGACCTTTGCCTGTCCTTTATCCCTTATGGGAGGGGCAATCACCTCGCAACCTTACTCACGAGTCGCCCCTTTTGTCTCAGCTGCTCTCGCCTTCTAGCAGCTCTGTGCATACGCACACTGGAAACAGGCTCCCCTTGTTCTTCTGCCTTGCTGCTGCCAGACTCTGGAGGCAGCACCCCACTCCCAGATGGTCCTGGCGCCATCTCTGCATCGGATGCAGGACCCTCGTCCAAGTCCTCTCAAGACTCCCTGACTGGTCCCTGTTCTTCCCCACTGTCCGATTCCGCTGCTGTCTGCACCGGATGCTGGCAAACCACAGCACTATGCATCTGAGTATGTTAACCAGAGACATGGTATAGATTAAATTAGGGGTAGAGGCCTCGCTTTTTAATATGATTAAAAATTGGCAATTGTTAAAACATTAATTCTCAAGCATGATGTAGTCTGTCTTTCTTTTTGGATATGCACATGTGTTCTCAGAAAATCCTAATCTTACAAGAGGCATCCTGTCCCATGTGTGTGAGAAAGAAGCATTTCTTAAGGTGCCATTTATAATTGGACTGGGTTTTTTTTTTTAAAAAAAAGATTTCTAACCCTGTCCTTTTTCCTTCTCCACAGTCTATTGGCAATGCTAAAACCACGAGAAATGACAATAGCAGTCGCTTTGGGAAGTACATTGAAATTGGTTTCGATAAGCGGTATCGAATCACAGGTGCTAACATGAGAACTTACCTCCTAGAAAAATCGAGAGTGGTGTTCCAGGTAAAGTGGATTCTGCCTTATTTTGAAGCTGCATAATGAGGATTTGGGGGAGAAAACTGTGCATGACTGGTTATATCTGGAGTGGGATGTTGTTGGTTTTCCTCACTGCAGTCTAGAGTGGAAATGATCAATTTAAGGAAGAAAGTATCTATACATCTATTGTTCCGGAGGAAGCCTCAAGAACTAGTGGAAGTTTTCAGCAGGGAACAAATTATGGGTTTGTTAGTCAAAACTTTCTCAGGATAGTATGCGTCATACAGGAAATTCATCTACTATATATATTATTTCTGAGTATGTATTTGTGTATAGTTTATTTGTTCCTGGAGACAGCTGTCTGTTGGTTGCTAAGAGTCAGCATTGACATGCTAGTTCATGTCAAATATAATCTGTTTGTATTAAAGGCGGAAGAAGAGAGAAATTACCATATCTTCTATCAGCTATGTGCTTCTGCGGCATTGCCTGAATTTAAAGCTTTAAGATTGGGTATGTAACGGTAACTGTTTTACCACGTTTTGTCATTTACTTGTAATAAAGTACTTTTATTATCTATTAATGCTCATCTATCTTCCATGTGCATCTAGTACTATGCATGTTCCAAACATTTTACCAATGTCAGTAATAATTTAAGAGAAATCGTTATTTGCTTGATCCCTCTGACTGCATCGAATCTCTGATTTTGAAGTTTGAATATAAACTGGATTTCATTCCAAGAGAGTCTAGTTTTTTTTTTTTTTTTTAGTAATTTCAGCCTACGAAGCAAGGGACATAAATTCTTAATAATGAACTAATAGTCAATTTGTTTGGCTGCAGTTATTTGACTGTTGCATGAAAGTCATAACAGCATTTTGAAGTGCATTTTGTTATAAAAAAATAATCTTGTTTTTGGCCTGTTGGTTTGAGTTCCCCAGCTTGGCAATTGGGTTGCAAACATTTCATCACCATTCAAGGAGACCTTGTCAGTGCGCTTTTCGTCACCATTCGAGGAGGCATCATCAGACGAGCACAATTCACAGCACACTGACGTTGTCTCCTCGAAAGGCGATGAAACGTTTGCAACCCAATTGCCAAGCTTGGAACTCAAACCAACAGAACAACGACCAACTCAAGCTACTAATATTCAAGTTCATGTCAATCTTGTTTTTGTTCAAATAGGGAATGCAGGCTATTTTCACTATACAAAGCAAGGGGGGAGCCCAGTTATTGACGGAATTGATGACGCTAAGGAAATGCTTAACACTCGACGGGCCTGCGCTCTTTTGGGTAAGTACATGACTCTTCAAAGGCTTCCCTTAGGATAACTGTTGTTGCATATTATTATTTGCAAAAAGAACAAAAAACCCTACAAGGATGAATAGCTGCTTAAGAGAAGGTTCCACTTACTGAGCATAATAGTTTGCAAAATACAAATTGTTCTGGAGAGTTGCTAACTACTATTTGCACCAAAGAGGAATGGAGGAACAGCAGATGTCTGTTTCAGTGACAAACAGCTTTCTGTGCAGGGATACGAAGAGCAGGTGACTTTCTGAGAAAAATAAGATTTGAAGCACTGTAAGGCTGTTGCATTTATTGCTTGGTGCAAAACTCACCAAATTCTTTCAGCAAACGCATATGCCTTGCTCGAGAATAAAAGTGTACACTTATGACAATATTGATGCGTTGCTTTGAATTGTAAAAATGCTGTAGCCACCTACTTTATTCAAAAATGTGATTACATTCGCATAAAAACCCATTTGTAAGAAGGCAAATATTAAGGGGGGGTTTATGTAGGGATATAGAAGCATTGATAGTTTATGATGACCCACAAAGAACATATTTCCATCTCTTGCAAGTGGGAGTCTACAGTCTGAATACTGGATGTGGCTGTAAGTTCTTGCCTTTTTGGTAAAAAATAAAAATAAAAGGGTGACTCCCCTCACTCAGTGATGAATTGTTACCTTATTGTCAGTTATACCTTGTATTGGTCTTGTTTAGGTACCTAATAGGTTGTTGTTATACAAAGTAACTTTTTTTAAATTTTCCCCTCCCCAATACAACAGGAATTGTTGATTCCTGCCAGATGGGAATTTTCCAAATCCTTGCTGCTATTCTTCACTTGGGCAATGTGTCCTTCACATCTCGAGATGCTGACAGCTGCACGATACCCGTGAGTTCCAAAATACTTAAATATTTTCAGTCCCATTAACGTGTCTAACCTCTCTACTCTTCCTTGTGTATTTGTGTTGCAGTTGTCTTGCCAACATGGAGATAAGCTACGTTTCCCCCATCTCTTCTTCTATTATTATTATTATTTTTCTTTTTAGAATCTTTCTCATTTTTCTTCAGAGTCCATCTTTCCAAATGGAAAGAACTTTCTCCTTAAATCTAAGGCATAGCAGGGAGGATTTTGAGTGGTGTGGTGGTGGAGCTCTCACCTCACAATCAGGAGGCTGTGAGTTTGATCCTAGGTAGAGGCAGATATATTTCTGTCTTTGGGCACAACTGAGAATATATCTGCCGAACAAAACTCCACATTGGCAACGGGAAGGGCATCTGGTCAGTAAACGGTCAGCTCCATTCAGTTGCCCTGACAACCCCCGCAAGGGATTATGGAGTCATTAAAAGAAGAAGATTGATGGTAGGGAGGATTTTGGCTGCTTGAAAATTTTTAGATGACTAGATAGGAATACATGTGACTGTCAACTCCTACTGTCATTGTAGCCTAAACACGAACCCCTCAGGATCTTCTGCGATCTCATGGGAGTGGAATACGAGCAGATGGCGCACTGGCTTTGCCACAGAAAGCTTGCTACTGCCACAGAGACCTACATCAAGCCGATTTCCAAGCTGCAGGCTATCAATGCTAGGGACGCTCTTGCGAAGCATATCTACGCTAACCTTTTTACCTGGATTGTAGATCATGTGAACAAAGCTTTGCAGTCCACTGTGAAACAGCATTCTTTTATTGGCGTATTGGACATCTACGGGTGAGTGCTTTCTGTCTCGGTATTTTTTTGGTAACATCTCAATTATTTCAAGTAGAATAGTAAAAAAATGATAGATTCAACCTTGAGCTGCAATTATTTTCCTTCATTGATAGATTTGTCTAAAACAGTATCTTGAAGTTTCGTGCAATCAGATTATATAATAGACAAAACCAAATAGCTTACATCGAGAAGGACTCTTTGTTTTTTGTTTTTTTCTGGAAGGAATGTAGACATTGGGCAAATATTTTTCTGTTTGTTTGTTTTGGTCTTGCCATTCCTTTCCATTTTAATAGAGCTGAAATAATTCAGCTGAAGCTTTTACACATCAGCCATGCAAATGGCTTGTTGAATACTTTTGAGAAATGCTAAAAGTTGATTTTGTTTTTCAGGTTTGAAACATTTGAGATCAACAGCTTTGAACAGTTCTGTATAAATTACGCCAATGAGAAATTACAGCAGCAGTTCAATATGGTAAGTAAGAAACTTGGGGTTTTGGGGGGGCATATTGCTCTCTACCCACCGCTTAATTATCCACTTGATAATCAGATTTTCTGGATTAGTGGTTCAGAAGAAGGTCTTTATCATTTTCTAGAGGGATAGCTACGTTAATCTGTTGCATCTGGCAAAACAGGCTGTCTGTTTCCATTTCTGTATCACCGTTAAAGCCCCAGGAAAAAACACAAAATGCAAAGTCAGTCACTGTAATCTTGCCCTGAGGATCCGTATTCCGCCCTCTCACACAGCACGTTTTTAAGTTGGAACAAGAAGAATACATGAGGGAACAAATTCCTTGGACCTTGATTGATTTCTACGACAATCAACCCTGCATTAACCTCATCGAGGCCAAAATGGGAATTCTGGATTTGCTGGATGAGGAATGCAAGGTAGGTAGCCCAAATTTCCCTATAGAATAATTTCCTCAGAACAAAGCAGAAAGAGTTAAATACCAATTTATACCCTCACCGGTTTAGTGAGACACTTTTTTCATCTTGTTCGGCACAATTTGCCTGTTGGTATGTTCTGTAAGTTGCAGGGCTCCTGCCAATCCACAGCTTCCATAAGCTTCCAGTCCCATTATTTGAATGAGGTGGCTAAGTTTTGCAAAGGGTCATTTCATGTGTCTCTTTTAATAAACTCCTTGGGATAGCAAGGGATGTGCAGCTCCCCTGTGGGCCACATTAAAAGCCGGTTAAAAAAATGTTACGAAATTCCTGCACAGGAAAAAAGGAAATTATCTCTTCCTTTCTCAGGGGTACCATTTATAACTTTTCTGTGATTACTCTTTTCCCCCACGGCTGTGTTCCCACCAGAAATGTGATCTCCCCATCTCTCCCTTCTCTAGATGCCTAAAGGTTCAGACAACAGTTGGGCCCAGAAATTATACAATACTCACTTGAATAAGAGTGCACTTTTTGAGAAACCTCGATTGTCCAACAAAGCTTTTATCATTCAACACTTTGCAGATAAGGTAAGGGATTTTGTTTCCCGGCTGGTGTGGATATTACTTTTTTTTTCTTGTATTTGTCTTGGTCTATTAAGACCTCTTTTTGCAGTTGTTATTTGGGAGGAGTTCTTTAGACAGAAATATTTGGCAAGCAATTCCACAAAACAAGTATGTTTTGCGTTGAGTATGATGGCTTCCTTTACTAGTCGGAAACATTGGCAAAGCTTATAAATTTAAATCTGAAATTCGAAATCTCAAAAAGCAGAAGACTTTCTGGGCCACTGATTCCATACTATTGCTACAACAACCATTGTTTGGTAAAACTGGATATTTGCATTTCCAGGTGGAGTACCAGTGCGAAGGATTTTTGGAAAAAAACAAAGACACTGTCTATGAAGAACAGATCAATGTTCTCAAATCAAGTAAGGTTAGTGTTGAAATGATCCTCCCTCCCACTTCACTTAACCATCCCAATCCTATAAAGACTGAATTTTCATCATCATTTCTGATGTCAGCTCCTAGAGAAGAGCAGGATAGGATTCTAACCAGTTATAGAAATGAATAGATGCGATGGGACTGTCTACTCCTTCCTGATCATATTATAGGAAACTTAAGTCCATAATTAAAAATCAGAAAGGAAGATTACTTTCCTCCTTTTTGTCTGATTTGGGTTACTTTCTTGGAAGCTTACAGACTTCTAAGCGCTTTTCCCATAATCTCTTCTTTAATGGAAGAAAGATTGTCCTGTATTTCAGCGAAGGTGCCAGTTCTACTCAAAATTCACAAGGCAAAAGAAACAGGAGCGAGAAGTACTAGGTATCAAACTTCACAACTGTTAGATTGAGCAACGTATGGACGGTTTCCCCGCAACATTTACTTGGTGGAAAGGACTGTCTTGAACTGTTTGCGTCTGCATGATTTGAAATCAACTTTTGGTCTGACGCAAGCCTAAGAGATTAGGAATGTCGCATCTGCAGCACGCTTGGAGTGAGTTAAGCAGTATAGATAACTGCTCTGAGTGGAGAAGGTCTTGCATCACCATATTCTCCTTGTCAATAAGCTTTACGGATGCTTCGGGTTGGCCTCGGTGTGACACAGACTCCTGGGCCAACTGTGCCATTGCTCTAATCTAGAAATTCTTACATTCTTTTGCTCATTTAAATTAACATGCTTTATAAAGCAAAATGTTAACTCATAAAATATTTCTATGGTCTTTTTTAGAGTTGCCAACAGAAAAGGAAGGGGGAAAGGGGTTTGAAAGAGCAGTGCGGCAGCTTGGAAATTGAAAGTGCATTCCATAAATAGTTTTTCAAAGATAGTAACTAGATGACTGTAGTTTCTCTGCCAGCAAAATTCTAACTAGAGAACCTAATTGATGACTCTTGGCTACGGATGTGTCTCATTGGAGAATATGAATTATGATCCACCTGGGGAAAACTAGGGTCAAGGGTGACAATTAATTGTGTGTCTCAGAGTTGACTACACCCAGGCAGTGCCAGATATGTTAACTCCCAATAAATCCTTTTGAAGTTTTGGAAGTTTGGCTCGAGACTCATGATTTAATTGGGGTATCTGCCAGAATCCTGGCAGCAAAGCTGTCATATTTTTACAAGCACCTTGAAAGTAACAAAGCCAACTCACAAATGATAATCTCTTTTGGCGTTGGTTCCCCTTTTTATTGTGTTACCTCAGGGGAAAACCTTCTCTTTCCTAATTCAGAGATGCCCTTTTTAAAAACCCTTGTGTCTGAATCAGTTTAAGATGCTGCCTGAGCTGTTTCGAGTGGAGAAGGCCATCAGTCCCACCTCAGCCACACCGTCCGGTCGTACCCCATTGTCTCGAGCAGCCGTGAAACCAGCTAAGTCAAAAATGGCCCAAGCAAGCAAGGAACACAAGAAAACCGTGGGGCATCAGGTAAAGGGAACATATTGCATTTCTCTGTTCTGGGCTGTTTGTGGATTGTGCAGCCTCAAGGCTGTCCCTTGTGATGATGGAGGATGGGAAAAGAAACATTTACTGTAACCTTTTGTGGAGAAATAGTGAAATTTTACTGCTGAATTGTTAAGGGAGCACCATAATTGTTAAGCAAGTGTGGCGGTCATTATGAGCATGGGTTTTTTTGCCAGAAATTGGAAGGAAACGTTATTAAAAACACTCCCACCCCGAAATACTGAAATGCATAGTCATGTGACCATGGGATGCTGCAAGGAGATGGTTGTCTGGCACCCAAAATTCAATCATGCGACCATGTGGGGGAACCACGCGGCCATCAAGACTTCCAAAAGGGGCCATACATAGCTCTGGGGATATCCGTCATAACTTTGAACAATCACTAAGCGAGGATTACCTGTACTTTTTGGACCATGGCATAAGTCTGATCTGGATTTATTTCAGTGATGAATACAGATGCAGGCTGGCTTTAAAAATAATTGCATAGCAAATGACTTGTCATTTATGTTAGTTGTTGCTGCAGAAATTGCTGCGTGGAGAAGTTTCAGTCAAAAGAAAGGAAAAAAAATGTACAATTCCTCCCCTTTTTTTTTTTGATCTTTCCTATAGTTCAGAAATTCTCTGCATCTCTTGATGGAGACCCTCAATGCCACCACGCCACACTACGTGCGGTGCATTAAACCAAATGACTTCAAGTTTCCATTTATGTAAGTCCATGACGCTGTCGTATTTGCCCTCTGAACGTATATTGTGCCCTCACAATAAAAACTTCCGTTCTGTGATCACACTCGTGTCACGAATGACTCGGTGCTGTGTCTTCACATGTAGGTTCGACGAAAAGCGGACCGTACAGCAGCTGAGAGCTTGCGGAGTGCTAGAGACCATCCGGATCAGCGCAGCTGGTTTCCCTTCGAGGTGAGTGTGTCATCATGCACGAGAGGTGGGGATACAGATTGCATTTCGAAGGTCTTTTCTGACCGGCTAACCTTGCCACCTTGCCTCTTGAAACCAGGTGGACCTATCAAGAATTCTTCAGCCGCTACCGTGTCCTGATGAAGCAGAAAGATGTCCTCAGTGACAGGAAGCAGACCTGCAAGAATGTCTTGGAAAAGCTGATTCTGGTAGTTACACTGCTTTAATGCCTGTAAAACTAGCCCCCACTGGGTGGACCCTTGTCATTTGAAGGATGGGTAATAGAATGGTTCTCCAGTCTCCTCTACCAGTGTGCTCTTATCTATCTTGTCTATCTGTCTTTGCGTCCGTCCGTCCTTCCACCCATCTACCTACCTACCTTCCTACCTATCACCCACCCACCTACTCATCTATCCATCCATCCACCCATATCTAGCAATATCTATCTATCTATCTATCTATCTATCTATCTATCTATCTATCTATCTATCTATCCCTACCTACTTACATACCTACATACCTATCTATTGTCTACCCACCCATATCTACCTACCTACCTACTTATCTACCTATCGTCCATCCACCTACCCACCCATCCATCCATATCGATTTATCTATCGATCGTCCACCCATCCACCCATCCATTAATTAAGCACAGAGGGGGAGGAGATACTTATTTTTAAATTTGTTTCCTCACTTTCAACATGAAGACATCATTTTTCACGGAGAAGATCTATCTATATGGTTGCTAAGAGTTGATACTTGCCTTGATGACCTATAATCAAAATAACATTTTAGTTTATCACCATACCTCTAAAAAAAAAAAGAATAGCATAGGAAGGGAAGGGGCTTTTTATCAGGAAAATAGCTTTGTATGAAGGCTCCTCCATCTTGATGCAAATGAGTTATCATACATCCCCCCAAAACTGTTTTCAGTTCCTGGAGAAAATTATAGAACTGCCAACTAGAAAAATCCAATGTGTCGCGTGCAATCTGACCTTTGCCCAGGGTGTAGAAATCAAAGTACAATCAGAGACTAACAAAGCAACCATACACACACACACACACACACACACACACACACACACACACACACATGTTTATGCAGAAATAGTTCCGTCCACATGAATTCAATGGGGCTTGTCTCAGGTAAGCATATATATAAGATTGAAAATCCATTCATCCCATGGAAGCAAAACTGGATGAAAAATCCTTTAGACTAATTAATTTAGATTCCTAATTAAATCTTCCTTTTAAACTTCGACACTTTGGTATATTGATATATATTTAACCCTCCTGCTTTTTGGGAAACAGCGCACGTGCTTAGAATGAACTCCCTAACATAGAATGAATAATAACACCCTACATTTTTTTAACATTCTGAAATCATCATGATGTGTTAGAAATAGAATGGTACAATCCAGATATTTTGATCCTTTAAAAATTATATTTTAATATTCTCTGCTGCTTCTGCATAATATCACCTTCATGGTATCGTAAGATATTTTTAATTCTTCTATTATTGGACCTACTCTGCCTTCTTATTTATATTGCAAAGTGGGTCAGATCTGATACTGATTATACTTTTCCTTCTGAAAATAGGACAAGGATAAGTACCAGTTTGGGAAGACAAAAATATTTTTCCGGGCTGGTCAAGTAGCTTATTTGGAAAAAATAAGGGCCGATAAACTGAGAGCAGCTTGCATCCGTATCCAAAAGACGATCAGGGGGTGGTTGATGCGGAAGAAGTACCTGCGCATGAGGAAGGCAGCCGTCACTATTCAGAGATACGTCCGTGGATACCAGGCACGATGGTAAGCTGATCTTCCTTAGGATGGTGTGCTGTAAATAGTTTTGATAGAAGAGAATATATGTAGCTCAGAGTTGAACTGTGGGGTCTTTGGTGCTCTATGAGCTTGTTCGTTTTCTTGCAGACAGTTCATTACCCAACTAGGTAACATCATCAGTGCTAGAAGGGAGTGGGGTTTCTATCTTTTTAAATACTAGTGGCTTGCCCTGTCAGAGTTGGTGGTTCCTTGATTAAGTTGTTATTTATCGTTTGTTTGTGTCAGTTGAGTAGTTCCTCGATTGGAGTATTGTTTATACTTCTTGATCATTGAGCTAGTGTAAATAGTTTCCTTGCTATCTGCTGAGTTTCCCTGAAAATAAAATTATTATAGGCTATGTATTGAAAGGTAGGCCCGTGCAATTGGGTATTCATAAGACACACACGTTCTGTTTTGCTGCCTGCTTGGAAAGCAAGACATTGTAGAATGGTTGGTGGAGCATAATATAGGGAAAATGAACTCTTTTTAATTTGATTAGGGGCATGGCATGAAAATTAATTACAGGCTTGGTCTAGGCTGCAAAACACAAATCATGGAAACTAAATATTAGTAGCTCCTAGTCATATATACACCATCTATGTTCACGGGCTGCAAAGACTAAATCCTAACTATGGGAAGTAAAGACATTTCTTGAACATTTCTTTGGTTAGCATTTGGTTGGCAACTCTGATGCCCAATTAGATGAGCCGTGGGCCTTCTGTAGTTGAACTGTCATCAGGATGTAAACCTCTCTACTGCATCACTGACATTCCCAAAAATAACGTGTGATTAACCAGATTTTATCTAATAAAGTTTCCTGAGGCTTTATACAAAATAAACTCAGAGAGAGTAGCGTAGAACGATAGATCTTTATCTTTCCCCTCTTTTCAGTCCTCCCACATAAACTAGACCGGAAACACAACTAGATGAGCTAATTCTGCTTTGTTGTAAGGCTAAGAGAAGCCTGCAAGTCTAAGTTCACACGCTTCCCATCACGATTTTTAACCATCTAATCAATTTGAGCAGGTCCACCCTAAGTTTCTTTTTTCTGATCATAAGCCCTTTCTCTTGTCTGGCTGTTTCCCGGGCAGCGTTTTTTCTCTTCCTTCCCCAAGATCTTCCACACATTCCATTCCGTTTATTCAGACTATAGGTCATCATCCAACGCTTTTGAAATCCAACGCATAAGGCAGAGTAAGAACATGGTACCTAGGGATAACAGGTTGGAGACTCTCTTGGTGGCTTCGGCAGGACCCAAAATTATTCTTGTTACTTTAGGGTTTTTTTGAAGCTGAAATTCTACAGAATTGGAGTAAGAGCAACGTGTCTTTTTCCTCCACCACGACTCTGAGCTATAGTCTGACTGCAATAGATACTAAAGGTAGTCTTTGTTGCGGTTGCCAAAGTCAAATCAAAATATTTGGTAAAAACTATTTAAATCTTGGAAGCTACTATGAATAATCCCTTGACTCCACGCAAGAGGATACTTATTCCAATACAATGAATTCATTTCTGTTCTTTTTTTCCCCCTTCTCCTCCATTTTCTTGCTCAGCCTTGCAATGTTCTTACGAAGAACCAAAGCTGCCATTGTCATCCAGAAATTCCAGCGCATGGTTGCTGCCCGCAAACGTTATCGGCACATCCGAGCAGCTACTGTTACTCTCCAGTCCCACTTACGAGGCTACATTGCCAGGAAGAAGTATCACAAGGTAAGCAAGATCTTGGCTGTGATTTTAAATCCTCTCCAAAAGTTATGATCCAGCAATACTTTCTTCCAGGATGCAGTAGAATGCATACATGCTTTAGTGTTATTTCGATGGGCCCATTTCTCACAATTGAGATTAGCGCGCTTGCAGACCAACAGAGAAGAATAGTGGTGCAAAACTTTGCAAAATATGTATCCCATAATACAAAATGAGCAAAAAACACTTGACCTATAATAGATATTCTTTCTAACCCTTTTCCAATTTGTTCAGTATCCTTTGGGGTTAGCTGTTGACAAAAACATAGCTATACTCCTGACATACCAACACCCAGAATTTTATATTTCGTGGGTTTCGACACATTCTTATACCTCCTTATTTAAACCAGCTCCCCTGTTTTCTAATTGAAACCTTATTCTGTAGGAGAAATTTCACTGCTTTCTGTTAGATTGTAGAACCCTTTTAAAAACTTCAGCCTCTGACCCTTTGTGGCTTTGTAAGAATTTCAAAGGTGATTCAGTTGTGTTGATGGATCTTCTGACACATATCCATGGTGTTCCGGTAATTAAAGATGATTTCAATCTGCATAGCATGTTCTTTGCCTGTGGAAGCTTTTGCAACAGCTGTCTTGTGATTATAAAAACTGGTATGGAAAATAATTACTGGCCTGTAAGAAGAGTTGACTCACCAGTTCACATGTTCGAAGGAGATTCCCAAATGAGATTCTGTTGGGAGGCTCACAGTTTTACAGGGATCTCCGCTGTTCCAACTCTAGAGATGCTGTTTTGTAAACAATCGAATGCACTTAGGGAACTTTCTGATACTTGAATATTCTTTGGATTTACTGGGATTATTTGTGTCAGCCTGAGGACCCACAGTCGAATCAAGGTATTTCTAGAACATTTGAATAGAGCAATGACATAATAGTCGTTGGAAATATGCTGTTGTGTATCCCTGGGTAACTCAAGCATAAGAAATAATATTCCGGTGGCTGGGCTTTAAACATGAAAATAGAGAAAGCCTGGTTAGTGTACTATTAGAAAGCAGCCTTTTCCAAATTGTTTTCCTGATATATACTGGAAGAGAATGGCGTTCTTGGCCAGCAAATCAAAATTTGTATCACAATTTGTGGTCACAGGATGGATGAAGGATCTTGAATCTTTCCTAATAGCTGTATTCCTTTGGGGAGTTTAAATTCTTTATATTGATTCTGAGTATTAGTTTTATGTAATATAGGAACAAACTAAAAATACCAAACTGATTTAGTTTAATTTATCAGCTGAATCTATCACTACTCAAATGAAGCAATGAAGGAATATTTGAGTTATTTATAAAACACGAATGTTTGGTCTACGACTTACGGCGTGAATAATTTTTATAATTTTAGCCTTGGGTGGCAAAGCAAGCTACTGCTATAAATTGGGAGGAGATATTTTTTCCTTCTTAGTTTTAGCGTTGATGTTTTCTATTTCAATAACTTTTAGCTCAGGCACAACTCATTTTCACTGTGCTGTCAGTTAATTGTCCCCCGTAGCAAATTTCAGTCAGAGATCTGAAATTCAGGGAAAGGATGCTCAACCTTTCTTTTAAATGCGCAGATGCTTTGGGAGCACAAGGCCACCATTATCCAAAAACATGTGCGCGGCTGGCTGGCTCGCTTGCGCTACCACCGGACTTTGAAGGCAATTATTTACCTGCAATGCTGCCTACGGCGCATGAGGGCCAAGAGGGAACTGAAGAAGCTGAAGATAGAAGCTCGCTCGGTAGAGCACTACAAGAAACTCAACGTCGGCATGGAGAACAAGATTATGCAACTCCAGCGTAAAATCGATGACCAGGTAAAATGGGTGCACAACTGCAGATTAAATGAGCCATGTTGGCGCAGTGGTTAGTGTGCAGTACTGCAGGCTACTTCTGCCAACTGCCTGCAGTTCGGCACTTCGAATCTTACCAGCTCAAGGTTGACTCAGCCTTCTATCCTTCCGTGGTGGCTAAATGAGGACCTAAGGAGACAAGATGATCCATAAATATTTAGCCTGCGTCTGTCATCTTCTAATGATTGACCTGCACTCTTTGGGGTTTCTGTTCAGACACGAGACTCCAGGTCCCTGGTTGAGAAGCTAACTAGCTTAGAGGCAGCTTACACTTCTGAGACGGAGAAGCTGCGGCATGACATAGAGAGGCTTCGGATGAGCGAAGAAGAGGCCAAGAACGCCACCAATCGCCTCATTAGCCTTCAAGAGGAGATCGGCAGGCTGCGGAAGGAGCTGGAACAGATCCAGACGGAGAAGAAAGCGATCAAAGAAAAGGCGGACCTCTATAAACAAGAAACAGACAAGGTAAAAAAATCGTTCGGTCCCACTTTTAAGTATTGCTGATGAAAGCAACATGGTGCGTATGTGTGCGTTTCTGCACATGCGCACCCACCTGTGTGCGCATCAGTTCCATTCTCCACACTTTTGCTCCTATCTCTTCCCAGTTGGCTTCAGCTTGTAGCTTGAGTAGACCAGTTTCATCAAAGTTACATTTAAAAAAAAACCATTTTACCCTATCTGTCCTTTTCATCAAAACTCAGCAGACTCATATATTGTAAATCAGTTTTTTTTCCCCCGCAGAGGCACCTTCGTAGTGCTGGCTGGGGTTCATGTTAATGGAAGACTCCAGCCTGAGCAAGTCTGATCTAATGTCCTAGATCAGTGGTTCCTCACCTGTGGTCCATGGACTTCTGAGGGGGGGGGCATGATGTCATCACAAGAGTGTCAGCCTTCCAAGTAACAAACTTCAACGCAACGAACTCCGAGACCAGCATTTTCTCAAAGTTCCGTGTAAATTAGAGTTGGCGCATCTGGGAAAACCTGAATCTGAGAGTTCCTGGTTTTTCCTGAATTATTAACATATCCAAATCCCACCCCCTGTACCCATCAGTCCATCACATGGTCCAATCATCAACCGTCCCAACTGGACGGCCTTCCTCAAACCACTCCTTTCCCAGGTGCAGGATAGCTTGACCTTGACTCAGAAGAAGAATGTTTTTTCTTAATTTTTATTTTTTTATTTTTAACATACAATAAATCCATTCCATTTCAATCGATTAGGTACATATTTCATGTGCTTAACAATTACTAATAATATTTTTCTTAACAGTATAACAATATACTAATAATCACATTCCCATATATATAATACAAGCAATACTCAGTATATCTATTACACTAGTTTTTTTTATTGTTTTATAAATAAGTCTTCAGAAGAAGAATGTTTTTTATGTCTAAACTTCCACTTCTCCGTAAGATTGCCCCCTCCCAAATTCCCAGGCCCTGAAATGGAAGCTTCTGAGTAAAATATGCCTTCCAAAGCTGACAAGGGGCTCCACAAAGGCTTGAAAAACGGTTACGATTTAAATCTTGAGTTAAGTCTCGGGGTCATGGGGTGAAGAAAAAGTCTAGAATCACTGTGTCAGGCCTGCCTCCATTCTAAAATCCAAGAAAGAAACCACTGACTCCATTGGAATAGAGAAGGGGTACTTTTGCTGAGTTCAAAATGCCAGCAACAAAAACAAGGCAAGATCTGATTCAAAAAGCATAAGAAAGTTACAGATTGAAAGTTTCCCCAAATCCTTCCCGCCAGGGTACATGCTGAGTGCCCAATCGACGTCCAGTGTGATGGTGTGTGAAGCTCATCGTCAGGTGTTCAGCCCACCTGGAGTCCTAGGACGGTTGGCCTTGACAGGGTGTAAACAACTCCTCTCAGCAGCGCAATCATTCTTGAGAGAAAATCTCCCTTTTAGTTCACCTGGGACTTCACCTCACCAGTTCACTTCCCAACCCCAAATGCCAAGCCATCCCTTCCCCATCACTATGGCAGCCAATAGCAAGCATGCATCAAAGGAGAATCCCATGCTGGAGATCCTGCTGACACACTGTCCTAGACCAGGGGTCTCCAACCTTGGCAACTTTAAGACTTGTGGACTTCAACTCCCAGAATTCCAAAGCTGGCTGAGGAATTCTGGGAGCTGAAGTCCACAAGTGGCCAAGGTTGGAGACCCCTGTCCTAGACTAAGGGAAATATTGTGCATAGATAAAGACTTTGATAACAATATCAGCAGCCTCGTTATAAACTTAGCAACTAATTTAATTGGACTCATATCGAAAGAGATTTATTGCCAGAGCATTACAAAGCTATCCTTTCCAACCTTTTTCTTTTTAGCTGGTGCTGGAACTAAAAGAGCAAAACACACTTCTTAAAGAGGAGAAGGATGACCTGAATAGCCGCATCCAAAACCAGGCCAAAGAAATTACAGGTAAGCTCAGCTCTGGAATTTACTGACTGGTTTTTTTTTTTTAAAAAAAAACCTAGTTTCTGTGTTTAAATAGGCCTGTGGAACTGAATGTGGGAATGCTGGGAAATAGGGAATTTCTCACTTGCAGAGAGAAAGCAAGGGGTGAAGTCTCGCTTTGTTTTTTGTCTTTTTGTTTGCAGAGGTCATGGAGAAAAAACATCTAGAGGAGACAAAACAATTGGATCTCGACCTGAACAACGAAAGGCAGAGGTATCAGAATCTGCTCCAAGAATTCAGCCGGTTAGAAGAGCGATATGATGACCTGAAAGATGAGATGAGGCTGATGGAGGTGAGTGGACCAGGTGGCAAATTCAATATCAGACTTGGGTTTGGGAATAGATGCTTTCCAATAGCTCCAGGGAAATGGGAATGTGCATAATTACCCTTAGGTAAGATGGGCATCCTATAAATTTTACTGTCTGCCTGCCTGCCTATCTATCTATCTATCTATCTATCTATCTATCTATCTATCTATCTATCTATCTATCTCTATCATCTATCTACCATCTAACTCTATCTATCTATCTATCTATCTATCTATCTATCTATCTATCTATCTATCTATCTATCTCTATCTATCTATCTACCATCTAACTCTATCTATCTATCTATCTATCTATCTATCTATCTATCTATCTATCTATCTATCTATCTATCTATCATCTATCCATCATCTATCTATCTATCTATCTATCTATCTATCTATCTATCTATCTATCTATCTCTATCATCTATCTACCATCTAACTCTATCTATCTATCTATCTATCTATCTATCTATCTATCTATCTATCTATCTATCTATCTCTATCATCTATCTACCATCTAACTCTATCTATCTATCTATCATCTATCTATCTATCTATCTATCTATCTATCTATCTATCTATCTATCTATCTATCTATCTATCTATCTATCTATCTATCTATCTCTATCATCTATCTACCATCTAACTCTATCTATCATCTATCTATCTATCTATCTATCTATCTATCTATCTATCTATCTATCATCTATCTATCATCTAACTCTATCTATCTATCTATCTATCTATCTATCTATCTATCTATCTATCTATCTATCTATCTATCTATCTATCTATATCATCTTCTATATCTATCTATCTATATCTCTATCACCAGAGTGAATAGGGAAGGCATCCCTTTATCAATCAATCAATCAATCAAACAAATTGTGAATGTAGTGAATAAGGAAGGCATCCTGAATCGTCTTCCTTTTTGCTGCTTCTCCGCCTGATTTTATTTATCAAATAGCTTTCATTTTTCTCTATAGCTTTTCCAAATTCTCTCCAAGAGATGAAACAATGAATGTGCAGGAAACCTTTAGCTCATAGAAGCACCAAAGCTAACGCTGGCTCTCCTTCCCTTCCCAGAGTATTTCCAAACCGGGGCACAAGAGAACGGATTCCACCCATAGTAGCAATGAATCAGAATATACTTACAGCTCTGAGATCGCGGAGGCTGAGGACTTTCCAATGAGAACAGAGGTATGGTTGGAAAATGTTTGTGATTTTGTTCGGGAGTTTCCTTGCTCGGGATGCAGATCTTGTCATCATCTCATCAGTTCCGGAGATCATTTTTGAATATCCAGAAATGTTCTATATATTCAGTACTTGATGGCTGAGTCATATTTTTAAGCTGTGATTTAAAAACATCTCAATATCAGAAAGTGACAAGAACTTAGCGTGTTCATAATTTGTATTGGGGTCTTAACTGTCAACCTGTTGTTGTTTTTTTCTTTCCATAAAAATAAGGCAGAAAGACATCATCTTTGTGGACCGTGAATTGTGTACTAGATTTCATTTTTTTTAAAGCTTTAGGACCGATACTTTTGAAATTAGCTTTGTTTGTCAGACTGACCTTTTGAATTTTTTTTTTACTTCTACAATAACAATTTGAAAAAAAATTGGAACGTCCGTACGCAGCTCTTTTAAACAAGCAAAATATATACATCCCCCATCCCATTCTCTTCATTTATTCTTAACTTTTCCCTTCCGTTTGCATGTTGACGTGCTCATTTAAAGCCAACTTGGGATTTTTTTCCTTATAGAGATTTTCAGCTACTGCTCCAATGTTGCTGCCGCGGGGTTGGTCCTCTACATTGTGGGCCCCGTTTTCCCGAAAGTCCTTATTTCCACGTGCTTTCATGTTTCTCTTAATGGTAGCAAACACTGTGTAGATCTGCCCCTCCTTCCAGTAGCTGGGAAACTTTCTGATCTCCACCCTTCCCCATTTGCCCTCTAAATCAGGAACCAAGTGAAAAGGCACCTCTGGACATGTCTCTCTTCCTCAAACTACAAAAACGAGTGAAGGAGCTGGAGCTGGAAAAGCAGTCCCTGCAGGATGAGCTGGAGAAGAAGGAGGACCAAGTTCTCCGGGACAAAGCCAAGGTAAGATGGAAAAGATCACGCATCTTCTAGTCCAGGGGATGGGGGGACGGTTGGGATCCATGCCAGCAATGATACCCCATTCAGCGGGTGGAAAGTAGCTCCATGATTCCCTCCAGAGGAAAACAATGCAAGATAATATTTGCAACTCAGGGTTGAAATGAGGGGTCTTTGGTGCTCTCTGAGCTTGGTTGTTTTCTTGCAGACATTTCCTGACTCAAACTAGGTAACATCATCAGTGCTAGAAGGGCTAGCATAAACACCACTCCGTTCTAGCACTGATGTTGTTATCTAGCTGGGTAATGAAATGTCTGCAAGAAAACAACCAAGCACAGGGAGCACCAAAGCCTCCTCAAAATTCCGAAAGTAACTAAGGAACACACAAAACATGATTAGTGCTTTCTTGCAGTTGTCCACGCCTTAATTTTTGTTGGTTTGATCCATTGATGTTAGAAGCAAGGCGGAATATTTTTTTTTTCTTATGGTATTTTGTCTCATGACCTTACAAACTTTAAAAGCTGTTTTAATCTAGTTTTTAACTTGTTATCTTAATGTTGTTGAGACAGTCAGCAGAGCTACCAGTGATGCTTTTAGTAATTGTAACCTTTTGAAAATCAGTCCCCTATCTCTCTTGGCTCGGCTGTAGAATTCAGTCCATTCTTAAAACCTTTAAACAATAAATAAACATTACTAATTACCTAAAAATGAATACAGGGACTTCACTGAAGTACCCATTTATTCTTGATAATGCCTGAAATTGTTTTGTTTCTAAAAATGCAATATTTTGGTTTGTACTTTAAATTTTTCCAGGAGGAAGAAAGACCTCAGATGAGAGGAGCAGAACTGGAATACGAATCGCTTAAGGTTGTAAAAAATATTCTACTTCGGATCCCTGAAATAGGCTAAATTAGAAAAACAGATTTAAATGATATTTACTGAACTTTTTAAAAAAAAAAATGTCCCCATGCTTCATGTACATACTATGGTACAAGCATAAATGGAATCCGAAAGCCAGTAGTGATTTGGTTATTTCAATTATTAGCCTGAGACACAGTCACAAAAGTACGTGGAATTTGTGATGCATCATCAGTGGATCTGGAAGTACTGACATTTCTGGACTACTTTTCCACTCTAGGCAAAGTCACTGTTTTTCAAACTTAGCAACTTTAAGATATGTGGATCTCAACTCTGAGAATCCTGGCTGGCTGGAGAATTCTGGGAATTGGAGTACACACCATTGAAGTTGCCAAGTTTGAAAAACCCCGGTTTAAAGTGTTTCCACTCTGAATATGTTAACTGGTTGCCATTTCTTTAGTGGGGGGGAAAAAACAGACAATGCATAGACAAAGACTGGTCTCTCCTGACCTCATCAGTCCACCAACTCATAGAATTCTTTAAATGGAAAGCACAGGGGTTTCACCTGGATTAAAGTAGACCTTCATTTGTGAGATATTTTATCAAACCCATCAGTAACTAAAATTGGCTTCTTTACCTTGATCTTGATTTCAACTAGGACCGTTGGTGAATGAGGACAATTGGTTTTTTTTTTGTTTGTTTCTTCCCACCTGATACCCTGCAGCGTCAAGAGCTTGAGTCAGAGAATAAGAAGCTAAAGAACGAATTGAACGAGTTGAGGAAGGCCCTGATGGAAAAGAATGCTCCAGATGTCACGATGCCTGGTGCCCCCGCATACAGGGTCCTTTTGGACCAGATGACCTCTGTCAGTGAGGAGCTGGAGGTCCGCAAGGAGGAAGTTCTCATCCTGAGGTCTCAGCTGATGAGCCAGAAGGAAGCAGTGCCGTTCAAGGTGAATACAGAAAGAAAACTGGTGGTGTCATCCATATTCACGTTAGGTAGTACGAGGGCAGGTTACATTGCTGCTTTTCTCCCGAAGTACAATCCAGAATCAAGCCAAATAACTAGCATGGATTTTCTTCTATAGCTCATTAGCAGCGCAAGCTACGTGTGTAAACTCTTGCACTGCAGAAAGCTATTCCTTCTCACCATTGAGTACGTCCTTCATCAACTGTTGCCTTAATTTATGGGATTTTGGAAGGGAGGGGGGCCCAGCATGCTCAGTTCCTTACCATTTGCTTACCACAATCATCTGGAATGGCCTTTCTGAAGTTTTAGAGCAGGGGTGTCCAACCTTGGCAACGTTAAGACTTGTGGACTTCAACTCCCAGAATTCCTCAGCCAGTCATGCTGGCTGGGGAATTCTGGGAATTGAAGTCCACAAGTCTTAAAGCTGCCAAGACCCCCGTTTTAGAGTTTAGCAATCTCCAACAAGAAGCGGCTTCCTTTGAAATGTGTTAGGATAGCAACTGACGCAGTTGCATTTATTCATCCATCAACTTTAATTAATGAGTATGCGTGTTAGATAACTAGCCTGTCTCTTTATTTTCCTGCTTGCACATGGATTACCAGGATGATAAGGTAACGTTGCTGCACATAATTTTATTTCTTAATGCTGGAACCCTCGTAAACTTGCCATGTGTCCATATTAAATGCGTTCAAGCAAGCCACCGAATTGAGCCCACGAAAGGAACAAGGGATGTTTTGATCTGCAGAACATTATAATTGTAGTATTTTTTTTTTTTTTACTTTGGCAGTAGCTTTCCTAAAATAAGAATCTCCAAAAGAAAAATAAGTTCCCCTTAAAGCTCTTTAAGCTATACAAGAAAGATCAGGTCCACACACAAAGGTTCAGTGAAGCTGATTTATTGCTTAAAACCTCTGCGCAGGAATCTTCCCAACTAATGGTCAATACCTGCTAAAAGGTAAATAAGGCTCAGCAGCACTTGAGGGGGAGGGGTTGAACTTATTTCTCTTGCGACTACGTAGGCATTTTAGGCTGATTCCCCCTTTTCACTACACACACACACACACACACGCACACACACACACACACACACACACACACACGCCAGTTCTGCTATCTCTTCTCCTATATCAAGGAACTTTTTTTTTTTTTTATTCCGTTGCTGAATCTGTCACAGCTTTGAAACAGCCCTGGGATATGTAATTGAGACAGAGTGCATGATTGGGCCAAAGATCAGCTAGGGAAGTTCATGACTCAATTAAGACTTGGACTCAAGCCACCTCTTGATGTTGGGCCAACGCACTTAGATCAAATTGCTTTAGCAACTCCTCTGGAAGAGCAGCGTAGACAAGTCTACCATTAGTGATAACTAAATAATGATTGTATTGCACAGTTTATTTGCTGCTGAGACAATCCTGTACTTAAGCATGTACTATTGAATCGTTCTCATTTGTCCTTCCATTGATTATTCTCAGAACACCATGACAGACTCTACAATTCTTCTGGAAGATGTTCAGAAGCTGAAGGACAAAGGAGAGATCGCTCAAGCTTACATTGGCCTGAAGGAGACAAACAGGTACATTACTAAAAATCTTGGACTTTTGTCTCCCAACATTAATTATTATCTCTATTTTTTTCTCTGTCTTTTTGGCTCCCATCCTCCTCCTCTCCAGCCTTATGAAATGTACAGAACATTTCAACTGTTGAGCTATTTTGAATTTGAAAAGTCCCATTTAGCATTTGAAACAGCGTATTTGGAAGTGCTTGTAACTTAAGATTTAATACCCTGAGCCCTGAACCGCTTCCAAAAGGACCATAACAGCCCATCTTGAATATGGGATAATTGCTTCAAGCTCCAAACAGGGTATTTTGAATTCAAAACCTTTTACACACCTCCAGCATTTTCAGGCCATAAATCTTGATTTTTAAACGTATACATTTTGGGTCCTTTAATTTGAATCTCTCTAAAGAGCAAGATGGTTTTAATGCCTTCAGCTTTCATAGGAAAATAAACCTGAAATAAGCTTGAATTTGATGTTTGAAAAGCCTTTTGTGGTTTTGATACACTATTCTGAAATTTGCTAAATCCTCTTGTAAAAATACAGCTTAATGCTGTGCCTTGATTTTTATCTCTTAGCATTGTTTGTACAAAGGGGGAAAAAAACTATTTTAAAATGCAAAATTGTTCCAGGGATAGAAAGAAGCCGGTAAATAATGTAGGGTACTGGTACTCTTTCTTGCCAACTTTGGTTGCAGTATCAGACCTGCCCTTAAGCAGAACAGCAGTGAAAATACTTTCTGATTGGCATCTATTGCCCAGAAATATTACATTGGCCTCCTGTCACAGTGAATAAATAAGTCTGAGAAGATTCTTCCCTTCTTCAGTTATTTGCGCTGTGTAAAATCCTTCTTATCTGGATCTAATAAAAATGTGGCTTATTTGTTTGGGTTTAATGAATCTGAAATAAAGCAGCTTTATCTGAACACATCTTATCAAACTGGATTGTACTCAGGTTATCTTTTACAACTGTGTTACTTCTATAGTAATAGACGAAATACATAGTTCTATATTCACATTGGAGGAAGTCCCAGTGAAATCAATAGATTTAGGTAGGATTACACAAATACAAGTTAGGAAGGTTGCATTTTTGTTTAAATTTAGATATTAGGATCTCTACGACATCGGATGAGTAAATAGCTTGGAATTAATATTTACTGAGACCAAAAAAAGATTACTTCTTTTTGTCTCCTAATTACACTCTTCAGCTTGCATTGTCCTTTTACTTAACATGTCCCATCATTTCCATCACTTTTTTGTTTTTGTTTCTGCATTTAAAAAAAATATCTCTTGGAAGATCACCTCAAGACTGTCATTTGCTGAACGAGGATGGCGAACTATGGCTGGTATATGAAGGGCTGAAACAAGCCAACAGGTTACCAGATTTCTCAGGATGGGGGTGGTGTTGTTGCATTCTTTCTTGCCTTCTTGTGTCACTAACATGCTGTGGGGCTGCTTTTGGCAATTCCATCCAAATGTGTTCGTTAAAGGAAGAGAGAGAAGAGTGTGCATTTATGTATTAATAAGATTTACATACTGCCTGGCTCAATAGGGCTTTGGGCATCTAAGCCTCATATTAGAAAGAAATCTAGCATTAGGACTGACATGTCTAGGAATCTTCTGACTTGTGTAAAACTTTAAAAGAAGAAGCAGAATCCATTTATAAGTTGGGAACTTCATCAGGATAGGACAAGTGAGGATATGATGGAAAGAAGTCCATCACAGCCAATAAATACAAAATATGTCCATGTTTTCTACTAGAGGACAAACTCTTGTTGTTCTGACATTAATTAACACGTTCTTCTCCTATGGAATTTTGTTTCTTTATTTGGAAAGAAGGTGAATTTTTTTGTTTGTTCTGCTGGCTTCGCTGCCTGGATGATCTCCATCAAAATATTTAATAGACAGAGGAACTACAGTATCTGCTATTACAACTTATGGGGATTTGCAGTATTAAGTGGACCTATTTCTCAGAGAGTCCCTGAAATCTTGGTGTCAGCTAGAAAAGGTGGCAAACCAAACTTAGTTATTGATCTCCCAAAAAGAATGCATAGTCTAAAAACAGAAAGATAAAGTTCAAAACGCATAGTCCTGTACCTATCCTAAGATTAGCGGAATGAAACATACAAGTAATTCAACCTATTATTTGCTTGTCAGTTTAAGTCATTCCAAATCCTGTAGCTATTCTGCAGACCGTTTCCAAAAAAATCAGATTCAGGCCACTTTGAAAATAATCTCAACACAGCACGTGCCCCCTGTTCTGTAAATATAGCCACTGAATGCATCCACTTATTGGAGAATGGAGAAGTCAGATTTTAAATATACACCTATATTCTCTAAAACTTTCTTGTTTTGTGCTATTTTGGTAGCCAAGTGATAATGAAAGTTTCATTTTTAGCTCAGTCAAACAACACGCAAAATGCTACTTTTGCCAAGAATGCCAGCTTAACCGGTCTCTTTCCTTTTCTTGTACTGCTAACAAAACACGTACAATTAACTGCATCCTTTTGTAAGTTTGCAAGAAGCTAACTTGGGGGGGAGGGTTTGGTCTACGCGGCAGGGAAAGCGGAGGGAAAGGTGGCACTGCAGCTTTTCGTTTCTTTGTCCCCGTGTTGTAGAATTGCTGGAAGGTTCTAGAGCAAATGGCAAAGAAACGGAAGGTAAATTATCCCCGTTTACCTTCATGTGCTTAGTCAATGTAGCTCTTAGCTGATCTGCTTAGACATATTTAAACCCTGAAAGACTGTGTCTAGATAGTTGAGATAGCACCTGTTTGTAGGAAATGCAGTGCTAGCATTGATAATGATTATTTATTCTTTATATGTATGTATTTATTTGTTTCCTCTCGCAATTGACATGAGGTGAATCAATCTTTGGTTCACCTGCCCCAGGTTGTACTTTGAATTAGTAGCACAGGATTTCCTTCCCACCTTATTAGTTTCTCTGATATTGGATCTGCAGTAATATCCCTTTTAAAACCAAAGCTCTGAAAATCTTTCAAAGCCTCTGATCCATGTGGGTTATTTTTGCTTTAGTTAGGATATTTCTGTTTCACTCTGAGCAGAGTAATCCCGAAGAGTAAGAACTGCTTAATAAATACATCTTCACTGTAATAAATTTATTTGTCCCTTTTGCTTATAGGAAACCAATTGTAGGGCTCTTTAAGGGCTAGGGTTACTTAATAATTCACTGGGGTTTAGGGACCAGCATTAGCCTAAGATGTTAAGTGTCTTGAGACAGAAAATCGAAATATTCCCCAGGATGATAAAAATGTAGCAGTCACCAAATTGTATTTATTTGTAATAAACTTCAGTTAGATGGTATATGCAATCCTGTTGACTAATTGTTGCCAGTTGTAGATTTTCTGCCCTCCCAATAGTGCCCCATAGACGTCCCCACCTCCCCCAAGTTGTCCTCTTTGCAATAGATGTGGCTGTAAAGTAGCATTTACACCAGCCTCAAGCTTTGCGTGGAGTTCAGCATCTAGAATTACTAGGAGGAGAATTCTAGAAGCTGGAACATGTTAAACTGGATGAGATTGAGAAACAGCTCTCCAGAAGGATCTACCTGCTTCGTAGTTTTGTAATTCAGCTATTTTGGAAAGAAAACCCGAATGCCCAAACATGCTTGTGCAGAATCAGCCTTAGTTCTGCTGCATGGGTGAAGTCAGTCAAGCCAAGGTGCTTTTTCAAAAGGTAACTGGACTCTTTTTTTCCCTTGAAGACGTTTCGTTTCTCAAAGAAGCTTCTTGGAAGAGAAGTGAAACATCTTTGAGGAAAAACAAAGTTCAGTTGTCTTGTTGTTGTTTTTTTAAAGCACCTTTGGGACAACTTGACTCAGTCTCCATAGTCAAGTCAAGCAAAGCTTCAGCCTCAAGACACTCAAAAGGGTTTAAAGAACCTTCTTCTGGCTTTCTTTCTTTCCCTGATCAGTCGGTCGCTTACTCCTGTCAGCAGCAATTGAAATGCCCAATCTGTGATGAGAAAGTCTTTAAAATGTGCTGGTTTATTTCTTCCTCCTCCTCCTCCTCCTCCTCCTCCTCCTCCTCCTCCTCCTCCTCCTCCTCCTCCTCCTCCTCCTCCTCCTCCTCCTCCTCCTCCTCCTCCTCCTCCTCCTCCTCTTCTTCTTCTTCTTCTTCTTCTTCTTCTTCTTCTTCTTCTTCTTCTTCTTCTTCTTCCTCTTCTCCTTCTTCTTCTCTTCCTCCTCCTCCTCCTTCTTCTTCTTTCCTCCCTCCTTCCCATCCTTCTCTCCCATTTCTCCTCCTCCTCCTCCTCCTCCTCTTCTTCTCCTCCTCCTCCTCCTCCTCCTCTTCTTCCTCTCCTCCTCCTCCTCCTCCTCCTCCTCCTCCTCCTTCTTCTTCTTCCCGACTTTCTCTTCCCTCTTGGCCTTCGTCAATTGGCTTCTTGTAGGCTTCTGGAATCTCAGCTGCAGGCCCAGAAGAGAAGCCATGAGAATGATCTGGAGGCCCTCCGTGGAGAGATCCAGAGTCTGAAGGAGGAGAACAACCGCCAACAGCAGTTGCTGGCCCAGAACCTCCAGCTGCCCCCAGAAGCCCGAATAGAGGCCAGCCTGCAGCATGAAATCACCCGCCTGACCAACGAAAACCTGGTAAGGGACTTTCCATAACTCGTTAGTCCGAAAAACCCAGCTGTACTTCCAAGGTTTCGGGGAAGAGGACAAAGAAAGGAGGGTTTTTTTTGAAGCCTTGTTGATAGCCATGACTTTCTAAGCTGAGCTTGAGGCCTCCTCCTCTTCTCTGGCTGGAGAATTCTGGGAGTTGAAGTCCGCAAGTCTTCAAGTTGCCAAGTTTGGAGACCTCTGTTCTAAGGCCTTATATTCTTTTTTTTTTTTTAAAGCAGGCTTGTCCAACCTTTCACCTTCCCTGGGCCACATTAGAAGATGAAAATTTGGTTTGGGCTGCACATAAAATAAAATAACAGTAACGATACCTGATCATCCAAAAAAACCATAGAAAACATTTTTTTCATAAGATAGCATAAAAAATAGTCAACCAGGGAGAAAGGAACGCGGGGGCCTGGGGTGGGGGAGAAAGCTCACCCACCTTATGCCTACCTCTCCTCCTCCTCCTCGCTGCCTCATCCTCTTGCACGAAGGTTGGGGTGGGCACTGGGCTGCATTACGAGCTGACCTGGGCCGCATGCGGCCCGCGGGCCACGGGTTGGACAAGCCTGTTTTAAAGCATCCAATCAGGTGTGTATTCAGTTAGTTGCGACATGTGCACGAATCCCAACAAAGCATCTGCAGCTCGCTAATTTTCACGCAATACCTTGGAGGGACCTGGGAGTAGTTTCCCACAAGCTATGACCTTCCAGAAATCTCGGGCGAGTGCTGCATGCGGAATTCCCAGTAAGCGTGGCTGGTCGTTGGGAGGATCGAGTGAGACATAAGAAAATGGGCATAAGAGAGCATCATGTTTAAATTCTCTCCTCCGGGCCTGCTTTTCTACTGCAATATTCCAGTAGAACGTCACTAACCTTACGATAAAAACAATATGGAAAGGACCAGATTATTTTTGTCTCGGCAAATCCATCCAGAATAGGGACAGGCCAAATGTTCCTGTAAGGTTTAATGATGACTACTACCAGGTGCTACAATCCCCTTAAGCCCTGTGGGAGAGAATCTGCCAGAAACCAGGATACGGGATTTGTTGCATCTCTTGAACGAGGTTCACGTAAATCCTCTGTCAGGCTGCATGCATTTTCCGTCCCTCTCTTTGAAAGCAAGATTTTTATATAAAAACGCCAGGCTTGCCGATATTAGCCAAATGGTGGCGTTGCCTCCCAGCTGGTCCTGAGTTTTCTCTTGCAGCACTAGCGGCGCCGGTTTCTGTTTGGTCTGTTGCTTTTCTGCTCCTTCTTTTTTTAGCCTCTCACCCATTTTGTCCTCAATTTTGTTGGGTAGGATTTGATGGAACAGATGGAGAAGCAGGACAAGACGGTGCGGAAACTGAAAAAGCAGCTGAAAGTTTTTGCCAAAAAAATCGATGAGCTTGAAGGTATAGTATTGACCTGCGGTCAACGTTTTCTGCTTCTAAATATTAAATACAGGCATACCTTTTTATCTGCCCGAGACAAAGATTCTTGAAGTTCCTCATGAAAAATACAGTGGTATTCTGCAATAATAATTAAGTTTGGATGCATTGAAGGAGCTGCACAGGTTGTCCTAGGAGCTGTGGTGCCAGCTGGTTGAGAGAAGATAACCATTCAGCATATTTTTTTAGTTGCCAGGTGGCAGCATTGTTTTTGGGTTTTGTTTTTGTTTTTGCACTCCTGTTCTCTTGAATTTTGTTTATTAGAAGGTACAAAAGTAATATATTGAGTTTTGGGTCCTTTCCTTGTAGCAACTACAATAAGATAGAATTTCCGATAAAGGAGAATATTTGTAGCTCAGGGCTAAACTGTGGGATCTTCAGTGCTCTTAGTTGTTTTCTTGCTAACATTTCATTATAGAATAGAATAGAATAGAATAGAATAGAATAGAATAGAATAGAATAGAATAGAATAGAATAGAATAGAATAGAAAATATGGAATGGAATTGGAATGGAATACAATACAATACAATACATGGAATGGAATGGAATAGAACAGAATAGAATAGAATAGAATAGAATAGAATTCTTTTATTGGCCGAGTGTGATTGGACACACAAGGAATTTGTCTTGGTGTAAATACTCTCAGTATACCTAAAAGAAAAGATACATTCGTTAAGAATCAAGAATCATAATGTACAACACTTAATAATAGTCATAGGGTACAATCAGCAATCAAATCATACTAGGAGTCAATATAAATTGTAAGGATCAATACAAGCAATAAGGTTACAGTCATACAGTCACAAGTGGGAGAAGATGGGTAAAAGGAAAGATGGGAGGATTAATAGTAATAATAATGCAGACTTTGTAAATATTTGGACAGTGTTGAAGAAATTATTTGTTTAGCAGAGTGATGGGGTTCAGGAAAAAACTGTCCTTGAGTCCAGTTGTTCTGGTATGCAGGGCTCAGTCTATAGCGTCGTTTTAAGAGTAGAAGTTGAAACAGTTTATGTCCAGGATGTGAGGGGTCTGTAAATATTTTCACAGCCCTCTTTTTGACTCGTGCAGGATATACAGGTCCTCAATGGAAGGCAGGTTGGTAGCCATTGTTTTTTCTGCAGTCCTAATTACCCTCTGGAGTCTGTGTCTGTCTTGTTGGGTTGCAGAACCAAACCAGACAGTTATAGAGGTGCAGGTGAGAGGCAACTAGGTAACATCATCAGTGTTAGAAGGGAGTGGGGAGCAAACCATGTGGTGGCGAAATGGGCAAACTTAATAAATAAATAAAAGAATAAAACTAAAGAAATACTGGTGCAAGAGAGAGCGATGCTTTTTCCCAACTAACTAATCTCCTTAGAAGACTAGAGGCCGTGTTTTGCCACCCAAGGCAATCTCATGAAACTGTTCCCAAGGTTTGCTCTTGGTTCGCTTCATAACCCAGTCTGTGTTCTTCACCTGGTTGTATTTCGCCCTTCCTAAGGCATTTTCCCCAACCACACACCTGAGGGTGGGGGGGGGAAAGGGCTCTCTTAAAGATTACATTAAAGGAGTGGCCGAGATCAAATCATTGCCTTCCCTTTGCCACGCTAAATGCCACGCTGTGCTGGCGAGAATGCACGTCTGCGTTTCAGCTCCGGAGTTCCTGAACTCAACAAGGTATGCGGGCAGACCGGGAAAATGTCAGCACTATGTAGAAACTCCGGACTCTAGAAGCTTTCTGTTATTGATCTGCTGCCGGCTAACCTCAGCCAGGGTTGCTGTGTGTTGTATTTATTGTCCTAGACTGACACAAAGACAGGTTAAGTTTCCAGCTGATCAGCATTCCAGAGCATATTTTTGATTTTAACTCTTCTGGTGAGGGCATTCCTTTAGCACTTCTCCCCTCCCCAGAATGATTGTTCCACTATTTCCTTTAGAGGGTTTTATAGTTCTCTCCTCTCCCTCTTCTTCTCCCTCTCTCTCCTCTCCTCCCTTCCTCCCCCTCCTCCCTCTCCTCTCCCCTTCCTTCCCCTCTCCCTTCCCCTTCCCTCTCCTCTCCTCCCCTTCCTTTTTCTCTCTTCTCCTTCCTTCTCCTCTCCCTTCTCCTCCCTCTCCCTTCCCCTCTCCTCCCCTTCCTTCCCTTCTCCTCCCTCTCCCTTCCCCTCTCCTCCCCTTCCTTCCCTTCTCCTCCCCTCTCCCTTCCCTTTCCTTCCCCTTCCCTTCCCCCCCTCTCCCTCCCCCTTCCTTCCCCTCCCTTCCCCTTCCTTCCCTCCCTCTCCTCTCCTCCCCTCTCCCTCCCCTTCCTTCCCCTCTCCCTTCCCCTTCCCCTCTCCTTCCCCTTCCCTCTCCTCTCCTCCCCTTCCTTTTCTCTCTTCTCCTTCCTACCCTCTCCTTCTCCTCCCCTCCTTCCTTCCCTCTCCTCCCCCCGTTCGGGGCCATCTTTCTGGGTCAGATCAAGCTTTTGTTCACCTCCTGTTCCCTCTTCTTTTCCTTGATTTAGTGGGCCAGATGGAGAACATTTCACCGGGACAAATCATTGACGAGCCAATACATCCCGTGAATATTCCAAGGAAAGAGAAAGACTTCCAAGGAATGTTAGAGTACAAGAAAGAGGATGAACCCAAACTCATTAAGAATCTTATTTTAGGTGAGAGGCCTTTCTGCTTATGAAATGCGCCCTGTGGCAGTTTTGCAAACATTTGTCCTTTTTTTCCCATTATGTACAATTTAATTGTTAAGTCTACTGCACAGCAGGTTCCCATTCTCTCCTTCAACAGCTTGATGCTCTCCTATTCTATAATAAGCCCAGGTCATTTTTTAAAAAAATTGGTGATTGCACAAAGGAAAACAAACTTGGAATAGAATCAGTAGCATCCATTTAAAAAGAACAGAGAAGTAGTATTACTTCAAAAGGCTTTTTTAAAAAAAATTATTTTGCTTTTGAGTCAATCTGGACAAGTTCTTGGCAAGCTTTTTCAGAAGTGGGTTGCCATTGCTTCCCTCTGGGGGCTAAGAGACGCTGGTCGGGTGCCGTAGTCTGCTTCTCACCTAAGGCAGAACAAGAACTCATATATTCCTAGTTCCCTTGAACCACTTCTGGCTCTCTGCTGTTTTATTAGGGCATGTTGAATACAGTGATGCAATATATAGGGAGCGCAATGGCTCAAAGCTTGTCAGCTCCCATTCCTTACCTCAGCTCCTGCCCACCTAGCACTTTGAAAGCATGCAAATACAAGTAGATAAATAGGTACCACTTCGGTAGGAACAGCATTCTATGTGCCTTTGGCTGGCCAGATGACCACGAAAATGTCTTCGGACAAGGCTGGCTCCTTGGTTAAGAAACAGAGATGAGCGCTGCCCCTTAGACACGACTGGGACAGGGGAAACCTTTACCTTTAAATACAGTGATTTACGAATTCCTGTGTTCCTTTTTGTGACTTCTCCCTCCCTCAGACCTGAAGCCTCGTGGAGTGGCAGTAAATCTCATCCCAGGGCTGCCAGCTTACATTTTGTTCATGTGCGTTCGCCACGCCGACTACCTTAACGATGATCAAAAAGTGAGATCCTTGCTGACTTCTACGATTAACGGCATCAAAAAAATTTTGAAGGTCAGTTTACGGTTTCAATTGAAATGTCACTCCGGAGTTTATTAAAAATACTGTTGATGAGCTCTGTATCATACGGACTCTGTCATGAAAACGCGATCAGCAACTAACGTATTTTTCTGTTAGAATAATAAAGGACAGCCTAGCCCCGTGATGGTGAACCTATGGCACACGTTTCACAGGTGGCACGCAGAACCATTTGTGCGGGTATGCGAGCCACAGCCAAACTTACCTGCACTGCGCACGTATGTGCCTCCCAGCTGGTTTTCAGCCTGTTTGAGGCCTTCTTCGGCCTCCCAGAGGCTCGAGGGAAGCCGCTGCAGGCCAAAAAACAGGCCCATTTCGTCACTTCTGGTACTTCCAGTTTCGTCACTTCAAGTATTTGGAGGCCGAAAAATAGGCCCATTTTTCGGCCTCCAAAGGCTGCAGAGGCTTCCCTTGAGCCTCTGGGAGGCCGAAAATCAGCTGGGAGGTGCATGCATGCAAAATGCAGCTAAGGGGGAGTGTGTTGCATGTACATGCGCAGGGGGGGACACATTGCATTGTGGGTGCCGGCACACGCGCACTTACGGCACACCACAACAAAAAGGTTTGCCATCACTGACCTAGCCTCATCTCCATTCATGGCACAGATTCTGTGATGACCTGTAGTCTCTCAAAATAACCCAAAACATACATTAAAGTCCAGTAATGCCTTCAACTCAACCTCACTGTTTTATTAGGCACAGTTTAAAGTCACAAAAGTAAATATATTATGAGGCAAAAGGAAACCCAAAACAAACTGCATTGATGAGAGTTCCGAAGCAAACCAAGATAATTAATCATACATTCCAGGAAAATAACCGGGGAGAGTCCATGGGAAGAACGCCAACAAAGATAAACCTCATTCAAAGGAAGCACTAAATTTGACTCCAGCAATTCTGGCTATGCAGTTACAAACTTATATACATAGCTCCCAGCTGCAAGCCACGAGGAGGAACGTGGTAATCTCCCGAGTAGACCTCGCTTTTCCCTGATCCTCTCCTCTCTGCGTGCCCTAGGATGGATAGGGGATGGGCCTGGGTCCTCCTCTGACTGCTCAGCCGGCCTCTGCCCTTCCCCAGCCTCCTCCACCACCTCTGGAGCCACACTTTCACTCCCTGTTGGCTGTTCCTCCTCTTCCTCAGAGTCAGTCTCCACCAGGGGCATGACAGATTCCATGATGCAGAAATGGATTCAAAAATGGATTTAAAAAAAGGCAACTGGACTTTCGTTTTTTCCTCGAAGACATTTCGCCTCTCATTCAAGAAGCTTCTTCAGCCCTGACTGAACCTTCCTGGATGAGAAACGAAACGTCTTCAAGACAAAACGAAAGTCCAGCTGCCTTTTCGTGACCTGGATGACTGAGAACTTCCAGTCAAAGAGAGGCACACAGAACCCGGTAGAAGTGCTGCTGTACCTTTTATATTTTGTAAAAGAAATGTTCCATGGTCAATAATCTTGTGTTTTAAACCTCCTTTAATGCACGCTGCCTTTTCATTATTATTTCGTATTTTTTTGCTTTTAGAAAAGAGGCGATGACTTTGAAACGGTCTCCTTCTGGCTGTCCAACACATGCCGATTTTTGCACTGTTTGAAGCAGTATAGCGGTGAAGAAGTAAGTTCTCCGTTTTGGTTTATTTCCATTGGTGAAAGCACTTTGAAGGTCTGAAGTGGGAGTGAGTCTCATTCCTCTAGCAGGCTTAAAGAAAGTTAGCCACTGTGATGACCCGGGGTGTGGCACAAAAGCAACGAAGTCACAAGAGTAGGTAAAATCCCTTTAATAACTGCAACTTGGCCCCCAATGTCCAGTTGTCATTGGCTGGAGAAAAAACTCTGGCAAGAACAGTTTTTAAAGGGAAGAAATTCAGTCCGAACCCAAAGTACATCTAAATTATAAATAAAACCAACACAAACCACACTGCAGCAATTAATGAAACAGGGCAGGATAAGGAATTACAGACTTCAAAAGATAATGAAACACACAGAGTTGGGAGGACGCCGGAACCCAGATAAGACTAGACAAACAAAGATAATTCACGCTTTGCTTCCAGCAAGGTGCTGTGCGCAAACACCCTTGTTAAATCCTGTTTTCCCAGCTGCAGCTAATGAAGGGAATCAGGGCCTTTTTCTCCACCGTAACCCACGTTGCTCCCTTATCCGTTCCTCCCTGCGTGTCCTAGGATGAAGAGAGGGTGGGCCTGGGTCTTCCTCTGAATGCCCAGCCGGACTGTGCCTTTCCCCAGTTTCCTCCACAACCACTGGAGCCACACTCCCACTCCATATCAGCTGTTCGACCTCCCCCTTGGAATCAGATTCCAACAGGGTCATGACACCCACACTGTTCTTCACCCAAAGGATTTTTTTTAAAGAAGTCATTATCCTCCTCACCTGTTTGAATGCGACAGCATAAAATACATTAATGTAAAAAAAAAAATTCTTTCTCTCTCTGCCTTCAGGGGTTTATGAAACATAACACCACTCGTCAGAACGAACATTGCCTGACTAATTTCGATCTTGCTGAGTACAGACAAGTATTAAGCGACCTGGCCATCCAGATTTACCAGCAACTCGTTCGAGTTCTAGAGAATATTTTGCAGCCCATGATTGGTAAGGCGAAAGTGAAGGACGTGAGAGAAAAACCAGTGGAGATTTTTTTGGTGGGGCGGGGGGTGTGTGTTTCTCATTAAGAAAGTCATTTTCATCGTTTGGATTTTTCTCTGATAATGTCCATCAATATTACTATGCAATGAAAGAATTTTGTTTTGTGTCAATTGTGTAAGCCGAGTTCAGAGGTTAATTTTGCTACGTGCTAATGCAATCCTAAATTGCATTAACAAACGGATATGATCAAGATCAAGTGAGGTACTAATACCACTCTATAAAGCCTTAGTAAGATCACACCTAGAGTACTGCATCCAGTTTTGGTCACCACACTATAAAAAGATGTTGAGACTCTAGAAAAAGTGCAGAGAAGAGCAACCAGGATGATTAGCAGACGAGGATAAAACGTTCAATGAACTGGGCTGGGCTAGTCTAGTAAGGAGAAGGACCAGGGGAGACAAGATAGCGGTCTTCCAATATTTGAGGGGCTGCCACAGAGAGGAGGAGGAAGGGGTCAAGCTATTTTCCAAAGCACCTGTAGGCCAGACAAGGAACAATGGATGGAAACTGAACAAGGAGAGATTTAACCTGGAAATAAGGAGAAACTTTCTGACAGTGAGAACAATCAACCCATGGAACAGAAGTTGCCTTCAGAAATTGTGGGAGCGTCATCACTTGAGAGTTTCAAGAAGAGACAGGACTGTCATTTGTCAGAAATGGTGTCGGGTCTCCTGCTTGGGCAAGGGGTTGGACTAGATGACCTACAAGGTCCCTTCCAACTCTGATTATCTGTTATGCTTAGGGTTATTAAGCAAATCAAGCAGTGGCTGTCTATAGCTACTACAGGTAGTCCTCGACTTACCACAGTTCATTTAATGACTGCTCAAAGTTACAGTGGCGCTGAAAAAAGGTCTTATCATATTTCATGCTGATGACCATTTCTGCACCCCCATAGTCAAGTCATCAAAATTCAGACGCTTGGCAACTGACTCATATTTACAACTGTCTCACCTAGCAGCCGAAATTTTGGGCTCAACTGTGGTCGTACGTCAAGGACTACCAGTATTTATGATGTCTGTGCCCTGCTTACAGGGCCCAGCACAGCTGTCTGTTGAGAACTGGCCGACGCCAAAGAGGTTTTCTGGTTCTTAAGAGCCACTTACGGACTTTCCAACAGTAGCTAGTCTGTGCAGTGCTTGAGTAACTCTCCTTGAGGTGGCTTGTCCTATTCCAGGTTTATCTTTGGCCATTTGGAGAAGACTTGCTGGTGCGGTGGCCTAGAGGTGGAGCTCTCACCTCACAATCAGGAGGCTGGGAGTTCGATCCTAGGGAGAGACGGAAATTTCTCTCTCTGGGTACAATGAGAATGTATCTGCTGGGGGGAAAAAACCTCCGCATTGGTGACAGGAAGGGCATCCGGCCAGCAAACAGTCAGCTCCATTCAGTTGCCCAGACATCACCTCGCAAGGGGTTATAGAGTCATTAAAGGAATATGATTTGGTCAAGACTTGCCTGTTTCAGTAGATTTTTTGGGGGGTTAGTAATGAACTGGACATTTGCTTTCATTTTAGTTTGACGTGTTCCTGTGCCACAGTTGTTTTCTCGTTAACGGTGTCCTTACTTCCTTATTTTCAATTTTTTTAAGGAATATTTGTCATCGTTTATCCCTGCTTCATTTGTTTCGGAGTTATTCCTCAGTTGAGTTAATGTGACCCCCTTTTCTCAGTTTCAGGCATGTTGGAGCACGAAACCATCCAAGGAGTGTCGGGGGTAAAACCCACCGGCCTTCGAAAGAGAACCTCTAGCATCGCCGACGAAGGGACCTACACCCTGGATTCCATCCTCCGTCAGCTGAACACCTTCCACTCCATCATGTGCCAGCACGGCATGGACCCTGAACTGATCAAGCAGGTGGTCAAACAGATGTTCTACATCATTGGGGCCGTGACCCTCAATAACCTTCTGCTGCGGAAGGACATGTGCTCCTGGAGCAAAGGAATGCAGATCAGGTGGGGGAGATCTCTTCTCTTTCCGAAGATCTTAAGTCCTTTGGGATCCATTTCTTGGCTGAGCAGGGGGTTATTTTGAGTCAGCTCTGTTCTTAACCTGCAGGTCTTGCTGGGCTGAAACATTTGTTTACCAAGCAGGCAGGTCTCTAGCTGTGAAGGTTAGCCTGCCATATTTCTGTGCAGAATGAATGAAGGATGCACGGATGTGTATTTCTGAAAGCATCTCTCTCGGATAAACAGTCACTAAACAGGGCAACTGTTAAGCAAAGGGTGCCTGTAGTTTGAACTCTAACGTTGTTCTGACCCAACTGGGATCCCAAAGAGCAAAGGCAGCAGCCCCCACCTTTTAAGGTTTAATAACGAATTCTGTTCCTTTCCACTAATTAGCTCTGACAAGAAAGAGCCTTGCCAATTTGTTAGTCAAGGCTGCCAAAAACCCAGAGATAAGGACTAATTTACAAGATTATCCAAACATGAACTAAGTTGTCCGCAAGTTGAACTTCAGAGCTTCTTTGCTGTCTGCAAAGAACGCTTTTCCAAACCTGGCTTTTATCCTCTTGAGGGAGGGGCCATTACCTTGCAGCCTTACTCCCGAGTCGCCTGTGCTGCTGTAACTGCTCTCTCCTACGATCAATCCTGTGTTTATGTGCACTTGGCACAGGCTCCTCGGGAACCTCTTCATCACTGCTGCCAGCCCCCACAATCTCTGAAGGCAGCAGTCCACTCCCTGATGGTCCTGGCCCCTCATCTGAGTCCTCACTCTCCTCAGCCATCCGCACCTGCTGCCGGCTAACCGTAACAAATGTGATGCTGTAAATGGGATACCCTGACAAATAACTTTCTTTTCGTATGCTGATTCATAATAATAGTAATGATCATCGATTACATTTAACTGCCGCCTGATTCTTGGCTGTTCTTGGTAACTTACAAATTGTTAGAAATGGGGAAAAAACAACAACAAAGGAACAGAGAGGTCAGAGAAAAAGTCTATTAACTATTTAAAAATCAGAATTCCAGAACAGACCAGTATGTTTTTCTATCTGAATCAAAACCTTGTCGTCCCCCCCCGCTAACTGAACACAGCTCAATGGGAAACATTTCCCTCTATCAAATTTCACGTGAAGTACCAGAAAAAGTAGGAATTAGGGAAATGTTCATTCCTTGTTTCGTCTTCTAAAGGTATTCTGAGCATTCTTGACCACAACAAGGAGCTGCTCTTTCCCTCGTAACGAACTAGTTTTGTTAATGATTAACAGGATTGAAGGGCTACTGAGCAAGCATGCCTCGAGAAAACAATTTCCACTTAGGCAGACTGACTTTAAAAAGTTGTGAAAGGTTTTTGATTGAATTATTATTTTTTGTTTCCCAAAACCCATCAACCCCGCAGGTACAACGTAAGCCAGCTGGAAGAATGGCTTCGTGACAAAAACCTGATGACCAGCGGTGCAAAGGAGACCCTGGAGCCCTTGATCCAGGCTGCTCAGCTGCTGCAAGTAAAAAAGAAGACCGAAGAGGACGCAGGCGCCATCTGCTCTATGTGCCACGCATTGACTACCGCCCAGGTAACCCTCTTCCTGGACAAGAGCAACGGAGATGATTAGGGGACTGGAGGCTAAAACGTAGGATGACCTGTTGCAGGAATTGGGTGTCAACTCATAAAACATTTCTAGGGTTGCCCTGAAGTAGGGGGTGGGGGGGAGAAATTTGGAGGTGCAGCGGGGCAGTTTAAAACCGAAAGTGCATCCCATTCTTATCTTGCAAAGATTGTAACTAAGTGACCGGAGTTTCTGCCCCCAAAAATCTCTTAATTGGAGAACGTGATTGATGACTCTCGGCTATGAAGGGGTTTCAGCTGGAGAATATGAATTATGATACACCCAGAAAGGTTGGGGGGAGGGGAAACAGGGTCATAGGTGATAGTAAATTATGTGTCCCAGAATCGGCTTCACACGGGTCATGCAGGCACGTTTGTTCCTAATAAATCCTTCGAAGTTTTTGAAGCTTGGCTCGAAGTCCAGGGGTGTCAAGCTCAATTTCATGGCGGGCCGCATCGAGGTTGTGTTTGTGACCTTGGTGGGCTGGGTGGGGAGCATGGCCAGCGTGACATCACTTGGGTTGGGGAGGCGCCTGCGTTGGCCCAAGGGCTCTGCCAGTGAAAAGGGGACCCCAAGCTTCGTTTTTGGTTGGGACGACCTCCTGTAACCCTCTGCCGGCAAAAACGGAGCTCGGGGGGTCCTACACGCAGCCCTCGCGAGCTCCATTTTTGCTGGCAGAGGAACCGCTGGCTGGTCCTTTGCTGTTTCCAGGGCCAGATTTAAGAACCCTGGATTCGGGCCCTGGGCCTTGAGTTTGACACCCCTGATCTAGTCTAATAAAGAGAAGGACTAGGGGTGACATGATGGCAGTGTTCCAATATCTAAGGAGTTGCCACACACAGACGAGGGAGTCAAGCTATTCTCCAAAGCACCTTAAAGGCAGGACAAGAAGCAAAGGGTGGAAACTAATCCAGGAGAGAAGCAACTTAGAACTAAGGAGGAAATTCCCTGACAGTTAGAACAATTAATCAATGGAACAACTTGCGTCCAGAAGTTCTGAATGCTCCAACACTGGAAGTTTTTAAGAAGAGATTGTACAACCATTTGTCTGAAGTGGTGTAGGGTTTCCTGCCTAAGCAGGGGGTTGGACTAGAAGACCTCTAAGGTCCCTTCCAACTGCATTATTCTGTTATACCACCCTGGCTGAGTTGACTGCACGCTTCACTTCTCTGTGCCTTTTGCCATTTTGCTCTTCCGGTGGAATTCGCGTTCACTGCTTGCTCAGCTCAGCAGGGCGAACCATAATAAAAATTCAAAGATTGAAAAGGAGGAAGCTTTGCAAACCCCTCTGCCGAATGCAGCCAACATGAAAGACAAAGGTCTCCGTTTTGGGTCCAGGATTTATTTCACGGAGAAGAATAGAAAGGCGCTCTTTGTTCTTTTAGAGGGAAGGATTTCTTTTTAATCCTTCGGAACGGAGCGCGATGTCTGTTTGGCACGATTGTGACCACTTGCATTCCAACGTTGCTCTCCACTGAAACAGGATAGACCGCTTGAAAGACTGTGCTTAGCAACGATGATTGGTTTGTTTTTTTTAAAGATCCTACAAAGTGATTTAAGATTTCAAGCTGAATGTAGATTTTATCTTAGATTACAGCAGGGGGTTCCCAAACTTGGCGACTTTAAGACTTGTGGACTTCAACTCCCAGAATTCTGGGAGTTGAAGTCCACAAGTCTTAAAGTTGCCAAGTTTGGAGACCTCTGATTTAGAGCGATCCTATTGCAATCAAACCATGATTAACGTTTCCCGTGACTTAAATTTAAAACATTTGTTGGGGGTAAATAGCAAGCATCTGTTAGGATTACCTTCTCCTTTTTTTCTTTTAGATTGTGAAAGTGTTGAACTTATATACTCCCGTTAATGAGTTTGAAGAAAGAGTGTCTGTGTCTTTTATCCGGACAATACAGGTAAATTTTTATTTTCTTGTCTCACGGGTGGTATCTACTGATATTGGAAGTGTGGTAAGAAGGACCATCCTACCTCCAAAGACTTGGCTTAGTTTTTTGGGGGAAAGGTGTGAGTGTCTAAGAAAATGTTTTCATATTAATGGAAGCAATAGGTCCGTGTTTATGGATCCTTTGGGAAGAGGAATGAAAAGTTTTCCCAGGCACTTTCTTGCACACTCAGCTGGTAGGAACAAGGACAACAAACATTTGTCCTTTATCAATAAATTGAGGCGAAATTGTATTAATGAAAACATTCAAGAACAGTGTACAACAACCACAGGCAATCTATGAAAACTGTCAACTCAAAAATATTTCTCTGGTGTTTTAGAGTTGCCAGCAGAAAGGGAAGGGGGAAAGTATTGCATTCTTTAAATGCTTCATAGATCATGTCTAGGCGACCGAAGCTTCTGGCACGCAAGATTATTATTAGGGAGCATGATTGATGACTCTTGGCTATGGACGTGTCCCATTGGAGAATATACCTCCAGGGAGTGGGGAAGACCAGGGTCAAGAGTGAAATGAATGATGTGTCTCAGAGTCTGCTACAGCCAGGTAGCACCAGCATGTTCACTCCTACTAAATCTTCTTTAAACTCTGAGAGATGTGGCTAGACTCATGATTTGAATGGGGGTGGATGCTGGAGCCCTGATGAAAATGTTGCTTTCTAAGCTCGTGCCTTCAAAAAGAGTGTTTAATATCTATCAGCGTTTATGGTAAATTCACTGCAGATTTACTTTCAAACAACATCTTGTCTTTCGTTCTTTTGAAAAATAAGAATAGAATTGGGTTTTTTAAAAATGTATATAATTCAAACAATCTTGGGTAGAATGTCCACCTGGGTACAGGTTGTCCTGGGCTTATGACCCCACTTGAACTCCAAATTTCTGTTGTTAAGTGAGACATTTTTAAACTGGGTTTTGCCCCAATTTAGGACCTTTCTTGTCTCCGTTGCTAAGTGAATCACTGCAGTTGTTAAGTTAGTAACCCGGTTGTTAAGTGAATCTTGCTTCCCCATGGACTTTGCTTGTCAGAAGGTCACAAAAGGGGGTCACGTGAGACCCCGGGACACTTCATCCATCATAAATGCGAGTCGATTGCCAAGCATCTGACCATGTGACCATGGGGAATGCTGCAACGGTCATAAAAAACGTGAAAAACGGCCACCACTCACTCTTTTTCCAGTGCCGTTGTAACTTTGAACAGTCCCTAAGAAGAACTGTTGCAAGCCGAGGACTACCTTTATTTAAACAAGACTGTCAACTAAAGAGATACTCCTTTGGTCTTTTTAGCTGCCAGAAAAAGAGAGTGGGAAAAAACAAGTCATTCCTTAAATGCCTAGATAATCAACTCAGCATCCTAAAGTTGTTGGAGCATAAGAAGGTTATTGGAGAGCGTGATGGATGAATCTTGGAGACGGATGTGTCCTATTGGAGAAATCACATCCAGGGGGTGGGGGAAAGACCAGGGTCAAGGGGGAAATGTATGATGTAATTTAGTATATTGACTGCACCCAGCCACGCGCCAACATGGCAATTTCTAATAAACCAATTTACTTTTTCTGAGATGCGGCTAGAGACTTTTGCTTTGAATGAGGTGGATTTGTTGGAGCCCAAACCAAGACACTAACGTGATCCATTATTCTCTTTGCAGCTGCGTATGCGAGACCGGAAGGATTCTCCTCAACTCCTCATGGATGCTAAACATATTTTCCCCGTCACTTTCCCGTTCAGCCCTTCCTCTCTCGCGTTAGAAACTATCCAGATCCCAGCAAGTTTGGGTCTAGGATTCATCACTCGGGTCTGAACCCAAGGCCGAGGGAAGCTGTCAACCGCCCATTTCTACCCATAATCTCTTTAACGCTGAAAATAAATTGAGTTCAGAAGCCATTGGGGGTTTGGGGAGGAATGGCGGGAAGAGACTGGAAGGGAATCAAGTATGTGCTCTCAAACTGCATTGCAGAAAACTGGAATGCGTCGTCAACATTCTCTCACCACCGGAAGCTGATAGAAACCACTGCACATTTGTAGAAATTCACCCGTTCCGTGCTGAGGCCTACCTAAAGTTTTCAGGTTAAGAAAAATATTAGTACACACCTTAGTGTTTCTCTCTCTTCCACCCCTCCCGCTCCACAGTTGGTTGCAAGTTGTCTTATATTTGCCTTGTACGCCAAAATCAGCCTGTGACGGATAAACCGCGATGGGTTTTCCTTTTTCTTTTCCATATTAAGACCCCAAAATTATCATGTGCATCTGGTGGCAGAAATTACAATTGTGGGAAGAGGAGTCTTCTCAGTTTTAACGGTTCTGATAATCCCTATAATCTGTATTTTACACGTACGCTTTTTTTTTTGGTAGAAAACAGTCTGTGTCTCCACTGAGTGGAACGGCGTCATTCCAGTGCAATGGTGTGAGTGCGTTACCTCCAATCCATAATGTGTTTCTACGTTAAAGCTCCTTGTAAGGCATTTCAGCATATTTAAGTGACAAGTGATTTGCCAGTTTAATCACTGATCAGCCAGGTGTGATTTTCCAGAGAAGGATGGAAATATTAGGGGTAGCTTCTGTGTATGTGTATATAAACACAGACACACATATACATGTATAAATATATATATTTCAAAGACCTGAAAATTTAACAGAGACAGACAACATACAGTATCACTGATCAGGCATTTTGCCTGTACAAACCATAAAAACCATTGAAATAAATAGAAATAGTCATACTCTTAGAAAGCACCATTCATTAGGGCAAGGTTAAATAAGTTTTTTTTTTAATAGGTTTCAACCTTAGAGATAATTGATCAGGTCAATTGATTGCCTCCCTATTTATGTCAGGGTGTGACATAAATGATGAATTAATGAAAAATATTTTGATTTACGTTCTGGTACAATAGAGCTGCTTGTTAGTACTGTTTCAAACCATATCAGAAGTGTCGCAGTCTGTGGTGTTCTTTTAAATGTACAATAATTCTTAAGGAACAGAAATGCAGGTTTATAAAATCACTTTAACTTTTAATAGTCTGGTCTTTTAATAAGGTTTATGCCAGTGTCAAGAAGCATATAAGTAGTAACAGGAAATGATAACTTAAGCACAATCTAAGAAACCTGTTTTCTAAAGTCAAAAGAACCAACCCAACAATATTATGTTTTATATTTATTTATTGTTTTGGTATATGTTGCTTTTTGTGTTTTATTTGCCAGATGTGTAATGAGAGTGTGTAATATTTATTTTGGAGGTGGGGAAGAGGTTTTTTCCTTTATAGGGAAAGAGTTCATCTTAAATGCGCCTCAAACATTTAATCCTGGAAAAGATAGTATTCCCCTACCATTAGCACCACTCCCAATCTTACAATTTTCTTAAAAGCTTGCTACACATTCCTTTTTTAAAAATGTAATACTATCCCTGATTTGGACCTAGTTTATTAAACAAAAGGAAATATTCATTTTCTGTTTCCATGGGAACATTTCATTTAGACACATTATGAATACAATCTGATGAAAAGATTTTGCCGAAATCTCTCAGGCTGTTGATAGAAAAGTTGTCATGATTTTCCTCAGTGTGAAACTGACATTTTGAAATATTTGTGGACCTTCACTTAAAGTTCCCCAGGCTCCCTTAAAAAAAAAATACAGGTACGGTCAGTGATGATCAGAAATACAAAAGATGACATTACATATCCCGAGACTGCCATGTGCAATATTTTAATTTATCCTAACAATTGAATGATGTTTATTTTCAAACATATCTCTGCTGTAAAATGCACATTATTAAATTGGTCTAGTCCTGGACTTAATTTCTCTGCACCTAAAAGATGCTGTCACTTGAAACAGGTTTAAATAGGTTTTCATGTGCGAAAGAGATGTGACTGACAGGGACATTGTTGAGGTAAATAAAAGAGGCCTGTTTTGGGGGGCCTTCCCCATTTTTTTTCATTTTTTTTATTGTGGGAAGGGAAGCAAATGCTCTGATTTTTTTTTTAAAAAAAAAGAAATATTCAGGTACTCAAGTATTGCCTTTAATACATGTTCTTTATTTATGATAATTAATAGGTCTTTACTTGAAAATGTGCATTTTCTTTTATAACTGGCACTATGTTTACAAAAGTGACTAAGAGAGTGTGTCCCTCCTAGGATTATTTTAAAATGCTCTATTCAAAGGTACACTTCTTCTGGCTCTGGCCAGTTGGGGCTTGATACCACAAAGGAGCTGAAAGTTGAGATCCTAGAGTGGCCATTTCCACCCTAATGGCTTCCTAAATGATCTGGACTCTATTCTCATAATCTCCCAGCCACAGGTGTAAATTAGTCAATTACCTGTTTGTTGTGTGGTCAGTTTCTGTGGGTGTGTGGTGTGCAGTCAAACAATAGGCGTCCAAAACACCTTTCTTAGAGAAGGTAAAAATACAAAAGAATAGTTTTGATCAGTCATCTTTAGGGCAATTATGGAGCATCAAAGAACTTTTCGGAGATGCTGGATCTGCTTTGCTGAACTGGGGACACCATTTGGCATTGGCGATTGCCTTGGGGGTGTTATCTTCCCCCCCCCCCACCGCCCAAGTTTTACACCCATGCTCCTAGCGAGATTTGCGGATTTGCCACACTAGTTGTGGATTATGAGAGTTCATGTTCAGAATCTTAGATGGCTACTCAGATGGCAAAGTACACTAAACTTCTCACTGGATTCTTAGCATACTGCACAACAGATGTGTCCAACTTTGACAAAGTTTAAGACTTGTGGACTTCAATGCCCAGAATTCCCGAGCCAGTCATGCTGCCTGGGGAATTCTGGGAGTTTGAAGTCCACGGGCCTTAAAATAGCCAAGGTTGGACATCCCTGCTGCATAATGAAAAGGCTGTAGCAGAAATTATGTAAGGGGACAGCTCTGCTTTTCAAAGCTTAGCAGCCCAATTAGTTTCCACTACTGGAAGCCTGCTTTTTCATTTCAACTGAATAACTTGTTTTTTCAAGAATTTGACAATTCCAAAAGCGATGATGACATCGTTTAGATATATGGTTTTTAATTTTGTGTTTTATTTGTATAAAAGCCTTATTGTATCTTGTTTACTAATAAGGGCGATGGATGCCTGTCGGCATTATCCTCCGACTGTGTAATCTAATTAAATATATCTTTCTGTCACATTAAAACCGAATGCTGCTTTCCATGTTTGAAAGGAGTTCCGAGTTTAACTGTAATTCATCCAACCCTTTACATATCAGTATTTTATGTGCACTTTTTCTGGGTCTAATATTTTACTGTTACTTGCTAGAAAACCAGCTGCTTTCAAGTTAGAATTTGTAGCATCTAACACAATTCGAATTTTGCTTATTTTTTTCCCCACCTTTAAAACACAATCATGTTATTTTAGTGTGGACGTGTTGCCATCTCTTATTTTTAACTGATATCCTATGATTTCCCATTCTCCCCAAGCGTGCTTTTGAGACGTATAGACCCAAAATATTCCTTCCAATATTACCTCATTAGGTTTCAGGTAGTTTTTGCTTTTCTTCCAGCGGCTCCTACAATGGAATCTTGCGATTGGAAGAATGTTCCTTGCTAGTCTTGAACAATTTTTGTTTTACGGAGTCTTGCAATCCCTTTAAAGCCCCTAAGAAAGTTGCAAGTAAGGATTAAATGCACTGTATTCAAAACATGCTTGCTTTGATCACACAGCCTTTTTTTCTTGCTTGTGCTGGGCCTGTTTGTTGGTTGCCCAACTCCCAGGATGTCCCAAGAGGGCTGGAGGCATTGATTTGTCTGTTCCGCATGTACAACGCTTTGTGCATCAGATATTGGTCACAATAAATTTGCACTATTCATAATAGGTCTTTCCTGCTGATATAAAGCTTTTGTGGGGCAGGTTGTCCCAGAACATCAACCTCACCCACAGCAGATTTTAGCAAAATAAACCACAATTACAGGTCTACACACAGATATAGAGTATTCTTGATCCCAATCACGTTTTTTTTTCTCAAAGCAACGCTTTTCAGTTAGTTTACTATCTCAACCCACTGTTTCTTTTTTTTCTTTTGAGACTTTCAAAACTGGACACATTTCAACTGTTGTTGTTTTTTCCTTTTGTAAATCGCTGGATCATTCTCCTTTTAAACTTGCAATTCCTTTTGAAGCAAAAACAACAGGGTTTGAGGTCTTTTACCCACTAGCCGTAGATAGAAACCAAAATGTTTAATCTGAATGACTTAAGCTTGGAATTGTCATGGTGTCTGACATAATAAATGTATGCTTCGTAAATGCTGTATCATAGAAGAAATGTCCAAATAAAAGGAAACGCTAAAAAGTCTTTATTCTTCGGTCTCTTGTATGAAAGGTTATTTGTTGGAAGGATGAATTCAGCAATAATGTAAGATATTACGGTATCCTATCCATTAACTTATCCCAGTGTGCGTTGGGTCCAATTAATGGCTGCCCCTATGAAAATCTGTCCTTTAAAGTTGCTTTTGAAAAGTCCTATATTCCAAAATGCCATCACTTGCATTGGATACCTGCATTTTGCCCCCAGCCATTTCTGCATCGAAAAGTACACAAAAGATGGTGACAATGGCCTTTGTGTTTTTTTAAAAGGGGGTGCACGTAAAAACACCCCCAAAGCCAGGAGGGAGCGATAGCTTTTAGGCTACAGGTACCTACATATTTGGTATGCAGAACATCTGGACTAATTTTGGATACTTGTCAGAACTTCAGACATGATGGTCCTGAGCAATTCAAAAATGTGCATACTTTTTTGTGCCAGTTTGCTGAGGCGCGGGGGGAGGGGAGGGGAGTGGCAGGGGAGGTGATAGGCCAGCATTGCTGCTAGAGGCCACTTATGTGGTGTATAAATATTATGTGGTGGTGACCCTTTGAGAGCTGGATGCAACGGAATTTCATTTTAATGTATGCCAATTAGAGTACATTCAAAGTGATAATAAAGTTATCTCTCCATATCTATCTACATCCATCCATACACCCATGTCTGTCTCTTTTTCTCTCTAAATCACTCTACATCCATGTCTGTCTGTCTCTCTCATTCTATCTCTACATCACTCTACATTCCTATCTATCTGTCTATTTTCCATCCATCCACTCATCGACCCATCCATCCACCCATTACCTATCTACCTACCTATCTTATCTATCTCCATCCATCTATACACCCATGTCTGTCTTTCTATCTGTCTCTTTCTCACTCTATCTACATCACTCTACATTCATATCCTGTCTGTCTGCCTGCCTGCCTGCCTGTCTGTCTACCTACCTACCTACCTACCTACCTACCTATCTTTCTGTCCATCCATCCATCCACCCATTATTCATCTAATCTGTCTCCATCCATCTATTCACCCATGTCTGTCTGTCTATCTGTCTCTTTATCTCTACATCACTCTACATTCATATCCTGTCTGGCTGTCTGTCTATCTTCTGTCCATCCACTCGTCCATCCATCCACCCATTATTGATCTATCTCCATCCATCTATACATCCATGTCTGTCTTTCTATCTGTCTCTTTCTCACTCTTATCTCTCCACATCATTCTACATTCATATCTATCCATCCATCTACTCATTATCTACCTATCCCATCCTATCCTATCCTACCCTTTCCACCCACCCCTACCTGTTCGCCTGTCTGTCTCTCTCCTCTCCTTACCTAGGTTCACGTGTGAATCCACAACCCCCTGGGTTGGAGACGGGGAGTGGAGCTGGCAGGCAAAGCCAAGCTCTGGAGATCCACTCAGGATAAAAGCAGCGGCCACCGGGGTCCTGCCGGGGAGACCCACCCACCCCTCCTTTCCATCTCCCCCCTCCCCCGCGGAGGGGGCCCGGCCGTCCCGAAGGCAGCTCCCTCCTCGGAGGCGGCCAGCCAGCAAACAAACGTGGCGCTCCGGCTGGGAGGCGGCGGCGCGGAGCCCCACCTCCGGCCGGCGAGAGCGGAGCAAGGGGCAGGGCGCTCACCTTCCCCGCCGCCGCCGCCGCCGCGATGGCGCTGGCCGACCTGTACACGCAGGTAGGAGGCAGAGGCGCCGCTCCGCCTTGCGGGGACCCTCCCGCCGGGGTCTCCTCGCTCAGCCCCGGGAAGGCTCCGGCTGCCGGTGCCGCGGCCGTCCCCGCCAGCTGGCGAGAAGCGGCCAAAAGGCCGGGCGTGCCCCGGCGGAGCCATCCGGGGTGGAGGAGGAGGAGGCGGCCGCCGCGGCAGGTGGGACGGAGCCGGGAGGGACGTTTGGAGCGGCGCTCGACGCTGCGCCGCGGGCTGGGAACGCCGAAGGAAGGCCGTTCGACCCCCCAAAGGCTGCTTTGCACCCCGGAGTTTGACCCTGCGCTCTCCCCCGCTCTCTCCCCTTTCTTTCTCTCCTCCCTCCCTCCTTCTTTCCTCTATCTTCCTCCTTCCACCTTCCCCCTCTTCCTTCTTTCCTTCCTTCCTTCCTTCCCCTCTCTCTCTCTCTCTCTCTTTCCTTCCTTCCTTCCTCTCCCTCCCTCCCCTCTTTCTTTCTTTCTTTCTTTCTTTCTTTCTTTCTTTCTTTCTTTCTTTCTTTCTTTCTCTCTCTCTCTCTCTCTCTCTCTCTCTCTCTTTCTCCCTCCCCTCCTCTTTCTTTCTTTTCTTTCTTTCTTTTCTTTCTTTTTTTTTTTTATTTCTTTTGATTTGTCAATCGCTTACAAGATCATAGGTATAAGTATATACATAGTTATGGTATTCAGCTTTGTTCAGGTATTTTCCCACTTTTAAAGCACAACTATAATGACGTGGGAAAATACCCGAACAAAGCTGAATACCATGCATATAAATACCCGCAAAAACTTAAGAAAACATATATACATAGTTATGGATACATGAAATGGGTACATATAAGAAAAAGAAACAATAGGACAGGGATGGTAGGCACGTTGGTGCACTTATGCAGGTCCCCTACAGCCCTCTTAGGAAAGGGGTGAGGTCAATAGTAGCCAGTCTAAGTTTAAAGTTTTGGGGGTTTGGGGAAGAAACCACAGAGTCAGGTAGAGTGTTCCAGACATTGACCCCTCTGTTGCTGAAGTCGTATTTCCTGCAATCGAGTTTGGTGCGATTAACCTTGAGTTTGTATCTATTGTTTGCTCTTGTATTGTTGTGGCTGAAGCTGAAGTATTCATTGACAGGTAGGACATTGCAACGTATGATTTTATATACCATACTTAGATCAGACAGAAGACGACCTAATTCAAGGTTTTCCAGATCTAGAATTTCAAGTCTGGTGGCATAAGGTATTCTGCAACGAGTAGAGGAGTGGAGAACTCTTCTTTCTTTCTCTCTCTCTTTCTCCCCGCTCCCACCTCCCTCCCATCCTCGCCCTCCACTTTCTTTTTTCTTTCTTTCTTTCTTTCTTTCTTTCTTTCTTTCTTTCTTTCTTTCTTTCTTTCTTTCTTTCTTTCTTTCTTTTCTTCCTTCCTTCTTCCTTCTTCCTTCCTTCTCTTCTCTTCTCTTCTTTCTTCTTCTTCCTTCCTTCCTTCCTTCCTTCCTTCCTTCCTTCCTTCCTTCCTTCCTTCCTTCCTTCTTTCCTCCCCTCTCCCCCTCTCTTTCTTTCTTTTGCCACCATCATCTCTATTTTTTCTTTTCCTGTTTCTTCCCCCCTTTTCAACGTTCTTCCTTTCCTGGGCCTGAGACCAGAGTCCTAGACATGGCTGGTCCAGTAAACCTTTTTCCAAAGTTGTTGTTTCACAAGCTGCAACAGGCTGACTTGCCTGGGCCCTTCAGTGGGCAGCCTCGGGGAAACTTTCACCCCGCACTCTCCCCTGCTTCCCAAATAAACCCATTTTTTTCCCTAACCTATAAATTAACTAAATGTGCTGTTTTCCCCCACATGCTAAACCAGGGAGGGGAAAACCTCTAACCAAGGTAGGGAGTCTTTGATATGTTGTGTGTGAATCCATCTCCTTAGCTTTTTACCTGACTTGATTACACATATTATGCAAATCTGGTTGTGCTTTAAAAACTCTCTCAAAGCAATTTCCACAATCTCTAATTTCAACAATATCGTTGTTGAATCCCAGCGAATCAGGCGTTAAATGGTAAATGAAGCCAGTTGGCAGAATGACTGAACTCCAAAAGCTGTCTGGAGTCCTTTGTTGACTTAAGGAGAGAAAGTTTATCCCATAATGCAGGAATCTCCAAACTTGGTGACTTTAAGACTTGTGGACTTCAACTCCCAGAATTCTCCAGCCAGCCATTCTGGGACTTCAACTCCACAAGTCTTAAAGTTGCCAAGTTTAAGGACCCCTGCCATTTGCTACTCTTTCCAGATTCAGAGATACTATAGGCAATCCTTGACTTACAACCTCTCATTTAGTGACTGTTTGAAATTACCACATTGAAAAAAGTGACTTACGACTGTACTAACACAACTATTGCAGCATCCCCCTGGTCAGGTGATCAAAAAATGTGGGTGCTTGGCAACCAGTGTATATTTATGACGGTTGCAGCATTCTGGAGTCGTACAATTACTATTTGTTACTTATCAGACCAGTATCTGTCAAGCAAACTCAAAGGGAGAAACTAGATTCACTTCACAATTGTGTGAGTCAGTTAATACCTGAAGCAATTTGCTTAACAACCATGGCAAAAAAAAAAAACCGATGGAAAAACTGGACATGACTTACTTAACAACTGCCTTGCTTAACAGGAGAAACAGTGATCCTAATTTTGGTTGTAAGTGGAGGATCACCTGTATGAAGGACCCACAGTGGTAGACGCACCTTGTGTAACTTGTAGAAACCTTTGGCAATTTCTTGCGTGAGTCCAAAAGCATGAATCACCTGCAGAATTGCTGTTACAGAATTATATACTTAAAAAATCAGGAAGTGCTTTTGCAGGATCTTAGAAAATCCTTGTAGAAAAAAAAATAAAGTACCCAGATGACCTCATGCTTGAAAGCTTCAGTTGTGTACTTGCTAGTTTTCATACAGGATGTGGTAATTCTCCAGTTTCAGACAGGGGTCATGTAACCTCTATATACTTTCTCCAGTCACTCCAGGAATTCTCCAGTTTGCGATGGTGAAGGGGGCGGGGGAAATTTGGGTGTGACTCAGCATGAAAGTAAACCTGTTGTATTTATTTGCAAGGCAGGTTCCCTGATTTGTAGATGGCTTGTCATATTTGCAGATGGAGGCGCCTGGAAGAGTCTGCTTCAAGATCAGATCAAGTTAACATATGTGACAAAAGAAGGAATTCTTCTTGCATTGCAATGTTTCAGCTCAAAAACCTCTTTTGTGCACAAATGCAAAGGTGCCACTTGTGCAAAGTCTCTTTCAGCAAGTGGACTTCAATCCACAGCGTGCGACGGTTTAGTACAGTGTTTTTCAAACTTGGAGTCTTGAAGGTGTGTGGACATCAACTGGCTGGGGAATTCTGGGAGTTGATTTCCACACGTTGCCATCTTTGGGAAACATTCGTTTAGTGTATGATATGAACTTAGCTATCTGTGCATTGCAGATTAAACATGGCACTTAACTAATATTTATTTCCAATATTGCCTAAGATTGATTATTTTTCTTCTTGCCTCTTAGGGGAATTTGTATTTTGTTTTATCCTTTTCTTGCTATTCTATTATTGTTCCCTTAGGTTTGTAAGAAGCCTTTTAAGTGAAGGCTACCATCCTTCTACCTTTTTTTAAACTGACCTCAACTCTTGCATCATTTGATAGTTGATTTTTTGCAAGCTAAAGGCTGTAATAAATAAAAAATATAACTGTATCTTAATTCCCTTTTTTCATCGTTAAGTTTACCCTTATATTATTCCAACCTGCTAAACATTTCCTTCTATGTGTAGCCCTTTTTAAATTTATTTTGATTCTACTGACTTACCGGTCTACACTTGCATTTCTTCTATAACTTGCTTTGTGTTGGTTAATGACTATAATGAAGGTTGATGATTATTCAAAGAATTAAAGAACCTTTAAAGCATTGTCCAGCCATATAACAGCTCAGTGACAATCATGGGATGTAAGAGGACAGAAAAAATCAATGAGGAAGAAAGAAACACAGATAGCGTCATACATCACTCTATGCTATTATACAGCTTGTTTGATTTTGCCTTAGCAAACTCCGAGCTCAGTTGCTATAAAACCAAACAATTTACAGCACATAGTGATGTCTTGTTCAAATCCAACCTAGTCATTCCACAGAACATTGTTGAAAGTGTGGCTTTGCACCAGGGGTGGGATTCTACCAGTTTGCACCTATTCGCTAGAACCGATTGTTAACAGTCTTAAGCAGTTGGGAGAACCGGTTGTTAGAAGAAATTACTGGTCTAATCCTGTAAGGAAGGCAGGAAGGAAACATTCTGGTGTTGTTTACAGAAACTGCCTCTCCGTTAACCCTTATTACATTCTTGGCAGGACTAGACTTCCTGTCTCAGGAACATCTCTGGAGTTTTTTTTCCTTTCCTTTGCTGGTACTTTGCTTGTGTGGAGTGACCATTCAAAGTTACAGTGGCCCTGAAAAAGGTGACTTTTGACCATTTTTCACACTTACGACTGTTGCAGCATCCCCACAGTCACGAGAGGCCAGGCGAGGAGATGCGTGCCTTGATGTGAGTGATATTGAGTTGGCCACACCCAGTCAATAACATGACCACCAAGCCATGCCCACCCAGTCACATGACCATCAAGCCACACCCACCATCTAAGCTACGCCCACAGAACTGGTTGTTAAAAATTTGAATCCCACCCCTGCTTTGCACACAATGAGTAACCGATCGATTGTAGCTATTTTTTCTTTTCTTTTAAAACTTTTCTAGTCAAGAACTTGGAGAGGGACGAATATCAACTCACTGGTGGAATGAGGAGGAATAAAATGGTTTAGATTGGAGTTAATCGAGAAGGACTTCCTTGTATAACTTGTTTCTCGGTCAAGTGATGGCAATAAACGGGCCAACAGATTATATAAACAAGGAAGGGAGCTTCCAATTCAGCATAAATGTAGTTTCTAGTCCTTGATTTACAACTGAAATTGGGACCGGAAGTACAGTCATTGCAGTCGTTAAGCAGATCACTATGTGACCAGACTCAATTTTATGACTTTTTTTGTGGCAGTTGTTAAATGAACCCACCAGCCATAAACTCATGGTTGGCTGGGGAAATTTAGGAGTTGAAGTTCACACATCTGTCAAGCTGTCAAGTTTGAGAAATGCTATACATGCTCTAGCATAGAACATGGTTGCACATGGGATTAATCCTCTATGCAGATGATAGTTTCTCGGCAAACCACTTTTCCCAACTTGGTGCTTTCCAGTCAACTACAGATCCCATCACTCCCTGCAAAACCAATGGGTAAAGTAAGAACCTTCTAATGTATCAACCCCTGATACAGTGATGTTTGAAGGGAAAAAGGCCTTTTCTACAATAGTAGACATTTGAATTTACACATTTAAAAGCAAACTGTTCAAGTGGGAACTTTCAAAGTTTAATTCCTATAGTATAGGATATTATAAGCCTCTAAACTTAAATGTTTAGAAGTTAATCTTAAAGATACATACCTCTATCCCACTTCAATTAATGGAAGTAAGTGCCAAATTTCTCACAGTAGGGAAACAATGTTTTTTAAATTCCATGCAAAAAAAAAAATCTGTTTTTTGCAGCATAGAAAATTGTGCTATGTTTTCCTTTGAAACTCACTGCAACAAGGTTCTTAAAAGCAACCATAACGGTTAGTTACAATTATGCATTAAGGCAAGCAATGTTTGCTGTTTTCATTTTTGCTGATGCTACACTCATCTATCTATGTTTGGTTTTAGCTTTGTTTATTTGAGAACAAAATAAATCAAATCTGTTAAGAATTAAGCCACCAAACCCTCCGTGATGTTTGTATTTTTTTTCCTTTCTTGTAGTACAACAGAGTTTGGATCCCAGATGCTGAAGAAGTTTGGCAGTCTGCTGAAATTACAGCTAATTATAGGCCTGGAGACCATTTTCTTCACCTCCAGCTGGAAGACAGCACAGTGAGAATAAAGAATGGGTGTTTTTAAGCAGGCGGTGGTAGACTGGCAACACGTGAAAGTATTATTCTAATATTGGCTTATCCTTTTGGATCCAAGACACGGTTTGCTTGTAAAGATAGCAGATATATCTTCAGACTGAATAAAGAATACATGGTATTCTCCAAAGCAACTGAAGGCCGGACAGGAAGCAATAGATGGCAATTAATCACGGAGAGAGCAAACCTCGACACAGAACAAAATAACAAGAGATAGAAGGGACCTTGGAGGTCTTCTAGTCTAACCACCTGCTTAGGCAGGAAACCCTACACCACTTCAGACAAATGGTTGTCCAATCTCTTCTTAAAAACTTCCAGGGTTGGAGCATCCAGAACTTCTGGAGGCAAGTTGTTTCACTGATTAATTGTTCTAACTGTCAGGAAATTTCTCCTTAGCTCTAAATTGCTTCTCTCCTTGATTAGTTTCCATCCGTTCAGTTGCTTTGGAGCACAGGTTCTTTGTGGTAGCCTCTCAAATTCGGCCTCTGCAGGCCGAATAGGCCCGTTCGTCACTTCCGGTATTACAGGAAGTGGCGAAACGGGCCTATTCAGCCTGCAGAGGCTTTTCTCAAGCCTCTGGGAGGCCCAAAAAGGCCTCAAACCAACCAAAAATCACCTGTGAGGCACGCACATGCGCAGTGAGGTAATTTTGCCAGTGGCTCGCCTGCTGGCACAAGTGGCTCCGTGTGCCACAGGTTCGCCATGACGGTTCTATACCTAGAACTAAGGAGAATGCTGCAACCCTGGAGATTGTTTGGAAGAGATTGGGCACCTAGAAGAACTCCAAGGTCCCTTCCAACTCTTAGTCTGTAATATTATTTTTCGCTTGGCTTACTCACAGGAGCTGGATTATCCAGTGGATCCTTCTGCTTTGCCACCTTTACGAAATCCGGACATTCTCGTTGGAGAAAATGACCTCACAGCCCTTAGCTACCTCCACGAACCGGCCGTTTTACACAACCTTCGAGTTCGTTTTGTGGAGTCCAGGCTGATTTACACCTATAGCGGTAAATACCACGGGGTTGATCCGCGTTGCATTTAGGATTCTAAAGAAAACAACTGGTGCAACTCTATAAATTCTCTACTGGTGTGTCATCCCCAGGGATAATTTTGGTCGCCATAAACCCTTACAAAGAGCTGCCCATTTATGGGGATGCCATCATTCATGCTTACAGTGGTCAAAATATGGGAGACATGGATCCCCATATCTTCGCGGTAGCAGAAGAGGCTTACAAGCAAATGGCAAGGTATGTTCTGATCAGTGTCCTGGGATTAACCTTGGTGAAGGTTGGCACCCCCCGCCCCTCCCTGTAAGCTTTGAAGGTTGGAGAAAGAGACTCTTAGAGTCAATAAGAGATTGTGGAAGAAGGTGTAGGAGATGACTAGGCAGAGCCCGAAGGTGGGGTCAAACACATCATCAGTTTGGAATCCTTATGTAGCCACAAGAGATCTAAGTCCAACCGGTGGTGAATTCTATTTATTTATTTCATTTGTTTTATTTGCCAATCACTTACAAGATAATAGGTGTCAACTATAAAACATGTACACAAGATGTTGGCTACACCCAGGTTAGTGCCGGATGTAGAATGTTATCTTCAAATAAATCCTCTTTAGTTTTGGGAGTGTGGCTCAAGGCTCATGATTTAATTGGAGTAACTGCCAGAACCCTGATAATAGATATAAGTATAAACATGAGTAAAAATACAGGAAATAGGTACGAATTATTGGGGACAATAGGACAGGGGCGGTAGGCACGATGGTGCACTTATGCACACCCCTTACAGGTCTCTTAGGAACGGGGTGAGGTCAATAGTGGTTAGTTTGAGGTTAAAGGAGTGGGGGTTAGAGGATGTAACAACAGAGTCAGGTAGTGCATTCCAGGCATTGACCACTCTGCTGCTGAAGTTGTACTTTCTGCAATCAAGTTTGGAGTGGTTTACATTGAGTTTGTATCTGTTGTGTGCATTCTGTTGACTCTTATAGTACATTTTCCAGATAACAAAATTCATTAAAAGAGTCACACTTTGGTTAGATGCAGCTCCCTCCATCAGGAGGGGACAGAGAGCTGTCAGAGAGAGGAAGGGGTCAAGCTATTTTCTAAAGCACCCAAAGGCCAGACAAGGAATAATGGATGGAAACTGATCAAGGAGAGATTCAACCTGGAAATAAGGAGAAACTTTCTGACAGTGAGAACAATCAACCAATGGAACAGAAGTTGCCCTCGGAAGTTGTGGGAGCTTTATCACTGGAGGCTTTCAAGAAGAGATAGGACTGCTATCTGTCAGAAATGGTGTAAGGTCTCCTGCTTGGACAGTGTCATGCCCTTGTTAGAGTCAGACTCTGAGGGAGAGGAGGAACAGCCAACAGGGAGTGGAGGTATGGCTCCAGAGGTTGTGGAGGAGGCTGGGACAGAGGCCGGCTGGGCAGTCAGAGGAAGAACCAGGCCCTTCCCCTCTTCATCCAAGGACACGCAGGGAAGAATGGAGAAGGGAACAACTTGGCTTATGAGAGAGGAAGCGGCCATGATCCCCCTCATTAGTTGCAGCTGGGGAGAATAGTATATAAGAGAGACGGTTACAATACAGCATTGCCAGAAGTAAACCGTGTTTTATTTTAGGCTGAAGTGATCTTGGTTGGCATCCTTCCAACAGACTGTGCCTTGTTATCTCCTTGAAGTTGGTAATTCCTTATCCTGGTCTGTGGTGGAAATTTCTTCATTGTAGCTTGTTTTAGTTTTTTATTTCACTTCTATCTGCTCATTAAGTTCGGATTGTATTGCTTTCTTTTGAAGACTATTTTTGAATACATTTTATCTCCAACTGAGAATTATTGAATAGTGGGGCCAAGTTGGAGGCATTAAAGGGCATTTATTTACATTTTGGATTTTGTGTTTGTTTGTGTTATACTCCGGGTCATCACAGACAGGGGGTTGGACTAGATGACCTCCAAGGTCTCTTCCAACTCTGTTATTCTGTATTGAATCTTGAGTCCAAAGAAGGATAAAATAATATATCTTCAGTCTTTTGAAGCAGATTCCCAAAGGGACCGTTTGCAGAAATGAGGTTTTTATCAGCACAATAGAGTGAGAGATTATGGCACTTAATTTCCAGCAGAAAGTTTGAGGTCATGCCAGGCTAACACAATGAGTTTTTCACACATGAGAGTTGTGAAATGAGAAGGTACATCATCTGTCTCACACGTAACCTGGGTTTCAATAACCGGCCTGCCTTCTGGTCGTTTATCCTGATCTTACCCCAATTTAAATCTCATGTCAGTTCAGCTACTCTGTGCATCCAATGAAATGAACTACAGCTCACAAAACCGTAGTACCTAAACGTTGTATAAAAAGAGGCTACTAGACCTCTGATTTAGAGTCAGTAAAGTGATCACGCAAGCATTTTCATTGATTTTTTTGGAGCCCAGAATGATTTTTTAAAAGATTTATACTAATCGCACCTGAAATATCTTTGTATCATGGTGATTCTGCCTTAGACCAAATTGGAATCTAATGTGAAAGGAACATAATGACCTTTGAAGAGACTTATTTCTAACTTCCTGATGATGATGATAATGATATGATGATGATCATGTTCTTCTTTAGGAATGACCGAAATCAATCAATTATTGTAAGTGGGGAATCAGGAGCTGGCAAAACAGTTTCTGCTCGATACGCCATGAGATATTTTGCGACGGTCAGCAAATCTAGCAGCAACGCTAAAGTCGAGGATAAAGTGTTGGCATGCAATCCGATAACAGAGGTAAATTATTTTATTTTATTATTAGATCTTTATTCCATCTTTATTACTTTATAGGTGACACAAGACAGTGAACATAGTAATATTCCTCCTTCCTCCTACTTTCTCAACAACGGCCTGGTAAGGTGGGTTGGTCTGAGAGAGAATGATTGGCTCAAATTCTCCCAGCTGGTTTTCATGGCTATGGCTGGACTAGAACTCACAGTGTCCTGGTCATTAGCCCAAAGTCACCGAGCCAGTTTTCATGCCAGAGGTGGGACTAGAACTCACCGTCTCCTCGTGATTGGCCCAAAGTCACCCAGCTGGCTTTCCTACCTAAGACGGGACTAGAACTCACTGTCTCGTGATTGGCTCAAAGATACCCAATTGGCTTTCATGCCTAAAGCAGGACTAGAACTCACCATCTCCTGGTGATTGACCCAAAGTCATCCAGCTGACTTTCCTGCCTAAGACAGGACTAGAACTCACTGTCTCATGATTGGCTCAGTTGGGTAATTGGCTTTCATGCCTAAGGCGGGACTAAAACTCACCGTCTCCTGGTGATTGGCCCAATGTCACCCTGCCGGCTTTCATGCCTAAGGCAGGACTAGAACTCACCACCTCCTGGTTTCTAAGCCAGCACCTTAACCAATAGACCAAACCGACTCTCTAAATGTTTCCCAACTGAATCATCTGATAGAAATAGCCCCCTTGCCATCTAAAAAAATTTCATCTTTTGCGCAGGCAATTGGAAATGCTAAAACTACTCGCAACGACAACAGCAGTCGCTTTGGAAAATACATGGAAATCAGTTTTGATAAGAAGTACCAGATCATTGGGGCAAACATGAGGACATACCTGCTCGAAAAATCTAGAGTTGTTTTTCAGGTTAGTAAAACTTTGCAGCGAAATCAGGGCGTTTCTACTAACTTCAGAGACAGCGAGCTTTCTCGCCTTCTGCAGATTGTCTTAAGGTTTATATCTAACCAACATGCTGCTCAGGAGCAATATTCAGAGATGGCCTTAAAAAAACTTGTAAAATTAAAAGTTTTTTTAAAAAACGTTTTTTTTCTTCATAGGAACAAAATAAGAACGAAAGACAGCAAAATTGCTTTGGGGTTTCTGTGTGCAATTCTTAGCATTGTTCAGAGACGTTATGAAAATAGAATAATCCAAGATGCTTCCTCTTGTTTTTCAATGGAGAAGTGAAAACCATTATCGGAGCAAGAGCTTTGGCTAAAATGCAAAACCACTTTTGTCTGAGAGGCCGGCAGGTTGCACAATCTAGCAATTGGTCCAATGTGGGTGGGACGCTGAGTAGAAGCTTCCCACTGCATTGCACACATCCGTTTCTGAATAACCCACATCACAGAAAGTTGGCTGGCCTTCTGTCTCTCAATTTTGAAATTATTTCAAGGTTGATTATATTCATTTTTTTTTAAATATCAAAGGGTAAAAAACAAAGCAAAAAAGGGGAGGGAGGAAGGAGGGAGGGAGGAAGGAAGGAAAAAGGATAGAGAAAAGAAAGGAGGATAAAGGGAGGGAGGAAGCGAGGAGGGAAGGAGGGGGAAGGAAGGAAGGAAGGAAGGAAGGAAGGAAGGAAAAAGGATAGAGAAAAGAAAGGATAAAGGGAGGGAGGAAGCGAGGGAGGGAAGGAAGAGGAAGGAAGGAAGGAAGGAAGGAAGGAAGGAAGGAAGGAAGGAAGGAAGGAAGGAAAAGGATAGAGAAAAGAAAGGATAAAGGGAGGGAGGAAGCGAGGGAGGGAAGGAAGAGGGAGGGAGGAAGGAAGGAAGGAAGGAAAAAGGATAGAGAAAAGAAAGGAGGATAAAGAGGGAGGAAGCGAGGGAGGGAAGGAGGGAGGAAGAAAGGAAAGAGGATAGAGAAAAGAAAGGAGGATAAAGGGAGGGAGGAAGCAAGGGAGGGAAGGAGGAGGGAGGGAGGAAGAAAGGAAGGAAGGAAGAAAGTCAGACTCAAGAAATGAAAAAAAGAGAAGGGGGAAAAAACCTATAAGAAATATAATGACTTTTGAACTTCTTTTCAGTAGATAGTTACAATTTTATAGTCCCTCCTTTCTCTTAGGCATTATATAGGTCCATTTCAGCCCTTCATTTAATTTACATCTTTCTTAATCGTCAAATCCACAAATCAACATTTCATTTCTTTTTTCTGTCAGCAAGACATCCGAACTATTTCTAGTTTTATCTTTCTCTTCCTTTCATTTGCAGTCAGAAAATGAAAGAAACTATCACATATTCTATCAGCTGTGCGCATCGGCTCAGAGACCCGAATTTAAGCATCTTCAGCTGGGTATGTTACCTATCACCTTATAGATTAATCTCTTTTATTTCTTTATTACATCAGTTTGGTGCATAATTCACAGGGGAGGCTTCTGTTCTTTGTTTGGTAGCATCTTTTTAGGACTGTATGTTCTCGTGTGGCCAAGATATGGTCCCAGTTTAGTAAACCTCACCCTGCTAACTATTAAAAAGGATCTCTCTCCCAATGCTCCAACCCTTCTGCCTACAATTTCTGATCTATTCAATGACATATTGAATCCACTGGAATTGGGAGACCAATAAATATAAATAAATAAAATAAGATGGTGGAAAACAATAGCAAAGCAATTTGGCGTTCCCCTTGGAAAGTCCTGGGAATTCAGTCTAGATAGGAGACGTGTCCACATTTATTGCAAGTATTTGAGGATAGAGTTTTAACAGATTAACAGAGTTGGAAGAGACCTTGTAGGTCATCTAGTCCAACTCCCTACCCTTCACCATTTCTGACAAATAATATCTTGTAATTAAGTTCTTTCCACCAAAAGTTCAACGGTTTATCAGTATTAATCTTAAAAGACTCATTTTCCCTCCTGAATCTTTGCAATATTTGGCTACCTATGACCCATTCCTTAGGAGTCTGTTGCCTCCACAGTCAGCATATCTGGTGATGTGTTTGCTTTCCACCCATAGCAAGTGCTGAAGAATTTAATTATACTAACATGGGTAGAAACACCACAATTGAAGGAGTGAACGACCGTGCCGACATGAAGGAAACTCAGAAAACTTTCAGCCTGCTAGGTAAGATCAGTCAAGTTAGCTATTAAAAAAAAACAAACAGCAAAATTCTGATATTTATGAAATGCTGGTGGGTCCTTTGGTTTTTGATAGATTGGCAAAAAAATTGGCATGCTATCCGATGCAGCTTTTTAGGTACAAAAGGTAAAGTCCAATCTAGGACACGATAGTCATCCTTGTTTCTTGGCCAAGGGAGTCAGCATTGTCCGAAGACATTGTCTGTAGTCATCTGACCAGCATGGCTATATGCCAAAGGTGCACAGAACACTATTGCCTTCCCACCAAAATGGTACCTATTTATCTACTTGCATTTGCGTGCTTTCACACTGTTAGGTGGGCAAGAGCCTGGAGCAAGGAACAAGAACTCGCTCCATTGTGAGTTGCACTCAGGTCTCAAACACGGACTGTTAGCGTTCCAGTCTTTAACTGTTGAGCCAGCACGCCCTGTCCTTTTTAGGAGCCACTGAATTTAGGGAGCATCCATCAAATCACACTGTTAATGTAAAAATTATTTGTAATCTTAACATCAGGGTGAGAAATAATTTTTTGCTCATTTTTCATTGCAGGCCTGAAGGAAGATTTTCAGATGGATGTTTTCAAAATACTCTCCGCTATTCTTCATTTAGGCAATGTGCAGATCAGTCCCGTTGGCGATGAAAAGTCTTGTGTTAATGTAAGATTTACTGGCAGCATGTTTTCATGAACAATGCAAGGTTTTGATAAGTTATTTCCTTCAGTCCCTTAATCTTTTGGCTTTGGGGTATTACATTCAGTAGGAAGCACCTTGCTGGCTGGGGAATTCTGGGAGTTGAGATCTATACGTTTTCAAATGGTCAAGGTTGAGAAACCTCACTCTCATGATTTTCTCTAACCCGTTACAAATCTAGAAGAAGTATGTTAAAAGTTAAATTCTGCAGGATTGGCACTCAGTTCCAGGATTGCAAAACCTCAGGATCTTCTAGATATTTTAGGATAGTGTTTCTTCACCTTGAGCGGCTTGGTAGCCTAGTGGTGAAGGCACTCCCCTCCTACTCAGAAGATTGAGAGTTCAAACCTCAGATGGGGCAGGTATTTCTTTCCGAGGCGGGAAGGAGAAAATATGTGCTGTGAACTCCGCATGGGTGTCAGGAAGGGCATCCAGCCAGTAAATACTCAGTTCCATTCAGTCACCCCAACTCTACCCCTAATTAAGGGATTACAGGGTTGTAAAAAAAAAGTATGTTTCTTCACCTTAGTAATTTTAAGATGAGATAATTTCAACTCTCAGAATTCACTAGAGAGTTATGCTAGCTGGGGAATTCTGGGAGTTGAAGTCCACTCATCTTCGAGTTGGTAAGGTTTAGAAACAATTCTAGGAAGCAGAACTTTGAAAACAGGATCTGTGGACTATCAAGCTGCATGTTAAAAAATATATTGCATTTTGAAGCTGTAGCAGTTTCGGTGATCTAACTGCCCAGTGACAACAGGCTTCTTGTTTCTGCTTCAAAGGTGGAGGACAAACATCTTAATATATTTTGTGGGCTCCTGGGAGTCGAAAGTGATAAAATAGCTCAATGGCTTTGTCACAGGAAAATTATTACTACCTCTGAAACCGTAGTAAAGCCAATGACGAAACTCCAAGCTATAAACGCCCGAGATGCTTTGGCCAAGAAGATTTATTCTCATCTTTTTGATTTCATCGTGGAACAAATTAACAAGGCCTTGCAGTTTTCAGGCAAACAACATAGCTTTATTGGTGTTCTGGATATTTATGGGTAAGGTGATCCATTTTTCAGAAATAACCCAACATCTGTATTAAATACAGATAATGTTTCAACTCCTACCCTCAAAATGATACTGATTCATTTAACAACTTTAAAAAGTCATAAACTGAGGCAAAATTCAATTAACAACTGTCTTGCTTACTTAGCAACATAAATTTTGGGCTCAACTGTGGTCATAAGTCAAGGACTACCTGTAGTTATGTGGACACTACTTCTTCATTGGGACTTCTCCACTGAGTGACCTCTTTGAATTCTTCAGATTCTACAAATCGATCATTCTCACATGATCTAGTACAAGAATATTGTTAATATCTTTTGCCCCAAAATGATTGCTCTGCAATGCCTCTCAAACTCACGATAGAAAGGATCACGTCATAATTTTTGTTTTCCAGTCTAAAAATTTAAAACTTTCTACCATTTGTTTCAGATTTGAAACCTTTGATCTGAATAGCTTCGAACAATTTTGCATCAACTATGCCAATGAAAAACTACAGCAACAATTTAACCTGGTATGATCTTTTTTTAAATGGATGTCCGTTAGTTTGGATTAAAATTTGTCCTGAGTTCATGTTCCAGAAAAAAAAAATTGGCTTATTTTTGGCAGTAAAACTCAAAGCTTAAATGTTTTGGCACCTTTAAAATACTTCTGTATTGTTAAGCAACCCTTGAGTTTTGATGTGACTCGTAAAACAACCGATGCTATTTGTGAGATTAAATTGGCAATGTCATTTTTTAGCATGTCTTTAAACTTGAACAAGAAGAATACATGAAGGAGAATATCCCATGGACGTTAATTGATTTTTATGACAATCAACCTGTCATCGATCTGATTGAAGCTAAAATGGGCATTCTAGAACTTTTGGATGAAGAGTGTTTGGTACGTTTCAACGTTTCAATTTCACAAACCCAAATCTAGTCCCTTTTTGGGGCGGGGGGGCTAATTTTCTTAACACACCCTTGCAAAAGGCAGTTTTGCAATTTTGCTACCCTAATGCTTTTTAGCCATATTAGCAAGACACCTCACCAACACAAAATTCATCTTCATAGTTTCTGTCTCTTAAGGCTATTTATGTAGATGCAATTTCCCATCAAAGTAGGATGCAAAATATACTTGAAACCGGCAACTCTTAAGCAGAGATACAGATATAGCCAATTTTGGAGAATTTGCATCTGAGCTATAAAATGTCTTGGATTGATGAATCAAGCCAGAATCAAATGCTTTATTGCAGTGCATGGAATCCTGTTAACTGCATTTGGTAACTCTGGCTAGCCTGATCACTTCAGGATGTTGGTTGTGAAATGTAGCAGCAACAGGTGTTCATTCCTGCATGGAAGTTATCCACGGGTTATTTTTGGATATTGCATTAAGTAGCCATGCCTTGTTTGTTCAGTTGTGGCTCAGCCATTTAATAAATCCTGATGCCTATGAAAAGTCTGAATCCAGTCAGAGAGAAGGATGGGGTGTTCCAGATTGCAACACATCTTGTATTATAGAACAAGAAAGCTAAGATGGCTGTGTAGAAAAAGTTACACACTGTACACACTCTTGGTGTTGCATAGAAGAAATGGGTTGTTCAACCAACCAACCACTTTGATCATTCAATAAGCATTTTCATTTATTGCTTCTAATTTTAGATATGCCATTTTTGCTTTTTTTCAAAACAGCTACCTCAAGGAACTGACGAAAATTGGCTCCAGAAGCTATATAATAATTTTATGAACAAGAACCCTCTCTTTGAAAAACCAAGAATGTCAAATACTTCTTTTATTATCCAGCACTTTGCTGACAAGGTAAGGTGTTCAACATGGAAAGAAATGACACCCTTCTATTTCCCAGAATGAAACATCATCTTTTGTCATGATTTATTCACCTAATATGGAGTTAATAATATATCACCTATCCCCGCAAAAATGATGCTATTTCTATAAACAAGGTCATAGTTTAAAAGGAGTGAGTGATACGAGCTTCTGAAACAATTTTGCCAATGAGTTATTTTGATTTCTGTAGAAGCTTCTCATTTTAGTCCAATCATGTCATGGATTTTCTAAGACTACGATATAATATTTTATTTGGGAATTAAAGGAGATGTTTATAAATCTCCTTCCATCTGAAATTCATGACCTGATTTGCTTACAAATAATTAGCTGTGATCCCTTGGAGATCACTCTTGTTTGATCTGATGGGATCTGGCCAACTCACTGTCAAAGAATCTTAAATCTAAAAATTACAGATATACCCTGTGGCTGTCCTACTGATCTATCCTGGGAATGGATATAACACTTCTCCTTTTTATAACTTCATTGCTCTGTGATTGACCATTGTTCCATAATCTTCCTTAAACAGGTAGAATATAAAAATGAAGGATTTCTAGAAAAAAACCGGGACACTGTGTATGAAGTACTGATTGATATCTTGAGAAACTGTAAGGTAAATATATTTTTTAGGATTCCACATTACTTTTGCTATTATACTTCTGGTAAGCATAACTTTGCAAGATGTCTGGAAATGATCAAAGCTAAACTCCATCCTTTTTGGATGCTTAAATCTCAAATGGCACGACACAGAGATGCTTCTGGCAATGTCTGGCCGGAACTGAATGTGTCCATCTGGTCAGGTCGTTGTGAATGAAAAGTTCACTCCACCAAGCCTTGCACGGTAGACCAAACTAGAAGCATGTCCAGATGAGCTAAATCTACTTTAATGTAAAGTTGCATGAAAAGAACCTTGCAAGTTTGAAAATACATTTCTTCCCCCATTCACTTGAAGAGGTGATTAAAAAGCCACGGTACAAAAATTGCAACTTCTAACGGTTGTTAAACAAATGATTGTTAAATCGAAAACTGCCTGTCGTGCTATCTAATTTTAATTTTCATCTCTCCGTAGTTTCGGCTCTTTGCAAACTTCTTCCAGGATGGTCCAGTCCCTCTTTCCCCATTCAACTCTGCAATCAAAGTTAAGTCTGCAAAAACAGTGATTGTGTCACCTAACAAACAGTTCCGTGCAACTGTTGGAAGTAAGGTATTTTTGTTTTAGATTCAAGTTACCAAGTTTGAGAAACACTGAATTTTTTTTTAAAAAAAATTACATGCAGGATTGTTCTAGTTCTTGTATCTATTTTCTTACTTTGCCTTGAACAATCTGAGGCTGGGAAAGAATTGGGGACTCAACTAAAGGCTTGAAGGAAGAGGAACTGAAAGTGTGAGGGAGCTAAAAGAGATATGGCAGATGGACTCCCAAACCTCGATCCACCAGACTCATTGAGTTTCTGTACACTCGTTTGTTTTGACAATAAGGGCTGTCATCAGTATGAAGCTTGTAATAAATGTCATAGCTTCCATTCATAAATTAGCCAGAAAGATGTTGCTTGTATTCTAAAAGTTCAAACAAACTTTTCACCCTCTATATTTCAGTTTCGCAGCTCCTTATATTTATTAATGGAGACTCTTAATGCCACCACACCACATTATGTCCGGTGCATAAAGCCAAATGATCAAAAGTTGGCATTTGAGTGAGTATTGAAAAAAAAAATGATGTTAATTTAAATATACATTATATGAGTGCGCATAGAAGTGAATTAACAGATGTTTGTGTGCCTGTTCTTGGAAAAATTCCTACTGAATACGATTCGTAGTTACAATAGCATGAGCTGAAAGTTTGTTTTATAAACGAGACGGCTCACTCGCAAGATTTTGAAGCACAGAGCAAAAGGTCCATTAAAGAACAGAAGGGCTGGGGGAAATAAGTATCAGCATTAAATTATGGGGAAAAGGAAATTGTATCTTTATGTTGATAGAAATGATCAATTGCAGCTTCTTTCTAATGGAATGGAATGGAATAGAATAGAATAGAATAGAATAGAATAGAATAGAATAGAATAGAATAGAATAGAATTCTTTATTGGCCAGGTGTGATTGGACACACAAGGAATTTGTCTTGGTACAAATGCTCTCAGTGTACATAAAAGAAAAGATACATTCACAGATGCTTATCTGGCTTTTAGCTACGTATGAATTTAGTTTAGTGCAACAGTGCTGAGGATCCAGAAAATATTGATGAGATCTTGTCAGCAAGCCCAGCAGCGTGATGGTATCTACTGTGACCTATCATCTCCTCCACTGTGGCTCTCAACCTCCAAAGAATGCCATCTGGAATGTAAAAACGGCACATCCCTCCTTCACAAGAAAATAATTGATTGTACCATGATATTCACGATCAACAATTTGCTCCTAGTTTGTTCCTGATTGAAACCACCAGATGTGATATGTAGCTTATAAAAGATCAGGACACATTTGTCCTTCAATTGGGCAGAAATCAGTTGTTCTTCTTGTTTTCTTCTTCTTTAGATTTGACTCCAAAAGAGTGGTCCAGCAATTACGAGCATGTGGGGTGTTAGAAACCATTCGTATTAGCTCTCAGAGTTACCCATCAAGGTATGGAGTTATACCTCTTCAAAGGTTGACTTTCGCATCTCTTTGATTGACTGATTCCAATGTTCTCCTCCTTTGACAGATGGACTTATATTGAGTTTTATAGCCGCTACAGCATTCTCATGTCTCAAAGTGAACTTTCTCTAACGGACAAGAAGCACATTTGCAAGATGGTTTTGCAGCGGCTAATCCAGGTCAGGAGTTCTCTAACCATCCCTACATGTAAAGAGCAAAAGGAATAGACATGAAACATTGTAACAACAACAATAGAGGTGGGATTCAGGGGTGGGATTCTACCAGTTTGCACCTGCTCGCTAGAACCGGTTGTTAACATTCTAAGCAGTTCGGAGAACTGATTGTTATAAGAAATTACTGGGCTAATCCTGTAAGGAAGGCAGGAAGGAAACATTCTGGTGTTGCTTATAGAAACTGCCTTTCCATTAACCCTTATTACATTCTTGACAGGACTAGACTTCCTGTCTCAGAAACGTCTCTGGAGTTTTTTTCCCTTCCTTTGCTGGTACTTTGCTTGTGTGGAGTGACCATTCAAAGTTACAGTGGCACTGAAAAAAGTGACTTATGACCCTTTTTTCACAGTTACGACTGTTGCAGCATCCCCACAGTCATGAGAGGCCAGGCGAGGAGATGCGTGCCTCGATGGGAGTGATATTGAGTTGGCCACACCCAGCCAATCACATGACCACCAAGCCACGCCCACCACCTAAGCCATGCCCACAGGACCAGTTGTTTAAAATTTTGAATCCCATCCCTGGTGGTATTCATCAGGTTCTGACCAGTTCTGGAGGACCAATTGCGGAAATTTTGATTAGTTCGGAGAACCGGCAAATATCGCCTCTGACTGGCCCCACCAACCCAATCTCTTCTCTGCCTCCCAAGTCCCAGCTGATTGGCTGGCTCTCCTTTGGTTGCCCTGCACAGGAGAATGGAGCTAGAAAGCAGGTTAGTGGGGTGGGGAGGGAATGGAGATTTTGCAGTAACTTCTCCTGCCACGCCCACCAAGCCACGCCCACAGAACCTGTAGTAAAAACTTTTGAATCCCACCACTGATTAGCAAGCACCTCAATTGTGATTATATGACCGTGGAGGGTATGTGTGTGGTTGATGTAACCTCCCAAACAGGTCATAAATAGCTTTTGGGAAGTTCCATTGTAACTTTGAATGGTCGCAAGTCAAGGTTGCAAGTCTTGTATAGCCATTTTATCTTCTCAGAAATGACTCTGATTTCTTTTTCTATTCCCCCCTCCCCACCCCTCCACCCCCAGGATCCAAGTCAATATCAGTTTGGCAGGACCAAGATTTTTTTCAGAGCGGGGCAGGTCGCCTATTTGGAAAAAGTGCGATCAGATCGCCTGAGGCAAGCATGCATCATGGTTCAGAAGAACATCCGAGGTTGGCTTCAGAGGAAAAAGTTCCTCCGCGTCAGACAAGCGGCGGTCATCATACAACAATACTTCCGTGGACAGAAGACTATACGGTATTTGCAAGGAACAATGGAGATGGTCCTTCGTTGATTAATGGGAACCTTTCCAGCGGACATATTTTGCAGCAAAATAAGCCACTGACTGTGTTAGTCAAAAGGTCTCCAAACTTGACAATTTTAGGGCTTGTGGACTTCAACTCCCAGAATTCCCCATCTTGGCTGGGGAATTCTGGGAGTTGAAGTCCACAAGTCTTTAAGTTGCCACGTTTGGGGACCCCTGGATTAAACCCATGAGACAAACAATAACGGTTGGGTAGAAAGCACCTTCTTGAGAAGGTGTCTTCAAAGGAAGACTTTCACTTACTGAAAACATCGTATTCCTCTTTTTCTCCAGGAAAGCTATAACTGCCAGGGCCCTGAAGGAAACCTGGGCTGCCATAGTCATCCAGAAATACAGCCGAGGATACTTAGTGCGTAGACTTTGCCAACTCATCCGTGTGGCTGCTTTGACGATCCAGGCCTTCGCACGAGGATTTCTAGCAAGGAAGAAATACAGGAAGGTAAAAATTCATTGAAACTGAGTTTACCAAAGACCCATCTTTAGTGTTTCATATTTATTATTCAGTAAGGAATGTGGGTAAGCGGGCTTTGCTTCATAGAAATAATAGAAATAGAAATAGAATTCTTTATTGGCCAAGTGTGATTGTACACACAAGGAATTTGTCTTGGTGCAAAGGCTCTCAGTGTACATAAAAGAAAAGATACATTCATCAAGAATCATCAGGTACAACACTTAATAATAGTCACAGGGTAAATAAGCAATCGAATCATACTAGGGAACAGTCAATAAAAATCATTAGGATACAAGCCACAAGGTTACAGTCATACAGTCACAAGTGGGAGGAGATGGGTGATAAGGAGTGATGAGAAGATTAATAGTAATAGTAGTGCAGACTTAGTAAATAGTTGGACAGTGTTGTCTAGTTTAATGAAAAGAAGGATTAAGGGGGGACATGATAGCAGTCTTCCAGTATTTGAGGGGCTGCCACAAAGAAGAGGGGATCATTCTAGTCTCCAAAGAATCTGAAGGCAGGATAAGAAGCAATGGGTGGAAACTAATCAAGGAGAGAAGCAACCTGGAATTAAGGAAAAATTTCCTGAGAGTTAGAACAATAATTGAGTGGAACAACTTGGCTCCAGAGGTTGCGAATGCTTCAATACTGGAAGTTTTAAAGAAGAGATTGGATAATCATTTGTCTGAAACCGTATAGGGTCTCCTGCTTGAGCAGGGGGTTGGACTAGAAGGCCTCTAAGGTCCCTTCCAACTCTTGTTGTTCTCTTCTGTTCTGAGGTTGGCTCTCTCTGTGATTAATTGCCATCCATTCTGTCATTCTGTTATGTGAGAGGCGAAGTTGCGGAAGCAGTAAGTAAGAACATAATTGCATTCTCGTCATTTCCCATTGACTGCTCTTGAAATTTATCGTTGCCTTTGTCACCTGTGTTTAAAGATTTGGTGTGTTTTCCATACTGGTTACCTTTACTTGCTCCCTTTGTTACATTCTTTGCAGATGAATTTAGTTACGATTTAATTAAATTAGTCAACTATCCCCTGAACGGAAGGTTATTAAATGATGAGGCGTGGTGTCAGTTTGCTCACCTGCTCCGCGAGGGAGATGGGGGTTTCTAAATTTGATAAATAAATAAATGAAATTTTCTTACAAAGATGCTTGAAGAACAGAAAGCTTTAATCCTCCAGAAGTACGCCCGGGCATGGCTGGCCAGACGCCGATTCCAGAGCATTCGCCGTTTCGTCCTGAACATCCAGCTTTCATACAGAGTCCAGCGGCTGCAGAAAAAACTGGAAGAACAGGTAGCTAAGAAATTGCACCATCGTTCAAATAAGTTAATGTTGGTCTGACCAAGGCTTCCAAGACTGTAATTAAACACACGCTTTGTTAAAACAACTCTTGTTTTATTTCAATGCTTGGAATTATGTTCATTCCCTGTAATGAGTCCCAAGTAGTCCCTTGAGATAAGCACCCACCTTTCTCTCCGTTGAATTGCTGCCAATAACTAGAGTGCCAAATGAATTATAAAAAACCAACCAAAGTACAAAGTCCACACAGAGCTTCAAGGATGAATCTGAACAGAACAAACAACTTTGCTTCCTGCAAAGGTTTAATCACCTTTGCCTGTCCTTTATACCTTATGGGAGGGGCAATCACCTCCCAGCCTTATTCCCAAGTCAAATCTTTTGTCTTAGCTGCTCTTGCCTTCTAGCAGCTCTGTGCATATGCACACTTGGGAACAGGCTTCCCTTGTTCCTCGGCCTCACTGCCTCGCCGGAGGCTCCAGAGTCAATGCCCCACTCCCGGGTAGCCCTGGCCCCATCTCTGCATTGGATGCAAGACCCTCATCCGAGTCCTCCCCAGACTCCCAGACTGGTCCTTGTTCTTCCCCACTGTCCGATTCCACTGTCGTCTGCACCAGCTGCCAGCGAACCACAACAAGTGTATTTTTATTATCTTGCCTCATGGATGCTCTTTTCTTCCTGGTTTTAGAATAAGGAAAATCATAGTTTGTTGGAAAAGCTGGCCTTCCTTGCTTCAAGTCACTCCAGTGATACGGAGACCATTCAAAAACTTCACCAGGACCTTGAAAAACTAACCGCGCAGAGAAAAATATCTGAAGAAAACGAAAGGAAGAACAGGGTGGGCTATGAACAGGTGAGGCGTAAAGAGAACGTACAGGTAGTCCTGGACTTACAACAATTCGTTTAGTGACTGTTCAAAGTTACAACGGCACCGAAAAAAGTTGCGTTAGGCCCATTTTTCATACTTAACGTCCATTGCAGCCTCCTTGCAGTTGTGTGATCAAAATTCAGACCCCGGTTCGTATTTATGACAGTTGCTGAGTCCTGGGATGAATTAGCAGCAGAAATTTTGGGTTCAGTTGTGATCGTAAATTCTGTATAACAAAATAGAAAATGAGTTTGGGAGCAATGTGATTCAGCCCACCATGGATAGAAAATAAAGGGTTTGAAAATAAATGAATTTTCACACAGATATATATATATATATTTCTTGCTTTATCTTCTCCATCTAGAGGGTCTCAGGACTTGAAAAGCACAACTTAGGGCTACAGGAAGAGAAGAAGAAGCTGGAAAAAGAACTTCAAAAGAAAACAGAGGAAATGAAAGGTGTGATCATGCTCTTATTTTGAGAATTAGTTGCTACTTTGATCTTTTCACGCTAGCTTCCTACTATGCAATAATAGAAAGCAGAATTTACCAGCCAGACTATTGAACACAAACTCAGTTTTGGCATTGTCTATCGAGTAAATCCTATCTTTCTGCCTTGTAAACTCTGATTTGTAGTTCTTATATTATGTGAATTAAGACTTAGGGCTTACAAATCACGGTTAAGACAAACTATAGTTCATTAGCCTAAAATATAATAATACAGTAATAAAGGAACTACAGGTTTTAAAAACAGAGATCAAAGGACATTCACAATACAAATGATTTTATAACCATGATTAAAAAGTTTAACACTGTCTTGGTATTTATATACAGAAATGCTTTTATCTATGATAGTTGTAAGATATATATGTTTTAAGTTTAGTATAACTGGAAGGCAAGAACTTTAATGCTTTAATATTAAATTTATTTTGTGAAAAGTACAGATTTGGCTTTTAAAAAAATTGTAATGTCTTTCCCATCCATTGTAGACTGCTATGTAAGCTTAGTTTATATAAAATCAAACTTTTCTAAGCTTTGCTTGATAGTCTTTAAAATTACATCTGGCTTAATTTTAATTATGCTACTCTATCTAAAAAGTTTTTTTTTTTAATGTCGGTATTATCTTTCTTCAGATAAACTGGATAATTTGACGAAGCAATTATTCTCTGATGTTCAAAGGGAGGAAAGGCAACGAATGTATGGAATTTAACTTCTTTTTTCAAATTGCCATTTTCTTAGGACTATTGGTTTTCCCGTTTGCAAAGAAAGTGAATTATTTTAAAAAGAGTGAAGACGTATTAGTTTAAGTAGGACGTATAAGCAGGAAGTATACATACTCAGTTCTAAAAGTACAGGGTCAATCCTGAAAAAGTTAGCATGAGAAAGTTTGCAAAGAGTAATTGGGCTGTTTTATGTCCACAACCCTATTTAGAAAATAAATGTAGAAATTAAAACTATTTAACAAGGCCTGCTATTATGGTTGTAGATCTCCAGGGGGAGCAGTCACAGTACAACTTTTGTGATTTCTGGAATGACCATGTAATCCTGTGGAAAGACTATTTGCCAACATCTGAATAATTATGTGAATTTTGTGCCTTCAATCTCATTGTGTTAGAATAAGGCAGCTCCTTGGATTTTCAAAGGATTGTCATTTAAATATGGTGGTTTTTTCTTTCTTTTTTTCAAAGTTACTGGCATATACATCAGTGTTTCTCAACTTTAGCAAATTTAAGATGCACGGATTTCGACTCCCAGAATTCCCTAGCCAGCAGGAGGAATTCTGAGAGTTAAAATCCACAGATCAAAGTTCTCAGTGTTGAGAAACACATGATACACACATCTTCTGATTAAAATATGGGTGCTGAAAGAAAAGGAGTGAAAGTTATCCTTGTGTAATGCTGCTGATTTATCGTTTCCGTTCTTTTACTATCAACTTTTTTAAAAAATATCATATATTTCACCTTGTTATATGCCACAAACAGATATACAAGAGAGATATTGCACATCTGTAATTGACTTGTGTTTTAGAGGTGTAGAATTGTGTTCCTAGAGAGACAAGGATGTCCTTCTGAATCTTTGTAGATTATTGGAGAAAAATTTCCAGAGCCAGAAACAAGATTATGACAAAAGAATTGAGTTACTCAATGCAGAAATAATGCTTCTCAAAGAGGAAAATGCTCAGCTGCAAAATCAGATTCAAGAAATGCAACAAACTCAAGATGGCTTAAAAACAGAAATAGAGGAGCTTTCAAACCAAATAAAGGTAGGATAAGAAATGGGAAAAAAAATGATTAAGAATCTCCATAGACATAAGAAATGAAATAGATATTAATTTGGGATATTCAAATTCCTGGTTTTATGTGCTGTGCACTGTTACTCTTATATACTTGTTATTATTATATTCATATGCTGCACATTTTATTCTTATTTTCACTACTCTATCCCTATACTTCCTACCTAAACCCAATTAATCCTCAAATTTAAACATAATTCCAAATTACTAACTGTCATTTTAACTTTGGGATTGTGGCTATTTGTAGTATCATCCTTTTTGCCTCGTTATTTACATCTCATTGAACAATGTCTCGTTCTATCAATGTTTAATGAACTCAGACAATCCCTGAATTGCGAAAAGAAATAGACTTCCTTCAGATTCAGAAACTAGATGCGGAGAAGCAACTACAATTCCAGAAGCGTGAAATGAGAGGTAATTGGAAAACATCACTCATTCTCATAATTAAAATGTGCCGGCAAATGGATTTCACAGTCCAAGTGCTATAATGATATAGCCTTCTATCTTGAACTCATCTGTGGACATTTATACGGTGACTCTGGAAATGCAGAGGCATTGCGCACAAAAAAGAGGGAAATGAAGGGATTGAATTTGGGGGAAATAATCGGCAAAAACTCAAAATCAGCATTTGTCAAGACTATTTCCTGACTCAATAAACTGAATTAATAGGATATAAACAAGTTCAGTGTGACTATTTTGTGAAGTACATGGTGGGAAAATTTGTAAATCATAGGTGTTCTTAGAGCAGCTTTTTTCAACGTGATTTCTTCTTCACGTGATGGAATTCCAACTCCCAGAATTCCTTAGATCGGTGTTTCTCACCGTGGCCATTTTAAGATGTGTGGACTTCAACTCCCAGAATTCCCCAGCCAGCATGCAACGGAAATGGAAAGCAATGGCAATGGAGTCCAGAAAAGCAATTCCGGTATATATGGAAGGCAGAAACTAGATGAAGCTGATTTGTAGCTATCAAATCAGTGAAACTTGATCAATGAAGCAAAACAATTGATTGCAAGCAAACCTGGATGTGTAGTCATCATTAGGACTACGTGGTCGAAGTAGAAAGTCAACATGCATGCAACTTTTCTTTTTTTTTGCTCTCATTTAGAGAAGATGTCCGAGATTACAAAGCAACTCCTGGAAAGCTATGACTTTACAGACGTGAGGAGCAGGTACTGATCTCCCTTTGTTGGCTTTCCAGAAGGTAGCAGCTTCCAGTTCTTCTTCACAGATCTTTCTCCTAACTTCCCCTATCCTTTCTCCCTGATCAACAGGTTGTCTCCTGAAGACTTGCAGCATTTGAATGAAGATGGTGAACTCTGGTTTGCCTATGAAGGCTTGAAAAAAGCCACACGGTGAGCTGCACTTTCATTTCTTTGAGATATAGCCTTGAGTCACATATTGGTAGGAATTCTGGAGGCACAACTGTGATGACCCAGGGTGGGATACAAAATAAACACAGTCACAAAAACCCGGTGAAGCCCCTTTTATTCCTTCACTTTGCTTCCAAGCTCCAAATATCCTTGACTGGAGACAAAAAACTCCCACACAAGCAGTTACAAGAGGAGGAAATGCCGTTTAAATTATAAAGACTAAAAAACACACAAATCAGGCAAGATAAGGGCTTGAAGATGTCCACAGATATCAGAAAACACACTGGGAAGGACGCCAAACTCAGAGAAGAACAATAAACTAGAGATATTTCCACGCTTTGTTTCCAGCACTGGTCTGTACGCATGTCCTTCCTCTTATCCAGTTGTCACAGCTGCAGCCCTTGAAAAGGATCAAGGCCCTGTCCTCCCCCGTAGACCACATCTCTCCCTTATCCTCTCCTCCCTGCTTGCCCTAGGATGGAGAGGGGATGGGCCCGGGTCCTCCTCTGACTGTCCAGCCGGCCTCTGCCCTTCCTCAGCCTCCTCCACAACCTCTGGAGCCACACTTCCACTCCCTGACGGCTGTTCCTCCTCTCCCTCAGAGTCAGTCGCCACCAGGGGTATGACAACAACACTTATATCAGTTATCATGTCCTAAAGCTGCCAGATATATTGCTCTATAGCAGTAACGTATGAACTTTAGTAGAGGGGGGGTATGGTCTTCAGGTTTAAAAATTGATGTCTCCCTTAGCATAGGAATGACGGTAGAGCAGACGCTATGGGGAATCACGGTTTTTGCTCCGTTGTTAAGTGAACTTCAGCCCATTGAAAGCTTAGGCTATTTAATAAAATGTTGTGATCAGAAAAAGGGGCTACCCGAATCCTCAAATCCGTCATCATCAGTTTTAATTGTCAACCTTGAACTTTCAGTGGTTTTTGACAGTGGAAACTGTTTCTCGTTCTCTTTGGCTAAAACGTTGACACTCTACAGTGTATTTACAAGAACAGTAGTAGAAATGAATCCATCTGTTTGAAACTAAGCCTCAAATAAATTTGTTGTATATTTAGATTCGTAAAACTAAACCTTGGATATTTTGAGGGGGACAGGCGCAATCTGGTTCGATAGTATTGGGAACAGAGATAGCCACGGCGTAAGTCAGTCTCTGTTCTGGGAGTCTGTTTTACTGCAAGGCTTAGTTTAAAAGTTTTTAATTCAGCAGCTTACCTTTGACATGGTTTAAACCTACTCTGTTTATCTCAGCTTTCTTTCTTTTTTTTAATACTGGGTATTTGGTCTGTTGATACTAAGGATTTGATGTGGTGGGCTAAATCTTAAACTCTCTTTGGTTAACTGGTCTCATGCAAGTAAACAGAGGGGAAAAAATGCATTCTATTAGATGACAAACTTTTTTTCTGGGAAAAACCACCCTAATCATGTCTTTAATATATTAACTTGTCTTTTAAGCCAACTCCAAATACCCACAGAATTGGTGGTCTCAAGTTCTTTGTAGATGCTCAAGGAGAGGCTATATGCCAGGGATGCCTTAATTTGGGTTTTTGCACTGAGTAGGGAGTTCAATTCTGTGGCCTAAATAGCTCCTTCCAATTCTGTTGTTTCAATATACTATTTCCTGTCCTTGTTACATCACTTATATTCTTCAGCTTCAACCGCAACAATACAAGAGCAAGCAATAGATACAAACTCAAGGTTAATCGCACCAAACTTGATTGCAGAAAGTACGACTTCAGCAACAGAGTGGTCAATGCCTGGAATTCACTACCTGACTCTGTTGTTACATCCTCTAACTCCCACTCCTTTAACCTTAAACTATCTTCTATTGACCTCACCCCATTCCTAGGGGGTCTGTAAGGGGTGTGCATAAGTGCACAATTGTGCCTACCGTCCCTGTCCTATTGTCCCCATTTATTCATACCTATTTCCTGTATTCTTACTCATGTTTATACTTATACCTATTATCTTGTAAGCGATTGACAAATAAAATAAACAAATACATATTAGGATGGGGAACCTATGGGCTTCCAGATGTTGTTGCTTTCAACTCTTACCAGCTCCAGTTAAAATTACTAGTGGTAAAGAAAGTTGGGTCTTCAAACTTGTGTAAGTCTCCATATTTCCAGATTTAGAGGTTCCTCAACATGAGGGATCTCCAAAGTTGGCAACTTTAAGACTTTGCGGACTTCAACTCCCAGAAATTCCCCAACTAGCCATGCTGGGAATTGAAGTCCATAAGTCTTAAAGTTGCTAACTTTGGAGATTCTTATGATAATAGTTTAATTGCTGGGATTTGTACTGCTTAGATCCAACATTCTTGGCCCAAAGCCATCTAGAACTAATGAAACAGCACCTTCTAGTATTTCAAGTTAGCCTTGAGGGTTGCTAGCTTAGTCTTTCTGGATGACCAAATTGAAGACGTCTGAAGCTTAATGAACAAAGGAGGTGATCCAGAGGTGGTATTTAGCAGCTTCTGACCAGTTCTGGAGAATCGGTAGTGGAAATTTTGAGTAGTTAGGAGAATCGGCAAATACCACCTCTGACTGGAGATTTTATGGTATCCTTCCCCTGACACACCCACAGAACTGGTATTAAAAAAAATTGAATCCCACCACTGAAGTGATCTATTCTTCTGTACAGATATGTTATGGGAGGGAATAATCTTGATTTGGATGCTTTTCTTTAAAAATGTCCCTTTTATTTAATAGGCAGTTGAAAGCCCAGTGCAGATAAAGCAGAAACGAAACAAGAAATGGGAAAGAGATTTACTAGCCATATAAAACCGAGGAAAAATGTTGAAGTTAACATTACATTACTGCTGCATACAAAAGTGATCAAAACCATTATTAACGTCAAATCAGTATTCAGTAACCAGCAAAGGTGTAATAAGAATCATGTCAGAATTACAATTGTCCTAAATTTATCAATGGATAAATCAATGGAGACCAAGAGGAGCAAGCGGCCAGTTTTAAGTTTCTGGGTGTTACCCTAAAAGAGGACCTGACCTGGGGGGCTCACATTGAAGCCCTGGTCAAAAGGGCCCAGCAGAGATTAGACTACCTGAGACTTCTCAGAAAACAACAAGTGAATGAAAAACTGCTGGTGACCTACTGCTGCACCATAGAGAATATCTTAACTTACTGCACCTGTGTATGATTTGCCAATTGCATAGTGGCAGATAGGACAGCACTCCAGAGGGTTAACATCATTGCCCAGAAGATCATGGGTTGCCCTCTCCCCTCTTTGGAAGAGCTTTATAGCTCCCGCTGCCTTAAGAAAGTTCAAAATATTCTCAAAGATCCATCTCATCCTGGGAACCCTTTTTTTGAACTATTGCCATCTGGCAGACAGTGCAGGATAATAAAAACAAGGACAAATAGGCTGAAAAACAGCTTCTATCCCAGGGCAGTAGCTCTGTTGAATTCTACTGTATAGTGCGGTGTTGGTGTCGTGTCAGGGGTTTTCAATTCAATGTGTGGCATGTGAAGGATGTGTGTTTCATGGTCATGATGTGCACTGAAGATGGTATTTGATTTCATTGTACGAGGTGCAATGACAATAAACAAAACTAAACTAAATTTCTATCTCATTTAAAAAGTTCTATCCTTATTAACAGGTCTCTTTTTTTTTTAATTGATTGGTGCCCAATACTTCTTTCGTGGATTTCTTTTGCTCTCAGCAAAGACGAGCATTGCATTATTATGACTATCCTGTCTTCTTGTAAGCTCTTTTGTTGTCGTCCTTCCTGCAGAGTTTTGGAAAAACATTTCGAGGATCAGAAGGAGCACTACGAAAGGGAGATAGACGAACTGAATGCTAAAATAAACCATCTGAGTCAAGAAATCACCCATCTACAGAAGCTCTTCAGAGAAGAAAACAACACCAATGAATGTATCCGTCTCCAAGTTGCCAGGCTAACTTCAGAGAATATGGTGAGGTCTGTTATAGAACTTAGAAATCTCTTCTAGAACCAAATGGCTTCCAAATAGGAACAGGTAAGCAGTTAGCAAAACCAGGTGTAGCTACAGGTAGTCCTCAAACTTGCAATCACTGCTGGGACCAGAATTTCCATTGCCAAGCATGGTGGTTGTTAAGTAAAGTCGCGTCCCATTTCATGACCTTTTTGGGGTTATAGTTGTTAAGTGAATCACTGCAGCTGTTATTGTTCCAAAGGTGCTTTTTCAAGAGGAGTCAACTGAGTAGTGCAAATGGTTTTTTTGAGATGGCCATTTCTTTGGAAATCCGTTCCTACTCCCAGACCGTTCGAAGGATTTTCATTTAGCGCATAGCTAAATATCTGTTAAGATTCTCGGTCATCGTTCACAAGAACCGGTTGTAAATCTGTTTTCTCAATGCTGTCGGAACTTCAAGGAGATGCTCAACCAAAGACTGTAAGTTGAGGACTTACCTGTATTACAAAATTGGCCTGCAGATCTTGCATGCAAGCAGGTTGCCTGTTTTTTAAACCATCGGCTCCCAAGTGGCCTGGCTTGATTTTGTGAGGTCAATCAATCAATCAATCAGTCAATCAGAAAAAAGCTGGAAGTGACCTTGGAGGTCTTCTAACCCAATTCCCTGCTCAAGCAGGAGACCCTATACCAGGGGTGTCAAACTCAAGGCCCACGGGATGGTTAGATCTGGCCCATGGCGACGCCCTGGAAATAGCAAAGGGCTGGCCCGCGGTGCCTTTGCCAGCGAAAACGGAGCTCACCCAGCTCCGTATTCGCTGGCAGAGCGTTGCAGGCAGGGGTAGGATTCAAATTTTTAAACAACTGGTTCTGTGGGCGTGGCTTAGCTGGTGGGCATGGCTTGGTGGTCATGTGACTAGGTGGACGTGGCTTGGTGGTCATGTTATTGGCTGGGCACGGCCAACCCAATATCACTCACATCGAGGCACGCATCTCCTCACGCCCACCACCTAAGCCACGCCCACAGAACCGGCTGTTAAAAAAAATTGAATCCCACCCTTGGATAAATTGAATGAAATGATAACGGTGTTGCATTGTCCTGCAGGGAGTTTTCCTGAAGTGAGTTGCTGGTGGCGAGTTGGCCATGGCATGTTGTCTTAGAGCCGTGATGGCAAACCAAGAGCACGTGTGCCAGAAGTGGCACACGAGAGGTTGCCCGGAAGAGCCCCACTGTGCATGCGTGCCTGCCACCTCATTGTCAGGTATCTGGCACGCATGTGCAGCGGGGTGGGGAGGCTCAGGAGGTGCACAAGCATGCACAGAGATGTGTGGTGTGCGTGGGAGAAGGCTCTGGGACAGTGGTAGCTAACCTTTTGGGACTCCTGTCGGGGGGGAATTCAAGTTTTTAAACAACTGGTTCTGTGGGCATGGCTTAGGTGGTGGGCGTGGCTTGGTCATGTGACTGGGTGGTCACGACTTGGTGGTCATGTGACTGGGAGGGCATGGCCAACTCAACATCACTCACATCGAGGCACGCATCTCCTCACCTGGCCTGTCATGACTGTGGAGATGCTGCAACAGTCGTAAGTGTGAAAAATGGTCATAAGTCACTTTTTTCAGTGCCATTGTAACTTTGAATGGTCACTCCACACAAGCAAAGGAGTTAAAAAAACCTCCAGAGAAGTTCCTGAGGCAGGAAGTCTAGTCCTGCCAAGAATGTAATAAGGGTTAACGGAGAGGCAGTTTCTGTAAGCAACACCAGAATGTTTCCTTCCTGCCTTCCTTACAGGATTAGGCCAGTAAAAGTTTCTTCTAACAACCGGTTCTCTGAACTGCTTAGAATGTTAACAACCGGTTCTAGTGAATAGGTGTGAACCTGTAGAATCCCACTCCTGGTTGCAGGAGGCTGTCACAGCCGAAAATGGAGCTCGGGAGCCTGTTTTTGCTGGCAGAGCTCTTGGGCCATCACAGGCACCCACAACACAAGTGATGTCGAGCTGGCCACGCCCATCCTGGCCATGCCCCCCCCCCCTCTCTCTCACACACACACAACCCAAGGTCAAGCACAACACTGATGCGGCCCTCAATAAAATCGAATTTGACCCCCCCCGCCCTGTACTATTTCAGTAGAAGTTACCCAGTAAAGAAGAGTAACGAGGAACTTCATACTCAATCAAGACCTACTCCAACCTTTTGTAAAGTAAACTGTTGAGACTACCGATTGAACCATAGAGTACCGTATCTCTAAAACAGGATTTAGGGTGCCTATCAAGATCTTCTTCGCTTCAAAGCAAGTGAACAATAGTTACTGAAGAAAGCCGTTTTTTTTTTGCTGTTGTTGTAGTAATAATAATAATAATAACAACAACAATCGTAACAACGGAGGAATGACGTAGTTATCCTATTCTTCCCTCCCTTTTTTCCTTTTTTGGTTGAAGATGATGCCTGACCTTAAGCGGCAGGTTTCAGAACTTCAGAAGCAGAAGTTGGACCTTGAGAATCGTCTTCAGGATGAACTTGCCAAGAGAAATGGTAATTTGCACGATGGGGAGAATATTCTTTTGGCCAGGGATGTTCTACTCAGGCCGGCCGAGAATAGGTGCCTAAGATTCAGTCACAGTTTTCAGTTTCTGGCACGCTCACTTCCTGGAAGCAGGAATAGGGTCGTGCACGTCATGCCAATCCTTCCCCCTCCACCCAAGAGCCATTATGGTTGGTGGAAAAGCACCTGGCCTAAAAGAGAGAGTCCTGAGTTCAAGTCCTATTTAAGCATGGAAGCTGGGCAGATGAGTTTGCATTGGTTACTCTCTTAGCCCAAGAGGTGAAATCGAATAATCTCTATCTAGCAACCTTCATTGGACCAGATAATAGTCCATAACGTTCAGTAAAGAGGGCTTGTTCCTGGAGAGAGAGTGAGAGAGAGAGAGAAGGGGGAGAGAGGGAGGGAAGGAAAGAGGGAGGGAGAGAGGGAGGGAAGGAAGGAAAGAGGGAGGGAGGGAGGGAAGGAGAAAGAAAGGAGGGAGGGAGGGAGAGAGGGAAGGAAGGAAGGAAAGAGACGGGGAAGAGAGAGGTTTCTCCTTTCACCTATCATTAAAAAAAAGAGCTATTATTGGAAGACTTTTTATTCTATATAATCTTCATGTTTTATTAGGCTTTAAAACTCTACCATCCATAAACTGCTGCCTAGTAACAGCCAGTGGTGGATGATAGGCTGCACTTTAGAAAGACTTAATTATTCATGTTCTGTGAAATTGTTTTTTCTGTTTAATGTGAGGTCGTATTATATATGGAGAATCTTGCTGCATCCTTCATATTATGTATCTGGAGAGCCTGTTGTTACTTTTTCCTCTTCCTGTGTTTTCCTGTATTGTTTCATTATTCTTCCCAGATCCCATTCAGCCTCTCTTTAAATATTCTAGCATGTAAAGATATGGTTACTGTCATCATATTAAAGGTATTAAATTCTAATGTGAGTTCACAGATTAAAACACTTATCTTTATTGTTGCAGAGAAAATGGAAGACACAAAAGATTGGACACCTCAAAACCCAGATGAGGAACGCTCACAAAAACAGTAAGCAGACTTCAATGTAAAAAATAAATAACGATAATTTATTATTAATTATAATAATAAATATTAGTGATTGGGCCATGTGACTGTAGATTTATCTGGGCATTGAACTTTAAGCAGTAGTTTTGTAAAATGATTCAACTAACCACGGTATTAATTATATGTTCTGGCTTCACAAACATTCTGGATTTTAACTAGATTACATGTGGTTGAGTTTGTCTACCTTGGCAGTCTAAAATACGATTGGTTGCTTTGTGTTCACTTGTGTTGTGCAAGCACAGCCGGATTTCTAAGTAATAGAATAGAATTCTTTTATTGGTCAAGTGTGATTGGACACACAAGGAATTTGTCTTGGTGCAAATGCTCTCAGTGTACATTAAAGAAAAGAGACATTCGTCAGAGTCAAGAATCATAAGGTACATCACTTAATAGTCATAGGGTACAATAAGCAATCTTATACTAGGAAACAGTCAATATAAATAGTAAGGATACAAGCGACAGTCATAAGTGGAGGGGATGGGTGATAAGGAGTGATGAGAAGATTAACAGTAATAGTAGTGCAGACTTTGTAAATAGTTGAACAGTGTTGAGGGAATTATTTCTTTAGCAGAGGGATGGCTTTTGGGAAAAACCTCTTCTTGTGTCTAGTTGTTCTGGTGTGCAGTGCTCTGTAGCGTCATTTTGAGGGAAGGAGTTGAATCAGTTTATGTCTGGGATGTGAGGGGTCTGTAAATATTTTCACAGCCCTCTTTTTGACTCGTGCAGTATACAGGTCCTCGATGGAGGGCAGGTTGATAGTAATTGTTTTTTCTGCAGTCCTAATTACTCTCTGAAGTCTGCGTCTGTCTTGTTGGGTTGCAGAACCAAACCAGACAGTTATAGAGGTGCAGATGACAGATTCAATAATTTCTCTGTAGAATGGAAATGAAAAGGAAAATGGAAAGGAAGACCTACAATGATTATGTTGGAAACTTATGAGAAATTGCCACATATTTCAGAAAAGGTTTCTATGTTTTGCCACTGACGTTTTCATTTAATAGCTTCTTAGAAAGTGATCTTGTATAATAAGAGTATTGTGAAAGATTTTATTGGCTGATTTCTACCTAAAAAAGGATCGGAGGGATATTATTTTTTCCTGATCTGGGGATTTAAAAAAAGAAGAAGCTTGAAATGCATGGATAGTGGAACATAGAACATTTTACATTAAATCCTCGGTTTACAACAATCCATTTAGTAACAATTTAGAATTATAGAGTTCCAGCATCATGCGATCACCGTTTATGACATTCCCACCTGTCTCCCGACTCAGATTCGCTTAACAACTGTAGTAATTAACATAACAACCATGAAATAAAGCTTGTAAAATTGGGTGTAACTCGCTTAACATCCTCCTCTCTTAGCAACGGAGAAGCTGATCCCAATTGTGGCTTTACCTCAAGGAATACCCGCACAGCAAAATGTTGTTTTGTGCACAGGGACAAAAAAAGAGAGGCTCAAATATATCTTATTCTTTTTAGAGCTTTGCCGCTTCGAAAGGTCATGTCCACTAAAGGAAAGACGCTAGCCACGTTTCCAGTGTTTCAGCGGGACAGTCTGGAGAACCAGTCTGAAAGAGCAAATGGGACTAGAAGCAAAATATGGCAGGATGTGGCCTATCTCACCATGGAAAACACGGTAAGGGAGACCCGGAAGTTCAGAAATGTTTATTATGAACTGCTTAAAAAAATAGGCATGTCCCACCGTTGTCCCAAAGGTGCTTTTTCCAAAAGGCACCTGGTTTTCTGACCCAGGCTTCGTCAATCGTAATTAATCATAAAACTTGTTTTAAAAGCAAAACCTATTTTATTGCAACGCTGGGAATTGTTTTTATTCCCTGCCAGAACTAATCTTAAAACAGTCCCCCAAGATAAGCACCACACCTTTCAGTTCTGTGGAATGCTGCCAAAAAAAATATAGGAGACAGTTGAGAGAAATGGCATTCCTGGAAGCGGACAGAGGCCATTTTAACGTCCATTTTTCTTCCTCAACCCCACTGACATCGTAGGATCTGGAAGAAGAGCTGGATAAAAAAGACCGGTTGATAAAGAAACTTCAGGATCAGATCAGAACCCTTAAAAAATCCATTGAGACAGGTAAGAATGTCTATTTATTTATTATTTATTAGAATGTACCAAACAAAAACAAGAACAAGGATAAAAGAATAAAAATACCACGACAGGAAACGATAGGCACATTAGTGCACTTACGCACATACCCCTTTTTATGCTTAACACTTCATATTTTAAAATTCAATTTTGTGACACTTGGTCGAGGTTTCTTTTTTTCTGGAAGTAAATCTATTTCGATACTAAACAGGCCATGAAGAATCCCCGTCTTCTGTGCTGAGGGAATACCTGGGGATGTTGCAGTACAGAAAGGAGGATGAACCAAAAATCGCTCAAAATCTGATCCTTGGTACGTCCGTGACATTTTGCATTTCCGTTAACGTAAATCTAGGCGAAACTCAAGGCGTTAATGTTATTAAAGATTTTGGGCTGTGATCAGTCCTTACATTTTCCCTCTTCTTTCTTGTGGTCTTTTAAAGGCATCTGATATTTGTGTAGTGGGGAAGGGTCTTTTGTCTATGTTTTTTCCTGTAACTTCTCTATAAACTGTTCATCCTTCAAGCTTAAACCTTTGGAAGACTCCAGAATCCTGAATTTCCTTATTCTTCTTTGATCTTCCATTACTGTAAGTCGCATCTAAAAACAATCAACTTGTTACTGAGACGTTTTTCCTTCCTTCCTTCCTTCCTTCCTTCCTTCCTTCCTTCCTTCCTTCCTTCCTTCCTTCCTTCCTTCCTTCCTTCCTCCCTCCTTCCTTCTTTCCTTCCTCCCTGCCTCCACCCTCCCTCCTTTCCTTACTTCCTTCTTTCCTGCCTGCACCCTCCCTCCCTCCTTTCCTTTCTGCCTGCCTGCCTGCACTCCCCTCCTTTCCTCCCTCCCTTCCTGCTACCTGCCTGCCTGCACCCATCCACCCTCCATTCTTCCCTCCCTCCTTTCCTTCCTGCCTGCCTGCATCCCCTCCCTCCCTCCATTCCTGTCTTCCACCCTTCCTGCTAACTGCCTGCATCCACCCTCCCTTCTTTCCTTCCTTCCTTTCTGCCTGCCTGCCTGCCCTCTCCCTCCCTCCCTCCCTTCCTCCCTGCCTGCCTGCCTGTGCCCTCCCTTTCTTCCTGTCTGCACCCCCTCCCTCCCTCCCTTTCTGCTACCTGCCTGCTTGCACCCACCCATCCTCCCTCCTTCCCTCCCTCCCTTCCCTCCTTCCCTGAACCTCGTTCACAAAGCATGGAGACCTTGTAACTTTGAGCAACCTTAATCTAATAGTCAGGAGGCTGGTAGCTCAACAATATTTGGGTAGGCGGGTAGCACAGCTTTTCCAATTCTATCTCAAATAGCCCCCCCCCCTCCCCTAAGAAAAAGGATACCCAGAACTATTTTCCTTGCTTCTGGTCGTTTTGTTCCCCTTGTGTATCGCAGAACTCCAGACAATCTCCTTGGAGGCAGCCTTTCCCTGAAAAAAAAGCTCTAAACCTCTTCTAGTGCCCATTAAATCCTAAATTTAATTTTTGTATTCCTTGCAGATTTGAAACCCCGTGGAGTAGTTGTTAATATGATTCCTGGCCTGCCAGCTCATATCCTCTTTATGTGCATAAGATATGCGGATTATTTGAACGACGACAGCATGCTGAAGTCCTTTATGAACGTGGCTATCAATGGCATAAAACAAGTCATTAAGGTAAGGATCCCTTGAGTAGAGCGATCGCTTTGCTTTTCAAAGGGCCTGCGTGGCAATTCTGTGGGAATGTTTACAAAATAGAAACCTCCAACACGATGGATGTAGTTACTAGTAGGAAGAAAACAAGCTGTGTGCCTGGCTACAGTGACAGCTGCAGTCTCAGATTGTACAGGTTGTCCTCAACATACAATCACAACTGAGCCCAAAATTTCCTTTGTTAAGCGAGACCTTTTGTTGCCTGAATTTTGCCTCATTTTACAACTTTTCTTGGGGGTGGGATTCAATTATTTTTTACTGCTGGTTCTGTGGGCGTGGCTTGGTGGGTGTTGTATGGCTTGGTTGGTGTGGCTTGGTGGACATGGCAGGGGAAGGTTACTGCAAAACCTCCGTTCCCTCCCAACCCCCACTAACCTGCTTTCCAGATCCGTTCTCCTGTGCAGGTCAACAAAAGAAGACCCAGCTGATCAGCTGTGGGTGTGGCTTGGTGGGCGTGGTGTTCTGTGGGTGTGGCTTGGTGAGCGTTGCATGGCTTGGTGGGCGTGGAAGGGGAAGGATACTGCAAAATCCCCATTCCTTCCCCACCCCACTAACCTGCTTTCCAGATCTGTTCTCCTCCACAGGGAAACAAAAGAAGACCCAGCTGATCAGCTGTGGGTGTGGCTTGGTGGGCGTGGTGTTCTGTGGTGTCTTGGTGGGCATTGCATGGCTTGGTGGGTGTGGCTTGGTGGGCATGGCAGGGGAAGGTTACTGCAAAAACCCATTCCCTCCTCACCCCACTAACCTGCTTTCCAGCTCTGCTCTCCTGTGCAAGGCAACCAAAGAAGACCCAGCTGATCAGCTGGGACTCGGGAGGCAGAGAATAGATGGGCGTGGGGCCAAACAGAGGTGGTATTTGCCAGTTCTCCGAACTACTCAGAACTTCCGCTACCGGTTCTCCAGAAGTGGTCAGAACCTGCTGAATACCACCTCTGGTTTCTTGCCACAGTTGCTAAGTGAATCACTACCGTTGATTGTTTCCCCAAGCCATGGTTTGTATACAGGTAGTCTCGACTTACAATCAGAATTGGGTCCAGGATTTCTGTTACTAAATGGTGGTTGTTTTTTAATGTGTGCATATAAAATGTAAAATTAAAGAAAAGCGTGCTGTTATTTAGGAACACGCCGAAGACTTTGAGATGTTGTCCTTTTGGCTTTCCAATACCTGCCATTTTCTTAACTGCCTGAAGCAGTACAGTGGGGAAGAGGTAAGATTAATTTCATCCTAGGCTTGTCTTTGTGAACAGTTTAATACACCAACCTGGTGTTACCTTCCTGTGTTCATAGCCCTTTTTGTCCTGACCAAGGCTTATTGAGAAACTAACAAACGCACGTTAGTCCCAAACCCCGTTTTTTCTTTATTTTATGGCTGTGAATTTTAGTCATTCACAGCCCGTAATGAGTCTCAAACAGTTTGTAAATAGTCCCATGGAAGTTTGCCAAAGTCCTTCGGGATAAGCCTGATAAGTACGGACCTTTATCTTCCTTGAAATGCTGCCAATGATTAAATTCCCAATTAGTTATACGAGACCAAACGGAGCGCAAATTCAATACAGAGCTTCAGCTTTCAAACTGACCAGTATGGACAAAGTTGCTTCCTGCAAAGGTTCCTGTCCCTTTGCTCCTCCTTTATGTCTCCTTTATGAGGGGCAATCACCTCCAAGCCTTACTCCTGAGTCACCCCTTTTGTCTTAGCTGCCCTTGCCTTCTGGCAGGGTTAGGACCCCATCTTCTTAGAGCCTCAGGTGTCACCTCTGATCATACCTTAGATCACCAGTTTTGGCCTTTCATAAGAGAAGCCAAATCCGGTGCCATGATTATTATTATTTTTTGCTTCTAATTGGGATAGGAAGCTGCCAATATAAGTAAGACGAAACAGCTGCTTTCAGGGATGAGAACAATTTAACACCTCTAAATTGTGATCTGGAGAGTTTGCAGTCCTTATGTAAAGAAATTCTGGTTTTGCTTAATTTGTCTTGAAGTGTAAGAAATTTAATTTTAACTTATGGTGATATCTATCCTCTTTTTTCCGCTCTTTTAGCTATGGAATTTCTAGGCATTCGGAAATGCCTTAGAAATAGCCTGCTTTAACTCTTGAATTGCACAGTTGGCGTTCACCAAAATGCACTTAAATTTAAGAATTCTGAAGAAGAACAAAACAAAAATCTGCCCCTGACATTTTTCAATAAAATAAAATGGAACGGATGACTCTGTAATTTGTTTATATTCTATTTTACTACCTTAAAAGCTCTGTATTAGTCTGAAAAATGTATAATTTGTCTGTGATCTTAATTGCCATTTGGCGATAACACTGCAATTGACTTTCCAGGAATTCATGAAGCACAACACACCACAACAAAATAAGAACAATCTGATTCACTTTGATCTGTCCGAATACAGGCAGGTCCTTAGCGATCTGGCCATTCGTATATATCATCAGTTCATCAGTGTGATGGAGACCAGTATTCAGCCAATGATAGGTAAGGAGTTAAATCGACATTAGTAATAATAGATTTCATAAAGCCCTTCCTTATTTGAATCCCTACTGGGAAATCGAAAGTTAGAGAGAAGGCGATTCGGAAGCACTTAACTCAAATGTTTGTGTGACTACAGAACCTCTTGAGTGAATTCTGGTTCCTTCTTTTTAGAATAGAATAGAATTCTTTATTGGCCAAGTGCGATTGGACACACAAGGAATTTGTTTCTTTGTTTGTTATGTTACATATAAAGGTAAAAGTAAAGGTAAAGATTCCCCTCACACATGCGTGCTAGTTGTCTCCGGCTTTAGGGGGGCAGTGCTCATCTCCGTTACAAAGCCGAAGAAGAGCCAGCGCTGTCCGAAGACGTCTCCGTGGTCATATGGCCGGCAGGACTAAATGCCGAAGGCGCACTGAACGCTGTTACCTTCCCACCAAAGGGGTCCCTGTTTTTCTACTTGCGTATTTTTACATGCTTTCGAACTGCTAGGTTGGCAGAAGCTGGGACAAGTAATGGGAGCTCACTCCATTACATGGTGCTAGGGATTCGAACCGCTGAACTGCCGACCTTTCTGATCGACAAGCTCAGCGTCTTAGTCACTGAGCCACCGCGTCTGTATACTGTATATGGACAACTTAAACATTGATTTTTCTACTCCTTGCCCTGGGATTCAGTTCTCTTGGAGATTTTTTTCTAGGTTAAAGGGCAATGAACGTTGTGCTATTCTCTGTCAGGCTTAAATGGTGATTATCTGTGGCTGTAACCGTTTAAGCTACTGAATGATTGATGGAATTTGAGAACAAAATGCAATCTCCATGTACTTTCTAACTGTTTGAAGGGAACCATTATCAGTGAGATAGTGTTGTGGTTCGTGGGCAGCAGGTGTGGGGTCTCAGAGAGCGAGGATTCAGATGAGAGGCCTGTGTGTGTTGCAGGGATGGGGCCAGGGCTAAAGGAGAGCGGGGTGCTGCCTTTGGAGATGGTGGAGGCTGGCAGCAGTGAGGAAGAGGTCCCCGAGGAGCCTGTGCCTAGTGTGCATGAGCGTAGGGCTGCTCAAAGGAAAGACCAGCTGCAGTAGCATGAGCAACTCAGGAGTAAGGCTGCAAGGTAATGGCCCGTCCCTCAAGAGATAAAAGCCAGCTGAGAAACCAGAGTTCTTTGCAGGAAGCAAAGAAGTTTTTGCACTCAAGCCTTGTGGACGTTCAGAATAGCTTGGTTGGTGTTTGGAGACTCTTTGTGTTTGAAATATTTCTTAGTAACTTTATCTAGAGTTCTTGGCAGCCTTGCACAACCTTGGCAAGGCTCGTTCTTATCAGAGAAAATTAGTTTGAAGCAGCCTTTTAACCGTGAAGGAACAGAATTCGTGAAGAATCATTAAAAGGTTTTGCTGTTACCTCTGTTTCATGTTTGTTTCCTTGGAACAAGGTTTGGGTCAGAACAGAGAGTTGCAATTATGGCTGCAAGGGAGGTTATACACACAACCAGGGTTTGTACAAGAGGCTGCCAAGAGTACAACTCCTGTTTTCAGATCTGTGATAATGCAGGCAATTCTGGACCTACAGGGGTTATAGCACCGGCCTGATTTTACAAGCTTTTTTGGTGTTGGTCGTTAAGCCAATGCAGCAGTCATAAAACGAATGCCACTGTTATTAGACCAACCGTTTGTTCAGTAAGGTGTGGTTTTGCCAAAACTGTTGTAAAATGCGGTCAGGTGACTGGATCCCAACTGGAATTGGATAACTCCCTTTTTGTAGGTATGTAGGTTGCAACTTTGGATGGTCATTAAGTGGCTTATCATACAGTCAAGGACCGCTTGTAACGATAACCCAAATATTTTAGCAGTCACAGAAAAGATTTTTCTGGCATTTCAGTTCAGTTTTTCTGCCAAATTTGGTAGTCCGTCCTTCCTTCCTTCCTTCCTTCCTTCCTTCCTTCCTTCCTTCCTTCCTTCCTTCCTTCCTTCCTTCCTTCCTTCCTCCTTTATTCATTTTCCTTCCTTCCTTCCAGGGTGGGATTTTACCTGGTCAGAACCAGTTCTATGGACCAGTTGTTATGATTCTGCCCAGTTCGGAGAACTGGCAAATTGTGCCCCTGGCTGGCCCCTCCCCTCCCCTTCCCCCCCCCCCTCACTCCTTACCTGGCATGAGCGCCATCAAACTTGCCTGCTAAGTTGCTATTTTTCTTTTCTTTTTTTTTCCCCGACCATCAGTTGTTCTGCTGTGCCGGGAGATTTAGATTAGCTAGAAAGCAGGCAATCTTAGGATTTCTTGATTTTTAACTAATCTAAAAGCAGAACTGAACCTTCCTTAGGACTGAAGCTTCTATTTTTCAGTGCAGACTCAGGTAGCAGATTGCAGAAAGATAGATCTCTAAGTGAATCTATGATTCTGTGAGCAACTCAATCTGCCTGCCTGCTTTGCCTGATTTTGGATAAAAGTTGTTTTTTTACAATAAAAAATTAAATCTTTACATAAATCTTTACAATATTTCCATACAAGCCACGCCCAGCCAGTCACGTGACCAGGCCACACCCACAAATTAGGCCACACCCACAGAACCAGTTGTTAAGAAATTTGAATCCCACCCCTGCTTCCTTCCTTCCCTCTCTCCCTTCTTTCATTCTTTCTTAACTTCAGTTCACCGCCTTATGTGATTGACTGGGCTGCATGACTGGCCCAAAGTCACCCAGTGAACCTCCGTGGTTGACGAAGTCCTATGCTCTAACCACTGCTCCACTGATGGACAAACCACAGAGGTTCATAGGCTGAGCTGCCCTATAGATCTTGACGGTTGTCCCGAGCCAAAAATCAACAACAAATTCTGAGAGGGACCTTGTTCTCCAAAACAACTTTCTTATCCAAGAACGAAATCTAGAGCGCTTAGAAAATGCATATTTTGGTCATTAACTGAAAGTCACCTCCATGAATTTTAATCCAGCTGTCCCGTTTGAATAATTTATTTACCGATCAAAAGATTGCATACGCTGCTAGGGCAAAGGGAGAAGCTCTCCATTAAAAACAAAAACAAATCACCGCCTGGCTTTTATCTCCATTTTTAGCATCCATGAATGACAGAATGCTGAAAATCAGTTCCTGAGACATATCCTACTCTTTTTTGGGGCATAATCACAATAAGGAGGATGATATTTAAAGCACGAGTAGCAGATCTCAACCCCCATTTCTTTTCCAAAACTAAATGAAATCCTTAATTGTTACCTTTCTTTCTTTCTTTCTTTCTTTCTTTCTTTCTTTCTTTCTTTCTTTCTTTCTTTCTTTCTTTCTTTCTTCTTTCTTTCTTCCTTCCTTCCTTCCTTCCTTCCTTCCTTCCTTCCTTCCTTCCTTCCCTCCTTCCCTCCTTCCTTCTTCCTTTCTTCCTTCCTTCTTTCTTTCTTTCTTTCTTTCTTCTTCTTTCTTTCTTTCTTTCTTTCTTGCTTTCTTGCTTTCTTGATTGCTTTCTATTATCCTTCTACAGTACCAGGAATGCTGGAATATGAAAGTCTCCAGGGGATTTCGGGCTTAAAACCAACCGGATTTCGCAAACGTTCTTCTAGCATCGATGACACAGATGCTTACACTATGACCTCCATCTTGCAACAGCTCAGCTATTTTTACACAACCATGTGTCAGAACGGCTTAGACCCGGAGCTTCTAAAGCAGGCCGTGAGGCAGATTTTCTTTCTCATCGGAGCAGTTACTCTGAATAGCCTCTTCCTTCGGAAAGACATGTGCTCTTGCAGAAAGGGCATGCAAATAAGGTAAACCTTTTGAAAAATAACAATAATAACAACCACCAGAACTCTAGATTCCACACTTCCATTTAAAGGGAGGGAGAAATTTCAAAAGCAGCTCAACAATTAAAGTGACAAATTTAAATTGGGTTGCACAAGTAAGATGGATAAGCAACATGCAAAGTTGTGATAGGCATCTTGTACAACAAATGATGCTGATAGTTTACCTGAGTTCTCAATCATAGATCATGGTTTATAAATTACATTTGGCTCATTTTGCCCATCATACTTAAGCCAGTGTCAAACTAACCACATTAGGACTTAGTCCTAAGTGTAATCCCAGCTAGTATCAGGAGATTAATGAGAGGAACAGGTCACATAGCCAGAATATTGGTTAGGTCACAAATATTTCATTGCATTTGATAAAAACGGAATTATTGCAAGGGAAAATGGCACTTAGAATCAAAATACATATCATCAGTGAGAAGGGAAATTGCTGTTTTAAATGATGGCAGATTTAAAAGACACATTTTTGAGAGCACCACAAAAGGAATCCATTCCGGAGAATCTATCTCTGTGCTTCAAAAGGTAAATGTTTAAAGCCCCAGCAGGCACCTGCAAAAATAGCATTCCCTAAGGAAATCTGCCTCTTTTGAGTTATCATACCTATAAATTTTGGTATGATAGCTCAACATAGGCTATTGGCTATGCTAATCAGTATTTATGGGATATGACATAAAAGCTCAAATACAAAAAATTTAAGATATCCTAGACCAGTTCTGTGAGCGTGGCTTGGTGGGCATGGCAGGGGGAGGATACTGCAAAATCCCATTCCCTCCCCGCTCCACTAACCCGCTTTCCAGCTCCGTTCTCCTGTGCAGGGCAACCAAAGAAGACCCAGCCAATCAGCTGGGACACAGGAGGCGGAGAATACATGGGGGCGGGGCCAGTCAGAAGTGGCATTTGCTGGTTCTCTGAACTACTCAACTATTTCCTCTACCAGTTCTCCAGAACTGGTCAGAACCGGCTGAATACCACCTCTGGTCCCCAACCCTTGGTCTGTGAACCAGCACCGGGCCATGGCATGCCAAAAACCGGGCCATGCAAACAAGTGAAGCTCCATCTGTGGGATGGTGGCCATATGCGAAACCACGTCCCCAACTTCTGGTCCGCAGAAGAACCTCTCTCACCCTGGTCCCCAAAAGTTTTGGGGGGGTGACGGTGCTGTTTTAAATCTAGAAGGATGTTTTAAAACCAAACGGCCGTTTTCTGCTGCTTCATCGTCCCAGGTGCAACATCAGCTACCTGGAGGAATGGCTGAAGGAGAAGAACCTGCAGAGCAGTTCTTCCAAGGAGACTTTGGAGCCTCTTGCTCAGGCCGCCTGGCTTCTTCAAGTCAAAAAGATCACAGAGGAAGATGCCAAAGGGATCTCGGAGAACTGCACAGCCCTCTCGGCTATGCAGGTATTGAATTCATAAAGGAGAACCTTTGTAGCTCGGGGTTGAAATGAAGGGGTCCTTGGTGTTCTCTGAGCTTGATGGCTTTCTGGCAGACATTTCATTACCCAGCTAGGTAACATCATCAGTGCTAGAAAGGAGGAGGAGGAGGAGGAGGAGGACTGTGGGGTTCTTGGTGCTCTCTGAGCTTGGTGGTTTTCTTGCAGACGTTTCATTACCCAGCTAGGTAACATCATCAGTGCTAGAAAGGAGGAGGAGGAGGAGGAGGAGGAAGAGAAGGAGGACAGTGGGGTCTGGGGGCTCTCTGAGCTTGGTTGTTTTCTGGCAGAAATTTCATGACCCAACTAGATAACATCATCAGTGCTAGAAGGACATCTTTTCAGGTCAAACAGAGAGCAAACTGCACCCCCTTCTAGCACTGCTGATGTTACATGGTTGGGTGATGAAACGTCTGCAAGAAAACAACCAAGCTCAGGGAGCACCAAGGACCCCACAATCCTCTTCCTCCTCCATAGATGTCATTCCCCTCTAGCACTGAGGAGGTTACCTAGTTGGGCGTTGAAATGTCTGCAAATAAACAACCAAGATCAGAGACCACCAAGGGCCCTTCAGTTACTAAAGTCCTTCCTGGATTTGAGGGGTTCGTTGACTTTTTTTGTTGGACTTTGGCAGTGAAGGCTATAAATAGTGATCACATGACTGCAAGGTGCCAAAATCATGTGACCCATGGGGCACTGCAATGGCCACAATTATGAGGACCCATTAAGTCCCTCTTGTCCAGCACCCTTGTAACTTCGAACCTTCACTGAATGACTGGGTGTTAAATGTACTTTGTTCTTTGATCTTCCCACCATCTGATTCTCCTAATGGCTGTCTTCTAGATGACCTTAAGTGCAGTTTTACTTACTATGAATGTACCCTATTGTTTGGGACGGGGTTGTATCATAGATTTGTGTTAGTTCTATAGTTTTGGTACAGTCAAACAGTTAAATCCATAAAGATTCTCTTCTCTTCTCTTCTCTTCTCTTCTCTTCTCTTCTCTTCTCTTCTCTTCTCTTCTCTTCTCTTCTCTTCTCTTCTCTTCTCTTCCCTTCCCTTCCCTTCCCTTCCCTTCCCTTCCATATTCTATTCTATTCTATTCTATTCTATTCTATTCTATTCTATTCTATTCTATTCTATTCTACTCTACTCTACTCTATTCTATATTCTCCTCTACATTCTGTTCTATTCTATTCTATTCTATTCTGTTCTGTTCTATTCTATTCTTCATTTCAATATTCTGTTCTGTTCTACTCTACTCTACTCTAGTGGTTTTATTTCCCTTTCAGACTACAGTTTTCAGATCACAATTTCTTTTAATCCTCCCCACAGATAGTAAAAATCCTCAATTCCTACACCCCCATTGATGATTTTGAGAAAAGGATAGCTCCATCCTTTGTTCGTAAAGTCCAGGTATGGTTTTAACTCTTTATTTTGCCCCTCGTATTTTTGGACTTTTAAGTTTTTAAACGCCAAACCTCTTGAGCCCTCTTCTGTTTGAAAAATGGCATGTAAATCAAGGAAACAGATAAATGAATATAATAAATGGCAGTCTACCGGACAACGTATCCATATATAACTGCTTAGACGCATGCATGCATCCAGGAAATTGTTAACCTTCTCTTTATTCTAATTTCAGGGAATGCTGAACAATAGACAGAATTCCACCCAACTGATGCTTGATACCAAATACCTCTTTCAAGTAACATTTCCCTTTACACCTTCACCTCATCCACTGGAAATGATAGAAATCCCCAGCAGCTTCAAACTTGGCTTCCTCACTAGAATATAGTTACAAGAACTAATGCATTATAAATTCACTCTTTCCCAAAGAGTAAATGCAGACTGTTTAGCAATGCTACTGCATCAGCATAAATCTTCTGATGATGATACCTAGTTTGCATCACTGATGATATTACCTGGTTCGATAATGAAAGGTTTGTAGGAAAACTCCTGAGCTCAGAGAGCACCACGGACTCAACTGTAAAGCTTTTTTAAAATGTAAGAAATGGATATTCGGTTATGCTGACTCCAGGCTAGCATTTCTTAAATCCTAGCGACTTTAAGGTATGTGGACTTCAACTCCTAGAATTCTGACTGGCTGGGGGAATTCTGGGAGTTGAAGCCCACCCTTCTTAAAGTTGTGAAACTCTGCTGTAGATTCTTCCAATTTTAATTTATAATTTTATAAATTAAATTTATAAATACGCTTATAATGAAGGATTTTTTTCCATAATGAAGGACTAAGGAAGAGTTTATTTTAACCTGTCGCATTTGGAACACAGCTTATAGAATGGCACTGTTGTAAAAGTATGGACTAAGACAGTCGTTTTGTTAGATGTTTCGTATGTGTGTGGCATGTGTATAATGATAGACGGTGCCACAGATGAAATGACAGTATTCCACTAGATATTGTGTGAAGTCATTGCCACACAGATAAGCTAACTTCCTACTTAGCTTTTTCTAGGTCATCTAAAACTGGCTAAATGTGTATTTGTTACAACTTTCATCTTTCATCAAAAGAATTAATCGTTTGTATATGACAAAGGGGGCAAGACATTTATATGCACAATGGTAGAAAGATAAACAATCCCCACCACTCAAACATGGAATTTGAAATTAATGGAATTGGTAGATATGGCAAATGTGATTATTTTAATAAAAGAGAAAGGTACATTCGGTTTTGCTTCTACAGTGGTACCTTGGTACTTATCCTTAATTGCTTCCAAATAGTGTGTGATGAGCACCAAAAACGATGAGAACCAGATAATTTTTTCCCATAAGGAATAACGTAGTGAGTCACAAGTTCTAGCTTGTGCATTGAGTATCAGACAAAGAATGACTACTTGGACAAAATTTTTACCTCAAAATGTGTTGAGTACCAAATTTGATGAGTTTCACTGTACTTGGAAACTATTTATGGGGTTCTTGCTTGAGAAAAATGAAGGACTGATTTTAGGGTTCAATGATTAGTTATGATTATAGAAATATTGTGTATTGTTATTCTTGATAGTCATGAATACATATATACTTGTATATTGTATATTTTTATGTTCATGTTTAAACTTTATGATATATAATTTTAAGGCTATTTGATTGTTTAATTTGTATACTTTTATACAATGTGTCTTTGTTTTAACTTAAGAGTATGAAGTTACTTTATATTTGTATCTATATTGAAGAAACTCCCAAGAATCTTTTTTTTTTCTTGTCGCTTTTAAACCATTTCCCTTTTTGATCTCTCCCCTAATTTTTCCTTTTCTGTTATTTTGTAATTCATCTTTTATTTTTGAAATTTAATAAAGTTCACTTAAAAAAATAATTCTTCCAAGGCAAAAAAAAACAGCAGAGAGAAGGTTTTAGCCTCCTCTTTATACATATGTTACAAACCTCTCCGCGTTGAACGGATGATGTTTTAATTCCAGGTGAAACAAGCAGCTTAATTCAAGAGGAATTAAGGAATTCATTTCTCTCTTGTGTTCTTAGAAGTTTTTTTTTAAACCTTGAAGGATTTCAGGGGAAAAGGTGCATACCCCATATAGATACCTAGAGATTTTAATGGGAACAGCCTCTTTCTGAGTTAGAAACCAGATTCACCTATGTTGGCTAGATGAGGAATGGAGAACTATTTGAGGCAAAAGAAAGGAACATATTCCAGCCTCATTGAATGATCCATTTCCTAGAATTTTCTTTAACTATTTCAACCATTTGCAAGTCTCTGGAACTTCAAGCAGCATCACAAGGTCCTTCTATACATTGCAGGGTTGGTAAATCCCTCTAAGTAGATTAAATCAGCCTTAAATTCTTCCTCCTACATTTTAAATAGCCCACTGATTAGCTTGCTGCCTTCCTAACACTTCAAGGTATCACTGTGGGTGAAAAAAGGTAAGAAATACCCTTACTATTTTTGATTACAAGCCTAAATTATCTGTAGAGTAATGCTGAAGTGGTTTTTTAAAAAAAAATAAAGTCTGTTTTGTTTTCGGTTGGGTTTGGTACCTTACTTGTTCATGGCTTAAAATAAAAACATTATGTACAAGGATTTTAAAAACGTTGCCAGAAGAACAAATGATTCTAAATACCAACAAAATAAAACTGAAGTTTTTGTAAGACTTGTTTCACTCACTATGTATTTGCACCTGATCAATTGTTTAGTTAAATTTGGGTTTTAATTGTTTATTTTTTAAAAAAAGTTGTATTTTTAATTGTTCTACTGTACCCTGCCTGGAGTCCCATTCATGAGATGGACAGCCATACAGATTTGATAAATAAAAGAGAAATTGTTGGTTTACTTTCATTTCTCCTACTATAAATTCTTTAGTCTTTCTTGGGCATCAGCAGATGGCTGTGGTCCAAGTTTTTTGTATGAACAGAATAAAGTAATTAGTGAGTGAAAAAAAGGTGCAAGGAAAGAAAGAGCGGGGAAAAAGGAAAGAAAAAGAAAGGAAAAGTTATAGAGAAACTGCTTCCAACCTTCACAGCAATTATAAGTACATTTATATGTTACCTCTCTCTAAAATGACAATATAATTTCCTTTGTAGCATAGCCTGTCCTTTCTAATCATCAAACCCGTCAATCACGTTCATTTTTTCCCCATTTTTTCTGGAAAAAAAAGTCTATAGGGGATTTCCAGTCAGTAATAAATGTAATTATTGTGTCTAATCAACCAACTTCCTGTTTATCTGTTATTATTATTTTTAAGTCAGGAAGAAAGCCATACCTGTCACTTCTGCTCTCCTCTCTTTCAGCGGCCTGCCAAGATGTGTGACCAAACCTTTGCGGTCAATATTTTTGGGCCGTGCGACATTTGTAGCAAAGAGAAGGTTCTTCAACAAATATATTGTAAGTCGGAGAAACGCAGCTGCTGTGCGTTATGCGTGAAGCAGGTAAGGGCCTGCAATGATTGGAAGGCTGTTGGCGGGGGAGATCTACTGGATCTCGTGTGGTGTCCCTTCTGATTGGTGGCACCCCATCTTCACTCTCTTAGCAGAGTGGGTTGAAACGAGAGGTTGTTGCTTCTCCCTGAGCTTGCTTTCTTGCAGATCTTTCACGACCCAAACTGCAGAGTCATAGTGTAGGGCAGGGATCTCCAACCTGGGCAACTTTAAGCTTGTTGTTAGTTGTGAAGTTGCGTCCAACCCATCGCAACCCCATGGACAACGTTCCTCCAGGCCTTCCTGTCTCATGAGGTGGCCAAAGTCTTTGAGTTTCATCTTCAGGATCTGGCCTTCTTTTATTTTTATAATAAACTTTATTAATCTTTTATGACTTTAAAATGAACAAAAAATATCTTGACATTAACCGTTTGTGGCATTCATCTTATACTACTATTTTGTGCATTATTTACAAATATATACAATTTATGCGAATGTAAGCATTTAACCTATATGTTGCTTATCATTAATTTTTCATCATCCATCTATCTTAGCTCAATCCAGTCATACCATTTTCCCCAAATCCTATAATACTCGGACTCTTCCTTTTCTTGTAAAATCAGAGTTAATTTATCCACCTCGGCACAAGACATTACTTTTTGGATAATCGGTTCATCTGGTGGTATACATGTATGTTTCCAACACTGGGCATAAGCAATTCTACCTGCTGTTAAAATATGTAATACTATATATTTTATATTTCTCCTGTATTTCTTTTTATATATCCCTAGTAAGAATAATTCCGGTTCTAATTCTATTTGTTCGTTAGTGATCTCATGCAGCCATTTTTTTTTATTTTTAGCCAATATTTTTGAGTCTCCGGGCAGGATCATCACATGTGATAGAATGTACCTTCTTTCTTCTTGCATTTCCAACATGCCGGATTCATGTTGAGATACGTTTTCGCCAATCTCGGAGGGGGGCAAGTACCATCTATAAAACATCTTATAGATGCTCTCTTGATGTGCAGCTGATTAAAAGGATCTGGCCTTCTAAAGAGCAGTCAAGGTTGATCTCCTCTGGGACTGACCAGTTTGATCGCCTTGCAGTCCAAGGGACTCACAGGAATCTTCTCCAGCACCAGAGTTCAAAGACCTCCATTCTTTGGTGCTCAGCCTTCCTTATGGTCCAACTTTTACAGCCATACATTGCAACTGGGAAAACCATAGCCTTGACTCTACGCACTTTTATTGGCAGGGTGGTGACTCTGCTTTTTAAGATGCTGTCTAGATTTGCCATAGCTTTCCTCCCCAGGAGCAAGCATCTTTTAATTTCTTGGCTGCAGTCCCCATCTGCGGTGATCTTGGAGCCCAGAAAAATAAAACCTGTCACTACCTTAAGCCTGGAGGACTTCAACTCCCAGAATTCCCCAGCCAGGTTTAAGAACTAGGAGGACTTGTTCTCCGAATTTCAAGTAGCTCTTGCCAGATGCCGATAATAGCTGGCTCCCTTGTGAACGATTTCTAATTCGACAGCTTGTACAGTATTTACTTCCAGTTTTCGGCAAAGCAGCCCAGAGTGAACCAAGGGATCATTTAATGAAGAGAAGGACTAGGGGAGACAGGATAGCAGTCTTCCCATATCTCAGGGGCTGCCCCAAAGAAGAGGGAGTCAAGCTATTCTCCAAAGCACCTTAAAGGCAGGACAAGAAGCAACGGGTGGAAACTAATCAGGGAGAGAAGCAACTTAGAACTAAGGAGGAAATTATTGACAGTGAGAACCATTAACCAGTGGAACAACTGGCCTCCAGAAGCTGTGAATGCTCCGACACTGGGAGTTTTTAAGATGAGATTGGACAACCATCGGTCTGAAATGGTGTAGGGTTTCCTGCCTAAGCAGGGGGTTGGGCTAGAAGACCTCTAGGTCCCTTCCAACTTTTCTGTTATTCTATTTTAAAAGCTGAGACGGGAAAAAAGCTGGGAATAAATAAATAAATAAATGAAGGAAGGAAGGGAGAGAAAGAGAGAAGAAAAAGAAAGAAAGAAAGAAAGAAAGAAAGAAAGAAAGAAAGAAAGAAAGAAAGAAAGAAAAAGCAAAATTGGGTCGGCCACTTGGGTCACCCGATTTAGACCCATCCGCGCGGGGCTTCTCCCCATCCTCCATCCATCGGTGGATGCCGCCCGCGCTGCGCGCTCCCGAAAGGGCTGCCCCGGGCTCGGCTCGGCGGGGGCGGAGGCTCCTCCTTCCACCCTTCCCTCCCTCCCTCCCCTCCCCTCTCCATCCTCCCCTCCCCATCCCTGGCTGCCTGGCTCACTTGCACGCTCCTCTCTCTCTCTCTCTCTCTTCCCCTTCTGGCCAAGATGGCAACCGAAGGGCTGCAGGAGAAGGAGAGCCTGGCCGTGCTCAAGACCGAGGCGGAGAGCCTGAAGGGCAAGCTGGAGGAGGAGAGGGCCAAGCTGCACGACGTGGAGCGTGAGTCGGGGCCGGGCTGGGCGGGCTGCGCCCTGGGCATCGCCAGAAGGAGGGAGGGAGGCGGGCGGGCGGGCGGGCGCTTCTCCTTGCAAGGCTATTGCAACCCCGGGCGGGCGGGGGGGGAGGCAGCGGGGAAGGGGGTCTCTATTGCAGCCCCGGGCGGGGAAGGGGCGCCCCCTCCCCGGGGCATGCAACCTCCCTCTGCACGGGCGGCTGCCAGGCTGCCCGGCGTAAACAACGGGCACCGCTGGGTGGAGGGATGCCCGGCCAGCCCGAACCAGCGGCGGGCTAAAGAGATATTGGGGGGGGGGGGCGAGGCAGAGGAGACCCCTCCCCATCTCCTGCCTGACTGCTTCTTTTTTTTGCACCCCGCCTCCTGCTTTTCTCTTCCTGCCGGCCAGCGAAAGGGGGCTCTGGCGCCCTAGAAACGTTCAAGCCGTCCCCATTTGCAACCGGGCGCCCTCCAAATGGCCCGGGCCCTCTGCCCCGCCAGGAACCCAGGCAGCAGCAGCAGCCCAGCAGGGTTGGAGGGGAGCTAACTAGGTTTGGACGGGGCCGAGCTGGAAGCTGCTGCTTCTTTGCGTGTGTGTGTGTGGGGGGGTCGCCTTAGAATCAATCCCACCCCCTGGATTTGGGAGTTTGGAGTCTTTGTTGGTTCGTCTGCTCTGAAGGATCTGCTGGTACCCAGCAAAAAAACAAAACAAAACACACCTTTGAACTTGGCTGGCATTGTTGTCATGAAAATGCTTGCATAATTGCTTTGGTGGGGAATCCTAACCTGGTTGAATTATAATATGCTAAATGTATTGGGGGGTTCGACTTCTGGTGGCTCTGGGCAACAGAATAACAATAAACGTTAGCGGGGTTCTTGGAGGTCTTCTAGTCCAACCCCCCTGCTCAAGCAGGAAGCCCTATAGCCGTGATGGCAAACCTATGGCAGGTGGCACGCAGAGCCATTTGTGTGGGCACGCAAGCCGCAGGCAGAATTACCTCACTGTGCATGCGGTGCGCCTCCCAGCTGATTTTCGGGCCTTATTCGGCCTTCCTGTGAAACGGGGCCCATTTTTCGTCCTACAAAGGCTGCAGAGGCTTCCCTCAAGCCTCTGGGAGGCCGAGAAAGGCCTCAAACAGGCCGAAAATCAGCTGGGAGGCGCAGTGCAGATAAGGGGGCAGTGGGGGGGGGGAAATCGTGCACGCAGGTGTGTGGGGGGATGCGCGCATTGCCTTCTGGGTGCTGACACATGAGCATGTACGCACGCATGCCATTTTTGTCACAGGAGCCCCAAAAAGTTAGCCACCACTGCCTTATAGCATTCCAGACAAATGGATGTTTACAATAGTTGAACGGGTTCTCTAAGGCAGGGATCTCCAACCTTGGCAACTTTAAGACTTGTGGACTTCAACTCCCAGAATTCCTGAGCCAGCAACGCTGCTTTTAGACTTCCTGTTGCTGTGGCTGGCTGAAGAATTCTGGGAGTTGAAGTCCACAAGTCTTGAAAGTTGTCAAGGTTGGAGACCCCTGCTCTAAGGACTAGGTGGGCTTTCGTTTTCTCGCCGTCACAGTCCAATGAGAGATGCTAAGTTGAGCATAGCGGATTTCCCTACCCCTCTTCCTTGACTCACCCCCTCCAGATGTGTCCAGCACCAACTCTCCAATCCTCAGCCAGCTGTGGCTGAGAGTTGACCAACAGATCTGCAAGACACAGACCTGCAAAAGGTCGACAACTCATCTCAGGATGGGAAAAAAAAAGGAATATCATAAGTCTTCATCAGCTTGAATTATTTATAATAAAGGCAGGATTTTTTTTTAAAAAAATCCCAGAATTCCCCAGCTAGCATTTTGACTTCAATTCCTAGAATTTCCCAGTCATCGCTGGGAATTCTGGGAGTTGAAGTCCACACCTTTGATGTATACATACCATTGCATTATTAGAATTTTTTATTTTGCAAAAAAACCTGTTTGGCCATCAGGAAATCTGAATCTAAAGAGGCATTACTTGCTTTTCTCAACCAACACATTTTATTTTTCTTTTAAAAGCTTGATTTCCTTGGGCTGTTAAACATTTCAGAGGCACGGAGCACTTTCAGGACTGTATTGAATGCAGGGCGTTCCAGCCAAAAGGAAAAAAAAAACTTTGAGAAGTTTATTCCTGTCCCCTTTCTTGCATTCAGTTTTCTTTCCCAGGGAAATAAATGCATTTCACTGATATTTTTTTTTTAATCTTTCAAGGAACTCTGAAATTTTTAGAAGTCTTTGGCCTTGGGGACAAAACCCACCAAAGCCTGGTAAAGCAGTTTCTCAAAGTGGAAAGTAATTGTGAAAAGACAGCGAATGTTTTAAAAATTCCTGACTTGTTCATCAGTATTTGGCCTTCCAGCAGATGGGAATTAGCTTTTCCTTTCTGCAAGAAGATCCTTTTCTGTTATTCCAAAAATATAACAAAAAAGCTTCTTCGGGATGCTGCTATAATGGTTGCTTTTGGAATGGCTAATCCATCACCGTGATCATTAAAGAGGCAGAAATGGGTTGCTTGAATAGTAGCCAAATAAGCCATAAGGCACCGCTCGTCAGCGCTGGGTTCAGGAGTCCTGCCAAAAAAATAACCCTGCCAGCAAAGACAGGGGAGTTCAAAGACTGTTTGGCCCATAAGTGCTCCGTTTGTGCAAAAGAGGAATATGTCCTGGAACTTGTCAAGGATGCATTGGGAGCAAAACAAGCCTGCTTACAAGAATACATTTGAATTTTTCTTTTTTTGCTGGCCTTCTTTTTGGAAAGGTTTTGGAAGGCGAAGTGAAATTTTTCGAGCGGCTTTTGAAACTGTCAATATTTGTGTGAATGGATGTTGCTTCCTTAACTGCAGTTTTAAGAAGATTTGATGTGGTTTTAATGTGGCTCCCTTTTTTTAGGAAAAGAGTTGGTGCTTTTTAAGGAAGCTCATTCTCTTCCCAGTAGAGAGGATCACTCCTAAAGGACAGGATTATATCAGTAGTAAAATATTAATAAATATGGCTGTATTGGCTTAGGACAGGGGTCTCCACATTTGGCAACTTTAAGACCAGTGGACTTTAATTCTCAGAATTATTCTCTTAAACCAGACCTGTGGACTTTAATTCTCAGAATTATTCTCTTAAACCAGACCTGTGGACTTTAATTCTCAGAATTATTCTCTTAAACTAGACCTGTGGACTTTAATTCTCAGAATTATTCTCTTAAACCAGACCTGTGGACTTTAATTCTCAGAATTATTCTCTTAAACTAGACCTGTGGACTTTAATTCTCAGAATTATTCTCTTAAACCAGACTGTGGACCTTAACTGCCAGAATTATTCTCTTAAACCAGACTGTGGACTTTAACTCCCAGAATTATTCTCATAAACCAGACATGTGGACTTTAACTCCCAGAATTCTGGGAGTTGGAAGTCCACAAGTCTTTAACATTTCCAAGTTTGGAGACTCATGATTTAGGAGCATAAATGATACAACATAAAAGAACTAGCCATATCCAGAATTCCAGTGAGGTTGATTTTCCAACTTGATGAAGAGAACTGTAGAATTTGAAAAAAAAATGGATATGGCAGGTTTTTGTTGGACCTAATAAAAAAATTGCTCAAAGGTCTATAGTAAGTAAATATAAATCTATTATCGGGATTCCGGCAGTTGCCCTAATTAAATCATGAGCCTCGAGCTAAGATTTAAAAACTATAAAGAATTTATTAGGAGTGAACATGATGGCATGACCTGTTTGAAGCTGATTCTGAGACAGGTAATTCACTGTCACCCTTTACCCTGGCTTCCCCCCACTCCTTTGGGTGCATCATAATTCATATTCTCCAACGAAACATGTTCATAGCCAAGAGTCATCAATCAAGTTCTCCAATTAGAGATTTTGGGGGCAGAAACTCCGGTCACTTAGTTACAATCTTTGCAAGATAAGAATGGAATGCACTTTCGGTTTTAAACTGCCCCACTGCTCCTTCAAATTTCTCCCCCCCACCCCCTATTCAGGGCAACCCTAAATCAGGCATAGAAATGTTTTATGAGTTGACATCTACTTTCTGACATGCAATGGGCATAAAAGTTCCTAGAAATCCTCTAAGTCCTTTCACCTCAAATTTGCAGTATTCTTCGGCACAGCAGGACTGCTGGACCATTTCTTCTGCTTTTATAAGATAGCGAGTCCACATACGATGTGAGAAATACCCAGAGAACCTCACAGGTAATTCTAGGCATCTCCCAAAAGTTTCGTTTTAAATTAACACAAAAAAGGAGAAAGAAGGAACAAAGGGGGAAAAAAATGTCCATTATCAACTCAGTGGGTGATTCAGAGCTACCACCGTCGCTCCACTGTCCGCCCTATTTCACAGGTTTGTTGAGATTATAATATGGAAAGGTGAGAGAGAACAGTCAACCTGAGCCTCTTTTAGGTGAATAAACGTGTGAATAAATAAAATGAATAGTGCTTCTACTTCTACAGGTTGGAAATTGTGAGAAAGCAACCCTTGTGGAATTCCACATTTGGTTAGAAATAAGCTTGTTCTTGTTCTCTGGTGCTGCTTTGGCCAATAGATGTTGAGTTGATGATCAACAGTAGGCTAGGTTCTTCATTCCTGGTTAGATAGAGTTAGAATTAGAATTAGAATTAGAAATAGAAATAGAATTAGAAATAGAATTAGAAATAGAATAGAATAGAATAGAATAGAATAGAATAGAATAGAATAGAATAGAATAGAATAGGTTTATTGGCCAAGTGTGATTAGACACACAAGGAATTTGTCTTTGGTACAAATGCTCTCATTGTACATAAAAGAAAAGATACATTTGTCAAGAGTCAAGAATCATCAGTTACAACACTTAATAATAGTCACAGTACAATAAGCAATCGAATCATACTAGGGAACAGTCAATAAAAATAGTTAGGATACAAGCAACAAGGTTACAGTCATACAATCACAAGTGGGAGGAGATGGGTGATAAGGAGTGATGAAAAGATTAACAGTAATAGTAGTGCAGACTTTGTAAATAGTTGGACAGTGTTGAGGAAATTATTTGTTTAGCAGAGTGATGGGGTTCAGGAAAAAACTCTTCTTGTGTCTAGTTGTTCTGGTGTGCAGTGCTCCATAGTGTCGTTTTGAGGTTAGAAATTGAAACAATCTATGTCCAGGATGTGAGGGGTCTGTAAATATTTTCACAGCCCTCTTTTTGACTCGTGCAGGATATACAGGTCCTCAATGGAAGGCAGGTTGGTAGCCATTGTTTTTTCTGCAGTCCTAACTATCCTCTGAAGTCTGTGTCTGTCTTTTGGGGTTGCAGAACTCAGTAATTCCTCTGTAGAACTGTTATCAGCAGCTCCTTGGGCAGTTTGAGCTTTCTGAATTGGTGCTGAAAGAACATTCTTAGAGAGCATTTCACTGAGACAGCCATAGTCGGCGCCATCTTGGATCCAGATTTCCATAATTCCCGGTCAAAGGTCCTTCTGACTAGAGATTAAGAATCCTGAAATCCAGACATACCTAGAGAATATTAGGTAGGGTAGGAATTGTTTTTCCCTTGGTCAAATTACCTTTCAATGCAGTGTGGTCCTAAAGGTGGAAATCAAAGACCAGGTCTTTCAACCAGGTGAGGTTGTCCATCTTTTGGGGGTCCTTGCTCTGGGATGCAAACAGGGCCATTTCATTTCCCTAGGTTGACACTTCTTCTCCAGGTCTTCTGCTAATCTCCTTCTTAGCTTTTGTATCTTGCCTGGGGTCCTGACTGGGCCTGCTTCCATGGTGGCTCAGGTCTCAATGCCGCTTGTGAATTTCTCGTAGTGCATCAGGTGGCGGAACGCGTGGAGGCTTTGGGACCATTTGTGATGAAGACACGGAGGACCCTGAAAGGCCATGGCAACAAAGTCCTCTGTATGGACTGGTGCAAGGACAAAAGAAGAGCTGTCAGCTCTTCCCAGGTAACAGGAGTTTTTATTTGTTTATATTGTTTTTATCAGTTTCTTTCTAGACTGGTGCTTCTCAACTTTGACAGTGTGAAGATGGATGGAGTTCAACTCCCAGAGCTTACAAGAGAGGGAGAGGGGAAGGAAGGAAGAGAAAGAGAGGGAGAGAGGAAGGAAGGTGGAGAGATGAAGGAAGGAAGGAAGGAAGGAAGGAAGGAAGGAAGGAAGGAAGGAAGGAAGGAAGGAAGGAAGGAAGGAAAAGAGGGAGGGGGGAAGGAAGGTGGAGAGAGAGAGGGGGGGAGGAGAAGGAAGAAAGGGAGAGAAAGGGATAGGGGAAGGAAGGAAGGTGGAGAGAGAAAGGGGAGGGGAAGGAAGGGAGAGGAAAAGGAAGGTGGAGAGAGAAAGAGGGAGAGGGGAAGGAAGGGAGAGAAAGGGATAGGGGAAGGAAGGAAGGTGGAGAGAGGAAGAGAGAGAGAGGAAGGAAGGGAGAGAAAGGCAGAGGGGAAGGAAGGAAGGGAGAGGGAGAGTGGAAGGAAGGAAAGTGGAGAGAGAGGCGGGGGAAGGAAGGAAGGACAGTGTCGAATATAAAAAGTGGATATTTCTTTTTATCTTGACAGAGGGCTTCTGGGAGTTAAAGTCCACCCATCCTCAAAACTTTCAAGGTTGAGAAGCACCTAGGGCAATACAGCTATTGTATCTTCTGCTCCATCCCATCCTCTCAGTCAAAGGATTATGGTTTCACCACAACAGAAACCAAGTGCACATTTTATTCCCTAAGAATGACAAGATATAGAATATGTTTAACCATGCTCTTCATGGTTGATGTTACAGAAAGACCCCTCGTCATAAGGGCAAAAGCCAAAACAAAGGAGAACCTGGAGGTCTTGATCTAAGCGTTGTCTAGGGCCAGCAACTCAACAAGGATTTTTTTTTTAGTGTCAAGTCATGAAGGAGGTGAAAGTTTTCCTGAGGTTCTCCTCTCGGGATGGAGGGACGCTTGGCAGGTGGAGAAGTCCATCTTCACAACTAGATCCTGATTTTGGCCTCATAGCTGAGTAGGAATAAAAAGGTTCATGGTGATTAAGAACACCATGGGAAGAACAAACTGAATATTACATGATATGGGAATTATTTTATCAATGGTTGGAAAAGAAAAATGGAAATTAGAAATGAAATATATGAACATACAAGATATAGATAGATAGATAGATAGATAGATAGATAGATAGATAGATAGATAGATAGATAGATAGATAGATAGATAGATAGATAGATAGATAGATAGATAGATAGATGGATGGATGGATAGATAGATAGATCAATAGATACTGTAGATAGATAGATACTGTAGATAGATAGATACTGTAGATAGATAGATACTGTAGATAGATAGATAGATAGATAGATAGATAGATACTGTAGATAGATACTGTAGATAGATAGATACTGTAGATGATAGATAGATAGATAGATAGATAGATAGATAGATCGATAGATACTGTAGATAGATAAATAAATAGAACGAACATATATGAATATAGAGGGGAAGGAGTCAAGAAGGAGATGGTTACAATGATAAGATATGTATACTAGTTTAAACAAGAATGTAATGTAATTGTTGTAGGGAAATTGTATTAACCACAAATATGCAGAAGATACTTGTACCCAGACAACGCACTGTATAAAGAAAGGGTGGAATGTTTGTAAAATAAAATAAAAAGTTTATACAAAAAAAAGAACACCATGAGAAGCTCCAGGGAAAAACTATTGATGGTGGGCCACCAAAGTCCATCTGATGAACACCAGGGGTCACTCATGACTCATTGAGACCTCAATGGGATAAGAGTGCCACCTTCCCTGACTGCCACTAAGATCAGATTGATTAAGGCAGAATATCTGAGCTGACTTGATACCACAAAAGGGTTTATTTTTGTTGATGTTATCTTTTGAAAGTTGACACACCATCGGTTTAATTAAGTCGGGTCTCCTCTGCCTCATAAATTCCTGTAATTCTAGGCAGGGGGTGTAAGCAGTGGACTCAACTACACTGTCACTTCCAAATAAAACACCCACATTCCAGAGAGTTTTGAATTCTTCCTTCTCTTCTTTAGGACGGGAAGGTGATCGTTTGGGATGCCTTTACCACCAATAAGGTGAGTTGCTCTAGAACATCTTTCCCCAACAAGATCGGGCACAGTCTGAAGGGTCTGTTGGATGTGGGGAGAAAATCCACCCTATTTTGTCTCTTTTTTTTTCTCCAAAAGTTTTATTAAGTAAAGTATTAAAAACATTGGATGTGGTGTGATCATCCTGAAAATCCTGTTTGTCATACATATTATAGCCTGGAATACATGTTTTATATACATTTATGCATCTATATATTTATTTTATACAATATTTTCTAGTTCTAATCAGCCGTTCTGCCAACCCTACTTTCTTTTGATTCTAGATCCTTCTTTTTTTCCCCACCATTGAAAGAATTTATCCCATACTTTATAGTATTCTGTCTCCTCTTTCATTTTGAAAGTTAATTTATCCATCTCAGTGCACGTCCATATCTTTTTTATTACTTCACTTTCATCAGGAATTTCTTTTATCTTTCCACTTTTGAGCAAAGGCTAAACTTGCTGCCATAATCACATGTATTATTAAGTACATCTCCTCTTTGTTGTATTTTTGGGTTTATATTCCACTTTATGCCCTACCATCTCCTTAAGCCACCTCTGAATTCTATTTTGTCTCACGTTGCATTGTTGCGTAAGGATGAAGACTCTCAAGTTCTGGTTGGCCTTGATGATATCCAACACCACATTTGCGGCTGGTGGTGTTGGGAATTGGCTACGTTTTGTCCCTGGGCCTTTTCTCTTAACATCTCAATGAGCTTCCCAGATTGTCCAGTAGCAAGGCTGGGTCAAGCGTTGGCTGGAGAGATGCAAGGAATGATTTGTATTTCAGGAGCATGCGGTGACGATGCCCTGCACATGGGTGATGGCATGCGCCTATGCTCCGTCTGGATGCGCCATTGCATGTGGGTAAGCAGAAGCCTCTTTAACGAAAGGTGTTTGAAAAAAATCTGTGTTTTGATCGTGACAAGCGGTGCTACTTTCTTCTCTTAAACCAATGGGTTTCCAAATGGAAATTTTTAAAAATATTGGCTGGATTTTAATATTGGCAGAAAGAGAAATGGTTTGGCTGCATGTATATTATAATGCATATTAATATTTTTATCTTGCCCCTATTGCCAGACTCTGGGCACTATCTGAAAACATCAAAATAACGTGTCTATATATACAGCAGAGGTCTCCAAACTTGGCAACTTTAAGACTTGTGGACTTCAACTTGGCCTATCTACGTTTGAGTTGAAGTCCACAAATCTTAAAGTTGCCAAGTTTGAAGACCCCTGATGTACAGTAATGGGATGGTGTAAAAAAACCTCCTCTAGTAAAATAACCTAGCCCAAATAGAAAACCTATAGAAGAATAAATAGGAGGAGACCCATCACCATTAAGTTTCAAAAGCCTGCCTGAATACGATCATATTCACAATTACGGGTACATTCAGGCAGATCTTGAAGGAGACCTTGGAAATGAATGGGCAGGAACCACCTCTGGAGATATGGCTACCAAGACTGAGAAGATCTTTTTTCCTTTATATTTAGTTACCGTCAGTGGTGGGATACCGGTTCTGTGGGCGTGGCTTGGTGGGCACGGCAGGGGAAGGTTACTGCAAAATCCCCATTCCCTTCCCACCCCCTAGCCTGCTTTACAGCTCCGTTCTCCTGCGCAGGGCCACCAAAGAAGACCCAGCCGATCAGCTGGGACTCAATGGGAGGCAGAGAATAGATGGGGGCGGGTCCAGTCAGAGGTGGGGGTTTTGCTGGTTCTCCAAACTACTCAAAATTTCCACTATCAATTCTCCAGAACTGGTCAGAACCTGCTGAACACCACCTCTGGTTACCGTGGTACCTCAGTACTCATTAATTGGTTCTGGGAGGCCTAAAAATGACGAATGCTTAATATGTGGCTCTTCATTTCGGCTAGAAAGGATAGCGAGTCACAAGACAGCCAACACCACTTCTAGCTTGCATGCTGAGTACCAAACAAACAATGAGTTCTGGGGCAAAATCTTCACATCAAAATGCGTCGAGTCCCAAATTTGATGACCTCCAGAGACGTCGAGTACCAGGGTAGCATTGTATTTATAGGTCACCTTTCCATCCACTGACCCTCAACAGAGCTTTCGGCCAATGTAATGCAATGATTACCAGTGAATTAAACAAAATTTACAAACAGAATAAGAAATAGGTCTCTAGAAGGACCTCCCACAATGCAGTTTCTGAAGGGGAAATGAGATAAGGAGAAGATGACTCTCCGTATATTACATCTCAGGTTGTTCAGGAATTCAGAGTTCCCATCTCAGATTTTCAATCTAGTCCAGAAATAAATTGATAATCCAGGAGCTTTGAGGGCTTCACGGTTGCAAGGCCCATACAACTAGCATAACTCAGATAACACCAGCAAGATTAAATAGGTCGGTTTTATTACCCAACCTGAATGTATGTATGTATGTATGTATGTATATATGTATGTATGTATTCAGCTTTGTTCGGGTATTTTCCCACGTCATTATAGTTGTGCTTTTAAAGTTGTAGCAACGTTTCGGCAGAATCTCATCTGCCATCCTTAGGCTTCTGTATTGTGTTCGTCTGGCAGATGAATGAACACAATACAGACGAACACAATATAGAAGCCTGATGATGGTAGATGAGATTCTGCCGAAACGTTGCTACAACTTTAAAAGCACAACTAAAATGATGTGGGAAAATACCCGAATAAAGCTGAATACCACACATGTAAGTACCCGCGAAAACTTAAGAAAACATATGTATGTTTGTATATCTATCTATCTGTCTGTCTATCTATCTATCTATCTATCTATCTATCTATCTATCTATGTATATATATTTCAAAAAGGACTTTCCTTCTCCCTTTTCCCCCTCCTGTTTTTAATCTAGTGGTCTGGATAACAAATGCTCAGTATACCCCCTGACCTTTGAAAAAAACGAGAACATGGCCGCTAAGAAGAAATCTGTCGCAATGCATACTAACTACTTGTCAGCTTGCAGCTTCACTAATTCTGATATGCAGGCAAGTGCATCCAACGTGCATCTTGTTGTTACTCTTTGCGTTGGAAAAGTTGTGTAGTGCAGAGTGGCTTTCACAATCCCTTCACAATCCCTTTAAAAACACTCATTTGTTTCTTTTGGGATAGGGATGGCTAAAATACTCTTTATGTTTCATAGGGGAAAATCAGAGTCACCCTTTTCTCGTCCCACAGAAGTCCACCTAATAAGGGCTCCTACCATCATATTTTAACGGCCCCATAATCCTTTTTGGTGTGTAGTCTGGGCAACTGAATGGAGCTAGCGTTTGTTTAATGGCCGGATGCCCTTCCTGTCACCAATGCAGAGTTATGTTCAGCCAATATATTCTCATTGTGCCCAGGGAGAGAAATATCTGCCTCTACCTAGAATCGAACTCACAGCCTCCTGATTTTGAGATGAGAGCTCCACCTCTAGGCCACCGCACCACTCCTAATAAGGGCTCCTATTCTCCCCCTAAAAAAATAATAAATACGGAAAAGCAAATTGCAAACTTTGAAAATCCTCCACTCAATTTGTGGATAGAAAAGTCGGCTTGATGGGTTTCTCCATAATTCTTCAGGAGGAGGAGAAGTTCTCCCACCCACCCCCGATTTTTTTTTTTCAAGAGGCAGCTGGACGTCCTTTGTTTTTCCTTGAAGATGTTTCGCTTCTCATCCAAGAAGCTTCTTCAGTTCTGCACTGAATCGTCTTCAAGGAAGACCAAAGGAAGTCCGGTTGCCCCCTTGGGACACTCCAGTGAGAAGAGTCTGATATTTGTCTTCTCTTGGAACTGAATGAAGCTGGGGAGGGTACAGACCAAGGAAGGAGGAAGGATTGCAAGGAGAAGCTCCCACGAGCCCCTTCTCCACCTTCCTGCTCAATTCAGGGACGCTCCACTTAAAGAGAACATTCGCTTAACCTTCTCTTTTTCTCTGAAAGAAATGCCCAAGGTGCTTTTGATGCAAAATCGAGCACGGCATTCGCTCTTTCTCAGTGTGCTAGCGTAATATCAGCTTGAGTGGAGTCTATTCTGGGATGTGAGAGGAAATTGCTATTTCCCACTCCGCTGTTTCCAGGAATAAGCCCAAGATGACGGTGCAAGTCTATTGCTATGGAAACCAGTGTCACCCATCTACCTGTGGGCTCTTAGCATATGAAACTCTAGCCTTGAGAGAGAGAGAGAGAGGAGGCTGGTGGAATAATTAAAGCCGATGCGATGCAGAGATGTTCTAGGAAATGGCCTGTGAGGAATGAGATACCACCAGCAAGAGAGTTCTACATGAAAAGACCTCCCATTTTTCTAGACGTAGACATTCTTTTCAGCAAAAAACCCGGCTTTTCTTTTAAAAAAAAATCTTTTCAGGGACAAATTCCAATATAAAGGATGGAACTTGCTCTGTTTTGCTGCACCCATTTCAAACAGGAATTGTATCGCGTGGCTTCTTCATCAATTATCAGCACTCAACCCTTTACCCCATTATGTCATCCGAAGCCAAGAAAATTAAGTTCTCGCTCTTACATATCTGTCTTTGATTTAATCCCAGTGTTGACTGCACAAACAAAAGACCAAAAACACTCTTGTTTTTTTTGTACACCCTGATACATGTTGCTCTCCGGATCCATGGAGACTTAACCTTAAGTGGGTTTGCCCCTCAATGGGATTTTCCCATGTATTTTACTAGGAAGCTTAGGTAGGGCAGGTTCAAAAACATCATCACCCTCCTAAGCATATGGTGAGCTAGGAACGGGGGTGGCATTCCACCGGTTTGGACCTGTTGGTGCAAACCGGATGTTAAAGTTACCGCTGGTTTGCCGAATCAGTATTTCAGCCGACTGGCTGGCTCAGTCCTCCCTTTCCAGGAGCCTGCATATATTCCATTTTCAATGGAATATGTGCAGGGTCTGCGCGGAGGCTCTGGGAGGGGGAAAAACGGGCCTTCCAGAAGTCCGGAAATGGGCCTATTTCCGGCTTCTGGTGGGCCTCCAGAGCCCAGGAGGCCTTTGGACCCTTGGGAGGATGAAAACAGCCTTCTCCAGGTTCTGGAGGCCCACCAGAAGCCGGAAACAGGAAGTTCCGGTAGGCCCTACCTTCCATGGCCTCGCCCGGGCAGCGAACCGGGATATTTGAATCTCACTCCGGGCTAGGAATCCATTGGCAAAGTCTGTTTTGCTCTCCCTAGGTGGGTTTGCCCCCTGCCCCCAATGCAATTTTCCCATGTATTTTACCAGGAAGCGTATATAAGACGGGCTCACAAAGCCAGTACCCTCTTAAGGATACTGATGCGCTACCAAGCCATTGGCCATGTCCATGTTGCTCTCTGAATTTGTGATTTGATGCAAGTTTGAATGGCCTCTTTGGTTGTTTTTTTTCTCTCCCCCCCTCCCCCCCCCAAAGATCTTGACGGCAAGCGGTGATGGTACCTGTGCCCTCTGGGACGTTGAAAGCGGGCAGCTTCTACAGAGTTTCCACGGACACGGGGCGGATGTCTTGTGCCTGGATCTTGCTCCTTCAGAAACGGGGAACACGTTTGTATCGGGGGTAAATCGAGCTTACCTTTACGCAAGATGGGGATTAATGGCCCCTTCGCTTAATGGCCAGGTTCCCAATCCCAATTGTGGTTGGTTGGTAAACGAGGAATCTGATTATTGCTGCGGTTCAGGTTTGTGGACGGGGTGAGAGCACGGGGGAGATACTAACACTGTACAAAGATATTTCAAACAAACAGCATCCATTTTGTGATCTCATGATGTTGAGACTCTAGCAAGAGTGCAAAGAAGAACAACCTGAATTATTAGGGGACTAGAGGCTAAAACATATGGTGAACTGTTGCAGGAACTGGGCCTGGCTAGTCTAGGGAAGAGAAGGACCAGGGGAGACAGTAGAGCAGTCGTCCAATATTTGAGGGGCTGCCCCAGAGAGGAGGTTGGGATCAAGCTATTTTCCAAGGCACCTGAAGGCCAGACAAGAAATAATCGATGGAAACTGAACAAGCAGATATTCAACCTGGAGATAAGGAGTTTTCTGACAGTGAGAACAGTCAACACATGGAACAGCTGGCCTTCAGAAATTGTGGGAGCTTCATCACTGGAGGCTCTCAAGAAGAGATTGGACTGCCATCTGTCAGAAATGGTGTAGGGTCTCCTTTTTGGGTGGTGGGCTGGACTAGATGATCTACAAGGTCCCTTCCAACTCTGGTTGTTCTATATTCAATGGAACAGCTTTGCCTTCAGAAGTTGTGGGAGCTTCATCACTGGAGGCTCTCAAGAAGAGATTGGACTACCATCTGTCAGAAATGGTGTAGGGTCTCCTGTTTGGGCGGTGGGCTGGACTAGATCAGGGGTCTCCAACCTTGGCAACTCTTAAGACTTGTGAACTTCAACTCCCAGAGTTCCTCAGCCAACTTTGCTGACTGAGGAATTCTGGGAGTTGAAGTTCACAAGTCTTAAAGTTGCCAAGGTTGGAGACCCCTGGACTAGATGACCTACCAATGTCCCTTCCAACTCTCTTAATCTAATCATTGTTTCCCTACATACATATATATATATTTGTACGTACATACATACATACATACATACATACATACATACATACATACATACGTTTTTGTAGATTTTCACGGGTGTAGGTATGCAGGTTTTGGCGTGTTCAGGTCTTTTCCTGTAAGATTGAGAGTATCTTGGCAACATTTTGACAAGGTCTCATTCACCATCTTCAGGCTGGTGCTTTTGGCTTCGTTCTTGTGTGAGCAAAGTGTTGATCGGAGCTGCCGTCTCTCTATAAATGGGACCTCGTTGAAACGTCGCCAAGATACTCTCAATCTTACACCGGAAAAGACCCGAACATGCCAAAACCTGCATATATATGTGTGTGTGTACATGTGTATCAATCACAATATATAATAATATGTATATTGTTGTCATTTATTTAGGGGTGTGATAAAAAGGCAATGATCTGGGACATGCGAACCGGACAATGCATTCAGTCCTTTGAAACCCACGAGTCGGATATTAATGGTGTCAGGTGAGAATCCTATTTTTGAAATGGTGCGTTGGTGCACATGTTGACAAAAATAGCTTTGTGAGGGGAGGGCAGAAGAAAGAGAAGCTGAAGGATGGGCCTCTTAGGTCATCTCTCATCCAGTCTGCCATCCTCTGGACCCAACATGAAACTGAAGAACTGTTGGGAAACACCCTGCCAGGCAAGGAGTGTAGGAGTCAAGCAGGGAAGTAGCCTCGAGTCATTGCACAGCTGCAAGAGGCATAGGGCTGACCTCCTTTAAGCTCCATGGGACCATAACTGTTGGTCCCATGGAGCTTAAAGGAAGAGAAGGCAAGCAGCCTGAGGAAAAATTCCTGTACTATAAGTGAAACACAATAAAGTAGGTGAACTTGAACTTTTCACCCAGGGAATCTGGTTGCTAACTCCTGACAAGGACTGATCCACATGATCTTGGCTTGTCCAGTGTCAGTGAAAATCTGTGTGTGAGTCAATACAAGAATCTCCCTTACTCATGCTATTGTGGGTCAGGGCCATCGCCTGGTAAAATCTTGGCATGATCAAGGGAAACTCCAAGGGCTCAGCTGTGTTTTGCAAAGATTGCCAAATATTGCTTCAAAAGTGCGCTGACGTCTTTTTCTTCCTCTTTGTGAAGGTACTACCCAAGCGGAGACGCCTTTGCCTCTGGCTCAGATGATGCCACAGTACGTTGCATTATTTAATTTTGAAAGAGACACATTCCTTCCCCACAAAGGAAGGCTGAATCAACCAAGTGAGCCAGTGGCTGGGAATAATAAAAGTGCAAATTCCAGATCTTTTGTAGGACTCTGCCTGACATCAAGTTCCTAGGTCAACGAATGTTCTTCTAAAATTTTCCCATTGCCACCTGGTGGATGAATAAGACCTAGACCTAAGGATTGACAGTTTTTGACTTCCAGATGTTGCTCTTACAACTTCCAGCATCCCCTACTTACATTGGCTAAGACTTCTGGGAATGTAGTTCAAGATATGCACGTGGTTATTTTCTTGGCCAGCTTACCTAGAGGGGCTCTGAATTCTTTTATCTCTCTGTCCTTATAGAATCTGAACCAGGACTTTAAGATTCCTCCTTAGCCTTGGAATTTTTCCAGGGATTTTAGCTCGGATCTTTTCATCCTCTCTGCTCTTGCAGGGTTAACATGGAATAATCCACACATGTTTTGCTCTGGACTCCTGGAGGAAGGGGGGCAAATCAATAAACCAAAGAATTATCCTGAACAAATGGGTTGAATGTAATATCTACGAGCCAAACCACAGCTCTGGAATTTATGTGGGAGGAAAAAAGTTACAACGACAAATGAGGTAGAAGAAGGATGGAATGTTATTGAAAGCTAATTTTAAATGTTATTTATTAGCTTGTTTTGGACATCCTGTCCCCGTCTTTCCATGCCAAAAGATTATTCCAAGGTGGTGTAAAAAATGCTATCGCAACAAAAATAAGCTAAAATAATAATCTCCCAAGGCGATTGAGGGACTTGAACAGGGAAAAAGGATGGCTAAAATAAAAGCATACTTGTCCTTTCTTAAAAAGGAGATGTGTCCTCTTGGGAAACCACTTCATAATTTACCTGGTCAACCAAAAAAGGTCAAGGTGGGCTTCTTTGGTAAGGCAATGCATTAGTTGAGGTACCAAATGCTCACAGTCAAGAATGTGCTTCCAACGTCAGTTTCTTAGGGCAGCCTCTTTCCATTTCAATTTATCTTAGGCATCTTCTAGATGTATGGCCTTCCGTTTCCAGAATTCCTTGGGCAGAACCTCCATACATGAGAATTCTGGAGATTGAGATCCAAACAGCTTCCAGAGAGACAGCTTAGGGGATGGTGACTCTAGAATGATCAAAGAAACTCAAGGAATCCACAGGAGTTTGAAGCCCAACAAACGTTAACGTAACTTATCAGGGTGTAGGCCACAGTATTCAGGTTTATGTAGGTTTGTTGGCGTAGCTAAGATGAGAGGCGCGGTGCCCTAGTGGTGAAGTCACTGCTTCACACTCAGGAGAGTTCAATCCCAGGTAAAGTGGCAGATATTTCTCTCCTAGGGCGCGAAGAAAAAAATATCTGTTGCTGTGAACTCCACGTGCTGTCAGGAAGGGCATCCGGCCAGTAAATGCTCAGCTCCATCCAGTCCGTTCCAACTCGACCCTTAATTAAGGGATTACTGAGTTGTAAGGGAGTTTTACTGGTAGGGCTAAAAACTTGTGTACAGTTATAGCATTTAAAGATGATCTAGATAATGAATTTTCCTTTTTTTCCCCTCCTTCCCTTCTTCTTGAGTGCCGTTTATATGACCTCCGAGCAGACAGAGAGGTGGCCATCTATTCCAAAGAAAGCATCATCTTCGGAGCGTCCAGCGTGGATTTTTCTCTTAGTGGTGAGATGTGAATCCTGATGTATTTTCTTTTCTCATGCAAACTAACAAGGAGGAGAACGAAGCGTGGTCTCCTTCCAGTTTAGCTTGGCTGGCGATAGCAGCAAAGCGATTCCATCAGTGAAGTTAAACTCTTCCAGACCTTGAGACTTAAAACGGTCGTTCACTGAGTTGGTCCTTCAACTCTAGGTGTGTTTCAGTTCTCTCGCTTAGAAAAAAAAATTATATGAAGTTAACTAGCGAAAGGTGTAGCATTTTCTTGATTTGAGTTTGATTGCTCAAGGTGGAGGTTGCACAAACTTTTTCTTTAGCCCAGTGAACTCACTCAGGTAGGTGAGTAGGGTCAGGTTTATTACACGGAAGTAAAACTACCAGGTCATAAGATTGGAACAGTTGAGCTGAGAATTACAGCTTTGTTGTGCCTAATGGTTGCTGGCTGAAGATCAATTTTTCATTTAGAATGTCAAGTGGTTTTCTTCTACTTGTGAATCTGTTTGGGAACTTTGATTGATTGGTTGTGCCGACAGCATAATTGATTGATTGTGTCATCAGCATAATGCTGTGATTCAGAATAATAGCATTGGAAGGGACCTGAGAGGTCTTCTAGTCTGGGGTCTCCAACCTTTTGGACCTCAGGGACCACCAAACTCATCATTTTAAATCCCGCGGACCAGGGACCCTGGGAAAATCCCCCCAAAAGTCTGCAGGAAAATTCCCCAACCCGTTTTCCTACCGATCGATCATTCTTTATTTGGGATCGCAGGATACCGTCTCCAGCTCCGTTCTCGGGGGAAGAGAGGGAGAGAGAGAGAGAGACTTTTGGCTTCATGCAAGGAAAGCAGCAGAAATCTTCCTCTCCTCCAAACTCCGCCAGAAATGAGTCTTTGTGATACTTGTCATGCCACAACAGCCTCTTGGAGCATGAGGACTTGCAGGGTCCCAAAGACTCATTTCTGGCGGAGTTTGGGGGAGAGAAAGAAAGACTTTTGCTGCTTTCCTTGCGTACAGCCAAAAGCAGAAGAAAAAAGAAGCAGCCCGGTGGCCAGGCAAGGCCCATGGGGCGAGCGGGGCAAGTCCCCCCCCGCCCTTTCCCCCCTCCCCTCACTACCTCATGTTGTTCACATTGCAAGCGATGGAAGCCTTGTGTTCCCGCGGGCCATGTGGGTGGTGCAGTCTTGTGTTCCCACGCAGCCTGGATTAATTGCTTTTGGGGGTGACATTTCTCTGCAGACCACCCAAATTTTCTCACAGACCACCAGTGGTCCCCGGCCCACCAGTTGGCGATCACTGTTCTAATCCAACCTGCTCAAGCAGGAAGCCTACACCATTTCAGGCAAATAGTTGTCCAATCTCTTCTTAAAATCCTCCAATGTTGGAGCATTTCACAACTTCTGGAGACAACTCGTTCCACTGATTAATTATTTTCACTGTCAGGAAATTTCTCCTTAGTTCTAGGTTGCTTCTTTCATTGATCAAATTTCCATCCGTTGCTTCTTGTCCTGCCTTCAGGTGCTCTGGAGAATAAGTTGACCCTCCCTCAACCCCCTTAGATATTGGAACATTGCATATTGGGACCTGTTCTGACCAGCGTTTTGTCCACAGGACGTTTATTATTTGCGGGCTACAACGACTACACCATCAACGTTTGGGATGTCCTGAAAGGCTCTCGCGTCGCCATTTTGTTCGGCCACGAGAACCGCGTTAGCACGTTGAGAGTTTCGCCCGACGGGACTGCGTTTTGTTCTGGATCGTGGGATCACACTCTACGGGTAAGGATGCAGTCTCCCAATTCTTTCTCTCTTTCTTTTTTCTTTCTTTAAGTTCAAAGGAGAATCCCTGTCCTGAAGCTAACCATTGTTTGATGTTTTTCTCCACAGGTCTGGGCTTAAGTAGCAGGGCAGTTTCCCAACATGTATTCGCCTAGGGAATCATAGGATCACACAACCCACGGAACATCCGTTTAATGGGGGGGAGGAAATCTATCACAAAGACTCTGTCACGACCTTAATTGGATGGTGAAAAGATGGAAAGAGACATACCTTGTTAGTATTTATTCCGTAGCTGCCCAATTCAAATATATATATATATATTCTTAAGTTTTCGCGGGTACTTACATGTATGGTATTCAGCTTTGTTCAGGTATTTTGTTCGGGTATTTATAATGACGTGGGAAAATACCCGAACAAAGCTGAATACTATATATATATATATAGTATATATACTATATATATATAAATAATCTTTTTCATATGCGGGGCGGTGGGCGGAAGAGTTTATGTGTTGCTATAGTCAGAACATGTTTTTAATTCTGTTTTTGAAACTACCTTTCCTTAGTTAGAGGATAATCATTCTTAAAGCCAGACTTTTGGGGAAATCATAACTGGTTAAGAGGACTTTAGCATTTTAAACCACGCTGTACATGTCGTGTTTGCATGAAATGACGTTCCTTTCTAAAGTCGACTTGGAATTAAAATAGAAACCAGTGTAAGGGGTTGGTGGTTGCTTTCTTTTGTTTTTGTTTTTGGCTTTGGATTTTTTTGTGTTTTATTAATCAGGGTATCTGAGGGTTTGTTTGCACATTCCATTACCGAAGTAGGAAGGGGTGAAGCAATTCTCTTTCCTTGCTCTTCAGGGTCTCAGGTGACAGAGAGAGAGAGAGAGACAGAGAGAGTGCTGTGCAATGGGTAGGCTGGATTCGAAGTCCCCACACAGCTGTTGTAGCACACTGGATGCCCGTGGGCCTCAGGCACTATCTCTCGGCCTAGCCTACCTCATAAAATCGTTGTGTGGGGGGATTCAAAAACTTTTTACCACCAGTTCTGTGAGCATGGCTTGGAGGGCGTGGCACGTGAAGGATACTGCAAAATCCCCATTCCCTCCCCACCCCACTAACCTGCTTTCCAGCTCCGTTCTCCTGGGCAGGGCAACGAAAGAAGACCCAGCTGGTCAGCTGGGACTCAATGGGAGGCAGAGAAGAGATGGGGGCGGGGCCAGTCAGAGGTGGCATTTGCCGGTTCTCCAAACTACTCAAAATTTCCACTTCGGGTTCTCCAGAACTGGTCAGAACCTGCTGAAGACCACTCTGCTCCCCTCTCCCGGGGATCCTGCAAAATCCCCATTCCCTCCAGACCTGACTAGCCTGCTTTCCAGCTCCGTTCTCCAGTGCAGGGCGACTAAAGAAGACCCAGCCAATCAGGTGGGACTCGGGAGGAGGAGAATAGATGGGGCGGGGCCAGTCAGAGGTGGTATTGCCGGTTCTCTGAACTACTCACAATTTCCACTACCGGTTCTCCAGAATTGGCCAGAACCTGCTGAGTACCACCTCTGGTATGTGTGTGTTAGGGGTGTTTGTGGAACAGAAAGTGGTACAGAAAATGAATTGCACTGCCTTGGTCATCTTGGGAGTAAATTCGGGATAGAAACAGAGGCCGTATAAAATGAAAGTGTTGTACAAGGAGTGAGTGCAAAGCTCTTTGGGTGGGATCTGGTTTGATGACGAGATCATCGTCCGGTTACTTCAGACCCCCGTCCAAAAGACTGTGGGGAACGAGAAAAGCGAGTGCATTGGCCCTTTTTTCCACCTTTCTTTTGGCTGCATGCGTCGAGCCCCGATTGGAAACCCTCCATTTTCCCAACGCTGAATGAAACCTAACCGAAAAGAAACAAGTAACTCACATTAAAATCGGCGGGCTGTATATTTGCTGTTTCTGTGAGCTGGATCCAAGGGGTACCAAATAGAGGCAGTCCTCAACTTACAACAGTTCATTTAGTGACCAAAGTTCCAAAGACACCGAAATAAGTGGCTTACGGCCATTTTTTCCAGGCTTATGGCCGCCGCAGCTTTCCCGCATGTGATCACGTGATTTGCCTTCGGATGCTTGACAACAGGAAGGAGGGAGGAAGGCGCATGGTGGTGTAGTGCTTAGAATGCCATATTACAGGCAAACTCAGCCCACAACCAGCAGTTCGAGTCTTACCAGGCTCGATTCAGCCTTCTATATGTCAGAGGTGGGTAAAATGAGGACCCAGATTGTTGGGGGCAAGAGGCTGACTCTGCAAGCTTTGCTGAAAACTGGTGTTTACTTCCCTCTCTCTCTCTCTCCCTCCCCTTCCCCTCTCTCCCTCTCTTTTTCTTTTGGGTTTTCTCCAAAAATACTCCTTTCCCCAAGAAAAGATTTTTTTTTTTAACGGAATGGGCTGTTTTTAGAGTTTGCAACCTTTGGCTGGTGAATGGAGATTGGAAAAGCTTTTGAAGGCAGCGTACAGAAGTTCTTATTATTATTTAGAAAGGCAGATTCTAGAAGGTGGCTCCACGGGACTTCTCTGAATCCATGTACACAGGCCTAGGAAGAGGTGTAAATATTTCTTAAGTGATTCCACGTTTCTAAGTTATTGACACTTCTGCCATTCCTGGAAAAAACAGTTTGACAAATCACTCCCCTGAACTTTCCACTTGGAAAACAGCTCCGTGTGCTTTTTATGATGTGGGCCACCAGTTTTGCCTATTCTCCGAGGGCGCGCCCTGTAGAAATTACCACTGTTAGCTTGTGATGCAATGACGATCTAACACTTCGATGCAGTATTTATTGGTGAGACGTTTTTGAGTTTTGATTGGAATATGTGGTGTTGATTAACTTATGCACTATAATAAATTGTATTTTACATACCGAGGATTGTTGGCTCTGGATTGTCTCTCTGGATTTCGAACAAGAACCATGCTTGCATCATTAGGTCACGTGTACCTAGCCTAAAGACTGCTTTGGGTCTTATGAAGGACAATCCAATGTATTGTACGTCTGTTTGGAAATGAAGGCCAGGTGGCTAGCTATACTTGGAAATGCTATCTCCAGTGAATTGGAGACTGACTCCTTTACTAAAATGCCATGCAGTGTTTCATCCCTTGATTGAGTTAATAGATCTGAAATATTTTGTTGAGTTGAGTTGAGTTGAGTAGAGTTGAGTTGAGTAGAGTAGAGTAGAGTAGAGTATGGAATAGGAACGGAACAGAACAGAACAAGAAATAGAGTAGAGTATAGAATAGGAATAGAATAGAACAGAATAAGAAATAGAGTATAGAATAAGAATAGGAATAGGAATACAACAGAAGAGAACAGAACAGAATAGAATAGAATAAGAAATAGAGTAGAGTATAGAATAGGAATAGAATAGAATAGAACAGAAGAGAACAGAATAAGAAGTAGAGTAGGAATAGGAATAGGAATAGAATAGAATAGAATAGAATAGAATAGAATAGAATAGAATAGAATAGAATAGAATAAGAAATATAGTAGACTAGGAATAGGAATGGAATAGGAATAGGAATAATAGGAAATAATAGAAATAGATCTGAAATATTTGTAGAGTAGAGTAGAATAGGAAATAATGGAAATAGAATGTACTCTCTTTGGCCAAGTGTGATTAGACACACAAGGAGTTTGTCTCCAGTGCAGAAGCTGTCAGTGTACATGCAAAGCAACACACTAATAACAATATCATAATAACGAAGCCGGTAAGACTTAAGACCAAAGCATCTTGCAGTGGAACAAAGTAGCTATCATTTCGTCCATGTGAACACGACCACCACACTGCCCGAACAAAAGGGAGGGCTTTGTGTTGGGAAGATGCTTCCACTTGCCTTGACTATGGATTATTTATTGCCGTGCAGGTCCCTTGGAGGTGGCTTGCAGACGTTTGCTGCATGGTGGATCTTGATATTGTCTACCTTAAGATGATTAAGGACCTGGTGTCAAAAACATGTGAAGAATGGTTGCAGTATTTAGGTATGGCTGGTCTAGAGAAAAGAAGGATGAGGGATGACATGACAGCAGTATTCCAGTATTTGAGGGGCTACCCCAAAGAGGGGGGGTGGGGTCAACTCATTTTCCAAAGCACCAGAAAGCGAGAAGCAATGAATGGAAACTAATCAAGGAGAGAAGCAACTTGGAATTAAGGAGAAACTTCCCAGCAGTAAGAACAATTAACCAGTGGAAGAGCTTGCCTCCAGAAGTTGTGCGTGCTCTATCACTGGAGGTTTTTAAGAAGAGACTGGACAGCCCACCTACCTGAAATGGTGTAGGCCAGAGTCGTCTTCTTGAGGGGTTGGACTAGAAGATCTCCAGGGTCCCTTCCAGCTCTATTCTGATTGTACTATCGATTGTACCATTTGGAGACTAAACTCTCCACATTGAGATCTTTTGGAAGGAAAGCAAGATGTCAAGGAGATAGATGGTCTCTCTCTCTCTCTCTCTCTCTCTCTCTCTCTTTAAAAAAAAGGATTCTTAAGTTATTCCCCTGTGGGTGACTTACAACATCTTTGAGATTCACCCAAGGACCGCTATGCCAGCTTAACTGTAACGAGGAGAGGTTTTATCACTCCAGCAACGGCTGGGAGATGTTAGGAAGGTGCTATAAATCACCCATGGAGAACTGGCCTTCTTCAGACCAAGAAATACTGGAGGATCAATATAGGAGCAGATGGTGTCTCAGCAGAAAATTTTCTCTGGGCTTAAGAAGGAAATACACTGTGCCCAATGCAGGTATCTTCCTAAGGCACCGCAAACTTGACAAAGGCTATATGGAATAAACATTAGATGATGAAGGTATAAAATTTCAGGAGGCCTTTTTTTAAAAAAAACAAAACAACTTGGTTTTTTGGGAAGTCTGGGGGCTGCTTCTGTGCAAAACAGATCTCTTCAATAGCTTCAGTTTTGCACTTTTGATTACATATTGTCCCTTGTGCAGCTGAAATGTGAATTTAGGAGAACTCACAGCCAGGTTATGGATCGGCTAGTCCAAATTTCATCACTCCAGCCTCACATCCCAGGACAGAAAGATTGGATGCGAAAAAACCAAAAACCAAAACCCAAACCTCTCCCAAGGGTATGAATAATTGAAAAACAAAGGAGAAAACGGAGCAATTTTTCACATCTTTACATCCCAACATCTGGCGCCCTTCAAGCGAGATGAAAGTAAAGCTGTTTTATTATAAATCATCATTTATTGTAAATGATAAATGGGCGTTTGAAACCAGCTTTTCCAATTCTCTCCCCTCTCCCGTCCCTTTTCTCCAAACCAGCAATTTATTTCAATAATACTGAAATGCAAGAAACAGCTTCGGCTTTTATTAAAGATGTTGACATTGCTGATGAAAACTTGTAGGGTGGGGGGGGTTTGTGGGGTGGGAAGGATCCATCTATGGAGAGCTGCGATCGAAGAAAGAAAGAAAGAAAAAGAAAAAAGCAGTAGCCATCCTTGAAAACGCTGACTTTGGAGAATGATGCCGGAAGGGGGTTTAAAAAAAAAACAAAAAACCACCCAGTTAGCTTTCCAAATCTTTTCATTTCTTTCAAAGGCTTCCAAAACCATTCCTTGAAATCTAAACCCTTCCAAAACAATGTACAAATATGGTAATACTTTTTTGTTTTAAAAAAAGCAGACAACAAAATTGTGGCATGAAAAAAAAAAAAGAAAGCCATTCAAATATCATAAACCGGAAGATCGTCCAAATTGCTAGTCCATATTTTCTGTCCAGATAGATGACTTGATGTACAATGAAATAAGAATTTCTTAGAAACAAGGAAAGAAGGAAGGAAGGAAGGAAGGAAGGAAGGAAGGAAAGAAAGAAAGAAAGAAAGAAAGATTGATTGGAAATATGATGCATCTAATTTCAGTATCAATGCAATTGTTTGAATGACAAAACAACCAGCATATTAAAACCTTCAATAACAAAGAGAGATAGTATTGTGTATGCCAGAGACCCTTAAGTGTTTTACGTCCAGATTTATCTCTCCTGGATTTGTTATGAATTGAATCGATATATATATATCGATATATATCAGTAGGTGAGCCTTATAAACTGCCATAATAATGGCGCATTTGAGCGCTGTAATCCTAAAACACACTGGAAAAGATGGGAAAAAAACCTGAATAATCCAAGGAAGCCCAAACTATGCATTTAAAAAAGTGGTATTGTGGTTCTGGCCATGAATTCCTGATTTCTGGCCAATCCTAAGGAGGAATTCTGGGAGTTGAAGTCCACAAGTCTTAAACATGCCAAGTTTGAAGACCCTTGCATGAAATCAATTCAGCTCCCTGGATTAATATCTGTGTCTGTGGTGAGATTCAATTTTTTTTTTTACTACCAGTTCTGTGGGCGTGGCTTGGTGGGTGTGGTGTGGCTTGGTGGGCGTGGCAGGGGAAGGATACTGTAAAATCCCCATTCCCTCCCCATTCCACACTAACCTGCTTTCCAGTTCCATTCTCCTGCGCAGAGCAACCAAAGACCCAGCCGATCAGCTGGGACTCAATGGGAGGCAGAGAATAAATGGGAGCAGGGCCAGTCAGAGGTGGGATTTGCCGGTTCTCCAAACTACTCAAATTTTCCACTACCAGTTCTCCAGAACTGGTCAGAACCTGCTGAATACCACCTGCGGATCTGTGTAGCTAAATAGACTTCAATCAGACACATGTTACGGCTACAAACCAGCATAGCTTAACCTCATCTGGGGACCGAAATTAACAATGCACAATATTCTTTTAAAGTTAACATTAACCTAAGGTAGTGTGTTGCTGGGCTTACTAAGTAACTGGGTTTACTAAGCTGTGGACAACAAATTAAGGGTGTTTCGGTGTGGTGTGTGTAGAACAAACCAGCTATCTTGAGTTTAGTTAGACCAGAAACCCACCGTTTTCAGGAAAGAACAATTGGGGGTGACAGACTGTGGTACAAAAATTATAAAGGTAAAAAGTTTTAGGGTTTTTCCAGATAAGTTTTACGGTAATGGGATGTCTAAGCTGCTATTTCTTCTTTTCTGTCTTTCTGTCATCCTCTGTAGCTGAAGGGGGCAATTGAATTGACAGCAGTGTGTTTTTAGCAACAACCAACAAAGCAATTCAGTTTCCTCTTCTGCCTGGCATTTCCTTAGAAGTAAAATCACCTGCATCGATTTATCGGTTGGCTTTTCATAATCCTTGGTCAACAAAGAGAGAATTCCCCCCCCCACTTTATTTTGGGTACAAATAAAGCAAAAAAAAAAGCAAAATAAAAAGATAACAAAAACCACCCACCCACCCCCCAATAAAACCTAAATTGAATAAGGAACGCCTCAAATGTGGACTTATCTCCAAGATCAGAAAAACTCCAGCTTGGACTCCTGCTGAGATAAGAGCTTATTTGGTTTGAGCCAATCCTGTTGTGTGAATTCAATCGTTGTGGTTTAACATGAAGTGTGAATGCTATTAACCAGCTTATGCAAAAGGCACAGTTAAGCAGTTTAGGGATCAGATATTCCAGCAAGTTCAGGAGATCAAGGAATATCTGAAGAATCTAATAACCAAACTCTTTAAGAGGAATGGCTAAAATAATTATCCCGGAGGTTTATTCTGCCAGTGAGAAGAGCCAGGAGAGCTACAGTATTATGGTAGCCTTTGGATACAACAGGTTGTTACACAAGAGGGGATCCACTCATTTCCCAAAGCACCGGAAAGCAAGACAAGAAACGATGGATGGAAACTAATCAAGGAGAGAAGCAACTTGGAATTAAGGAGAAACTTTCCAACAGTGAGGACAATTATTAGCCAGCGGAACAGCTTGCCACCAGAAGTTGTGGCTGCTTCCTCAGATTTTTAAGAGGAGACTGGACAGTCCCTTTCGTCTGAAATGGTCGAGGGTCTCCTGTATTGATTATACTATTGTACATATGAGTGGATCTTCTCAGTTGGCCCAGAACTGATGGATAAACCCAAGAAGTAGGCTTAGATGGAATAAGCAGGAAACTCTTGATCAAATGCAGGCTAGTAGGAACTCGGGAAGAAATCCGTGATTATTCCAGCTAAGGGCCAGTGGAACAGCCTGCCACATGAAGCTGTGAAGTCTCTTTCACTGCTTATCTCGGGTGGAGAGCAGATGACCCATAGGAAGAAACCTCGAGGGGTTTTTGTGATAAACTCACCCCTGACAGCCTCCTCCTCATGCAAAAACCCACCCTCCTGCAGTCCATTCAAGCCAATTTACCAAGGCTGTGTGTCGGGATGGCTCAGGAACCCAGCTGTAACAGCCCCGGGGTTTCTCCGATTCCCTGACTTCTGACTGCACCAAGAACCCCCCCTCAAATGTGGCTTTGCAGCTCACGGTTTCCTTCCAACCTGCTTCCTCCCACCGCTGTTGCGGGCTGCAACCCCCTCCTTTCCACCCAGCCCAAATGCCGCAACTGATGCAGAGCAGAGTTTCCAGTCCAAAACTCCAACCCACCCTGACAATAAAACCCACCCTAAAAAAAACCCCAGGTTTAATACGTACCCTTCCCATGCCTAGGCAACCCATTCAAGACGCAACTCTTATCATGCATATGTGGGTTTTTTTTCCCATAGGGTGGAAAAAACTTAGATGGCATTACATTTTAAAAAAATAAAAAATTAGAATTCTTGATTGGCCAAGTGTGATTGGAGCCACAAGGAATTTGTCTTTGGTTGCAAAGTGCCCATAAAAAAAATATTACATAAAATAAAATAAAAAAATATAGACAGGGATCTCATTACCAACCCGCAGCAAAAAAAAAAAAAAATAGAAAGAAAATCTGGCTTGGAGGAGAGAGAGAAAAAAAGAAAAACCCCGCAGCGCAACCCAGCTGCAAAAACGCGCGTGAGAACGCAGACAAGCGCGTGGGTTGCTCCCCCATTTCTTCCTCCCCCCGTTTTCCGGGGCGGCCCTTCCAACAGCCGCGTCCTCCCCCGTTTCCCCCCAGCCCTTCCCCCTCCTCCGGCGAGAAGAGGCGGAGCCGCCGAAGCCGGCCGACACGTGGGCAAACGGGGGCGGAGGCGGCTTCTTAGGCAGCGGCAGGCGCCGGTACTGGGCCTTGTTGGATCGCCGCCGCCGCCGCCTCCTCTTCCTCCGCCCGCCCCGAAGCGCAGCCGCCGCCGCCAGCCCCGGAGCCGGCCCAGGGAGAGCGAGGCGAACCATGCCGGGCGCGCTCCGCGAAGAGACGGCGCAGCTGCTGGGCGACTACGTGCAGCACCGGCTGGGGGGCGCGGCGCCGCTGCCTCCGCCGAGCCGCACGGCCGAGACGTTGCGCCGGGTGGCCGACGAGCTGGAGAGCCGCGAGCGCCTCTTCTTCCGCAACGCCTGCAGCGCCGCCGCTTTGCCCGAGCCCGGCGAGGCGGCGGTGGTTTTGCTGGGCCGGGTGGCCACGCAGATGGAAGCCGAAGGCGGCCTGAACTGGGGCCGGGTGGTGGCGCTGGTCGTGTTCGCCGGCAACCTGGCGGCGGCGCTGGCCGAGCGGGGCGGCCCGGATCACAGCGGCGCGCTGGTGGAGGCGCTGGCCGCCTACCTGGCCGAGGAACGGCGGGACTGGCTGGAGGCGCACGGCGGCTGGGTAAGCGCGGCGTCCCCTCGGCGTCCCCCTTTCCCGGCCGAGCCTTGCCTGCCAGCCCGGCTCCCTCCCCTCCCGTCTCCTCTCCTCCCCCCTCCCCGGCTCGGCGGGGAGGGGCTGCGGCTCCTGCGGTCTCTCTCCCCCCCCCCCCGCCACCTTCTGCCACCCCCGCCCCTCCAGCCGCCTTGCAGCCCCGCTTCCCGGGCTGCTTTTGGAGCCTGCGCTGGCGGTGGGGGACCCCCCGGGATCCTCTGGCCGGGCCCCGATACCCTTTCCCCCCTTTCTCTCCCACCCCCGGCGGCCCTCCTTCCTCCTCCTCCTGCATCCGTCCCCGTCCCCGAGGCCGCGGCGCTTGACCTTGGGCGCAGAGGCTTTTCGCCGGCTGCTTTTTAAAGATGCGCGCTTGGGCGCCTGGACGCCGAGGCTTCTCTCCAACGCCCCCCCGCCCCCTCCCCCGCGCCCCGGCCCCGCACCTCCCCCAGGCGCTGTGCTGAGCTGGCGGGTCCCCCCGCCGCCGCTTTCCTCGCCAGACCCCCCCTCCTCTTCCTTCTCTCACCCCCCCTCCAAGCCCCGATGCGGAGCCCGAAGGAGGCGGCAGAATTGCAGAGGAAGAAGCGGGGAGGGCGAGGAAGAAGGGGGAGCCGGTGGGAGGGTCGGCTGACGGCTGGGGGCAGCGGAGAGGCCCGGCGGAATGTCTTTTTACCCATATAAGGGAAGCAACCGCGGACAAACCGTGAGAAGTTGCCTTAGAAAGCGCTTTTCTTGGAATCTGGGATCGGCCCTCCCTCTCTCTCTCTCTCTCTCCCTCCTTCCTTCCCTCCTTCCTTCCCTCCGGTAGAGCTGTTCTCTCTCCTTCCTTCCCTCCAGTAGAGCTTCTCTCTCCCTCCCTCTCTCTTTCTCCTTCCTTCCCTCCAGTAGAGCTTCTCCTCTCTCTCTCTCTTTCTCCCTTCCTTCCTTCCCTCCAGTAGACCTTCTCTCTCTCTCTCTCTCCTTCCTTCTCTCCTTCCTTCCCTCCTTCCTTCCCTCCAGTAGAGCTGTTCTCTCTCTCTCTCTCTCCTTCCTTCCCTCCTTCCTTTCCTCCTTCCTTCTCTCCAGTAGAGCTTTCTCTCCTCTTTCTCCTTCCTTCCCTCCAGTAGAGCTTCTCTCTCTCTCTCTCTCCTTCCTTCTCTCCTTCCTTCCCTCCAGTAGAGCTTCTCTCTCTCTCTCTTCTTCCTTCCCTCCTTCCTTCCCTCCTCCCTTCCCTCCAGTAGAGCTCTCTCTCTCTCTCTCTCTCTCTCTCTCTCTCTCTTCTCCTCCCTTTTCCTCCCTTGCTTTTTTTGCTGCGGGGCCGCCTCTTTGAGCCGGTATTATTGATGCAGCGCACATATTACGCTGCAAAAGTGAGCTTTTGCCTTCAGGTTGGGGGCTGGGGTGGGGAGGGGCTGCTTTCTGGGACGAGCTGTGCCCCGCAGGCTGGCAGCTGACGGAGCTTCCAGACCCCCCCTCATCCTGCCTGCCCTTGAAGCAGCCTGTGCCAAGGAAACCTGCAAAAGTGAGGAAGGGGCTTCTCAAGAAAGGGGCCCTGAAAAAGTCCGCAGAGTTGCCCCCCTTTCACTCAGGTCGCCCCCAATTAACCAATTTCTAAAGCTCTTCCTCCAATAGCCACCCAAATCTGCCTAGGATGTGGAATTAGCTTAAGGTTTTTTTGCCTTTTTCTCTTGAAGGGGAGGGGGGGTCCTTCATCTTTAAGGGAACCCCTGCCCCCCCCAGCATACCGTAAGCACAATTTTACGCTACTCTCTGGTGTGGCTTCCCCCCTCGCCGTATTGTGTAAGTCATGTGATTCCTTTGCTTCTTGGCTTCAGTGCGTTCCAGCTATTGTGGTCTTCACTGCAGCTCTCGGTCGAATGTGCTGTGTGGGAAACCAGCCTGCCAGAACCTGGTTAGATCAGAGTTAAGAAAACCTGGCTTAATGCAACATGTGAACCTTGCCTCTCCCCTTGTTGCTTTTTTACCCCAGAAGGACAGGGCCTTGTGAACACTTTTCTCTGAAAATTGGGATAAATGCAGGATGCTTCTCAGTTCTGGCCAGGTAGAGGCCACACCTGGACAGATTCTTCCAAGTCTAGATTGCTTGCCAACAGACGTATACTTTGTCCAGCATTTCAAAATATTTACTTAACGAGAGGAATAGGTAGGCTTCCTGTGAATTTCAGTTCACAGCCTGGTAATGAGACATCTGTTTAGTTTTATGCTAGTCCAGCCTGACTGGGAGGGAAAAAAACAGATGATATTCTTCACACTAGAAACCTTGAGATCTTATGAATCAAGCACAGGTAGTCCTGGATTTAACAACTGTTCCATTTAGCGACTGTTTAAAGTTACAAACGGCCACCGAAAAAAATGACTTACGACCATTTTTCACACTTAATGGCCTCCCTGTGGCCGTGTCATTTACATTTGGATGTCTTCACTTTTATGACAGTTTGCAATGTCCCAGAATTCCCTTTGGAGACCACCTGGCCAGCCAAATCAAGGCAGAGACCAGATTAACAACCCTGTGAACTAATTTTACAAGGGCAGCGATTCTCTTATTATTACCTTTATTGTCAAGAGTACAACATGTGTATAATGAGATGGGCTGAGCCACCCTTCGTTGGCAAGAAAAGGAGCACAAAGCTGACTGAACAATAACATATATTTTAAGCTGATTGAACAATAACATATAAATTGAGGACTACTTGTCGGGATTAACCATGGTTTGCAAAATAAAAAAAATCGAGCTTGTGTAACACGTTAAAACTGTGAAACGATGGTTTGCAAGCCCCCCTGGCTGGAGACGCACGTATGTTACGGCAAAACTGCAGAAGTCATTTTTATGACTTTTAACACAATGGGTGAATTGGAAGCCAGTGCCCAGTTAAATAGGAGGAAGGTGGGTACAATCCCAGAGTTTGGTAGAACGCACCATGGCAACTGTGGGTGTGAGTGCGTTTCTGCATCAGATGATTGTAGTAGCTGTCCTAGACCTGACCACTGAACCAAAGAGTTGCTTTCCTTCGCTGCAAGACAGGCTCATATATAACCGACACACTGTTGGAAAGAATTCTCCTTGAACCAGGAGACAGGAAAATGCAGCTTAGATCCTTTACGTAGAATTTGCAGGTCTCTCGTTTGATTGGCCTTTTTTTTTAAAAAATAATAATAACCTAGCCTAGATGGCATCTGGGAGTCTTGAGTTCTAGGCAAGTGGATTCTTTCTCTTAATGGTACTGATAGAAATATAGTTTGGTGTTGTTGATTTTTTTTTTTTTGCCCTGAATGTTGGAGGAATGAAAGCTTGGTTGTTCTTTTTTGTTTATGCAGAAGAAAGCCTTCCTTAAGACTTGCAGATATTTTTTCTCAAGCCAAAATTTTGGGAACAGGGAAACATCAGCCTTCCAAGGGTGGTCTGGTCCATCTTCTGGACTAGCTCAGATTTCAGAGAGAGGGCCAAGAGTGGATCCTTACCAAAATGCAGTAAAAATGGAGGACAAGAAGGGAGTAGTAGAAATGATGCTACGTAGAAAAAAAATGTGGCTGAATCAAAAAGGATGGTTGTGTTTGTATCTTTACTTCTTAAGTAAAGAAGAGGGTTCAATCCAAAGCTTTAGGATTGAAGTTGTGTTTCCAATAGTCTATTTTTGGAGGGGTCCTTGGTGCTCTCTGAATTTGGTTGTTTCCTTGCAGACGTTTCATTACCCACCTAGGTAATATCATCAGGGCTAGAATCAGGGTTTGCGGAAGGGAGGAGAAAGGAAAGGGGGAGGAGGAGGAGGAGGAGAATGACTCTGGGGTCCTTGGTGCTCTTTGAGTTTGGTGGTTTTCTTGCAGACTTTTGATGACCTAATTAGGTAACATCATCAGCGCTAGAAGGGAATGGGTTAGTTTGTGCTAACCCTTCTAGCGCTGATGATGTTACCTAATTGGGTCATCAGAAGTCTGCAAGAAAACCACCAAGCTCAGAGAGCACCAAGGACCCCTCCAAAAACAGACCATATTGGAAACACAACTGCAGTCATTTCAATCCCACAAATATTCTTCTTTATAGATAGAGATGGAGTCATAAAGGGATGGCTTCTGTTTTATTATGAAACAATTCTCTGAAATAGACTAGGGTGATTGATTGATCCAAAGTTTCCAAGATAGCCACATGTTGGTGCTTGCCTTGCAGATGAAAGAAGAAGTTGGGTACTTCCAAGTCAACATCTAGCATCATTGAGCTCCACCTCCCATGAGCTAATGTCTGCTTGGGTGCTCCTTTCAGGTGGTGGAAATCCATTAACCTCTGCGGAGTGGTGGACTTTCCATTTCAGACATAGGACTGTGGTGCACTGGCTATTAACATTACATGGTTTGGAGAGGGGTTGGCCAAGTGCATGGCTACTGGTTTGTAACCATACATGAAGTCCAGGCTCAGAGGAGAAAATATTTTTGAGTCCCAGCTAATGAGGAACAGGAGGCTGGAATTTCATGCCAGTTCTGCTTCACTGAAGATTGTGACTGGCTAACCTGGGAGTCTAGTTCCTTCAGTGTAATGCAGCAGAGTTTGACTTGAGTTTCTGCTGGCCAGAAATTTTCTCATGAACTTCCCGTGAACTTTGCAGAACCTGTCAAGTTCAACCAAGGCGGTGTCTTCACGTCATCTGTAAGGTTTAGAATACATTATTCATTGTAAACTGAGGCAAATAGGAATAGCTGGCAGTTCTGATAGGTTCTCATGACTTACCCAGTGAAATTTTTTGCCTTGTTCCTTAAAGATTGGGTACTTGTATTGCCAAATCTTTCGGTCAAAACCGGTCCAAGAACTACAGTGCAGAAACCCTTCTGAACTTGAGTTTCCCCAGCCTATAATAATGTTCTTTCCATCGGTTAGCTTCACACACCATGGCTCATTGACCGAGCCACGATTCAGCCTTAGCATAGTCTATAGCAAGGTTCTTCAAACTTGGCAAGTTTAAGACTTATGGACTTCAACTCCCAGATAAATTCCTGAGCTGACATGACCGGAGGAGGAATTCTGGGAGTTGAAGTCCACAAGTCTTCAAGCTGTCAAGTTTGAAGGCCCCTGGTCTACAATATTGCTGGCCAGCGGAGTGGCTCTCTTCACATGGTCCACAACCCAACCTTACGATGGTGGTGCCTTAATGGCAGGCTTAGAACCCACCCAGTTCCTGAGATTTAGGCACGGGCTGTTTCGAGAAAGCCTCTTAGGAACTCGAAAGCGTTTCCAGGAACCTGGTCGTTCTTGCAGACTTTAATTGGACTTTCCCATCCACCTACTTGAAATAGACTACCGCAAAACAAAAGCCTTTGTTTTGTCTCTGATACAATCAGAACTAGAGTGAATTTTTTGCATTCTTAAGTACTTGGCACCTTTCCAGCCCCTTGCCAGATAGCTTGTGAAGTCTAGCCCATTTCTGTATCCTTCCTCGATAAGGAGATCGTTGCAGTGTTTGTTAGGAACCGCTGGAGATACTCAGTAACCAGGTTGCTGGAGAGCTAGCTGCCAGCAAAATAGCCCTTGTATTTATTTTATTTTATTTTTTTTAATAGCTGGATCAGCCCATCCCAACCTGTTGGGCTAGGCCGGGTAGGGAAGTTGTGAGTTGTACTCGGAACACACCTGCAGGTCAACTCAAGACAAGAAAGTTATCGCCAATAGCAGAAGAAATGTGTCCTTGGCTAATTTTTTTTAGGTCAGCAGCAACGAAAGGCTAACTCCTTTTTTTTCCCCTCCCTTGCATCTCGCCCAGCTGAAGGTTATAGAAATTCCCCTCTGTGTGTATATTACCAGCTCGTTCTCTTCCCCGCTACTCCCCAGTGTAGGATTTCTTGTAGCTCTGCAAAATCCAACCCCAGCCATTGTTGAATGGGTGCGGGTGTAAACCTTTGCCAGGAATGTGAATAATCAACTTCAAAGCAACTATTTCTCACACAGTACCACGGGGAAAGAATACATAGAAACCTTCATTCAGTTCTCGGTTTTCAAACGGGGGCAGGAGGGAGAAAGTGAGTCTATTCAAAGCCACCTCCTCTTCTTCTTCTCTTGGAGGCAGTTTTCTATCTTCTCCGTCCCTTCCCCTCCGACCTTTGCGATCATATTCTGCATTTAACGGGTGCCCACAGGCTGCATCAAAGGTTTAAACTGGACAAAAGTGCATTTCCCCCTAACCCATGAAAGGTGAAATCAGAAACTACTCCCCAGGTAGGCCCAAAGATTGTCTTGTGAGGCAAGCCGTAAGTCTGGTGGCCGTAAGATTTTCCCACCTACACCATTTGAGGATGAGAACATGTGTGTGAACTTGAGTGTCAATCATCATATCTGGCTAGAGATGTCTGGAAGCCCAGTGTTTTTGTCTCCCCCGCCCCCAAGACTGAGACATTTGCCCCGTGTGACTTCTGCATGGGATGGGGGCATGTTAAGAGCTTTACTGCAAGGAAATCCGTGATGCATTATTTTCAGAGGTTTAACCTCTCCAGGGTGTTTGAATCCTGCCAGGCACTTTTAAGGGGGCTGCTTTTCCCAAGAGTTGATAGTAGGGAGTCTGTTGTAGACCTCTTGGCACCTCCATTCCAAAAAAGGGGAAACGTATTGAGGGCAGGGAGAACAAACCACAATTTGTGATACTGGCTTGTAGGGAAGATTGTGTGGGTTTCCTTTTTCTGTGCCTTACGCGAAGGTGGACATTGTTATCCAGGTTGAGAGAGGAAAGTAATCCATGGGATCAGGAGCTTGGAAGGGGACAACTTGAAAGGAAAGGTTGGAGGTGTGGGAGATGTTTATTTAGCTTGGTGAAGGAAAGCTTGCTTGGCTTCAGAGATGAGAAGGAGAACAGGAGTGTCCAACCACAGCACTTGTGGACTTCAACTCCCAATGCTGGCTGGGGAATTCTGGGAGTTAGTCCACGTGTCTTAAAGTTGCCCAGATCGGACACCCCGATTTAGAAGATGAGGCAGATATTCCAGAAGACAGGTTGGAAAACAAGGGAGTTTAAATGACAAGGAAGTAAGTTTGGGTTGGACAAAAGAGAACATCCCAATAGAGCAAAAAGTTCATGAATGACCCAGACTATTTTGGAGATGCTGAATCTGCTTTGGACATCCCCGATCTATCAGACAATTCCAGAAGGCAAGTGGGAAAGAAGGACTTTAAATCGCAAGGAAGTTTTGATGGGACCCAGGAGAACATCATAATAGGGGGAAAAGATTCATGAATGAACCAGGCTATCTCGGAGACGGTGAATCTCCTTTGCTGCTGAAGGTTGAAGAGAGGATGGATGACTATCTGCTGAGGTTGCTACAATGGTGGATTTTTGCGCTAGAGTTAGATGATTTACAAGAATCTTTCTCTTTGTTAGGTTCTAATCTTCCCAAGAGTTGTGTGGGCTGTGGATTAAACAAAACGCTCCACCATTCTGTGGAACATGATTAACTTTTCATCTCCTGCAACATGGAAAATAACTATTTGGTGATAAAGTTTGGCAGGGTTTCTGGAGGCCACTTTGCATCCCTGAGCTTCAGATTGGACACCTTTCTCTTAGATCCACCTTCCCCATCTTTGGGCCTGCCAGAAGGTAGATCCTGAGACTAGGAATTCTGGGAATTGTAGTCCTCTCTGTGGCTTTGAGCAGTGTTGAGTTGGAGAAAGCTTCCTGGAATAAGCAGTGGTCTCCTTGAGATCTGCAAGGAGTAGATGGTAATAGAAGTCCAAATCCAGATTGTCCTCAATTTAGAGCAGTTCATTTAGTGACCAAAGTTACAGCGGCTCCGAAAAAAAGAGAGAACCATTTTTTACACGACTGTTCCAGCCTCCCCATGGTCACGCGATCAGAATTTGGACACTTGGCAACTGCTTCACCTTTATGACGGTTGCAGAGTTCTAGGATCTTGTGATTTCCCCTCTTGCGACCTGCAGACAACCAAAGTCAATTGGGAAACCAGATTCACTTAAATATCTATGGAGATTCTCAAGTCATCCAGATTCATGATTTCCCAAAGATGCTTCCCCCCCGCCCCCAGGCACCTGGACTTTCTGGTTTTTCTTTGAAGACATTTCACTTTTCATCCAAGAAGCTTCTTCAGCTCTGATTGAATGGCGGAGAATTTATTTAGATCGCAACTGAAGAAGCTTCTTGGATGAGAAGCAAAACTGCCTTCAAAGAAGAACCATAAAGTCCAGTGGCCTCTTGATTAACTTAACCACCAGGTGACTAACTTAGCCATTGCAGTGATTCACTGGACAGCCGTGTCAAGAAAGGCCGCGAAATAGGGCAAAACTCAACGTAACAACTGTCTCGCTTAGCGGAAATGTTGGGCTCACTTGTTATAAGTTAAGGACCGTGTACCCGCACACGTAGGCGAGAGAGGGTGTGTCTGCGAGCTCCTTTTTCATCCGGAGCTTGTTTCTCAAATGTTGGGCCAAAAAACTCTGCAAGCCTTTTGGCCTTAATGAATCACTGCAAAGACAGATCATTAAGTGAAACTGATGGAAATAGACATTCTGTCTCACTTAATTTCTTTTAGGGCCTCCATTTCCGTTCTCCGCTGCAGCCCTCTCTACTCTTTCCACTGCTCTTCCATTAACGCTTCCATTTTAGCAGAAACCCAAGTGACAGCTATATAATGGCAAGATGGGGTTTGGGATTTCCCCCTCTTTTTTTTTAAAGAGAAGAGGAAAAAATATCTATTCCATTCTCTACTTTTCTTAGTTTGGGGCATTGCCTATTTATTTTATTTTTTTTTTTGCTTCCGGAATTCCTCGGGCACCTTTGCCCTAGTAGTTCTGAATGGCGACTCTGGGCATTTCGGGTTCTCCCAGCTCAAAAGAGGGTGAGTTGGCAACGTCTGGAAACTGCCCACCTGAATGCTAATGATCCGAGTGGCCGCTGCTGGCAGAACGTATCAGCTGACACCCAGGCCTCCCGTCTCTCCCCTGTTTGCCCAAATTAAAGTGGTAGAGAACAAAGTTCCGAACGAAATTAAGGGCAGGACCGATTTGCATAGACATCTGTCAGATAGGAGTTCAAACACGGCCATCTGGACTCATATCCCTTGTCATTCTTGATTATTCTCAATAAAGAGGCAGCCCCCTGCAGCTGCTGGTTCGTTTCTGGCACCCAAACAGGCTAAGGAACGGCGCAAGCATACACACACACACACACACACACACCTAACAATGATGCTCGGTTTTGTGGGAATGGGATACCGTCTTCCTGAGTGCGGTTTGGGCAGCAGTGTTCTTAATGCGAGCACAATAGCGCAATCCTTTTTGTGCGCGTGTGTGTTTTCTTTCTCCTGTAGTTGATGGTACAGCCATCAACCCCTGTTGGCAAAGTCTGTCCCTGTTTTCTTGGTCAAAAAGATTTTTTAAAAAATGCTTCTTCATATTCAGCTACTTCAGTGGGCTCCCGATCTCTTTCTTGCACTTGGTTTGGAAATGTATTGAGATAGCGAAGAGCTGACGTTGGAAGCACCTTTAGCCAAGTTGGTTCCAAATCTACAGCCCCTTCATTTGTCGGCTCACTTGCGGAGCTCTTCATTTCCTTTCTGATTTAAGACTCATTTCCCACTAGAAGTCTCTTTTGTACCAATATGAAGACTAATCTGGATTTTCTCACCTGGGGTCTTCCATGACCATTGGACCAACTCTCACCATATGTTCTGCATATTATTCTCTGGATGGTATAAAGCAGACAGAGTAACTCCACAAAACATCCATAACAAAGTCTTTTTTATTGGTACATCGGGTATCCTTATAACTCACATTTGTGATGAAGTTCTTCTTAATGTCCAATCCTTTGCATATCCGTCTTGTAGTGTAGAAAGGTAAAAAGATCTCAACCCCATAATGATTGAAGCATGGTATAATATGGTGGTTACAGGCAAGAGTAAGGGAGCCTCCCCCAACCCAACAAGGGTCAATATAGTGACCAATCAGGCTTACAGATGTGGTCACATGACATGGACTACATTTCCCAGGATACCTTTAACTTCATTTACCATGATGCATTCCCTTAAGGGGGCAGCTCACAATTCCTAAGTAACTACCCCAAATCCCATTAACTCTAAACTGTCTGGACAGCACACCATACTTAGCTATCATGGTTGGCTCCTGCTGGTTTGGACTGGTTCTAGTGAACTGGTAGTTCCGACTATCCGTTGGCTTTACCCATTCACCTAGGGGTGGGATCCGGCGGCATAACAACCGGTTTGGAGAGAGCACACACGCGCATCAAACGCTGCTCCCAGCGAACCAGTTCACTGTCAGCTGCACTTCAGAGCTACCGGTTCTATACAACCAGACCAAACCGGTAGGATCCCATCCCTGCATCCACCCTCACCCTATCCCTATGCATGGTGGGATGGAGTTCTGGGCACTGAAGTCCAGAACGTTTGAAGGGGTTGCAAATTGTGGGTATCCGCAAAACGATCTGAAATGCCCAGAACCTTTTGAAGCTGACGGAGGTCGAACATCAGATGAACCCGACTCACAAAGTTGTCTGCTGTCTCTTCTCTCTTCTAGGATGGCTTCTACCACTTCTTCAATAAGCACGGCTCGGATGCAGCTGACCAGAACAGCACTATCAGCAATGCAATTATGGCGGCAGCAGGATTCGGCCTAGCAGGATTGGCTTTTCTCTTGGTGGTGCGATAAGAACACACACACACTCACACTCACACACACACACACACACACACATCCGCGGACTTAGACTGCAGGGAGATGGGATGGGTGGGCACGCTCCTTTCTTACAACCGCTAACGTCCCAGCGAAACGTCCATTCTATATTTCTACGACCGTCGAAGATAGAAGCCTATATATAAATATATATATTTTTAACTAGAGTTGGGGCAAAAATTAGTTGAGCACATCACCTCCCCCCTCCACCAGGCACAACCAGAGGGTCGGTGAATGCCTCTTTGCGCTCATCCTAAGAACTTGGGCGTCTTCTGGATCTTGGCGTCAGGGCCGACCGTCACCGGTTGTTCCGGGAACCGTGAGAGTGCTGAGTGTTATTGCTACTTGTTCATGGTGGGCTTGTGATGGAACCAAGTGGAAGATGTGTTTGTTTTTCTTCTTTGTGTGCGTGTGTATGGTGGGGAGAGGGAGGGGAAGGGGTGGGCCAGGCGGGATCATTGCCTTGTGAAATGTGAGCCAGTATTAATAAGAATGAAGAGCTTATTCTTCTTGGGGTGCAATGCAAACCATACCAAGGCCACTCAATAACATAAAACTCGCAAGTTCCATGTTGCACAGAGCATTATAGCTTACGTGTTTTTGTTATAATGACATAACTCTTAAGTTACACTACAAATCTGTGTCAAGAATGTTGATACCAAAACAGTAGAAGCTGCAGAACCAGTTCTTAACTGAAGTTGTTTAACTATTAAAAGAAGAAAAACCTTTTTAAAATTGGTATATTTGGAAGTCCATTGAAGGCTGGGATTTCTGTGGATTTCCTGTCAAATTCAGAAACTCCATATAACTTAATATATTTTTGAAGTATTTATCATTGTATAATACTGGTAGCTGGTTAACATCTATTTTTGTTAAATTCCATTTTTTTTAAAAGAAAAGCTCTCCAGTTGCTTTCTTCGCTGTACCTGTCTTATAACTTGTTTAACAGTTCTAGTTTTGGTAATTGATATAATGTGTATTGTACAAAATAGTCTTGGGAAGTGTTTTGTGTCCTTTCCTTTAGCTTGTACAGTTTTAATATGTGAATAAACAACTGAATATTTTTATTTTAAACAAGTTCACGAGCAGACTTTATGTGGAATTCTCTCTCTCTCTCCCTCCCTCCCTCTCTCTCTCTCTCTCTCTCTCTCTCTCTCTCAAAGACTCAACATGCCGAATGTGCCTTCAGGGAAAAGCTTCCCCTCTCGTTTTTTGTTCATTTTTAATGCTTTTTTCCTCTGCTCGAGGGGAGATAAATGCTATCGCTTCCATGTTCCAGCGAGCAGGAGGCTGGACGCCATCTTTGCAAATGAAAGAATTCCTGCAAACGTTTCACATGCTTATTGTCACAATGTACTTTCTGTCTCACAAGGTAGTTTGGGAATCTATTGTACAGCTGTGCGGCTGTGGTACGTTGTGATGAACACAACTTCCCAAACATTTTCAGAGATGGAGAGGCAGACGTTCGGCCTATCTTAGTGAATCAAGTGCAGGTTTGGCCAGGGGCATAATTTGTATTGAGAGGCCATGAATTGAAGATTGACATTTGGATGTCTTTTGGTATATACCTTAGCTAAGGTGAACATGTGCAGGCACCATCTCTTTAAACCAAAACTAAAAGCAGCAGGTCCGGTGTTTTGTGTCTGCATTGGCTATACAGGTTATACACAACTGCAAAAGTCAAGATATATCTAATTTTGTATTGACACAATGTCTACAGAGAGTACAGTCAAAAGTGAATAAGGAAGCAATTAGAGGAGCCAAGAACCTTTGAGCACTTTCGTTTTCTATTTTTATCCCTCTGTGAAGTCCCAGGGTTGGTTGGTGGTTTTTTTTTTACTGTTTATAGTGAAAGAAATGCAAGTTGAATGTTATTTGGCAACCTGAAAGCAGTCTATTGATGAATCTATCCTATCTATCATCTTTCTAGCTATATCTATATCTATCTATCTATCTATCTATCTATCTATCTATCTATCTATCTATCTATCTATCTATCATCTATCTATCTATCTATCTATCTATCTATCTATCTATCATATCTATCATATCTATCTATCATATCTATCTGTCTATCAACCTACCTATCTACCAATCCATCCATCCATCCATCATCCCATCTATCTCTTCTATCTATATCTCTATATCTCTATCTTCTATCATTCTATCTCTCATTCTATCTACTATCTAAGCACACATACACCTCTTAAGATGAGTGAAGGTTGCAGGGCAGCTCTGATGTTATAGATCTAGAGTCGTCTGTCTGTAGATGTGAGGGGAGAATTTCTCTCTTAAAGGTGAAAGCCACCCCATGTTCAAGTAAAGTCTTCTGCTTTGGACCTCATCTTTCAGGATTGTAGCCTGTATCAACACACCCACTTTAGAGAGTTCCTGTGTTTAATCTAGCATGACCTTGTGATTATTTCTGAACAGCCAACTCCCATTGTAAACCTAGATAGAACAGGAATAAGGAACTCCACACCCTTCCCCACTCCCGGCATAATTTCTGTTGTGTTGGAATGAGAGCATTATGTTAGGATGGGCGGTAGATTCAGGGGTAGGACAGACGACAGCTGGTTTCTGTAGTAGAGGTGTCCAATGGGAGAGGGGGATTTGGGAAGCTAGTTTGTGAGCGCACTTGCGCTTTCATATTGGCTTTCATATTGTGGCTTTCATGGTGGGCCCGGCCAGCCCAGCTTTCGTGTAGCAGAAAGCAAAGTAGGACGTTGAATCCTGAAGGACTAAAGAAGCTTCTTGGGTGAGGAGCGAAACATCTTCAAGGAAAAACAAACTCCAGTTGCCTTTTGAAAAAAAACAGTCTTTGGGACAACCTTGGATCAATGAGACCAATGCATAGACATTGAATCCTCTACTATCCTTGCAAGTTGCCCAAGAAAACACCAAATTATTTTGTTTTCTTTCAAACAGAGCCCTTGATTACAGCTATATTTTATTTCCTTTTTATTTCCTAAAAAGGCCTGGAGGGTACAAGGAGGAGCCTGAGACGGTTTCTTGGAAATAAAGATCAGGCTGGAGGTTAGCACATTGCTTGGCAGGAACCCAATTTCTCATTGGATTGATTTTTTTAAAAAGTTAGAAACATCCTTTAAGAGAAATCTGGAAATGAACTTTGGGTCGTGTCAAAGATCAAATAGTTTGAGGGCATCTTGGGTTCAAGAAATGGAGCCATTTCTCATCACCGTGGTCTTTTATCCAGGAGGAGGCCCACAGTAAAATGCCCCTTCTTTTTCTTCAAAAACCCAAAGCGATGAATGAACTGAATAAGAGTTGGAAGGAACCTTGGAGATCTTTTAGTCCAATCTGCTGCTCAGGCAGGAGAGCCTACACCAGTGGTGGTTAACCTTTTTGGGCTCCTGTGCCAAAAAATGTGCCAGAAGGCAATGCGCGCCCCCCACCACCTCCCTGCCCCCCCACCACTCCCGCCATGTGCACCGCCGTTATCCCCCTTGCCTTTCAGCCTCCCAGACCATGCTTGCCAATGCTTACCTGCATCGCCTCCCAGTTGAGGCTTTCAGCGGCCAGTCTGGAGCCAAGCCTGCCACAGCCTGGGCGCCGCGGAGTGAAGGTTGCCGCAGCTTGTGTGCGCCGAAGCCTCTGTGCCATGGCACTGTGCCATAGGTTCGCCATCACGGGCCTACATCATTCTAGAAAAGCGGCTGTGTACAGTCTCTTCTTAAGGTTGTTTCTCCTTGATTAGATTCCATTTGTTTCTCATTTTGCCTTCAGGTGCTTTTCAAAATAAGTTGACCCACTCTTCTTTGTGGCAGCCCCTCAAATATTGGAACACTGCTATCACATCACCCCTTCTTTTCACTAGACATATCCAATTCCTGCAACCATTCTTCACTTGTTTTAGCCTCTATGCCCCTAATCTCCATGCCCCTCACCTAAATTGGGATCATTCAAGGTCTGAGGTTCTGGTTTTGCTCCAGATGGTCCAATCTTTGAGGGACCTGTTCTCTAACCTATAAAATTAGGCAGGCTTTGTTTTGGCTCCTAAGCTGTTGAATATTTTTTTAGGAAACCACCAATAAATACTTGATTTGAAACCCCCTGGACAGAAGGAGAGACCACTAGTTCTCGTGGGCTTTGATTGTGATAGTAGCATGGTTGGAGCATTATGGATGTTGAGGTTCCACACACCTGGAGAGCAGATTAGAGAAGATCAGACCACAATGGCCCCAGAAGTTGGATACAGGTAGGTAAACTCAAGAAGTTCATTGAAGAGAGCTTATCCCACAATTCTGCTTCTCCAGACCAAAGGTTTTGTCCATGGCCTCAAAGGTGAAAAATTAGTAGCAATTGCAAGTCACCATTGGAAGATAGTCAAGTTGGAAGCTCATCTCCACACTAGATCTGGAAGAGTTGCTTCTGTGAGAAGCCCTAGTCAATTCATTTTGTACTGAATACCCACCTTCTCTTGCCATCCTGGGGTATTATGATTAAGTGCCACCAACGTATTTTGACCATCATTAGTGACTTAATTCAATCAACCATGCCAGTCCTTGAAATGATCAGTAATATCAACCCCTGGATTTCAACTAGACCATGAGTTCTACATGGAATCAAGAATAGGGAACGTGGACACTAGTCGAGCAGGTATGGCCAATAGGAAGGTATGGTGGAAGGCATAATTCAACACCTTCCCATTTTTAAAAAATCTTGAGAACGTTTTTGGCAATGCCAAGCTTCCACCAAGATCTTTAGGCAAAGTTTTTTTTTTTAATCTTCCCAAACCCACTGAAGTCAGAAATAATCACTTCCTTCCTATATCATGTCAACCTATAATACAGGTTGCTTGTTCTAGGCTGAGCAGATCATTTGAACCCAGCTTATAAAGAGCTGCAATAGGTATCATGTTTTATGGCTTAGCATGTTCTATGAATCGGACTTAACTTGGGTTAATTCAATAAATAATGCCTAACAAGGGATGACAAAGGATGCTGTGTCAATATAATTGATGCATTTTCCTAGTAAAAACTAGAGGAAATTCCCTGGGAATGCCTTGCTTTCATGCAGGGCTTGTAAACACTTATTGTTCTAACATGTTCCTCTTTCCCCATTTGTTAAAAGTACAACACTTCCTGGTTGCAAAACTTCCTGCTCCTCAATTTCACCAATGGCTTGAGAAATCGAATGGCTTCGCAACAGCTAAGTCCAGGCCTATCCCTCAAATGAATAGTTAAACCTGAGATGCGCACCAGGCTGAGCCCTAAACCCATGGTTTACAAACCACTATGCCTGTGTTCCCATCTATTTCTTAGCTGAAAGGAAGCCAATGTCCAGTGTGAGAGTTCCAGATGATTTAGAGAAGGCTTAAATTTTTGCCTCTCCAGGACTCCAGACTGCTGCATTCTCAAAAATCCACTTCCTGAAGCCTCTGGAGGACGGTTGTTTGCCAGTGCATTTTTGTGGAAGGAATTGGTTAAACGGTGTGGTTTGGGTAGGTCAAAAAGACAACGTGAAACAAGAAACTCCGCAGGAGCACTCGACCATCTGCTGAGCATTTGATCTGTCCTGTCCTGTGTGGCATCCCATAATCACCAGTGCCCCATTGTTGCTTTGTGCATTGAGACACTTTGAACTCGCCCAGCCACTGTACTCATTCACATTTGGAAAGTAAAGAGCCCTTAACATCCCCCCCTGCCCCACAAAGCTAGCAGCTGAGAGGGGTGTCTCTCCTGTCCTTCTGTTTCTCAGCTGCCAGTTAGTGAAATGTAATCATGGTTGAAAATCCATCTGAGCTTCAGAAAAAGGTAGAGACTTGATCATTAGTTCAGTGTTCTAATGAATACAACAGCTGCCAAGGGCTGTCCTGAAGGATTCCAGCTGGCGTCTAGGACAAGGCCTCATTCTGCTGGAGGCGTCTGATCTGACTTAGGGAATCTCTGAATTGTGGGGACCTTGGTGCTTTCTGAGCTTGGTGGCTTGATTCCTCTTGGCGCTTTGATTGATCTCCTCAGATCTCCTTAATCGAAGAAGGATCCGCACTATCGTCTCTTCAACACAGCAACTGGACTCCTAGGTCCTACTTATTGGGTTGTGGTTGTTGTTGTTTTTTAACACCCCAAACTTGGTGTGACTGCTAAGTCATGAGCCTTGGCTTTCCAAATCGTGGTGGTTGGGTTCATGCAACATGCTAAGCCAATGCCAGGATTAAGGCCTAGCATGATAGTTAGCCTCCCAGGAGAACCCTTTGAAGATGGAGCCTGCTCTGTGGAAAGGTAGCTTCAAAGAGGAGCTTCAAATCTGCTGGAGACACTCAGCGGCATCACGGCCACTGGTACTGTTGGGCAGGACACCACTATCAGAACATGGATGCTAGGAAGGCAGCAAGCAGTCATAATTTCCAAAGAGTAAAAAGATCCATTTTGTATTCTCCTGCGTTGGAAGTAGAATGGGCCAACTCGCCGCGGCCAACTCAACAAATGCAAAAGTTACATTAATTTCAATGGGAACCTTGGCCAAGAATAATGAAATAAAATCAATCTAGAAATAGAAAAGTTACAGTAATTTCGGCAAAAACGTGGTCACCACAATGATAAATTCAGGGGTGGGATTCTACCAGTTTGCACCATTCGCTAGAACCGGTTGTTAACATTCTAAGCAGTTAGCAGAACTGGTTGTTAGAAGAAATTACTGGCCTAATCCTGTAAGGAAGGCAGGAAGGAAACATTCTGGTGTTGCTTACAGAAACTGCCTCTCCGTTAACCCTTATTACATTCTTGGCAGGACTAGACTTCCTGTCTCAGGAACTTCTCTGGAGTTTTCCCCCCACTCCTTTGCTGGTACTTTGCTTGTGTGGAGTGACCATTCAGTTACAATGGCACTGAAAAAAGTGACTTATGACCCTTTTTCACACTTACGACTGTTGCAGCATCCCCGCAGCCATGAGAGGCCAGGCGAGGAGATGTGTGCCTCGATATGAGCCCTGATATTGAGTTGGCCACGCCCAGCCAATAACATGACCACCAAGCCATGTCCACCCGGTCACATGACCACCAAGCCACGCCCACCACCTAAGCCACACCCATAGAACCGGCTGTTAAAAAATTTGAATCCCACCCCTGGATAAATCAGATGAAATGATAATGGTGTCGCATTGTCCTGCAGGGAGTTTTACTGAAGCAAGTCACCGGTAGCGAGTTGGCAGGGGCAAGTTCCTAGAGCCATGATGGCAAACCAAGAGCATGTTTGCCAGAAGTGGCACATGAGAGGTTGCCCGGAAGAGCCCCACTGCACATGCCTGCCTGCCAGCTGATTGGCAGTTATCTGGCACGCATGTACAGGCGAGCGGGGAGATGCAGGAGGTGCACAAGCATGCACAGAGATGTGTGGTGTGTGTGTGAGAGGGCTCTGGGACAGTGGTAGCTAACCTTTTGGGGCTCCCGTCAGCTGGGATTCAAATTTTTTAACAACCTGTTCTGTGGGCATGGCTTAGGTGGTGGGCGTGGCTTGGTGGTCCTGTGAACTGGGTGGACATGGCTTGGTGGTCCTGTGACGGACTGGGTGTGGCCAACTCAATATCACATCGAAGCACGCATCTCCTCGCTTGGCCTCTCATGACTGTGGGGATGCTGCAACAGTCGTAAGTGTGAAAAATGGTCATGTCACTTTTTTTAGTGACATTGTAACTTTGAATGGTCACTTCACACAAGCAAAGTACCAGCAAAGGAGGAAAGAAAACCTCCAGAGAAGTTCCAGAGACAGGAAGTCTAGTCCTGCCAAGAATGTAACAAGGGTTAACGGAGAGACAGTTTCTGTAAGCAACACCAGAATGTTTCCTTCCTGCCTTCCTTACAGGATTAGGCCAGTAATTTCTTCTAGCAACGGGTTCTCTGAACTGCTTAGAACGTTAACAACCGGTTCTAGCAAATAGGTGCAAACTGGGACAATCCCACCCCTGGCTCCCATGCCGAAAATTGCATGTGTGCTCGTATCCCAGCACCCAGAAGGCAATGCGCGCAGGGCCTCCCACGCCCCCTGCAGATGTGCACACGCAATTTTTGGCACGGGAGCCCAAAAAGGTTAGCCACCACTGTCCCAGAGCCATTGGAAGTTAGCTTTGTGTGCAAAATAGTTGTCTAAATTAGCCTGCTACCCTCACACATTGGGCTGGCTGCCTGGCTGAGGAATTCTGTGAGTTGAAGTCCACAGATTTATTTTTTTTGTAAAAATTTTATTTGGGTTTTCACAAAACATAATACAAATAAAATACCTTTTTTTGAGAATAGCACGGTCCCAGGTTATCACTTCTCCATACAGGCACAAACTCAATTTCATATTCATCTTTGCATTCTATTCCATATCTTATTACTATTTTAACATTTTCTCAATAATTTTTCCCTTCCCTTAGTTTTCTCAACCTTGTTTTTAATTATTTAATTCCTTTCTAAATTCAATTATATATATATCTTTTTTTAAGTTTCAATATCTTTCTAATCATTATATTTATACTTTTGTCTGTCCTGTTTCAATTTCATATTTTCTTTTCTCATTAAACAATATTTTCTCATGTAATTACTGATTGGAGTATGACACCTTTGTATCTTTTAATTTTTGTCCATTCAACTCTTATTTAAACTTCAATTTATGCCTTTACAATTATAACATTCAATATAACACATAACTTCCAGTCAAATTCTGCTTGGTACATTCTTAAAATACGCACTAGGTTCTTAAAGAGAAAGTATATATATATAACAATAATAAATAAAATACTTAAGTCCACAGATCTTAAAGTTGCCAAAGTTGGACACCCCTGATATATACGTTCTAAAGTGAAACCAGGTTACTAATATCTCAGGCTGGCCCGAAATGGCTTCACGGTAGAACACCATCTTGTTTTACTACATGAAAACTCCATGTAGTAGCTGAAAAAGAGGTGGGTTTAACTACCTTCCTCTCTCTCTCTCTCTCTCTCCCTCGTTCTATTATTCCACGAATATTTTCTTTGATCAGGGACCATGTGTGGATAGGGCATGCACAATGGTGTATGCTTTGGTTCTGCCAGCAACAGAAGCCGGGTGTGCGTGTGTGTTATGTTACACAAGCACCTAAGATTGCCATTCCATTCACATCAAAAAACAGACCCACTGAATTGAGGCAGGCTCACTTCAGAAGAAGACTGTCATAAAATTGCATCGCTAGGGAACTTTCATCCAACACACACAAGCTACTTTCTGACAGCCGGGTTTAGCCCAACTAGTAAAGCTTGCTTTGAACCATCTGGCGCGTTGCATATGGAAAGTTCCCAGTTGCTTAATGCTCATTTGGAGGTCAAGCCATATTTACTCAGGAGGGTTCCTAATTATATTTTGGGCACTTGGGGGCTGGGGTTGCAACAGTACCTCTCACCGTCTGTTCCTCTACAGCATCCATACAACAGAGATAGTTTATTTATGATTCAGGCAAGGGAAGTGCTTCCAACTCTCACAGTTGAGTTTATCCACTGCGGTCAAAGGCCAATGAAGGTTGCATGCTATGGTTAACCATACATAAAATGCTGTTAAATGAGAAACTCCGTTGGTTAATGCCGTATCTAACACGGTCCATGAACTGCAATACATTTGAGATAATGCTTACGTTAGATCTAAGTCTGCCCGAGAGCTTTTGCTCCTATAGGTCACTCTCCTTTGTAATGGAAAGAGCCATTGGATGGGGCAGTAGATCCTGGCTTTGGTCTCCCCCTTGAGAGCTTCGTAGAGGCGTCTGTTGGGTGATTATGGGATACAAGATGGCCATTGGGGTGAATCACCAGTGCTTTCTATTTAATACAAAATAATCGAGCAATCGAGGTGGAAGGGATTTTGGAGGCTGTCTATTCCATCCCCCTGCTCAAACAGTCTCTTCTTAAAATCCTCCAGTAATGGAGCGCCCATAACTTCTGAAGGCAAATCCTTCCACTGGTTAATTGTCCTCGCTATTATGAAAGTTCCCCTTCGTTCTAGGTTGCTTCTCTCCTTGATTAGTTTCCATCTGTGGCTTCTTGTGCTGCCTTCTGATGCTTTGGAAAACAGGCTACCCTCCCTCTTCTTTGTGACAACCCCTCAAATACTGGAACACGGCTATCATGTCACCCCCTAGCCCTTCTTTTCTCTAGACTAGCCATACCTCGTTCCTGTAACCGCTCTTCCTACGTCTTAGTCTCCAGGCCCTATGAACACCAGCCAACGTTCTTCTTCTGTGCATCTGCATTCGCTTATTTTGGTTTGGATAAGGTGTCAAACCACCAGAGATACTTCTAGCTCGCCTTCATAGCTATTTTGGGTTTTGTGCATCTCCATGTGTTGCCTTCTCATTTCGGGGCCACAGATTCTCGTTAAGAATACCCACTGATCATTTATTTCATAGCAGATACCATTGACGGAAAGACGCTGTTCCTCCTGTGACTCAGGAGAGGTGCAGACTGTCTGCAACATGTTCCTTAGTTGTTCCTTTCACACAGAGATAAGGGAAAAAACATATTCTGCCAATACCTGCTAGGTTTTCTGTCCGCTCCGATACCAGTGGTGGTATTCATTTATTTTTTTTACTAGCGGTTCTGTGGGCGTGGCTTGGTGGGCGTGGTGTGGTTTGGTGGGTGTGGCAGGGGAAAGATACTACAAAATCCCCATTCTCTCCCCACTTCTGAGGGAAAGTTACTGCAAAATCCCATTCAATCCCCACCCCACTAACCTACTTTCCAGCTCCGTTCTCCTGGGCAGGGCAACCAAAGAAGACCCAGCCAATCAGATGGGACTTGGGAGGCGGAGACTAGATGGGGGTGGGGCCAGTCAGAGGTGGGATTTGCTGGTTCTCTGAACTACTCAAAAGTTCCGCTACCGGTTGTCCCAAACTGGCCAGAACCAGCTGAAGACCACCTCTGTCCAACGAACCGTCCATAACTACAGTGCGGGTGGCCAGATTCTGCACAGCAGCACCGAAGATTCATCGCAAACACGTGTCGTCTCCACCGTAGTTATGTTATAGAATAAATTGCCCTGCTTAGTGTCTTCCCTTTTAGCGTCGAATCTACAACAGGCTGCACAGTTTATGGATAGTAATTTCAGCATAGTTGGAGCATGTATAAGTGACAAACTGGATTTTATCTTAATTGTAGAATTTTTAATGGTATATTTACTGAGTGTTTTTCTTTCTTTTTGATCTCTGGTCTAAGACTGTAATAAACTGATTGATTGATTGATTGATATTTCCTCGCAGCTCTGAAATCGTAGCGGCTCTCCGTTCCGTTTTAGGATTTTTGCTCAATCCATTCAGCCTGCAAGTTCCTAGTAATCATTGCTTGCTCTTTGCTGGTCAGGATGGAAGTTAATCAAAAACCGCTACATACTGTACATTCCAGTGGTGAATTCTTTCCCGGAGCACCAATAGATGTGCTTCTCTCTCCTTGTTTCTACCCCACCCCATAACCCACGAAGTTTACCCACATTTGCTTTCTGCCTTCAATTATCTTCTCTACATCGGTTGTCTCTCCACCACCACCTCTGAGTTTCAGTTCTGTTCTGGAATGTGCCCTCGGTTTGGAGAATGTGCGCAGACAAAACATTGCTCGCTATCAGCCTGGGGGTTTTTGAGACGAGGCGGATGATCGCAGGAACCTGCATTTCTTTTCAGGAACCTCGAGGCCTTTTTGGAAGACCTTCTCGAAGGAGAAACTGAAGTCCAATCAGTCATCTTGGACAAACACAAAATAAAAAAAGCAAGAGGGAGGCGATGGCTCCAGATCTCCTTCCACCTCCAACCACAATTGCCAAAATTGGTAGTGATTTCCTCCTGTTTTTGAGACAAGAAACCATCCAGGAATGAGAGCATAATCCCTTAAAGAGACATAACACAACATCTCCCCAAAATCTAGAATAACAGAAGACCCTTGCCTGATCCATGGTGGTGGTGGGGATAGGATCGATTCTGTCGTGTCCGACTCGTGGTGATTCTGTGGGCCAGGTTCCTCCATGCCTTCCAATCTTGCACTCCTTCTTTGACTTATTCTGGTGCCATACCTGATCCATACCTGTACCTATTCTGGGATTTCTTTATGGTGGTGGGGCTTGATCAGAAAGGTGTATAACGTGCCTTTAATCACCTTCCAGGAACACTGAAATCCTTTGAAAATTATATCAGTGAAGAAAATAGCCACATTTTGTCTTTTGCTAATAATCTTTTAACACAAGAGTTTTATTTCTTCTTGATTCATACTGTCTTTTCTGTACTTGTTGAGGTTGTCATAGTTCTTGTTGTTCCCTTTGTTCTTTCTTCTTCTTCTTCTTCTTGTTCCTCCTTTTCCTTCTCTCTTTTCCTTCTCTCTTCTCTCCCTCCAGTCCACAGAAAAACCTTTCTCCATGGAACTGGTCCCTACCAATGGTGGGATTCAAAAATGTTTACTACCGGTTCTGTGGGCGTGGCTTGGTGGGCGTGGTGTGGCTTGGTGGGCATGGCAGGGGAAGGATACTGCAAAATCCCCATTCCCTCCCCACCCCACTAACCTGCTTTCCAGCTCCGTTCTCCTGTGAAGGGCAACCAAAGGAGACCCAGCCAATCAGCTGAGACTCAATGGGAGGCAGAGAATAGATGGGGCGGGGCCAGTCAGAGGTGGGATTTGCCGGTTCTCCGAACTACTCAAAATTTCCGCTACTGCTTCTCCAGAACTGGTCGGAACCTGCTGAATACCACCTCTGCCTGGTACTGAAAAGGTTGGGGTCTATTGTGCTAGAGAGAAATTCCGAAAGCTCAGGAGTCAAAACCTCTGTTTCCCCTGACTGACCCAGATTGGATCCTGCAACGTTATCCTGGGACGTGTACATTTTTCGTCTTCATTCGTTAAAGGGCAAAGCTCGGTTTTTCAACCTAGTCCGACGGGTAAGATTTGTCTGTGAGGATCAGAAGGATGCTTGCAAGAAAGGAAACCCACAGATGCCTCCAGCAAGGGAAGACTGGGTTCAAATGTTAGAAATGAAATAAACGCGTGCCAATTTTACATGTCTGTTTCTCTTTACCGAGGCTGGAAATCAGTTTAGCTATGGAATGCGTTTTCTGCAAAAAGCCACGGGATTTTCTTACGCGCACAAGAAAAAAAAAGTAAAGGAATTCTACATTCTTCTAGATTCTCCGTGCATCCCATTAACCTTATTTACATTTCAGGAAAACTGGCACCACCCTAAGTGAATAAAATGCTGGGTTTCAAAGTACGCGAAGGAAATTCTGGGTCTTTCATTAATTTTCTTTAGATTTGCACAGCGTGCCCTTAACAAACCCAGGAGGAAATGACTGATGGAGTAATTACAGATTAGGAATGAAGAGTACTTCAAAAAATTCAGAAGACTCTTGCCCATCAGTGCTGGAAAGAAGGAAAGTGGCTAGAAACAAAATACCAACCTCATCAAGATATCAGAAAATGCTAGTGCCTCCCGGATTTCCAATTTCACTGTGAGCAACCTTGCTATGGGTCCAGATCGTGATCACTATTTTATTTTTTCTACCCCTTTAGAAAATGTTTACTCCGATCCCTCACTTTTGATTTGTTTGTTTGTCCGTGTCAGAAGCCTCACAATTAAAATAAGGGTGGCTATATGACATAAAATTTAAAATATAAGCAAGAAGATTAAAATACGTACAAATTAAACAGATTTTGCCCAGACACTGGCCACATAAATTGTGTTTCATCATATTGCCGTGAGGTCCTCAAATATATACTGATCAGGGAACAAGGAACAGGTATAACGTATGTGTTATTGTCTGCATGTCAACACAATCGCAAAGAGCAGAAGTAACTGGATAGCCCCAGTTCTTCAGAGTGTCTCTGGATCTTGTACCCATGGGCTGTCTGTTCAATGACTTCTATACTTCCCAGTTTTCCCCAGACACAGGTTCCAGCTTCCCTCTTGGTTCTATCCAATTTTGGTTCTTTGTAACTTTCCATAGATCTACTCTGCTTTCAAAGTCTTCTATCAACCTAAGGAAGCTTTTTCTAGATTTTGATCTCTGATGAACAGTCCCAAAGGTGTGTTTTCAAGAGGCAACTGGACTTTCTTGTTTTTCTTTGAAGATGTTTTGCTTCTTATCCAAGAAGCTTCCTCAGTCATCCGGGTCTTGGGGTAACTATGACCTGGATGACTGAGAATCTCCAGAGACACACTGACGAACTGGTTGTAGGCCATAGGAGATTGTCTAGATATTAATGATCTGAGTCTCTCCCTCCCTCCCTCTCTCTCCTGCTTCTTCTGTATGAACAGCAGGTGGGACTAGGTGGTGGATCTTATCTAGGTAGTAGATCTTATCTAGAGGGATAGGTTTAAGGTGTCCTGTAATAATTCTGCTAGCTTCATTCAGAGCAACATCTACTGTACCTTCCTAGGAATCTTTCCAAAAAGAGATGGTCATTCATAGAAAGCTTCCATTTCTATCAGTTTTTAGCCCTGGAAATCAAGTTGGACCAACTTTGGGATTTATTTCAGAATGGTTTTCAGCCTTGTCTATTCGGGATAGACTTGAGCAATAGGTAAGAACTTTATTTTCAGTACATAGTGACATGTCAACATTAATGTAGGGCACTGGATATGTTGACATGATAGCTTGATTGCCATCCGTAAAAGAATGCTTTAATTTAGGTACCAGATTTGGGTTGCAACAATTTGAAGGACCACTAGAGTGCAACAAATAGTTAGCCTTTTTATAGGCTGCCATCTACTGGTCGTCTGAGTTTCTGCAGTTCAGATTTGATAGGTTTGGTTTGGATTCCTGCCTTACGCAGAAGGTTGGATTCCGTGACTTAAATAGCTCCATCCATTTCTTGGATCAGCCAGAGCTTAGCATAAATGAATATATGAGTGAATCCTGAAGTTTTATTTAGTTACAATTTGTATGTTGCTTCTAAGATTTTTTCCCCCAGGTCATGCATCTACCATATATTAGAAGCATCATATTAGAAGATGCATCTTCTTTAGTAAATGTGAGATATAAGTAGGCTGCTGCTTCTTGAGCATTTTTGGCAATAACTCTACTATCATTCAACACATCATGAAAGAAGAACCCAAGTTACAAGCTTCTAAGTAGTTGGGATAGAATAAACTGCTGAAGCAGAGTGAAGAGTGAGGGCCAAGCATGGACTTAGACCAGGGGTGTCCAACCTTGGCAACTTTAAGACTTGTGGACTTCAACTCCCAGAATTCTTCAGCCAGCAGGCTGAGGAATTCTGGGAGTTGAAGTCCACAAGTCTTAAAGTTGCCAAGGTTGGACACCCCTGACTTAGACAGTCTAAGGTTTAATTCCTAACATTTGCAATAAGGACTAGGAAGGAGCCAAAATTGAAATAGGTTGAGTTTTGTCAATCCCACAGACAAGTTTAAAGTGGATGGATCCTTTTTCCACATTTCAAAGCGAGTTTGGTTTGCAGAGCAGAAACAGAAGACAAAAAGTGAAGACATGAGAAATGAGCAACTTCAGGAAAGGTCATAAGTCGTTACTGAGGAAAGAAAAGGAAAGACAAACTTCAATGAATCCAGGATACAAGAGGCCTTTAAAAAAAAAAAGAAATTCTTTTAACTGAAATAATAGGCTAGGCCACAATCTTAACATTCCATAGCTGCTTGGAAATACACCGGGTGACCCAGGCCAAAATTCAAAGTGCCTGTGAATAATAACAGGTGTCTATAAAGGAGGTAGCGAGGGAGCAGGTTATAAGGGAAAGAATGCATTCGAACATGTCCTTACCTGTTTGGCTTGATCAACAAACAGTTGCTCTCCACCCGATTTCTCTAAATAGCAAAACTGACTCTTCAGTCTTTAGCTTTCTCTTTGTAAATACACAATGGTAAAAGCCAAGCCCAACATAGCAAAGGGATCAAAAATTCATTTTTTTTCTTTATCTTCAGCTTTGTCTTTCAGGGAGGCATTAGGAAGTGTCTTGCATCGATTCAGGGTGCAGAGAAAAGCAACAAAGATGATTAGGGGGACTAGAGGCTAAACATATAAAGAATGGTTGCTGGAACTGGGTATGTCTTGTTTAACAAAAAGAAAGATTAAGGGTGACATGATAGCAGTGTTCCGATATCTCAGGGGCTGCCACAAAGAAGAGGGAGTCAAGCTATTCTGCAAAGCCCTAGAAGGCAGGACAAGAAGCAATGGGTGGAAACTCATCAAAGAGAGAAGCAACCAAGAACTAAGGTGAAACTTCCTAACAGTGAGGACAATTAACCAGTGGCATGGCTTCCCTTCAGAAGTTGTGGATGCTACATCACGAGAGGTTTTTAAGAAGATACTGGACAGCCATTTGTCTGAAATTGTATAGATTCTAGAGTCTCCTTCTTGAGCAGAAAGTTCTACAAGAAGGTCCTTTCCAACTTGTTATTCTGTTCTGAATGAAGCCCAAGTATTTTAGTACAACCCTCCAGAAAGAATTCATAGGATGTTTTTAGTTGGAGCTCCACACCAGCATGTTATGTGGAGATCCACCCGACGCTAAGCTTCGATGGTATCTCCATACAACGTTTGAAACGCATTTTATGCAGTGGTGGGATTCAGCCAGTTCGCACCATTTTAGGAGAACCGGTTGTTAACTTTGGAGCAGTTTGGTGAACTGGTTGTTGGAAGAAATCATTAGGGCAGAGAACCAGTTGTTAAATTATTTGAATCCCACCACTGGTTTTATGTGTTTGAGAGAGTCTAGAACATAGGTCGATAGATGACAACTGTTATCTTGGTTTGCTGCTAATTCTTCTGGGAATTAATATCTGGAGGGCTTCACTTTACCCATTGTTGCTCCAGATGAGTGGTTTCCCACCACGGTGGCTGGGCCACTGGTGATCCGCCCCAAAATTTAGTGGGGGAGGAATGATCGGTGGAGATTAATTTTATTTATTAAGTTTGTTTTATTTATTTATTAAGTTTGCAGTGAGGTGATTCTGGGTGTGCTTTTATTATGCGTATATATGTCTATGTATACCCACACATGCACAATAAAAATGCCGGTAATAATTATAAAAACGTAAAGATTTCCCTGTCTAGTTGTGTGCAACTCTAAGGCACAATGCTCATCTCCGTTTCTTGGCCGAGAGAGCCAGTGTTGTCCGAAGACATTTTCCATGGTCAAGTAGCCAGCATGGCTATATGCCAAAGATACAGGGAACACTGTTGCCTTCCCACCAAAATGGCAGCTATTTTATCTTCTTGCATATGCATGCTTTCAAATTGCTAGGCAGGCAGGAGCTGGAGCAAGGAACCAGAGCTTACTCATTGCACAGCACTCAGATCTCAAACCCGGGCTGTCAGCTTTCCAACTGACAAGCTCACCGCCTTGAACCGCTGATCCATCACTTCCCTTTGGTAATAATAATGTAGTAAGTGTAAAAATCAGTCTTTTTAGTAGCCTGCATGTTATAGGTCTGGGACAAGACTGGGTGCATCTTGCCTGCATATTCTCCTTATCTATTATCTGTACCAGCTTCTACCCATCTTATTTATTCTTCTTCTAAACAGTCACCTTCTTTTATTTTATTTTTTTTTGCTTGAGAGAAAAATGGGTTCCTATTGTCCTTTTCGAGCAGCCTCCAAACTGGGTTGGCTTTGAAACGGGGCCATTTGCCTATTGCATAAAAAGCCATGAAAATATAAAATGATTTTCCACTAAAAGCAGCCCAATTCACTGTTGACACATAAACACAATCTCTGTGACTCTCCCACTGAGGGGGAATTATTACGCTTGCATTCCTCACTGCTGCAAAGGGAAATCTGCTGGGACTGTGCAGCTTTTTTCAGCCGCTGTCAGGCTGTTCCTGGATTGGCTTTATGTGTGTACCTGTTTTCTGACTTGAACGAACCTCCCAACCTCTCCAACATTGCTAGATCGGAACCAGAATCTCTCAAGTCATCTAGGAGATTGAAATCCTTTTTTTAAAAAAAATTGCACTAGTGTTTAGTTTATTCAAGGAAAGTTAAAATACAAAACAGCAAAATATTAAAAATAAAAAGACAAACAAGACATTAAAAAGAACAAGTGTCTTGGAAAAAAATCAATATTGATATATATATATATACACACACACAACATCTTTCCTAGTCGAATACTGATAAACCCAATGATAAATATTAATTTCCCATCCCTTACAAAACGGACCGACAGAATTTTAAACGACAGATAATCCTCGACTTAAGACCACCATAGAGGCCAAAATTTCTGTCGCTGAATGAGACATTTGTTAAGTTGAGTTTTGCTCCATTTTTACGACCTTCCTTGCCGCGGTTGTTAAGGGCCGTTGTCGAGTTAATCCCTCGGTTGTTCAGAGAATCCGGATTCCGCATTGACTGCGCTTGTCAGGTCACAAAAAGGGACCATATGACCCTGGGATACCACAACCTCCGTAAATGTGAATCAGTCGTCGAGTATCCGAATGTAAATCAGATGACCATGGGGATGCTGTAACGGTCATAAGCAGGAGTAGGATTCAAAAATCCCAACAACCGGTACTCTGCCCAGTTGCTGTGGGTGGCTGTGGCCATGGTGGGCGTGGCCTAGTGGAACTTCTGGAAGGGTCATTTTTCGGCTTCTGCAGAGTCCAGGGATGAAAACAGCCTCCCCCAGGCTCCAGAAGCCGGAAACAGGCCCGTTTTCGGACTTCCAGAACTTCCCTGCGGGTCATATTTTCCCCTCCCAGAGCCTCCACGCGGACCCTGCACTTATCTGCATCCCAAACAGGCTGCGTGGAGAGTCTTGGGGTGGGGTGAGCAGGGCCATCCGGTTGGTCCAACTACCAGTCCAGCGAACCAGATGTAATTTTTTTTAAACAAGTTTTATTCAGTTTTTCACATAGATGCAAAACAAAAAAGCTCTTTTCAGTGGAAAACATAATTCCGGGTCACCACTTTCACATGCAAATATGACATGGTTATATATTCATTTTTTTTACATTCAACTTCCTATCTTATCCAATTTTAACAATTCTATTATTACCTTTTCCATTCCAACTTTTACAGAAGAAAAGAACAAATAAATTATTCCTGGCCTCTGATATTAATCTCAATCTAAAGATCCTCTCAGTTCATTTCAATTATTTTCAAGTATATTTTTTAAACATTAATATTTCTTTTAAAGATAAAAAATAACAATATCCATTCACCTAATAAAAATTATCTATGTCCCCCCCTTCCTCTTAATAACCTATATTACCCTATTCCGATATCTTCATACTTATTACCTTTTAATTCTTTTATCTGTCAGATTTGCAGTTTCATCACATATTCTTTCCATAGGTTCTAGATTAATACAAGCTTTTACACAAGAGAAAAATGAACCAGATGTAAATTTAACATCCAGTTTGCTCGAACCTCCCCGAACCGTCTGAATCCCACCCCTGGTTGTAAGTGTGACAAACGTTCATAAGTCACTTTTTCCAGTGCCGTTGTAACTTTGAACAGACACTAAATGAATTGTTGTAGGCCGAGGGCTGCCTCTACTCAACTGTTTACAAGGAAATCTAAGGGGATTTGAAAGAGTTAATCTTCCCTCTCTAACCTCCGCTGAATGGAGTTATTGTGAATGGGGACTCAGAATGCAGCCTGCAAGGTTTGGCTCAACCCCAAATATTTTATCAGATAAAAAATATGAAAGGTTTCCAAATGTTTGGGATATTTGAAGGGGGAGCCACTGCCCCCTATTCACCCCCACAATTTCTGGAAACTTAAAAATACTCCAAAGGCAGATTTTTAGTCTGCTCTCCTGAACGATGGGTGGATTTTTAGCCTAGTTGGAAAAAGGTCCATTCGTCCCTCTCTGATGACATTCCAGGCACAGGACTGAATTGTGGCTTGTTGTAAAAACATCATGTGGAAAACAGTTTTTAACCTTTCAGAGCTGAGTAACTGTTTTCCATCTTCTTCGGGGGTAGGCTGTCCTCCGTGAATAGGCTTTTAAAAATATCCCCTGCTGTTGAACTTTTCAGGTAAGTCACATACAATGGAATATTGTTAGAAGTACGTAGGCATCACCCAACAGTTGCCTGGAAAAGGTTTTGAGACACTCACAAGGTTCTAAGCTTCTCTGAGGCAAGTTATTCTACGGATGTTCCCGTTAGCCATCGGAGTTTATTTGTGGAGAAATCACTTCTGAGAATACGGAAGTAGGCAATTCACGTAGAAAGATATTGCATTTTACGGCAGAAAGACTAGGAACCTCACAGTTCTATTGCTTCTCCGAAGCACAGGATAGTGTTTACCAGATGTGATGGGCTTCTGAATTCCTCTGATAGCTTCATTAATATGCTGTTTGTATAGTTGATTAATGACTGATATGCCATGTCTATAGTGGATTAATTACCAGGGAGAAGGTAGCTCAAACTGGGAAAATAGGACTGGCTTGGGAAATGCACTTTTTTTTTCTTTGAAAGCTTTAAGAACCTTTCAGAAAATGGTTGCAGTTGTGCAGTTGTATTTGATTAACACTCTATTTCTGGACTGTGAAAATATAGATGACCGTTAGGTGGCAGTAAAGAGGCAAGAGTGGGGAAATACTGATTTCTGCTGCCATCTTGTGCTTGTCTGACGTTTTGCAACTGCAGCTGGTAGCCCTGATCTTGTTAATACGATTCTCTCTGAAGGATTTCTCATTGTATTACCCCTAAAAGTGGAGTACAGTGTTTGGGGCTCACAGGTGACACTAAGCTGTAGCTAGCTTAACTATGGTTTAGCAAATAAACCCAAATTGGCTGTACTTATGTGTTACATGTTTAAACATCATTTACATGTCACAACTGCAGGTTCAGATAGCCAGAACTAAGCAAAACATATCCTAGCTTTACAGGCCATTTTATAATTATGCAATCGTTTTGATTTAAACGGACTTTTGATGGAAAGAAAGCACTTAAGACTTTAAAAAGCTTGTTTTCTACTTAGGGCAACAATCCCATCTTGACAAAACCAAGAAATTCAGGAGAGGTTGACATCTCTGTGAGATCCTTTTAAGGGAGAGAGAGAGAGAGAAAGTGTTTAACCCAGGCCAGAGGGATAGCCTTTTAATTTCCTGGCTTGGTTGCCTTACATGATACACCAGCCTCCCACAGCAACTTCAATCAGCTTTCCTCCCCATGAAAAAAAAGCTTGTGGATGTAATTAAGTGAAGACTTCACAGCTGTTTGCAGCTGGAGACATTTGCTCAGTTGGGTCACGAGTGAAATCTAAACTTCGCTGGGGCCAAAGGTTTCCTCAACGAGCGGGTTGGGGCGAAACCTTATGCTCGTTTTCAGAAAGCCTTTCTTGGTGGCTGCGATAGGTAGCATTTTCCATGGGGATTTTCCAGGATATTCTTCCCCACATTTGCCCCTTCATGTCCGGGCTGTTTTCCCAGATAAAGGATGGATGGCATTAAATGACCAAGGCAGTGGTGGTATTCAATTTTTTTTACTACCGGTTCTGTGGGTGTGGCTTGGTGGGCACGGCAGGGGAAGGATACTGCAAAATCCCCATTCCCTCCCCACCCCACTAACCTGCTTTCCAGCTCCGTTCTCCTGTGCAGGGCAACAACAGAAAACCCATCCAATCAGCTGGGACTCAATGGGAGGCAGAGAAGAGATGGGGTTGGCGGGGACAGTCAGAGGTGGGATTTGCCGGTTCTCCGATCTACTCAAAATTTCCGCTACCGGTTCTCCAGAACTGGTCAGAACCTGCTGAATCCCACCTCTGGACCAAGGTCACCAGACCCTTCATATTCACAAGGATAGCGGTAGAATTTGGAGATCAGTTTAGTACTTGGTCTATGCTACAATTTGCTGAGCTCTGAATTTAATCTCCCCGAATGACTCAAGGGTGCTTTCTCAAAAGGCAACAGGACTTTCTGGGTTTTTCCTTGAGGATGTTTCTCTTTTCATTCAGTTCTGACTCAGAAGCTTCTTGGATGAGAAGCAAACCGTCTTCAAGGAAACACCAAGAAAGTCCCGTTGACTTTTGGAAAAGCACCTTTGGGACAATCGTGATCCGGACGGTTGAGAATCTCCAACTTTCCTTGAAGGACAGCGACTATGTCACTTTCCCATGAAACTTAGTGTGACCATCTTATTATCTTGACATCTGGCTCTTTCACTTGGTGGCACATCAACATGCTCCCACAACTTCGGTAAGAGGTTGTCTCCTTAATCGTGATGAAGCTTTCATCTCATCCCCGGCTAGTTAGTGGGGGGCAGATAAACTTTGGGCTTGTCTGAATTGATGTGGAAATAAAATTTTCCACCTTCTCTCCCGACATGAGCCTTAATGTATGGATGATTTATATTCCTTAAGGAATGACCCATGATAATGATGTAGTAGGAACAGGGGAGATCATCCCAGCTCCTATTGACTGGGCTGGGAATGCTGTGGGAAAATTTCCTCCCCCTTGACTATCTTGGTTTGTAGGAGCTGGACTGAAAGGTCATCAGGCTTGAGGAACATTATGAAGACCTTCTGGGTCACTCTTGAGGGACACTCTTGGTTTTCTACTAAGTCATTGTCAAGGGGTCTTGGTCTACCCCTTTCTCTTAGATCTTGCTGCTGTTCCAGCAATAGCAGATAAACCTTAACTTGTCCTGAGGTAAATTGCTAGGATAATAGCATTTATAACAGAGAATATTTGTAGTTCGAGGATCTTTGGTGCACTCTGAGCTTGGTTGCTTTCTTGAAGATGTTCGTTACCCAAATTAGGTAACAACAGCCCATCATCAGTGCCAGTGGTGGTATTCAATTTTTTTTACTACCGGTTCTGTGGCCGTGGCTTGGTGGGTGTGGCCGTGGCTTGGTGGGCATGGCAGGAGAAGGATACTGCAAAATCCCCATTCCCTTCCCACCCCACTAACCTGCTTTCCAGCTCCGTTCTCCTGTGCAGGGAATCAAAGAAGACCCAGCCAATCAGCTGCGACTCGGGAGGCGGAGTATAGATGGGGCGGGGCCAGTCAGAGGCGGTATTTGCCGGTTCTCCAGAACTGGTCAGAATCTCTTGAATACCACCTCTGATCAGTACACTGATGATGTTATCTAGTTTGGGTAATGAAACGTCTGCAAGAAAACCAAGAACTTCTCACAGTAGTATTTGCTTACCTCATTACCAAAGTAGAGTAGAGACAATCTACATAAATGGAACACATTATCCCAGCATATTGAGGACTGAGGAGGAGTACATTAGCTCAGCTGAATGGATGTGTTGTGAAATTTCAGGATTAGGTAAGCCTGACATGTACCTTTCCATGGAATACATCAAATCCAAATCATAGCGACCTGGGATTTACCTGGTCATCTTCTAAGAGTCTTCTTTTTTGGTAGTAGGAACTATGACTTTAGAAAGTAGGGTTGACTCAAACCAGAGGTGGGCAACTATGGCCCTTTTATGACTTGTGGACTTCAACTCCCAAAATTCCTGAGCTAGCATGGCTTGCTCAGGAATTCTGGGAGTTGAAGTCCATAATTCATAAAAGGGCCATAGTTGCCCACCCCTGACTCAAACTCTTCTATTTGTCCTGCCAAGTAGGGTTCTGGATGTCACCGAGGCCCACCTTGATACGGCCACTTTGAGAGTAGGATAGATTTGATTTGTTGCTAAGGTGGCCCAACTGGCCTCAGCACTGTATGTATATATGCTGATTTAAATACTCCAGGGTGATGAGATGCTATTTTGCAACGTGGACTCTCGCGGCGTTCCTTGGCCGTGTGCCACGTGCCCATCTGCCTTTCCTGAATGCTATGAAATATCTGCTGGCTACTGCCAATGAAATGCAAGGACAATAGACTTTTGCCACCAGACCTGGCCGCTCTCAGCAGAGAGAGAGCTTGCCACTCGAGTTCCAAACTAGCTGCCTAACTTTTTCTATAGCTGTTGGTACCGCATTCCCGGGGCATCTTCTGAGGAAGCATGGAAACTCAAGCTTTGCCCCACAACAGTGGAACCAACAGCAAAATTGTCAAGTTGCTTCCAAGTCCAATTCAATGGGCTGGTGTTGACCTTCATGGCATGGGGCCAAGTTATGTGAGAGACCTCCTCTCCCCCATGACATCCGCCTGTCCCATCAGAAGAAGTATATTGAGGGGTCCCGGCTGCTAGAGAGTTCTATCAATAAAGGAGAATATTTGTAGCTCAGGGCCGAAATGAAGGCTCCTCGGGACTTCTCTGAGCTTGGTTGTTTTCTTGCAGATTATTTCGTTACCCAACTAGGCTATGCCATCAGTGCTGTTGGTTACCTAGTTTGGACAATGGAATATCTGCAAGAAAACAACCAAGCTCAGGGAGCTCCAAGCACACCTCAGTTGTTGTTCTTGGTCTTCCTCCTCCTCCTCCTCCTCCTCTCCCCATTCACAAACCCAGCTCTCTTTTAGCACTGATGATGTCATCAGTGCTTGTGCTGATGACATTATAGAGTTATAACATAAAGAGTTGTCTATAACCATACACAAAGAGTATCTGCCAGGGATCCAGACAAGAGCTTTTCTGCTGTGGCATCTGCCTTAGGGACCATCTTCTCATCCTATTAGCTTTTGGCAGGTCCCTCGCGACTTGCTTAAATCACTGGGCTGGGGGAATGGTGAGTTTGTTGAGTTGGCTCCGTGGTTGAATAGACAGGTAATCCTCGACCTATGACCAACAACTGAGCCCTGCATTTCTGTTGCTGAGACCTTTGTTCAGCGAGTTTTGCTTGACTTCGCAACCTTTCTTGCCGCCGTTGGTACGTTAGTCAACGGTTGGTCAGTGGACCTGGTTTCCCCGTCGACGTGGCTTTCTCAGAAGGCTGCAAAAGGGAATCCTGTGACCTTGGGACACAGCAACGAACATAAACACGAAATTCAGTTGCCAAGAGCCTGAATTTCAATCGGTGTGATCACAGAGAGGCTGCCAAGGTCAGAACTGTGAAACACGGTCACAAGTCACATTCTTCAGTGCCCGGGTAACTCTGAATGGTCATCAAATGAAATGTTGTCAATCAAGGGTTACTTGTAACCGTCAGTCTCTCCTTGCCATGTTAAATTTTTGACTGTTTTTGGATCAGGAGTTGCCAACCTTTTGGACCTCAGGGACCACCAAACTCATAATTTTAAATCCCACGGACCACTAATATGAGTTTTGACTGACGGTGGCTTGCTGATGTTGGTGGAAAAGTGGGTCCCATATTCCAGGGCTGCAGTAGTCACAGGACTGACCACTTGGTCATCCCGGAGCAGCTGCTCCTCCACCCAGGTGCACCGGCCTGCTATGGACTGGAGGAGCTGCTCTGGGATGACCAAAGGGTCAGTCCTGTGACTCCTGCAGCTCTGGGATATGGGACCGACTTTCCCACCAACATCAGCAAGCCACCCTGGGGCAGATTTCCCTCCCCCACCGTTGGTCATACCTTCCAGTTCCAGCTCGCGTGGCTCTACTCAAGGTAAGATTTGCGCTCGGCTGAAGGGTGGGGACCAGCGGGTGAGCGGGCCATGTGGGTGGCTCAGCCCTGTGTTCCTGTGCAGCCTGGATTAATTGCTTGGGGGGGGGGGGACATTTCTCTGTGGACCACCAAAATGTTCTCGCGGACCACCAGTGGTCCCCAGTCCACTGGTTGGCGACCACTGTTTTAGATGATTGTTTTTAATTTACTTATTGTAGACTGCCCAGAGTCGCATTTTGTGGAATGGGTGACCATAGGAATATGAATGAGTGAATAAGTGAGTGAATGAATGAATGTATGATATAGTCATCGTACGGAAGTGGAACTGCTAAGTCTCCACATTCGAGGATAAGCATGGCTGTGCAACAGGTGGCTTCTTTGATGCATCAGAACTACAAGTGCCTGACATTTCTCATTAATCACTGTGCTTCCTGGGGAATTCTAGCTTAACCAAAGCAGGAGAGCCAGTTTGGGCCAGTGGTTAAAGCACAAAGCTACAAACTGGAAGAACATGTCTTCTAGTCGTCTATGGCGATTCTCAGTCACCCAGGTCCTGGTTCTCCCAAAAGGTTCGTTTTGAAAGAGGCAACTGGACTTTCTTGGTTTTCTTTGAAGACGTTTCGCTTCTCATCCAAGAAACCTCTTCACTAGATAGTGGGCAATGGCAAGATTTCTATTTCCTGAGGACACAGAAAGACCTCCAAGCGGCCTCGATGACACTCTAAAAAGGATGCAAATGACTGTCTGCAAGGAATATAAATCCTTCCATTCCCCACCACCCAGTCAGAGGTGAAGAAGCTTCTTGCATGAGAAGTGAAATGTCTTCAAAGACAAAACAAGAAAGTCCAGTTTCCTCTTGAAAAAAAAAGCACCTTTGGGACAATGTGTTCTAGTCCTGCCTTAAAAATGAAACCAGTTGGGTGACTTTGGACTCTGTCAACCCTTCGTTGAAACACGCAAGGACAAACCATTTTTGAAGAATGTGGCCAAGCAAACGGCATAGGCTTGTCCAATCGGGTGTCAGGTGTCAACACTGACTGGAAGGCCTCAAAAATAAATACATAAATAACAAATCTGGACAGCTTTGTATTGTGTCCCATAGCTGATCATTGGCCATCTTCTGAAATAGCCAAAGCAGTGCTAGAACATAGAATGTGCAGTGCTTTGGATTCAAAGACCAAAGAAAGTTGGAACACATCAATGGTGGGATTCAATTTTTTTTTACTGCCGGTTCTGTGGGCGTGGCTTGGTGGGCATAGTGTGGCTTGGTGGGCTTGGCCCGGAAAGGATACATAAAATCTCCATTCTCTCCCCATCCCACTAACCTGCTTTCCAGCTCCGTTCTCCTGTGCAGGGCAACAAAAGAGGACTCAACCGCTCAGCTGGGACTCAGGAGGCGGAGAATAGATGGGGCGGGGCCAGTCAGAGGCGGTATTTGCCGGTTCTCTGAACCAGTGGCCGCCAACCAGTGGGCCGTGGACCACTGGTGGTCTGTGAGGAAATTTTGGTTGTCCACAGAGAAATGTCAAGTCTCACAAAGATTCATTTCTGGTGGAGTTTGGGGGAGAGAAAGAAAGACTTCTGCTGCTTCTGCTGTTTTCCTTGCATGAAGCCAAAAGTCTCTCCCCCCACCCCAAGAATGGAGCTGGAGACGGTATCCTGTGATCCCAAATAAAGAATGATCAATTGGTAGGAAAACGGGGTAGGGAATTTTCCTGCAGATTTTTTTTGGAATTTTCCCAGGGTCTCTGTTGCTTTCTGCAGAGATCCTGGGAAAACATCAGCAAGCCACCATCAGTCAAAATTCATATTAGTGGTCCGCGGGATTTAAAATTATGCGTTTGGTGGTCCCTGAGGTCCAAAAGGTTGGCGATCCCTGCTCTGAACTACTCAAAATTTCTGCTACCGGTTCTCCAGAACTGGTCAGAACCTGCTGAATACCACCTCTGGAACGCATGGGTCATGTAAGTCACACCTGTCTATGTATCCTCACCCAAGTTCTTCTTTTCCTGAACTTCTTCCGCAGCTGAGAAAAGCAGCCAGATGTTCCTAAAAAGTTCTCAGCTGCTTTCAGAGATGGTTTAGTACCTTCCTAACCCTTGAAGCATCTTTTGCCATCAAACCCCAGATCTTGTATAACCCTAATGCAGAACAGCTAGATTCATACAAGCCCGACGTGATTTAGCCTGGGGTATGAACCCTACTTGTGTGGCTTGTAAGTTCAAAACCCATTGTAGATCATACAAAAGTTGGGGGTTGTGTGAATCCAGACAGTAAGGAATCATGGTGGTGCAGTGGTTAGAATGCTGTATTGCAGGCTAATTCTGCTGACTGCCACCTGTCAGCAGTTCGATCCTGCCCGCCTCAAGTTTGACTCAGCCTTCCATCTTTCCAAGGTCGGTAAAAGGAGGACCCAATAGGCTGGATCTGTAAACTGCTGTAAAGCACTGTGAAGCGGTATATAAGTCTAAGTGCTACTGGTATCTTCTTATCCTACTTTAGGTTCTCTTTGTAATAGAGGCAACGAAGCACGGTCATTCTTCTCTGCTTCCCAAGTGAGGGAAAGTAAGTCTCCAAATTTCTTTATCAAATGTATTTCTGAGGGATGGCATTTCACAGGTCTTGAAGAAGAGAAGTCAAAGGCCCATGTAGCAAATTAAGGCCCACCCCAATAGCAATAGCACACCTTCCCATCTCAGTAACTTCCCATCTCAGATATCAAAGTGATCTGATAGAAGTCCTGTTCTGAGTGATATTTTCGGCACCAACCCACTGCTACGTTGCTTTATCGGATGTATAGCATGGTCCAAGTGTAGTTCCAAACCCCTCTTTTTCCTCTTCTGTTAATCTAGATCAGGAGAAAAGGTTGAGGTCCTTAAGCCGGGAAAAACAACCCAACAATTCCAGGTTTCCAGTCCTGAACAGCTGACAATCTGATATCTTTGTCAGGCTGTAGAATGGGTGACCGGGGGGCATTCTTCTTGGCACAACATTTGATAGCTGTGCGCAGTTGATTTTTCCAATTGCATTGTGTAACCGTAGTATATTTTTCCATTCCATTATTGTGGAGTTGGCAGCTCTTGAGATGATGATTATGACTGAGATTATTTTTAAAATCATGGTTTCCTGTCTGCCTTGCCCAGAAGGATCTTTTATAAAAGTCTCCTCTCTTGGTAAAAGGAAAAATGGCACAGAAGGGATTATAGCCCAAATTGCTATCACACAAAAAGAGGCATATTAATCTAATCCCCCCACTTTCTCTGCTATATGCAGATGTTTCTTGGAATGCGTGGGAGATTGTTAGGATGAGGTCTTCTAGTTTCACTCCATATGTCATTGTTTGTTTATATCCTGCCTTTATTATTTTTATAAATAACTCAAGATGGCAAACTCACAGTACTCTTTCCTCCTCCTATTTTCTCCACAATGACAACTCTGTGAGGTGCATTAAGAGAGAGGGATTGGGCCGGTCCCCAGTCGGCTTTCATTTCTAAAGCAGGACTAGAACTCACCGTCCCCTGGTGATTGGCCCAAAGTCACCCAGCTGCCTTTCATGTCTAAGGCAGGACTAGAACTCACCGTCCCCTGGTGATTGGTTCACCCAGCTACCTTTTATGCCTAAAGCAGAACTGGAACTCACCATCTCCTGGTGATTGGTTCACCCAGCTGCCTTTCATGCCTAAGGCAGGATTAGAATTTGCCGTCCCCTGGTGATTGGTTCACCCAGCTGCTTTTCATGCCTAAGGCAGGACTAGAACTCACCGTCCCCTGGTGATTGGCTCACTCAGCTGCCCTTCATACCTAAAGCAGGACTAGAACTCACCGTTCTCTAGTGATTGGTTCACCCAGCTGCCTTTTATGCCTAAAGCAGGACTAGAACTCACTATTCCCTGCTGATTGGCTCACCCAGCTGCCTTTCATACCTAAGGCAGGACTAGAACTCCCCGTCCTTTGGTGATTGGTTCACCCAGCTGCCTTTTATGCCTAAAGCAGGACTAGAACTCACCATCCCCTGGTGATTGACTCAAAGTCACCCATTCAGTCATATTGTCTGAATACCTATAGAGGCTATTCAGAAATAACACCAGTTAACGGTAGAATCTCCTCCTCCTCCTCCTCCTCCTCCTCCTCCTCCTCCTCCTCCTCCTCCTCCTCCTCCTCCTCCTCCTCCTCCTCCTCCTCCTCTTCTTCTTCTTCTTCTTCTTCTTCTTTTCTTCTTCTTCTTCTTCTTCTTCTTCTTCTTCTTCTTCTTCTCTTCTCCTCCTCCTCCTCCTCCTCCTCCTCCTCCTCCTCCTCCTCCTCCTCCTCCCTCCTCCTCCTCCTCCTCCTCCTCCTCTTCTCTCTCTGCCAAGTTGAAATGCCATGAAGCTTGTTCATTAGCCACTAATCCATTGTGAAGCGATGGAGACTTCCTGTCCCCTTTCCGATTAGTATCTCCGTTGCAAAGAGAAAAAAAGAAAAGATGTAGGCTATTTTAATCTCAGGAATTTGTTTAGGATTTCACTTTTATTTTTGAACGTGCTAACCTTTCCCAACACAATGAGCCATGGTGGACCAAGCAATGAGGTGCAGCGTTTCTTTCTGGAATGCTATTCAACCCTGAAGCCGGCATGGAAAAAGTAAAGCAGGCTTTAAAAATATCAAGAGACGCGCGATTGTTAAAAGAAACTTGGTTGCTTGGGACAATTAAGATCTCACTCTTGCATGCAGGACAATTGTGTAATGTACACAATAGGGAACACATTCTTTCACCAAGGAAATTTTCTTTGGAGGAACCAAAGTTGTACAGAAACAAAGAAGCTCATTTGTTTTCCCTCGTAGAAACCCGAATCTTAGTTTTAACTTCACTGATATGCGTCATGGAGAACTCAACTGTGGCCCAACCTTGTAAAAAATGACCCTTAATCCAAGTGTGCAAATAAGCTATGCAGTTGTGACCCCAACATCTTCCAAAAGATGCCACAAATAGCCAGAAACACAGATGCTGGGTGAATATATTTTTTTAGCAAAAATATATTCAACCATGATAGTTTGTGATTTCATTCATCGGTATGATGAGTCTAAATTGTTTCCCTGCCTGTGTGAGGAAAGTACATTTTGAGGGGGTTTCGTTACTTGAGCTTTCTTTTTTTAAAAAACTGTTCTCCTTATACCTGCTGGTTATGCACACCTTTCCCTGATGTGCAGTTTTTGCCTTGACATATGTTTTTCCACATAGGTATCCTTGATGTAAGCTTTTTTTTAAAAAAAAACCAAAACCCTAATATAACCATTTAAAGCTTTAATTTAAATCCTTATTATACAGTATTTTTAAATGAACATTTCATTTGCTTTCTACCTCTGTCAAGCAAAAAAGCTCTTTTTTTCTATTTTTCTGACAGCCAACCAATCTCTCTCTCTGTCTTTCACTCTCTCTATTTCTCTCTCTATTTCTCTGTTTCTTTCTCTCCCTATTTCTCTCTCTCTCTCTTTTCTCTCTATTTCTCTCTTTTTTTCTCTCTCCCTTTTTCTCTATTTCTCTATTTCTCTCCCTTTCTATTTCTCTCTCCCCCCTCTTTTCTCTCCATTTTTCTCTGTATTTCTCTCCCCCCTCTCTATTTCTCTCCTCCCTTTTCTCTATTTCTCTCTCTCCCTTTTCTCTCTGTTTCTCTCTGTGTGTTTCTTTCTCTATTTCTCCCTCCCTCTCTCTCCTCCCTCTCCCTCCCCTTCTCTCTCCCTCTCCTCTCTCTCTCTCCCGGATTTTTTCAGATATGTAAATACATGTATTGTGTGTGTGTATATGAAGGCTAGTGAAGGACAACAAATAAGATGAGATCTGAATGTGAGATGGAAAGTGTAATCTTAAAGGAAATTATCAGAAAAAAAAGATTCTATCTATATAACAGGAGTGTCTTGTCCTTCCATCTCTAGCTCATAAAGTGGAATCATTGACCCCTTCATGAAGTTTCGGATCCCTACTCATCCATTATATGAACATAATTTAATGAGAACAACTTTAATGAATAATGATAATAATAAAACTCTGGATAGTGAGTGTGGCAAGCGCCAGAGACAGCAAGATAAGAGAAAGAATGGGAGAAAACCACAACATAGAAAGGCCTGCGAATAGAAATGGAACAACTGTGGCAAAATAAAACAAAAGTAGTACCAATAATAATAGGTGCAATCCTGAAACACCTGGCATTGACAAAATCCCCATCGGTCAATTGCAAAAGGCAGCTTTACTTTCATCAGCTTACATCCTGGGATGATATCTTTAACATTATTACATAACCACATCTGCTTATCCCGGGAAGAACTTGATAGGTGGACAAAAATGCCAAATCCAGTCTGAACATCTGACTGTGGCACAAACAATAATAATGGACCCTTGAATAGTCCCCATCAGTCCCTGGAGGTCAATATTCACCACTTGGAAGAACTTCACTTTAAGGCATTCACCTTAATGTCAACTCATAAAATATTTAGAAAGGAAGTGGGGAAAGGGGTTTGAAAGAGCAGTGCGGCAGGTTGGAAAGCGAAGGTGCATTCCATAAATAGTTTTTCAAAGATAGTAACTAGGTTACTGAAGTTTCTGTCACACAAATATCTAACTGGGGAAGATGATTGATGACTCTTGGCTATGGATGTGTCCCATTGGAGAATATGAATTATGATCCACCCAGGAGGTGGGGAGAAAACCAAGGGTCAAGGGTGACAATGAATGGTGTGTCTCAGAGTCGGCTACACCCAGGCAGTGCCAGACATGTTAACTCCCATTAAATCCTGTTTAAGTTTTGGAAATTTGGCTCGAGACCCATGATTCAATTGGGGTAATTGCTGGAATCCTGACACACCTGACTTCACCTTAGTTGTTCCATGTTAAAGATACTTCTCTCTCCTTTATGCCAGCCACATTCATGGTCAACTTCAAGATCTAGCTATCAATACAGTGGGCAGCTTGAAACCTTTAAAGAAGAAGGCCATGTCTCCAGTCCTCAAAATGGGAAATGTTAGCAATTAAATCCCACAAGGTCAATGGTTTGGGGGCAACACAGAGAACAGGGCTACCTTTCCCCCACAGCCCAGTCCTATTTAAAATGAAAGGGATTGAAGTTGTGAGTCATTTGAGCAAGGGAACACTCTGCATAATTAATCTTTAAGTCCCTGGAGTTTCAGCGTGGAGGAAGGAATGGTGAGTTGGTTGACTTTGGACAGACAGTGGCAAAAAGGTGCAGAATGCAGGAAACTGAAAAATGTTGTGGTTCACCTTGGACAAAGAAGTGGCTTTATAAAATAGGGAGCAGCTAAAAATACCTCTCTTAGATTCCTCTGGAAAAATACAGCTTTTACCGTGAGTGTAAACAAGCGTGGTTTTACAATTGGCCAAGGAGACAGTGCGAGAATAGAGTCTTCTTGATTGACAAATGTCATCGTTCTCTCTCTCTTTTTTAAACAACCGATCACCAGCCGTCAGAATGCTTAATATATTGTCCCCTTGAATTGTGGTGAGGTCTAACAACTCATTTCTATGCACAACGTTGAGTAAAAAAAAGGCTTACTTTTACAAAAGCCTGCGTAAAATTGTGGTCTCGGAGGAATAATCAAATGTATTTAAATAAGTCGCTTTTGCTTCCTTTTCGTCTGACCACAGAAAACGCCTTGTTGGGTTCTATCAAGATGGTTTAGATGAGTCAAGAATGGCTGGTGAAAGAGTATATTAATCCGATCGTTCTTCCACGCTCCTGTTTCCTCTATCTTCTCTGCCTCCATATTTCTTGTCCTGTCATTGTTTCACTTGTGTCAATGTCATGGCAGGCCTGAAATTGAAGAGTCTGGTGTGCTTGACAACTTGGTTCTTCAGGTTATTTCTTCTTAGTTCTAGGTTGCTTCTCTCCTTGGTGAGTCTCCATCCATTGTTTCTTGTCCTGCCTTCCTTGGTGCTTTGGAGAATAGCTTGACTCCCTCTTCTTTATAGCAGATATTGGAAGATGGCTACCTCCATAGTCCTTTTCATTTTTGTTGAGTAGAACAAGTGCTTTAGATTAGATTAGATTAGCAGAGTTGGAAGGGACCTTGTGGGTCATCTATTCCAAACCCCCCACTCAAGCAGGACACCCTACACCATTTCTGAAAAATGGCAGTCCAATCTCTTCTTGAAAGCCTCCAAGGATGAAGCTCCCACAACTTCCGAAGGCAACTTCTGTTCCATTGGTGGATTGTTCTCACTGTCAGAAAATTTCTCCTTATTTCGAGGTTGAATCTCTCCTTGTTCAGTTTCCATCCATCATTCCTTGTCTGGCCTTCAGGTGCTTTGGAAAATAGCTTGACTCCTTCCTCCTTTCTGTGGTAGCCCTTCAAATATTGGAAGACTGCTATCATGTCTCCCCTGGTCCTTCTCTTTGCTAGACTAGCCAGGCCCAGTTTCTGCAACTGTTCATCGTATGTTTTAGTCTCCAGTCCCCTAATCATCTTGGTTGCTCTTCTCTGCACTTTTTCTAGAATAGCAACATCCTTTTTATCGTGTGGTGACCAAAATTGGATGCAGGACTCTAGGTTTGGTCTTACTAAGGCTTTATAGAGTGCTATTAGTACCTCACTTGATCTTGATTGTATCCCTCTGCTTTAAGTACAGCAACTGCTTAGCCTGCAGATTTGGCGTTGCTGAATTTTAAAGACTTCTTATTAGATTAGGTGTCAAACTTGGAGAGGGGGGGAGGGGAGGAAAACATTCAGGTTGTGTGAGAAGTGCTGCATTCCGAATTAAAAGTGGAATTCAACGAACGGCTTTGCTGCCCCGACGTTGGATCTTGGATTGCAACTTGACATGCTTGCCATTCATGTGTGGTACACGCAGAATTGCTACGGCAGAAGGGAGCCTGCTGTTTGCAAAAACCTCTGTCTGGTGTAGCCTCTGACTCAGAGTTTTGGCAGTGGCATTTCTGGACTTTTCAGAAGCTTCCAGGTCATCGTTTCGAGAATAAATAAGCATGTTTGCAAATCTAGGCCTTAGAGACGTCTGAGGGATGCGGCTCATTAATCTGGGGAAAAAAGCACTCAAAGTAATAGGACAGAATTGGCGGGGAAGGGATAGGATCCTGGCAGCTCTGCTCCATCTGTTGTATGTCTCCTCTTTGTTGTGGAATAACTCCTTCAGTTTTGGTTAACGTTCTCCCCTTATTTTTCAGCGGTATGGCAATCCCACTCTTTAGAGCAGGGATCTGCAACCTTGGCCACTTTAAGACTTGTGGACTTCAACTTCCAGAGTTCCCCAGCCAGCTTGGCTGAGCTTAAATGGCCTGAGCTTAAATGGACTCTGGGGGATGTAGAGCAGTGGTCCCCAAGCACCGGGCCCCGGACCGGTACTGGTCTGTGGATCATTTTTTACCGGGCCGCAAAGAAGTGGGCGCCTCCATTTTGTTTTGATGGTGCTTGAGAAAGTACTTCCGGGTGAGCTTGTTGGTCATCGGTTGGAAAGCAGCGTTTGGGTGCTGAAGGAATCCTCGCGCCTTAGTTTCGTCGAGGGGGCGGCGGCTTCGAACGATGGCAGTGGAGTCTCACGTTAGGAGGAGATTAAGAAAGAGCCCAAAAAGCCCATCGACAAAGGTACAAAGGAGGAGTTGAAGGTGGCATGGAGAAGCGGGGGATGGCTGGCTGGCCAGTTGCTCAGCTCGCCTTGCCTTGGTTGTGTGTGCTGATGCTGGTACCAGTCCGTGGATCATTTTGTGATGCCAGTACTGGGCCATGGGACAAAAAAGGTTGGGGGCCTCTGATGTAGAGGACAGGAAGGCCTGGAGGAACATTGTCCATGGGGTTGCGATGGGTTGGACATGACTTTGCAACTAACAACAACAAACTCTATTATTCTGCTAAGAGCTATATATTGTGTGATGACAATCACTACAGCTTACTCATCTAGCTACAATTAAACCATGACTTTGCAACCATCTCTTGTAGAATCTACCTGCTCCCCACAGTCTAGAAGAAAGGGGATCCTTTGGGTGCCTGCCCCATAAGAAATGAAGAGAGGAGGGATTTAGAGAAGTGTCTTCACCCTGTGGAACATCCTGGCCCAGAGATCCTGATCATTACAATCCTTAAAAAAAATGTTAAGAAGATTAAATACTGAGCAAAGGCATTTAATTTTATTTATTTATTTACAGGGTGTTTTTTTTCCCCCTAGAGCAGTGCCGTGGCGGAGAGGTGAAGGCACTTGCCTCCCATTCAGAAGGTTGAGAGTTCAATCCTAGGTAGCAACAGATCTTCCTCTATCAGGGCACAAAGAGAAAATATCTGCTGTGAACTCTGCATAGGTGTCAGGAAAGGTATCCAGCCAGCAAATGCTCAGCTCCACTCAGTTACTTTAATTCCAAAATAAAGGGTTAAAGGGTCATAAAAAGAAAAGAAAAGTGGGGGAAAAGTGTTTTTCTACTCAAAAGGTGGCAGGCAGCAACCATTGTTTTCCACGAACTGAACTGTCATATCTTCAGTTTTCTCCATAAAGATTCTTTCTCTACCTCTTCGTATCCTTTTACCGGATTTCCCAGAACCCTTGTAGCCCTAAAATAACTCAGCAAGGATGGAGAAGAGATACTGGAGGCTGGTTTCATCCCGGAATGAAATCTATCTCTCTTTTGCTCAGAGGTGCCAACAGCTGTGGAACCAAATCCCTATCCTATAGTGGGCAGGGGAGATGGAAAGAAGAGAATGCAAAGAAGGTTGGCTTCTTAACACCAGGTTAAGCCTCTCTCTTTTTTCCCCCTGAAACAACTGGTCTATGATCTTAGACGGCTCAGTGACAAATGGTGACAGGAAGGTGACACCGTTTAGAAGTGCCACATCTTGCGAGGTGACATCACTACTGTTGTTTCTAGTGCGTCTCACACCAGTGCTTCTAAAAATAATCTTTCCTACCTTCTTCACACGGGAGAACTATGGCAACCCACCATGCATCAGCAGACAAACCAAGTTAGGGCCTTAAACGTCCTTATATAACTGTGTTGTAGTGATGGAGCACCCAATGCTCGCGTCCTCTTCCGTGCATGAATTCAGTGATTAGAAACGACACCGAAAAGCTGGTTCATTTGCACGCAGTTCTCTTTAATTACATTATCCAGGAGGCAAATCCCAACTTTGTGTGTAGAAAGGAACAATGCTCCGTGTTCTATTTCTATGAAACCAACCTGTTGACTCAGAAGTTCCAGTCCTGTTTCTCTGGTTCAGGCCTACCACTTAGCCTCTAGATTGCCTTCATAAGGTCTGGAATCTGCTGATTTTGTGGTTTGAGGAGGATCTCTGGACAAGAAAAGTCTAAGGAGAATAACAGAGTTGGAAGGAACCTTGGTGGCAGGGGTGGGATTCTACGGGTTCGCACCTATTCGCTAGAACTGGTTGTTAACAGTCTAAGCAGTTCAGAGAAATGGTTGTTAGAAGAAATTACTGGCCTAATCCTGTAAGAAAGGCAGGAAGGAAACATTCTGGTGTTGCTTACAGAAACTGCCTCTCCGTTAACCCTTATTACATTCTTGGCAGGACTAGACTTCCTGTCTCAGGAACTTCTCTGGAGTTTTCCCCCCCCTCCTTTGCTGGTACTTTGCTTGTGTGGAGTGACCATTCAAAGTTACAGCGGCACTGAAAAAAGTGACTTATGACCGTTTTTCACACTTACGACTGTTGCAGCATCCCCACAGTCATGAGAGGCCAGGTGAGGAGATGTGTGCCTCGATGTGAATGATGTTGAGTTGGCCACGCCCAGCCAGTCACATGACCACCAAGCGACGCCTACCAATTAAGAACCAGTTGTTAAAAAATTTGAATCCCACCCCTGCTTGTTGGTTTTCTAGTCCAACTTTCAGCTTTGGCAGGAAACTCTATAGCATTTCAGACAAAACATTCTCCAATCTCTTCTTAAAAACCTCCAGTGTGTGGAGCACCCACAAATTCTGGTGGCAAGTCGTTCCACTGATTAATTGTGCTCACTGTCAGGAAATGTCTCCTTAGTTCTAGGTTGCTTCTCTCCTTGATTAGTTTCAGGGGTGGGGCTGCTGGGGGTTTGCAGGGGTTCAGGAGAGCCCCTACCTAAGATTCTGTGCAGTTTGGAGAACCCCTCCCAAATCCAACTCCTGACTGGCCTCGCCCACCCCTCCCCTCCCTGGAGTTCCCACACAGCTCATTTTGGACGCAGGTAAGTGCAAAGTGTGCACAGAGGCTCAGAGAGGGCGAAAAACAGGCCTCCCAGAAGTTCAGAAAGGAAATGGAACCATTTTTGGCTTCGAGAGAGCCTCCGGAGCCCGGGGAATCCGTTTTCACCCTCCCGGAGTCTTGAAGAAAGCCTCCGGAGTCCGGGGAGGCCAAAAACACTCCCTCCCGCCATGGTGCAGGAGGCCAACTAGGCCACGCCCACTATGGCCACACCCATCCAGCAACCAGGCAGAGAACCCTTTGCTACAATCTTTGAAGCCCACCCCTGATTAGTTTCCATCCGTTGCTTCTTCTTCTGCCTTGGGTAGCTTTGGAGAATACGTTGACCACCCCTCTTCTTTGGGGCAGCCCCTCAAATATTGGAGCACTGTTATCCTGTCACCCCTAGTTCTTCTTTTCATTAAACTAGACCTGCCCAATTCCAGCGACCGTTCTTTATATGTTTTAGCCTCCAATCCCCTAATCGTCTTTGTTGCTCTTCTCTGCACCCTTTCTTAGAGTCTCAACATCTTCCTTCTAATGGTTATATTTTGGCCTGCATTTCTTTTCGGAGCTCACTTGTACACTTCTTCCTAGGAGAAAGATTTCTTCTACTTGTGCTCACCTCTTGGTGCTTTCCACGAGGGAGATTAAAAAAATTAAATAAATCAGAAAGTTGCACAGATGAATATCAGTCTAAACGATTTTCTTGCTCTTTGCCGGTCCCTTTAGAAACATGGTTTATTGAAAGGACACATCTCCTGCGCAAGTGTCGTTTTCCCTAGTTGTGTCAATATGATTGGAAGAAACGGATTGAAGTTTAGCTGTCTGAGATCCCAAGGTCAAATCCAGACTCCACCTACCCCAAAACCTCAGAACAGCCCCAAGAGACCTCCAAAGGCTAATCGCAAGTGGTAATGTTTAATGGGGTATGGGAGAATTATCCCCAAACGGTTTAAGTAGAAAATTGCAGGTGATGATTAGTGATGGAAATTACATTTTGTTTTTTTTCCCCTGGCCCCTTTCAAATTACTGGCTTGTCATTCCTGGCCAAGTTCAGCCTTTAGCTTAGGAAAGAGTTGTCTATCTTAGTTGCAGAGCCCAGAGTTGGATTAAAACATTTTGATGCTGGCTAAAAATGCCGTATGCGTGGAGGGATATATTCAGTCAGAGCTGACCCTGTTGGGAAGAAGACCAAATCCTTCTTTTGCAGGTGACATTGTGGGCAAAGTGCTACAAGCACTTTCAATCTGCTTCATGGCATTACATTCAGAGATGGCATGACCAGTTCTGGAGAACCAGTAGCAGACATTTTGAATAGTTCGGAGAACCGGCAAATACCACCACTGGCCCCGCCCCCATCTCTTCTCTGCCTCCTGAGTCCCAGCTGATCGGCTGGGTCTTGTTTGGTTGCCCTGCGCAGAAGAACGGAGCTGGAAAGCAGGTTAGTGGGGTGGGGAGGGAATGGGGATTTTGCAGTAACTTTCCCCTGCCACACCCACCAAGCCACATCCACAGAACCGGTAGTAATTTTTTTTTGAATACCACCCCTGTATCCTTAATATGATACTTCTGGGTGTTCCTAGCAGTCACCCTACTGAGCAACCATGTTGAACAAACGAATAACAGAGTTGGAAGGGACCTTGGAGGTCATCTAGTCCAACTGCCCACCAAATTTCTGATAGATGGTAAGCCCAGTCTCTTCTTGAAAGCTTCCAGGGATGACGCTCCCACAACTTCCGAAGGCAACTTCTGTTCCATGGGTTGATCGTTCTCACTGTCAAAAACATTTCTCCTTATTTCCAGGTTGAATCTCTCCTTGTTCAGTTTCCATCCATTGTTCCTTGTCTGGCCTTCAGGTGCTTTGGAAAATAGCTTTACCCCCTCCTCTCTGTGGCAGCCCCACCCCCTCAAATATTGGAACATATCATGTCTCCCCTGGTCCTTTTCTTCACTAGACTAGCCAAGCCCAATTCCTGGTTTGAATAATGCCCTTAGGAGCTGGATTGCTTAGGAATTTTTTGGGGAGGTGGTATTTCTCACACTTGTGAGTTCAGCGTCTTGTGCAAAGGTGCAAAAATTAGGCCTCCTGTACACTTGTTAAATGCATTGTATGAAAGCAAGGTGAGGAGCTAAATTTCTGGCTGAATGTGTGTGGTTTCCTTGTATCCACCAAGAGATGGGAGTTATAATCCAGTGGCTTTGATTGACATCAAATTGATCTGTTCTTGGTACGCAGCCACCTGAGCGTCCATTTTTCCAACTCGCGTGGGTGGGTGCTGAATGTGTATATATGATCATGCGTAAAACTGGAAAGCTCTCGTCAGTGTGCCTGGCCACAGAGCTCCACTTGATCCTCCAACGGCTCTCCGGCAGGTGCTATAAAAGTCATGTAATTAAGAAATAAAAATAAATTGGAGCCCAGCACCACCCCTTCAGGTTGCAGCCTGAATTAAACACCAAGAGCGGAGTTAAAATAAATGTTTTTCTCTTACTAAGGCGAAGGATATGAGTAAGAAAATGCCACACAGCACACCCTATAATTATCAGTCTTTGCAAACATCCTCCAGGTTTTGACGCATCACCGTTCTGGGCACTGGGACCATGACAGTATACCAAGGTCAATAAAGAGAGGATTGTTGTTTGATCGAATATCGGGGAAATATTTATTTTTCCACCCAGGCAGATGGGGTGGAGAATCACAGTCAACCAAGGAACAGCTGCAAAGATGGGCTTCTTGAGTTTAGCACTAGCACATAGACTTATATACTGCTGCACAGTGCTTTCCAGCCCTCTCTAAGTGGTTTACAGAGTCAGCCTCCTGTCCCCAACAACCTGGGTCCTTATTTGACCAGCCTCAGAAGGCTGGAAGGCTGAGTCAACCTTGAGCCAGCAAGAATTGAACTGCTGGCAGTGGGCAGAGTGAGCCTGCAATACTGCACTCTAACCACAGGGAGGGAGGGAGGAAGATAGCAATAGCACTTAAGACTTACATACTGCTTCACAGGGCTTTACAGCCCTCTCTAAGCAGTTTACGGAGTCAGCATATTACCCCCAACAATCTGGGTCCTCATTTTACTGACCTCGGAAAGATGAAAGGCTGAGTCAACCTGGAACCGGTCAGGATCAAACTCCTGGCAATGGGCAGAGTTAGCTTGCATGCTGTATTCTCGCCACTGTGACAACCTGGCTCTTTGTCTAATATTTTGTGTTTTAGGAAAAATAATAGGGGTCTTGAACTACAATCCTGGCTTCGTGGCTGGTAACAATGAATGTTAGGATCCATACTTGAGTATCACGTGGAAATGGTACCCACATAGGTGTCAAAGGAGACAAGATGGTGATCAAAGGATAAGTGAAGCTCCACCCCTTTTTAAAGATGGGTTGACATCATAGGCATAGATCCAGGGATGGGGCTTTGATTGTGATGTCACAATTGCAATCCGGCTCCTTTTGACATCTCACAACAGAGGCTGATGATGTCCCACCCACTTATTTTTGGTTCCCCCAAAATTATGAGAGAAATGTCCTAAAGGTGCTTTTTTCAGAAGACAACTGGACTTCCCTTGAAAGCATTTTGCTTCTTACCCAAGAAGCTTCTTTGTTCTGAGGTAGAGAATGTATGTATGTATGTATTTATTTATTTAATTTTGTCAAGCAATTATTAGATAACAGGTATACATATAAACATGGTTATGAATACGTGAAATGGATATGAATAAGAAAAAAAAAAGAATCAATAGGACAGGGACGGTAGGCACATTGCTTAGCTTTTGCACTCCCCCTACAGACCTCTTAGGAAAGGGGTGAGGTCAATAGTAGACAGTCTAAGGTTAAAGTTTTTGGGGTTTGGGGAAGAAACCAGAGTCAGGTAGAGTATTCCAGACATTGACCATTCTGTTGCTGCAGTCGTATTTCCTGCAATCAAGTTTGGTGCAATTAACCTTGAGTTTGTATCTATTGTGTGCTCTTGTATTGTTGTGGTTGAAACTGAAGTATTCATTGACAGGTAGGACATTGCAATGTATGATTTTATATACCATACTTAGATCAGACCGAAGACGACCTAATTCAAGGTTTTCCAGATCTAGAATTTCAAGTCTGGTGGCATAAGGTATTCTGCAATGAGTAGTGGAGCGGAGAACTCTTCTTGTGAAATATTTCTGGACTTTCTCAACTGTATTAATATCAGATACATAATGCGGGTTCCAGACTGATTAGCTGTATTCAAGTATTGGTCTAGCAAATGTTTTGTACGCTCTAGTTAGTAGCGTGATATTACCGGAGAAAAAGCTACGCAGGATTAGGTTTACAACTCTTAATGCTTTTTTAGCTATGTAGTTACAGTGGGCTCTAGCACTTAGGTTATTTGAGACGAGTACTCCAAGGTCCTTGACAAAGAATGGAAGAATCTTCTTGGATGAGCAGTGAAACATTTTCAAAGAAAAGAAAAAAAGAAAGAAAATCTATTTGTCATTTGGAAAAAGCATTTTTGGGATAGTCATGGTGGAGGACTGAGAATCTCCACAGACATTTCCCCAGAGGTGTATTTTCTGAAAGTACATAGCAGATTGTAGAGCTGAGTTATCCACCGTTCATTTTTCAAAAAAAGAAAGAAAGAAAGAAATAGAACAATATTACCCAACAGTATTCTTTCCTTAAAGAAAAGAACCTCATTTTGTTCTCATATAAAACTCTTGCCTCCGCGTGATGTAATTATAGATAGGTAGAGAGACAGATGGACACAGACATGTAACCAGAATGATAAACTCCTGTCTCTCTTTCCATTTTATCACAAAAGACTTCCAATTTTTGATGCAGATTGGAAAAACTCTGCCAAAATTCCTCTGGGGATTTTGTCAGATAAAATAACCCAAAAGGTGAAGGGATAAATTAAATGTATTCATCTATGACAGGTCATCTGTCTTCCACAAGACCGGATGGTGGGATGGTTCACCGCAGTTCATTCCTTAAAATAATACAAAGAATTAAATAGAAAGGAAAAGAAACAACGAGGGTGATTTCATAGAAAAGACACATAATTGGTGGCCTGAGCATCCCAGCTCAAACCAACACACCTACCTTGTAGAAAATCTTCTTCACTCAAGCATTTAAAACATTTCTCCCCAAACCTGTTTGTCTCTTCTTTCCTCAAAGAACTGATTCAGTTTTGAATTATGAAGTTTTGGCACTTGACAGGTGAGGGGTGAGGTGAAAAATCTGACCTAAGAGATGTTTTACACAAAAAGAAAAGAAAAAAACAAAACAGAAACAAGGAGGGGGAAAAAAAACCCAGGTAGCTGTTTAGGAAGAACGTGGATCTTTAATTCTGTCCGATGTGCAACTGAAAGCAAATGTGCTTTTTAGACAAGGACGGGCTAACAACTAATGGAAATTCTGGTTAAAAGAGGTTTTATTGGATTGTCATTGAAGTCCAGTTTTGGAAGGAGGAGGGTTGGCCTCCCTCGGACAAGAGCATTGATTTGCAGAAATGGGATGGCCAAATTGGCCTGATCTTTCAACACTCCAAAATCGATATCAGTTCTGGCTAATTTTATCCCAAGGACAAATCTACAATGAGGTTGGTATCACTCACATGTGGCTTCCCATGCTTTTATGATTGTCATTTCAGTGGAAATTAAGGCAGCCATGCGTTCTGGCGAGGCTGATTAATTATACGATGATGGAATTACTCCTCTACCCTCTCCTCTTTTTATCTCTGCTACAAGTCTGTAATATAGGCTGGGTGAAATGAGAACATTATCTATGCAAGATGTAGCCAGAATAGAGCTGGAAGGGACTTTGGAGGTCTTCTAGTCCAACCCCAATAACATTTCACAAAAATAGCTGTCTGGTCTCTTCTTAAAAACTCCAGTGACGGAGCACCCATAACCTCTGAAGTCGAGCCATTCCACTGGTTGATTGTCCTCACTGTTATGGAGTTTCTTCTTAATTCCAAGTCGTTTCTCTCCTTGATTAGTTTCCATTCCTTGTTTCTTGTCCTGCCCTTTGGGGCTTTGGAAAATAAGTTGACCCTCTCTCTTGTTTGTGGCAACCTCTTAAATACTGGAATACTGCTATCATGTCATCCCTAGTTCTTATTTTCTCTAGACTAGCCATACCCAAATCCTGCAACCGTTTTTCATAGTCAGTGTTGGAAGCAGTAGATGAAGGATTTGTGTTGGTTTTCTTAAAACTTGCTTGCTCTCCGATCTGGGGGAAGCTTCTCATGCTGAAAGTTCAGCAATCATGTGAGATGATTTCTGTACATAGCATGGCAGAAGGACAACGTCTTGGCTAGTGTCTAAGGCAGCAACTGGTCATGAGTTCCTCCTTCCTGTCATTGAGCCTTATGATGAGAGGCTGAGAAATAAACAGAAGAACCTTTTGATAGGAACAATCAACCAAGCGAAGAGCTTATTAGAAGCCCACTTAATAAAAGGCAGCTCAATCCAGGTTGTAGAAAACGTGGGAATAAGAAATTCACAACTTTGAAGACGACTGTGTCTTGATGAACTTCACTTAATGAATGGAAATAATATAGAATGGCTGGAGGTTCTTATCACATTTTCCAATATTTTGTACCTTACCTCTAATGCTTGCATTCGAACGCATCAGGGAAGCATCTCTGATTCTTGCTTCCTTGGCTGAGTCATGGTCTAAGGTGATTGACAGTTGACAATGAGATCCAAATGTCCTTGGCCATGGATAATTCCTATTTGTTAAGAGAAATGGGCTGAAATAGTGATTGGTGAAGAAAGCTGAGGTTCATCTTGCTGGGCTTTAAGCCAAGAAGAGGTCCTTCACTTTGACCAAGTCTTGAACAAAGTGTTGCCTCCTTCCTTCTACTTTACAAATGTCATTTGCAAGAATGAATCTGTTGTGCTTATCTATCTCTATCTCTCATCATCTCCTTTTAATGACCTCATAATTCCTTGCAAGGTGGAGTCAGGCAACTTAATGGAGCAGAGTGTTTACTGGCCGGATGCCCTTCCTATTGCCAATGTGGAATTTTATTTAGCAGATAAATTCTCACTGTGCCCAGAAAGAAATATCTGCCTAGGATTGAACTCACAGCCTGATTGTGAGGTGAGAGATTCCACCTCTAGGTACCGCTCTACCTACCTACCTACCTACCTACCTACCTATTATCTATCTATCTGTCCATCCATCCATCTATATCAGTGGTGGCTAACCTTTTTGGGCTCCTGTGCCAAAAATTGTGCATGCGCTTGCACACTCGCACTCGCGTGCCAGCACCCAGAAGGCAATGTGCACCTCCTCACAACCCTACACATGCGCGCGCAATGCCCCTCGACCCACCTCAGCGGTGAGGCGCATCCACTTACCTGCACTGCGCCTCACAGCTGATTTTCGGTGGGTTTGAGGTGTTTTTTGGCTTCCCAAAGGCTTGAGGAAGGCTTCTGCAGGCTTTGCAGGCCGAAAACTAGGCCTGTTCATCACTTCCGGTATGTTCGGAAAAACAGGAAGTGACAAAACAGGGCTAGTTTTCAGCCTGCAAAGCCTGCAGATGCCTGAAGAAGCTTTCCTCAAGCCTTTGGGAGGCCAAAAAAGGCTTCAAATCCACCGAAAATCAGCTGTGAGGTGCACACATGCGCAATGAGATAAGTTTGCCTGCAGCTCGCGTGCCGGCACAAATGGCTCCGTGTGCCACCTGTGGCACACGTGCCATAGGTTTGCCATCACGGATCTATATCATCTATTTATTTATTTGGTAGATTTAGATGGTTGCCCATCTCAAGTACAGCTAACATTATTACGTTGCTTCACTTCGGCCGTCCCTCAAGGAGTCTGTGAAAAACCCAGGAGAGATTTCGAAGCATCAAGCAAAGGATGTTTGACTCCTCTTAGTAGAAATTGGTTCAGTTTAAACAGAGAGGATGTTTCCATTTTCCATCTTTTATTGTCCTCTGTGATGCAAAGTTTGATTCATGTACCAAACAGGCAGGTTTCACATCCAAGCGAGTTAGGTGATTTATAACAAATACAATAGGGATGATTTATGGAGGAACAGTGCCAGCGGAGGGCAACTTACCCCGAAATACAGGTGACTTTACATCACAAATGTAAATTGTTTGAAGAGTCATTCCTCTGGAAGAACCACAGTTTCTAGTTTCATGGGAAAGCAAGAAAGACATGAAACCAAACCATTCCAGCAACCGAATTTAGATATTTTCTCCTGTAGGCCTCAGCAAATTCCTTTTCTCTCAATTCCTTCTAGGTTTTTTTTTTTAAACAAAACATCCCTCCCCCCATACACTCCGATTGTTAAAATTGTGCAAATAGTGTTTTCTTCATACAAGCTTTCTAAAATGCACGAGGCCCAGTTTTATGGCTTACTTTGCTATTTTCATGTTTCCTGCCTCAAAACTGTTGCTGTTTTTTTTTTTTTTGTTTATTCCAACAACTTTATTTTTATTTCCAACTTTCGGAAACGTTGGTGTAATTGGGGACAGGAGACTTAGCTTTGTCTCAGTCTGGAGATCTTTATGGTTGAACAAGATCACCACAGCTGCATTCTCAGAGGAGAACTGTGTTAGTTTATGATAGCAAACAATCTGGAAGGTGTCAGGTGCTCGCACTTTTTCTAACGCCTTTTTTATTTAAATCCTTTTAATAAAATTTGTTCCTTGGAAAAAGTACTACAAGATACTTTACTGGACTGCAGCAGCTTCTGACAGACCCCAAGGCTTCATCCTTCCTTCCCATTGCTCCAAATTTACACCCAATAACCAAGTGCCTTGCCCCATGTTCTGGAGAGAGTTCTTAAACTGCAGAGGTGACATTCAGCAGGTTCTGACCAGTTCTGGAGAACCGGTAGCGGAAAGTTTGAGTAGTTCGGAGAACCAGCAAACCCCACCTCTGATTGACCCCACCAACACCATCTATCCTCTGCCTCCCATTGAGTCCCAGCTGATCGGCTGGGTCTTCTTTGGTTACCCTGCACAGGAGAACAGAGCTGGAAAGCAGGTTAATGGGGTGGGGAGGGAATGGGGATTTTGCAATATCCTTCCCCTGCCATGCCCACCAAGCCACGCCCAACAGAACTGGTAGTAAGTTTTTTTGAATCCCACCACTATTAAACAGATGCACCTGTCCTGGGCTGCTTATTTCCGCTTCTTTCTTCTGCTTTTGGCTGCACGCAAAGAAAGCAACAAAAGTCTTTCTTTCTCTCCCCTAAACTCCACCAGAAATGAATCTTTGGGACCCTGCAAGGCCTCTGCTCCAAGAGGCTCCTCCGACAAAGACTCAATTCTGGCAGAGTTTGGGGGAGAGAAAGAAAGACTTTTGCTGCTTCTGCTGCTTTCCTTGCATGAACCCCAAAGTCTCTCTTTCTCTCTGCCTCTCTCCCGCTCTCCCTCTTTCTCCACCCCCCTCTCTCCCACCAACATCAGCAAGCCACTGTCAGTCAAAATTCATATTAGTGGTCTGCAGGATTTAAAATTATGAGTTTGGTGGTCCCTGAGGTCCAAAAGGTTGGCGACCCCTGATTTAAACTGACTAACAATTTTATTCCTCCTCGAGAAATGTCCTTCTTGAGTTGGCTTGCCCGAGACCAACCAAAGCAAAGGCCATGGTGGGGGTTGATTTTTACGAAGAAAACAACATTCTCAGCAGTCATTGCAGATTGAATTAGAGGCAAGTGCTGCCAAAATTCCTCCTCTTCAAGGAATTTTTGGCAACTGTCTTCTCTGTGTACTTTTTTTGGGGATCTTGTGACTCTGACTAAATACATGACGTGACTTTGCTAGCATTGATATTTTTTGCTGCGTGCGCTTCAAGTGTTTTTTTTTATAAAAAATTCCTTTCTTAAATGCTAGTCTTGCTGAAACAAGATGTAGCAACGTAGGTTTATCCTAGTCAAATGAGTTCTGGCAGATACCAAAAAATATCATAAGATTCTTCTTAGCTGTTTTTTTTCCCTCCAAATAGAGAATAACTGAAACAAGGTTATTTTAAAAGCAGAAACTCCTGTTTCAAAGTTAACCAGAGGCTAACTTTCTCTTTGTGAAAGAGAAAGGCCTTTCTTTCGAAGACAACGAAATCCACATTCTGGACAGAAGATGATTTGAAAGAGGGGTCAAAGAGGCCATCTACATTAATACTGAACAGCCCTCTTTCAAGGGTGTGTGTGATATAATACCACCTATGTCCTGTTTACCTTTCTGCAGTCCCAGGAAGTTTCCACACTCATTTGCACTATTCCGGTGAGCCTGAAGGCACAGATCAACCTCCAGGTGGCCTCAATGACTCCTAGAAAGAGTGCTAACGACCAGATGACTGCAAGGAATATAAATCCTCCATCATTCAGTCAAAACTGAAGAAGCTTCCTGGATGAGAAATGAAATGTCTTCAAGGAAAAACAAAGAAAGCTCAATTGTCTTTTGAAAAAGTGCCGATGGGACAACCATGACCAGGATGTCTAAGAATCTCCATAGACATTTAACTAGAGGCTGTGGGACATCTGGGGTGTCAACTCATAAAACATTTCTATGCCCATTTTAAGGTTGCCAACAGAAAGGAGGGGGGAAGGAGTTTGAAAGAGTAGTGCAGCAGTTTGGAATCGAAAGTGCATTCCATTCATAACTTGCAGAGATTGTAACTAGGCGACTGGAGTTTCTGCTGCGCAAATCACTAATTGGAGTACATGATTGATGACTTTTGGCAATGAATGTGTTTCAGTTGGAGAATATGAATTATGATGCAACCAAAAAGTTGGGGGGGAAACCAGGGTCAAGGGTGACAGTGAATTACATGTCTCAGAATTGGCTTCAACCAGATCCTGCTGACATGTTCACTCCTAATAAATTCATTATAGGTTTTGAAGTTTGGCTCAAGGCTGATGATTTAATTAGGGCAACTGCTGGAATTTTGAGAGGGGGCTAGTTTCATTTGTTGTGAATCACTCAAGTGAAGATGCAAAAGTCTATGGATCTTCTTATATCAATGACTTTCGGGAACCAATGCATGCTCAGTCACAGGTGAAAACCATGGCTCTTTGGAATAACCAAGTTATAAAGGGGTATCCAGAGTTCGATTTTTACCGTTCACAGTCAACATGGTTGAGGGATGTTGTGAGTTGAAGCCCAAAGGATCTATGGAACTCAAATTAGGGAAGGTTTAATTGGAATATCTGTTCTGAGTCGGCAGTTGAGCTTCATATTCCAAAATATGATTTTTCTCAATTCAACGATTTTCAGTTTTTTTCAAGTTGCAAAAATTTATAGCAGAAATGACATGTTGGAAGGGTCAAAGCCATTGATTATGTTGGCTAAGGCTGCTGGAAGTTATAGTTTAAATTTTATTTTGAGAAAAAGGAAAATCATCAGAAAGACCAAGGGGAAGCGAGAAAGAGAGAGAGAGAGAGTGAGAGAGAGAGAGAGAGAGAGATGTTGGAGTAGTGGGCATGTGGACTGATTAACAATAACTTAGAGAATGAATAAATGGAGTAGTGCAATTATAAAAAATGAGGCAATTTTTGGTGACATACTGCCAAGCCAAGAAAGTGCAATGAATACTAAGCAGAAAATTTCACACTGCGATGTATATTGCTAGTCAGTTGATGATGTATGAATGTTCTTCTTTTTGGTATTCCTCATCTCATCTTCCTTCTGCTTTCTGTTTCCAGTTTTCCTCTAACGTAAGCAACATTTCAATTCCTCTAAATTTCTTGGGATATTCTCAGTTTGACCAACTGCATACATTGCTTCCTCCGTGTTTCTTCACAGAAAAAAATAAAAGCATAACATTCAACAAGCTTGTCCTCGGGGTTTGTTACTCCAAAGAGCCTGAAGGAGACCAGAAGGTGGTAGAAGATCTTTTGGTTCCCATAACTGGATCCAGGAGTATCCATATTTCTATTTCTATTGGTCCCAAGAACTTTCGTGATTGAATAAGAGAACGAACAGAAAATATTACTAGCATAAAATCCACTCTCCCCCTTTCCAGCCACAATTATTGATCACTATCTGATTATTCCTGAAAAAGTTGCTATCCTTATTTGCAGGAACACAGGGAGTCCTCAACTTATGGCCATAATCAAGCCCAAAATTTCTGCTGCTGAGAGAAACATTTGTTAAGTGAATTTTGGCCCATTTTTTGATCCCATTTTATGACCACAGTTATGAATCACTGCAGTTGTTAAGTTAATAACATCGCTGTTAAGTGAATTTGGCTTGTCCCTTGGTTGTTGCTTGGTGATAGGTCCTGCCCACCATTAAACCATCTTTCCAAACAGCCTCCATGTTTCCAGTGTCTTTTTCCCCTTGGAACTGAACCCAGAAGGATATTTCTTCCAACACATCCAAAGCAAGAAAGCATCCACTAAGTGTTTTCTCTCCAAACTGGGCACCTCGAAGACTTGTGGACTTCAATGCCTAGAATTCCTTAGCAGGAATGTCTGGCTGCGGAATTCTGAGGAATCCACAAGTCTTCAAGTTGCCAGGTTTGGAGAGCCCTGGGATAGACCAACAGGTTTTAGCCAATTCTCAAATCTCGCCCTGCCCTTGGGCAAATATTTTGCAATGTTGTGTTTGAAAGGAAGCCTGACTCTCAGCTGATAATCACGATCTTCGGTGACATTAATGATATTGCAGAAGAGAGCCAAACCCATATTTCCAAAACAGCCCAATCGCTGACGGGCACAAGGAGTATTGGGCTCTGGAGGAGCAAACAGAGAAAGAGAAACACCGCCTGAAATAGAATGGACCTGGAGGTTGGTTGCTGTTTGCTCCAATGTGAAATAGCCAAGAGTTGCTAAGCTGTTCCCACCCTTTAGAACAGTGGTCATCAACTGTTGGTCCAACTAATGGTCCATGAGAAAATTGTGGTGGTCCGCAGAGAAATGTCCCCCCCCCAGCAATTAATCCAGGCTGTGCAGAAACACAAGGCTGTGCCCTGCCACATGGCCTGCCACCTGCCGGCCTCCACCCTTCAGCCAAGTGCAAACCTTAGCTTGAGTAGAGCCACACCACATGGAACTGGAAGGTATGACCAATGATGGGGGAGGGAAATCTGCCCCGTGGTGGCATATTCCAGAGCTGCAGGAGTCACAGGATTGGCTCTTTGGACATCCCAAAGCAGCTCCTCCAGTCCATGGCAGGCTGGTACACCCAGGTGGAGGATTATGTGGGTGTTGGTCTACAATGTCGCCTTCCTCTCTGCAAGTCATCCTTCCTTGAAGATGAGCAAGGTGCATGGAAAGCCAGAATGTCAGGAAAGCTCAGACACATAGCACTGAAGATGTCTCACGTTGGATCCCAGCTAAGAGAAAGCAGATGGTGTTTTAAGACCAAATTGTTTTGATATGAATTGGACTGTTGATGGTCTTTTCCAGGATCTTCTGGCCAGTTCACGATAGGCAAATGAACAACAAAGAGCTTCAAGGGATGTTATCTCTTACGGATTAACAGAGTTGGAAGGGACCTTGTAGGTCATCTAGTCCAAACCTCCCGCCCAAGCAGAAGACCCTACACCATTTCTGACAAACGGCAGTCCAGTCTCTTCTTGAAAGTCTCAAGTGATGGCGCTCCCACAACTTCTGAGGGCAACTTCTGTTCCATGAGTTGATGGCTCTCACTGTCATAAAATCTCTTATTTCCAGGTTGAATCTCTCCTTATCCAGTTTCCATCCATTATTCCTTGTCTGGCCTTTGGGTGCTTTGGAAAATAGCTTGACCCCTTCCTCCTCTCTGTGGCAGCCCCTCAAATATTGGAAGACTGCTCTCCTGTCTCCCCTGATCCTTCTCTTCACTAGACTAGCCAGGCCCAGTTCCTGCAACTGTTCATCATATGTTTTAGTCTCCAGTCTCCTAATCATCTTGGTTGCTCTTCTCTGCACTTTTTCTAGAGTCTCAACATCTTTTTTATAATGTGGTGACCAAAACTGGATGCATATTGACTGTTTCCTAGTATGATTTGATTGTTGATTGTACCCTATGACTATCATTAAGTGTTGTATGTTATGATTCTTGATTCTTAACAAATGTATCTTTTCTTTATGTATACTGAGAGTATTTACACCAAGACAAATTCCTTGTGTGTCCAATCACACTTGGCCAGTACAGTATTCTATTCTGCTCTAGGTGTGGTCTTACTAAGACTTTATAGAGTTGTATTATCAACTGCTTCCCAGCGGACTCATGGGTCACACCTCCAGCCACACATTTAAATCCCAGCATTCTTGGCATGAATCGGTCCTGATGTTGCAATAAATAAATAAAAAAATCTGATGAATGAAGCAAATGGATGAATGACAGGCAGGGCATGAAAATGGAAAGTGAAAATGCACCCAGCACGGTCCTGGAGTCCTGGAGAATGCAACGAGAATTGTGAGTCATCTTGCCAAGAAAGGGATATTTTGTTTTCTGGAGGGATGCTGCCCTTCCACACTTGTCTTGCAATGAAGTACATGATGTCATCGGGATAGTGAACTTACACTTTGGCTCAGAGGAATTTGTCAATATTTGAAAGGCAGGCTGCCAAGACGTTGCTTTCAACACAGTGTTTGGACACAAGAAGTGGGAAAAGAATGCTAGGAGACAAGGCAAGGCCTATTTTAGATACAAGTAGTCGTCCTCACCTTAACAACAGCTCATGTAGTGACTGTTCGTAGTTACAATGGGTACTGAAAAAAAAAACTGACTTATTTTTCACCCTTATTACCTTTGTAGCATCCCCAGAATCATGTGATCAAAATTCAGACCCTTGGCAACTGCTCCATACTTATGACCATTGCTGTGTCCCAAAGTCATGCAGTCACCTTCTGTCAAAGTCACTTAACAACCGCTGTGAGCAGTTGAACCACTGTGACAAGGACAAAATGGGGCAAAGTCACTCAGCAACAGAAATTTTGGGGTCAACTGTGGTCATAAGTTGAGGTCTATCTATCTATCTATCATCTATCTATCTATCTATCTATCTATCTTATCTATCTCCATCCATATGTACACCCATGTCTGTCTTTCTGTCTGTCTCTTTCTCACTCTATCTCTCTACATCTCTCTACATCCATATCTATCTATCTATCTATCTATCTATCTATCTATCTACCTACCTACCTACCTACCTACCTATCATCTATCATCTGTCTATCATCTACTATCTCTTTTTCTATCTTTCTGTCTATCTATCTCTATCTACCTATCATCTATCATCTACTATTTCTCTCTCTCTCTCTCTCTCTCTCTCTCTCTCTCTCTCCCTACCTACCTCCCTACCTACCTACCTACCTATCATCTGTCTATCATCTATTATCTGTCTGCCTGTCTGAGCTCTTTTGGCCACACATTGTGGACACCCTGGAAATCAGAGTGTTTCCTTCACTTGTGTTTTAGTTATTTATTGTACTAGTTCCCCCAAGATCTAAAGGTAGCACGTGTAGCTCTCTCTTCGACTTTTATCTGCCCAGCAATCTTGCAAGTGAGAAAACACACAGAGGCAGCAACTGCCTTAGTCATCTAATGAACTTCACAGTTGAGTCTTGAACTTCAGCTTTTTGGTCTCTCGGGCCCAACCTGAACTGCATGCATCACACAGATTTAACGAATAACCACCATGGATCTTCACCTTTGAACATGCCTGATATTTTTTTCCTTCTGGAGTTTTGAAATTAAAAATCCAGAAAAGAAACACTCTGGATAGGAAACGTTGTCCTTGCAAACCAGACAGGATAGCAAAGTTTGGGGATATGTGTGTGTCTGTACATCTATATTGACCAAGAGGATTTCAAGACTGAAATTAAAAGATTGCAAAGAAAGAGGGTAGGACGATTGCAACACACCCCTTTGTTCTCTTTGAATATTTTTGAGTGAGAAAGAGTTCGTAATGTTCATGTTTTTTTGTTTTTTGTTTTAGCAAAGAGAAATGTCTACATTTCTCATTAATTTATTCCTGTGTGTCAGCAAGAACCTGTATGGGAAGCTCTGCAGACAGAAGCTGAACCACACTGAAACCAAGAAGCAAAACTGCCTTTCTGCATTTTTCAGGCCATGCTTCAAAGCTGCCCTCAGAGAAGCTGACTAGCCCACGGCTGACGAATAGCGAACGGTGTCTGCAAACCATTCAGACTTGAAGCTTAGGCCCATCCATCTTCACCTGGTTTGAGGCAAAAGAAGCCGGATCACAAGTCCTGTGGGTTTACTCGTGAGTTTGCTTAGAGAATATTGCAGATTGTTCAGATTGTTTCTTGCCCGTTTCTGATGTGGTTTGAAGCAGGTGACCAGGAAAGGCCAACCTCCGATCGGATGCATGGCACCAAGATAAAGTAGCTTAGCCTGTAGCCCCTGCCCTTTAAATGTGATATTTAATCCCTAAGCAGTGATGATGATGATAGAAGTGGTTTGGATGTACTCACTGACTGTCCCTCCCCTGTGCTTTTTATAGCATCTAAACCCTCAGGGCAAACAGCTTTTCTCAAACCAGATGCCCTCCAGATAGGGTGGACTTCAACCACCCACCGTTTCAGTCCGGTTGGATCCATCTGCCAAGCAACAGATCCGAGTTCCAGACTTACAGTCATAAAAGGTCTTCTTGATTACATTGGTATCGAATTTCCCCTCCTCCGGCCAGGTTTAAGGTGATATACCAGATTCTCTTTCCTCTGTATTTGCTTTCCCAAATTGTCCCTTGTCAGATAGGGGGGGCCAGGAAATGGGGGCAGTCAAAATTGCTTGGTGGGGGTTCGTGGTTGAATAACCCTTTGAATCGGAGTCGAGTTGAAACGGGACTCTGTCGTAGGGAGAATATTATATTGAACATTAAAAGGAGCCTCTTTGGCGCAGTGGTTAGAGTGCAGTACTGCAAGCTACTTCTGCAGCCAGCTGCCTACAATTTGGCAGTTCGAATCTCACCAGGCTCAAGGTTGACTCAGCCTTCCATCCTTCCGAGGTGGGTAAAATGAGGACCCAGATTGTTGGGGGCAAGAGGCTGACTCTGTAAACCGCTTAGAGAGGGCTGTAAAGCACTATAAAGTGGAATATAAGTCTGAGTGCTATTGCTATTATCAAGGACTTTTGTAAATCACTGAGAGGAAGGATATGTTACGGTAAAGGTTCCCCTCGCACATCCGTGCTAGTCGTTTCTGGCTCTAGGGGGCGGAGCTCATCTCTGTTACAAAGCCAGAGAGCCAGCGCTGTCCAAAGACGTCTCCGTGGTCATGTGGCCGGCATGACTAAATGCCGAAGGAGCACGGAACGCTCTTCCCTTCCCACCAAAGGGAAAGGGGTCCCTATTTTTCTACTTGCACTTTTTTTACATGCTTTCGAACTGCTAGGAAGCTGGGACAAGTAACAGAAGCTCACTCCCTTACGCAGCACTAGGGATTCGAACCACTGAACTGTCGACCTTTCTGATCGACAAGCTCAGCGTCTTAGCCACAGAGCCACCGCATCCCAACAAGGATATATTAAAATATTCTAATAGATAGGAAGATGGGTGGAACAGTGCTCAGAAGAAGTCCACACTAAAATATGAAGTTTAATTGTTGCTGATATTCTCTTCCACCCACAAGTTAAAGGTAGAGGTAGCCCTTGACTTACAATTCATTTAGTGGCTGTTGGAATAAGTCACTGAATAAGTCATGGTCTAGCTTAGCCACACAACTTTTGGGCTCCATTTGTAGCCACAACCTGAGGACTACATTTATAAAGTATACGTTTTATGTGGTTTTCCACCTGGAGATCTTAACTCTTTTTTTTTTGCAAACAGCTCTTTGGCATGACGATAACGAAAGCCAGTTTGTTTATTTATATTCTTCACAGCTTGACAGATAAACACAGATATCCCTTTGAAATCCTGAAGCTGCAGACACAGAACAGAAAGAGAGGAAAAACAGGTCTGGCCAACCTGCATGAAATGGAAGGAGAAAATTCGAATAGGTGACCCAAAGGGACAAAAATGAAGACGAAATCTAGGTAGGCCTTAAAAGAAGCAAGCCAGTTTTTAACTTCATCCCTCATCACAAGGTGGTTGCTTTGGTTCTTATTTGAAACAATGGCACCGAAAAACCCAGATTAATTTTTCATTATGGAGAATATAGGTCAACCTTTTGGGGAGAGGTAAATAATTCCTCCATAATTCCAAGGTAAAACACAAATCATAGAAAACATCGTCAGCAGGAAAAAATCTCTCCTGAAAATTCTGTGGCAGAAGCACAGAGGACTTCAGTCAGTCAGGAAACGACACATTTCTGTTTGTTTTAGGCTGCTTACAGGAATGTCACCCGCTGAGCACTTTTTGTCCTTGTGAGCAAAAAATAAATAAATGTGACGCTATTAATGCCAGATATTAACTACCAGATTAGCAGCTAGAAGCTATTAATTGCTTCAGATAGCAACCTCATTCAACAATAGCGGGTTTTCTACTTCTATAGAGGAGATTCTATAGAATTTCTATAGATTTTCTATAAATCTATTTTCTATAGATCTTCTACTTCTATAGAGTACATTCACTTCATGCAATTCTATTTTGTCTATTTATTTGTATTTTTATTATTGTTATTATAATTAACTTTTATTCATTAAACATGAAATTCAGTCAACTGAACATTTAAAAACGTATTCAGTTTTTTAGTCAGTTTGTGAAATTTTGCTGCACCCACTTATTATTATTATTAATATTAATATTATTATCATCATCATTATTATTAAACTGGTAAAAACTTAACAGTTCCAAATCCTAACCAAGAACCTGTGCTGTTAAAGTGGCATCTGGATATATAGGCAGTTCCAAGTAAGATGGTTTGTTGTTGTTATTATTGGTTTAATTATGGTTGTTGCTTTGTTGTTGTTGCTGTTGTTGTTCTTGTTATTTCTATTTTACCTATTTTTTCTATTTTTTTACAGATATAAATCTATAGAACATCTATTTCTATAAGAGCATTCACTTAAATGTGATTCTATTTTTCCCGTTAATTTCTATTATCATCATTTTATCTATCCTTCCTATTTCTAATATTTTTCTATCCATCTATTCCTACAGGTTTTCTTCTTCTATATAGAGCACGTTCACTTAGATGTGATTCACTGAACAGCTGCAACGACTTTGCTCAACCCCTGTGCATTGAAGGTCATAAAGTCAGGCACAGCTCCCTTAGCAGCAGCCTCGCTTAGTGGAGGAATTCTGGGGCATTCGCTCCGGCCGTACGTTGAGGACTTCCTGTTCTCTCTGGACGAGGGCTGGCAAGATTCGTTGGCAGCAAAGGCCCAGCGAGATGAACAGGGAACCGCTCATGTTTTCTTCTGTGCAAGAATCCAAAGGCACTTCAGCCTTACCAGTTTGGAAGGCAGGGTTCAAGTAGAAGGTTATTACAGGCCAAGCGATGACAAGGGAGATTTGTGGAAGGAAGGAAGGAAGCAAACCGGCAGCCTTGGCTTCCCCGCTGGCCTCTGAATGAGATCATGGAAGGGTGCATTTCTCTAGCGGCAGCTGAGCAAGTTCCTGGTGCCGCTGCTTTGCCATTTGTTCTGATCTCATCCCAGCCTCATCAAAGAACAGGCACTTAAAAGGATAAGCCAGGAGGCGAAAAAGAAAATAAAAATGTCTGGGCAAACCAGTGGCAGGATTCAATATTTTTTACTACTGGTTCTGTGGGCTTAGCTTGGTGAGCGTGGCAAGGGAAGAATACTGCAAAATCTCCATTCCCTCCCCACCCCACTAACCTGCTTTCCAGCTCCGTTCTCCTGTGCAGGGCAACAAAAGGAGATCCAGCCGATCAGCTGTGGGCATGGCTTTGTGGGCGTTGTGTGGCTTGGTAGGTGTGGCTTGGTGGGCGTGGCTTGGTGGAAGGGGAAGGATACTGCAAAATCCTATTCCCTCCCCCACCCCACTAACCTGCTTTCCAGCTCCGTTCTCCTGTGCAGGGCAACAAAAGGAGACCCAGCCGATCAGCTGGGACTCGGGAGGTGGAGAATAGATGGGGGTGGGACCAGTCAGAGTCTGTGGGCATGGCTTGGTGGGCGTGGTTTGGTGAGCGTGGCTTGGTGGAAGGGGAAGGTTACTGCAAAATCCCATTCCCTCCCCACCCCACTAACCTGCTTTCTAGCTCCGTTCTCCTGTGCAGGGCAACAAAAGGAGACCCAGCCAATCAGCTGGGACTTGGGAGGCAGAGAATAGATGGGGTTGGTGGGGCCAGTCACTTGGCCAGATGTTTTAGAATATCTGAAGTAGAGTCTTTCCTCATTTGCATCTAATATGCCATAAGCGTGTCCAACAATGTGTCTAGGGACCTCATGACATGTGGACCTTCAAGAGATCCACAACCCTTCCTGAAGGACTCGTCTTAGCCAGTGGTGGGATTCAAAAATGTTTATTACAGGTTCTGTGGACGTGGCTTGGTGGGCGTGGCTGGGGAAGGATACTGCAAAATCCCCATTCCCTCCCCACAGACCTGCTTTCCAGCTCTGTTCTCCTGTGCAGGGCAACCAAAGAAGACCCAGCCAATCAGCTGGGATTCAATGGGAGGCGGAGAATAGATGGGGGCGGGGCCAGTCAGAGATGGTATTGGCCGGTTCTCTGAACTACTCAAAATTTCCGCTACTGGTTCTCTTGAACTGGTCAGAACCTGCTGAACACCACCTCTGGGGCAAACCAGAATCGTGATTGTCTTAGCCTGTCTTGTTTCGTTCCTGAAGCCTTGACCTTTGTGTGAAGCGAAGAGCAGGTGGCTTAACCTGCAAAAATGCAAGCACATTCTGGGAAACCTTCTGCGAAAGGGTCCTTCTGCCGAATAGTGAGCTCAGCTTAGTCAAAAGTCTCCAGATTTCAAGCCAGATCAAGGCGGAGAAGAGCAGGCATGAACTTGGAAGCCAGCCTACGGAACAGGTGCTCCATGAGGACCTTCCCACCTCAACCGGATGAAGAGTCGGAAAGCCTGCTGTCTTTTCGTGCCGCTTTCTCCAAACTCAAGCACTTCTACTTGAGTGCTTGAGTTCAATGCCAGAACTCGTAGCCCAGAACTCGTAGTCTAACTTCGATTTCATGGAGGGTCGTATCAGGGTTGTGTTTGACCTTGGGGTGGCCAGGGAGGCATGGCCAGGTGGTGTGGCCAGCTCAACTGGTGTCAGGGGCACCTGTATGGTGGTCAGAGTGTCAGGGGCGCCTGGTGTCGGGGGTGTCGGGGCGCCTGTGGTGGCCTAAGCGCTCTTCCAGCAAAAACAGGCTCCCAAGCTCCGTTTTTGGCTACGACGGATTTCTGCAACCCTCTGCCAGTGAAAACGGAGCTCGGGAGGGTTGCACATTTGCACTGTGGGCTGTAGAGGTGTTATTCAGCAGGTTCTGGAGAACTGGTAGCGGAAATGTTGAGTTGTTTGGAGAACCAGGAAATACCCCTTCTGACTGGCTCCACCCCCCATCTATTTTAGCTGATCGGCTGAGTTTTCTTTGGTTGCCTTGCACTGGAGAACGGAGCTGGAAAGCAGGTTAGTGGGGTGGGGAGGAAATGGGGATTTTCAAGTATCCTTCCCCAGGAGTGGGGAGGGAATGGGGATTTTGCAATATCCTTCCCCTGCAACGCCCACTAAGCCACGCCATGCCCATGAAGCCACGCCCACAGAACTGGTAGTAAAAAATTTTTATTCCCACCCCTCCTGTGCTGTTTCCAGGGCAGCCTCGCGGGCCAGATCCAAGCACCCCCCCGCAGGCCTTGAGTTTGACACCCCTATCAAAACTTTTGGGTCCATCTTGGTTTAGAATTTGGGGGAGTTGTGGTTTCAACAACCCTTGGAAGGTTTTGGGCAGCGGTTTGCTCTCCCAGTTTGTTTCAATTTAGTTTCTGAACGTTTCGTTACCAGACAAGGTAATGTCATCAGCAGGATTTTCTCATCCTGTTCTCCTTAGCTTATAAATGTCTTGTGTGCCAGTGTGGTCAGTTGGTCATCTACAATTGGAAACTATTTGGTTGAGGAAGATGGGAGCTTTGGAAACAAATCCTACAGACCATTTTTTAACCCACCCTCACCTTATTATCATGAGTAGAAACATAAAAGTTGTTGGTAGTGGTGCTACTATTAGTAGTAGTGGTAATCCAAGTTAGTAATGTGCTTCCTGGCCTTTTCAGATATGTGAACCCTGTTAAACACTCAGCTTTAGTAGTTATAGCCAGGGAAGAATTTGGATGGGGCTGCTGAGCTTGCATTAATTTTATCTTAAGTTTACAACCATGGATGATTTGTATTATTCAGCTCAATTTATGTCACATGGATATTGACACAATTAAGCCAATGACACACACATGTCCCGGATGTCTTTTACACCATTTGTGTAGTGAGTAAGTCTAATTTGTGTCATGACTTCAACACACATATGAAATTAATCTTTGCACCTACATCCTGTTGCATTAAAGAGAACCTTGGAAGTAACAGAATCCCCACCTATCATTTAATTAATTTAATTTAATTTAATTAATTAATTAAATTAAATTAAATTAAATTATTTATTTCATTTCTTTTTATTAAATTAAATATATACATTTAATATATATAATATATTTAATATATATACAGTCACCGATCTTTGAATGCAGCTCTGGGCCATTCACACTACTGTTGTTATGTGAAAACACTGCGTTGGTAAAATATCTCCCTCTTCTTCGCTTTTTTTTTCATTTTTTTTCTTCTTTCATTTTTTTTTTTTAGGTTTTCTTCTTTTTGTTTCTTTCCTTGATATATTAAAGGAATAAACATCGTGAAGGACGATGTTTTACAAAGTTTTCTTCTCTCTTTCATTTGCATGCCTTTCCTTGATATATTAAAGGAATAAAGGTTGTAAATGATGATGATAACTTAAATAAATAACACTTAGAAATAGCTAATAAATATAGAATGCATGATTTCCATTTTTGTGGAAGGGAGACAAGTTAGGAAGAAATGTGACTTTTCAGTTGAAGTGAATTCCGGATGACCTTCCTTGTCATTCTCCTTTACTTCTTGGACAAATTCTTCTGCTTCGAAGCATTGCAGGAGTCAACTCTGACCTGGAGGCCATTAATGGTGTTGGACAAACAGGTCAACGGTCCAGGGCCAGCCGATCTGCTTTTCGCAAGACATTAAGCAATAAGTGACTCAACTTGTCCAAAAGTCAGCCCCGATGTATCTTCAGAAATGGTCCTGAACTTTGACATAAAGAGATCTTTGTGCTGCAAGACGTTGTACTTTAGTTGTGACATGAAATAAGGGCACAGCAGAAAGATTGGACTTTGAATCCTTAGCCACATGAGGAGGTGGCTCTTGCCATAAATGTCAACAAATGGAAGTTAGGGTTAAAAGCCACTTTGGCCAATCCTTCAGTCAGCTTTGCAATGGCTGGCTGGCTGTCTAGGCGTCCTTCCCCTTATTTATTTTTACTAGTATTTTTTAAAACAGCAACCACACCAATGCTTCAATCAGAAGTGGTTTTCAGCAGGTTCTGAGTGGTGCTGGAGAACCGGTAGTGGAAATTTTGTGTAGTTTGGAGAACCGGCCAATACTGCCTCTGACTGGCCCTGCCAACCCCATCTCTTCTCTGCCTCCCACTGAGTCCCAGATGATCGGCTGGGTCTCCTTTTGTTGCCCAGCACAGGAGAACGGAGCTGGAAAGCAGGTTAGTGGGGTGGGGAGGGTGTTCTATCGCCAGGACAAAGCAGACTCGAATACCGGAGTTGAAATCAGCTCTTTATTAGCAACCAGTAACTTCAACCGAAGTCGAGCCGTGGCAGCCCTTTTTATAGCGGCTGCTCGCGGCTCGCAATCGATGGCATGTGTTTAAACTTCCCGCCGCTTATGCGGCCAATCGGAACCTGTTGTTCTTAACCAATCGTTACACTGTGTTAACTAACCAATAGGAATGTAGTATTAGAAGTCTATATTTGAATATTGCAATAACCTTCCCCCAGGAGTGGGATGGAAATGGAGATTTTACAATATCCTTCCCCTGCCACGCCCACCAAGCCACACCATGCCCACCAAGCCACGCCCACAGAACCAGTAGTAAAAAAATTGGAATCCCACCACTGGCTTCAATCAATGTTCCTCATCACTATGGAGGTGATGAAGAAGGTTGAACTTCCCCATCTGCTTATGTCTTTCTTGTCTTCTCCAACCTAGGAGAAGGTGAAAACAAGAGGGCAGGAAAGGCTTAGAAAGGCCCCTTTTGCAGCCACTCTAGCCTGCTGTCTTTCTACCTGGAGGCCAGACATGGGTGGGTCATTTCAGAATAAGTGGCCCATCCGCAGCCCGAGTCTTATCTCAAATTCTCAGCTTGGATTCTTGCTCTAGGTTTGAATGCCTTGCTTTAGGCCAAACCAGAGATTGTTGTTTTCATGTTGTGTGAAGTGAGCCAGTGGAAGACTTCCAGAAATCTGTAGCCCTGGTTCGTTGTTCAATTATTGTGTGGATGCTCGCTCGTTCCTAGAGCTTTGGCACCCCTTGGACCTGTGAATGATTAATTATCAAACTTCGTGTGAACTTGTGCTGCTTTCTTAAGCAGCCGGGGGAATGGTAAATAGCCTGGAATTTGGCTTACATTTGGTTGGCATTTTAACCCCATCTCACCCTGCAAAAATGAACAAATCATTTTACCCATGTCCAGCTATCAATGGTTGAACAAGGGAGTTAGTTGGCTTTAATAGCTCCAAATGTTTAACCAACACACCTGACCCAGAACTTTTCTTATGGAGCGAAATAACTTTGTTTACCTCAAGCAAAAGACAATCGGCAGCCTTAGACTACAAGCTGAGATTAATCTCCCTCTTGAGGCAGAAGGCTTGTTTCGTTACAAAGGGAATGTTATGGCTTGCTAAACATGTTGGCCAACATGTTTTGCACGGGCTGGCAGGCTTGGACATCATCCTATTAGAGCAAAATCTCTGGTGTGTTTATTTACATGATATGGGTTGGATGAATTCGGAGGGGCGTTGCAGCTGGACACAGCTGGAGTGAGGATCATCGGAGAGACATTGAGGTAGCTTGTCATCCCATTTCAAAAGCATCTGGTACAGTGGTGGGATTCAATTTTTTTTTTACTACCGGTTCTGTGGGCGTGGCTTGGTGGGTGTGGCAAGGAAAGGATATTGTAACTCTCCAGTCCGAAGTGGTATTTGTCGGTTCTCCGAGCTACTCAAAATTTCTGCTACCAATTCTCCAGAACTGGTCAGAACCTGCTGAATCCCACCTCTGATCTGGTACAAGCCACGATAGAATTTGATGCCGCCATGTATGTTTGCAATGATATTCTAATGTGTGGGGTGGCCACCTTCTCTCCAATATGTGACCCTCCAGCCTCTGCCAATACAGGCCATTTCTGAATGCAGAGATACCGTTGCTCATATCCATGTTGGGCTGCTCCAAATGGTAAGAGCTGTAATGGCGCAGCGCTTAGAATGGAGTACTGCAGGCAAACTCTGCCCACAGCCTGCAGTTCGATCCTGATGGCGGCCAAAGTTAACTCAGCTTTCCATCCTTCCAAGCAGGGGTGGTATTCAGCTGGTTGGGGACAGTTCAGGCGAACCGGGTGTTAAATTTACATCTGGTTCGCCAAAGCGGTAGTTGAACTGACAAAGTGGTAGTTGGCCACTCTCACCCCTCCCTTCTACTCTCAGGAGTCTCCACGTGGCCCATTTTGGATGCAGCTAAGTGCAGGGTCCACACAGAGGCTGTGGGACGGCCAAAAATGGGCTGAACTAGAAGGTCCAAAAGTCCGAAAATGGGCCTGTTTCCGGCTTTTGGAACTTCTAGTTCAGCCCATTTTTTTTTCACCTTCCCCAGAGCCCAGGGGAGGCTGTTTTCGTCCTCCCAGAGGCCCGAGGGAAGCCTCCGGACTCTGGGGAAAGTGAAAAATGACCCTCCCAGAAGTTCCAGTAGGCCACGTCCACCCAGCAACCGGGCAGAGGACCAGTTGTTGGTATTTTTGAATCCCACCCCTGCTTGCAAAGTTGGTAAAATGAGGACCCCGATTGTTGGGAGCAATACACAGACCCTGTAAACTGCTTAGAGTGGGCTGTAAAGCACTGTGAAGCGATATATAAGTCTAAACGCTATTGCTACCCACCCCTTGGTTTTCAAGATGCCCCAAGATCCTCCCTGCCTATGTCCCCCGAACACAAACATCTAAATGAAGAGTGATCACAACGGCCATTTTGGCAAACAAATTCCATCACTTGATTGCACACAGCGGGAAGAAAGACGCTTCTTCCCTCTTTCTTAAACTGGCTGCCAATCATTCCTCTGGGACAGATGACAGCTCCCAATGTTTTGACGAAGGGAGTAATTTCCCACTGTTCCTGCTCTCCGGCTGAGCTAAATGTTTTCGTGCAGATGTATGCAATTAAGCCCTTTCTGTAGAAAAGGAAAGCACTGATTTGGGGTGGCTGGGTTGCAGCATGGATGGGGTTGCTTCTCTTTTTCCACTCTGCAAAAGCAGGAAGCATTTCGCGGCAGTTCAGGTTGGAACGGCCACGGGTCTTTACAGGCAACCCTTGACTTCTGAAATGGGACGCGGTGGCTCAGTGGCTAAGACGGTGAGCTTGTCGATCAGAAAAGGTCGGCCGTTCGGCGGTTCGAATCCCTAGCGCTGCGTAATGGAGTGAGCTCCCCTTACTTGTCCCAGCTTCTGCCAACCTGGCAGTTCGAAAGCAAGTTAAAAGAAATGCAAGTAGAGAAATAGGGGCCACTTTGGTGGGAAGGGAACAGCGTTCCGTGCGCTTTTGGCCTTTAGTCATGCTGGCCACACGACCACGGAGACGTCTTCGGACAGCGCTGGCTCTTCTTCGGCTTTGTAACAGAGATGAGCACCGCCCCCTAGAGCCGGAAACGACTAGCACGTATGTGCGAGGGGAACCTTTACCTTTACCTATGTGTGTGCAGATCTGCCTTTGGTGTTAAGCTCCGCTCTGCCCTTTAACCTTCCTAGCCAATAATAAAGACCATTAATAAAGGTCAAGCATAGAGTGACCTTTCTGGGTGTAATCCTCCTTCAGATACATGGAAGGAAAAAAAAATCTCATCTCCCTTGGAGAGAGTCAGGCTGGTGTAGTGGTTAAAGCACCACACTAAAGTCCAGAAGATTGTGAGTTCTAGTCCCATCTTTGGGCTGAAGATTGAGCCGGTCACTCCCTTCAGCCTTAGGAAGTAGGCAGTGGCAAAAATTGCAGGGACTTACCTTGGCTATCTCCAGAAATCAAGACAGACTCAAAAGCATCCCCCATCCCCCATAAAAACAACCCTTCCTTGTGGCTTTTCTTCCCAAACTCCCCCAGTTCCCTCAATCTCTCTTCTTATGCTTCTAATCCTCAACCATCCTTTGCATTTTTCTCATTTTATTCTGACCTGCAGAGGATGCATTTACCTTTAATTTTGCAAAGCAGGGCAGGGGGAGTTGCATTTGGAGGTAGGGGTGGTGAGGAGGGAATTCAATCTGCCTTTGGGGCTAAGCTCTGCTCTCTCCCCTTGAGGTTGTTCCCCCAAAGTTTGTTTGAGCCGCGAGGCCAGCCGTGCAGCTCCATACATTATCCGCAATGTAAACACTCCGCCATCCTGTACTCCGGAATTGGCCATAATTATGGCACTGGAACAAGTCTTGCTCTGTTCCCATCATTAGGGTGTTTCACAGAACTTTATCTGTTTAAGTTGGAGTCCTGTGAAAAGATTGCTCTGTTTCGGTTTAAAGACGGACAAGCTGACATGATATCCCCAGGATCAGACATTGTACAGAGCAGAGTAAGTCCTGCTGTGGCGACGGGTCAACAGCTAGGGTTTGTATCCATGGCGGATTCTTGTCAAGACTGAAAAGAGCCGATTTCTGGTTTGGTTCTGCAACCCAACAAGACAGAGACAGGCTTTCAAGAGTAATTAGGACTGGAGAAAAAATAGTGGCTACCAACCTGCCTTCCATTGAGGGCCTGTATACTGCACAAGTCAAAAAGAGGGCTGTGAAAATATTTACAGGCCCATCACATCCTGGACATAAATTGTTTCAACTCCCACCCTCAAAACGACGCTATAGAGCCCTGCACCCCAGAGCAACTAGACACAAGGACAGTTTTTTTTCCCCAATGCCATCACTCTGCTAAACAAATAATTCCCTCAACACTGTCCAACTATTTACAAAGTCTGCACTACTATTACTGTTAAACTTCTCATCATTCCTTATCACCCATCCCCTCCCACTTGTGACTGTATGACTATAACTTTGTTGCTTGTATCCTTAGAATTTTTATTGACTATTTCCTAGTATGATTTTATTGCTTATTGTAACCTATGACTATCATTAAGTGTCGAACCTTATGATTCTTGACTCTGACGAATGTATCTTTTCTTTTATGTACACTGAGAGTATTTGCACCAAGACAAACTCCTTGTGTTTCCAATCACACTTGACTAATAAAGAATTCTATTCTATTCTATTCTATTCTATTCTATTCTATTCTATTCTATTCTATTCTATTCTATTCTATTCTATTCTATTCTATTCTACTCTACTCTACTCTACTCTACTCTATTTCTAAACACATTTGGCTTCAACGAAGTTGTTATGGCTAGGAATGTGAGGGTGTTGCCAGAACCTGGCTGACCCTTTGTACAAACCCTGCCATTGTGGTTTATTTGTTAAACTATGGCTAATCAATATAGCGGAAATCTAATTTTGTGTAGATTCGGCCAAGCATTTGGCTGAACCCAACCCAACCGCTGGGGTTGATTTGATGCATCCTGGCTCTACAAAAGAGGGTTTATCACGGGCCACAAATCCAGTCCTTTGGCCTCTTGTCCTCGAATAATCGGCTTTAAAAGCATATTAATATCGATTTCCCACATTCTGCCCTTTGGACGGGTTTCTTTTTCTTTCTCTAATGTTTTCTCTCCTTCCACTGCAGAAATGCAGTATGTCCCTCACATATTTTAGAGGACTGCACTGTTTAATGTTCACAATTGCCCTCTTGTGGCAAGAGACAGAAACAGAAGAATGCGCAAAGACCGCACTGCATCCCACAAACTGGGGAAAGACCACAGATCTGGCGTGGCCTGCTGCCTTCCACCTGGTGGTGTCTTCCAAACACTTTGACGGTCACTTCTTCTCATGGCTGGGGATTGAGATAAGGCCGGTCCTGTTTGCAGGGGACATACAGGCCTTTAGCCATTTCCCATCTCTTGCCTATTCCCCTTTTCTTCTCTTCCTCTTTCTTGGAGGGTTTTCTTTGCAGGTTGTGTCCAAAAACTGGACTCCTATTCTGGGATGAATTTTGAGTTGATAAGAGGAAGAATTTTGCCTTCTTTTCTCCAGCAACCTGTGAATTAGGACCACAGCACTCAAGATACCACTGTGAAAATTATCTATCATCTATCTATCTATCTATCTATCTATCTATCTATCTATCTATCTATCATCTATCATCTATCTATCTATCTATCTATCTATCATCATCTATCTATCTATCATCTATCTATCTATCTATCTATCTATCTATCTATCTATCTATCTATCTATCTATATCTATCATTTATCTATGTCCATCTATCTGTCAGTTCCTCTGTCTGTTCATCCATCCATCAGGCCATCTGTCCTGTGTCATGCCCATCAATCCTTCTGTCCATCCGTCCATCCATCTGCCTGTCAGTCTTTATATCTGTCCATTCATCCATCCGTCAGACCATCTGTCTGTCATCCATCTGTCCATCCTTCTTTCCATCTGCCTGTCAGTTTGTCCATCGTCCATCCATCTGTCATCCGTCCATCCATCCATCCACTTGTCTTTCCATCCATTCCATCCATTCTTTCCATCCATTTGTCTGTAGGTCTCTTGAATGCCTGACATTCAGGGAGGTTGTTTCCAACCATCTCACAGCATGGTCCTCTTTGCCTGAGAGTTTGAAAGCAGGTTCTCCCCTTTCTTGCTTCCAAGCAAACTGACAAAAACCAGTCTGTGAAGGACAAAAATGGATGCTAAATGCAAAAACGGGCTTCAATCTAAATGTGAGCTTGGTAGGTTTTTTTTCCTCTCACTAGGGATGTCAGGAGGTTGAATCCTCACTTCTCTTGTGAAGCAAAACCGGGTTGACTTCCAAACTTGTAAGTCGAGATTGGCTAATGAGAAATCGTGGTTCAGTCTGTTTTCATTCACAGGTTAAAGGCTGTACAGGATGAAGATGACCTCAGCCAACCTCTGACGTCAGCATTCAGGGATTTCACCCCCCCCTCACAGAATTTGCCAGGGAGAGTTACATGCTTAAGAAAATCAGCTGATAACACTGCATTAGCTATTCAGCCCGGTCTCCTGCTTGGCTGGTTACTTCTGCTATAATTTTCCAATTTGCTTTTGTGAGCCTTGAGAATTTTATTCCTTTGAAGGATTCCCATAACAGATTGTGATCAGAAACAGAGTTAAGACTGCAATGAAAAGATGTTGACTTCCTAGCTAAACCTTGGCTGGGGATGATGGCATAAGATGTAACCATTGTTTAGTACAGTAAGGGAAGATCAGCCACCTAGTTGATTCTGGTTAACCCTCAACCATCTACTGTAGAATATCTGAACTTTGGACCAGACGTGGTATTCAGCAGGTTCTGACCGGTTCTGGAGAACTGGTAGTGGAAATTTTGAGTAGTTCGGAGAACTGGCAAATGCCACCTCTGACTGGAGATTTTACAGTATCCTTCCCCTGCCAGGCGCACCAAGCCATGCCCACACATCCAGTAGTAACACAATTTGAATCCCACCACTGCTTTGGATCCTTTGTCAAACCGATTCACGATCCATTTTGCCTGAACTTTTTAAAGTAAATTCTCTGTTGGCATCAGGAACCACAAACTAGCCAACTAATTTTTCGTTTATCAGGCTGTGCAAACCAAGCACATATGGCTGTGCTTGGTTTTCATTCATCGTTATTCTATCGCTCCATGTTGTCTGAGCCCAGAAAACCGAACCGACTGAATAAAATTGGATTAAATTAACAATTGCTTAGTACACAGTGAGGGCCAGCCTGATTGTGTAAAATGGTTACCAGTTCTGGTTGGCCATGCTGAAACTACCACTGGGTGGCACCAAAGTCTTGGATTTTTTTGAAAACAATCTAAGGGTTCCTAGGATCTGGTAGCTAGCCTTAGATTATGATCTAAGTGTGATGATCTAGTTTCAAAGGAAACTAAAGTCAGAGAAATTCCTTGCTGCTTAAAGAAGTGCACTGTGGCTAACAAACAACACCATGGTTTATACTTCTTGAAATGATGGAATGAAATGGATGGAAACTAATCAAGGAGAGATTTAACCTAGAACTAAGGAGAAATTTCCTGATCTTGACAGCAATAAAACCCATGGAATAGAAGTTGCCCTCAGAAGTTGTGGGTGCTTCATCACTGGAAGCTTTCAAGAAGAGATTGGACATCGATCTGTCTGAAATGGTATAGGGCCTCCTGCTTGGGCAGGGGGTTGGACTAGATGACCTATAAGGTGCTTGAGCAGGGGGCACCTGAAGGCCAGGCAAGGAATACTGGATGGAAACTGGAGAGATTCAACCTGGAAATAAGGAGAAACTTTCTGACAGGGAGAACAATCAACCCATGGAACAGAAGTTGCCTTCAGAAGTTGTGGGAGCTTCATCACTGGAGGTTTTCAAGAAGAGACTGGACTGCCATTTGTCAGAAATGGTGTAGGGTAAGCTTGTCCAACCCGCGGCCCATGGGCCGCATGCGGCCCAGGTCGCCTCGTAATGCGGCCCAGTGCCCACCCCAACCTTCGTGCCAGAGCCAGCGAGGAGGAGGAGGAGAGGAAGGCGCGAGGCGGGCGAGGCAAGTGCCAGGCTAAGCAGCAAGAGAAAAGGCGGGCGCCGTCAGAGTGCCACCTCCTGCTGTTGCCGCCGCCGGCACTGCCGCCGCCGCTGCCCCCACCACTGCCGCTGCTGCCCCCGCCACTTCTGCCGCCGCTGCCGCCAATTCTTCCCCGCCGCTGCTTCTGCCCCCGCCGCTGCCACTTCTTCCCCTGCTGCCACCCCCGCCACTGCTCGCTTCTTCCCGCCCCGCTGCTGCTTTGCCCCCGCCGCCGCTGTCCCTGCGACAGGGAAGAAGCGGGACGGGGAAGAAGCGTAGCGGCGGGGGGGTGGCAGCAGGGGCAGAAGCGGCGGCAGGGGCAGAAGCGCGGCAGGGGCAGCGGCGGCGGGCGGGCGGGGGCAGAAGCAGCAGCGGTGGTGGGGAAGGCTTCTGCCCCGCCGCTGCTGCTGCTGCTTCTGCCTTCCAGTCCTGCCTCATCCAGCCAGGCCATTTGCAGGAGGAGAGGTAGGCGTGAGGCGGGCGAGCTCTCCGCCCCACTTCCCCCAAAATTTGGCGGAAAATAAACTGTGATAAAAACTGTGATTAAAAAACGTGATAAAAATAAATAATTTTTAATAAATAATAAATAATAAATAATAAAAACATCTCACTGACTTCATTTCCAAATAAATTTAATACGTTAACTATGTTTTCTATGTTTTTTTGGGATGATCAGGTATCGTTACTGTTATTTTATTTTATGTGCGGCCCAAACCAAATTTTCATCTTCTAATGTGGCCCAGGGAAGGTGAAAGATTGGACACCCCTGGTGTAGGGTCTCCCGCTTGGGCGGGGGGTTGGACTAGATGACCTACAAGGTCCCTTCTAACTGTTAATCTGCACATATAAGATCTCGAAGGTCTTTTCCAACTTTGATGAAGTTCTATGTTCTAAAACTCTTGATTGGACTTTTTTTGGGGGGCTGGGGTGGGAAATGTCCCACCGAGTCAGACTCAACTTCCGATGACTACCTAGGCACATCCATGCTGTCTTTTGGCAGCATTTTCAAAAGTGGCTGGCCACACTACCTCCTTCTTAGGGCTGAGAGAGAGAGCAACTGACCCAAGGTCCCCCAACTGCCTTAGTGCCTAAGGCAGGACTAGAACTCACAGTCTCCTGGTTTAGAGCTTGATGCCTTAACCACTACAGCAAACTGGCTTTTATGATCGGCCTGGGTCACATTTGACTTTTCACTCCCAGCAAAAGACCACCCCCAATTGGAAGGCATGAGACGGGTGGGAATTTAACCCCATCGCATTGTTGCAAGGTGATTTAGTTACTGTTTAGATTTCCTTGGCTCATAAAAATTCCTGAAGGAGGGAGAAGCTTCCCACCCCAGTGATGCAATAAATTAAATGGAACTACGAACCTAGAGTGGTGCTCTATATTGCCAAAATACATAAATGGGAGTTTAGCAGTAAATTACGCGGGTGTTCAAGATATAACAATGATGTTACTTTCAGGCAGAGAAAATAAATGAAATTGAGATACTAAATTACCACTTGTATATTCATAGATGGAAATTCTTTAAAAAAACAAACAAACTTAAACTACAGAGAAAGTCCTTTTTTCCAGATGTGATTCTGTCACTCTCCTGCTTTCAAAACAGACCTCCGTATCTATCCCTTGTTCCCTGATCATCCCTATGTCAAACATTTCTGGATGTTCTCTCAGGAAGTGAGAAGGTTTATTCTAAACATATTAACAGTTAATTTGCATTTTGTTGGCCTCTTCCTTTCTTTTTGCAACAGTTGTGGGAATCGGGTATGTCTAGTCTAGTGAAAAGAAGAACTGGGGATGACATCAAAAGCTAAAAAAGACAAAAAAGCTAACACAATCCTAAGTCGCATTAATAGAGGGATACAATCGAGATCAAGGGAGGTACAAATACCACTCCATAAAGTCTTAGTAAGATCACACCTAGAGTACTGCATCCAGTTTTGGTCACCACATTATAAAAAAGATGTTGAGACTCTAGAAAAAGTGCAGAGAAGAGCAACCAGGATGATGAGGGGACTGGAGGCTAAAACATATGATGAATGGTTGCAGGAACTGGGCCTGGCTAGTCTAGGGAAGAGAAGGACCAGGGGAGACAGGATAGCAGTCTTCCAATATTTGAGGGGCTGCCCCAGAGAGGAGGAGGGGGTCAAGCTATTCTCCAAGGCACCCGAAGGCCAAAGAATAATGGATGGAAACTGAACAAGGAGAGCTTTAACCTGGAAATAAGGAGAAACTTTCTGACAGTGAGAACAATCAACCCCTGGAACAGAAGTTGCCCTCGGAAGTTGTGGAAGCGCCATCAGTTGAGACTTTCAAGAAGAGATTGGACTTTCATCCATCAGAAATGGTGTCGGGTCTCCTGCTTGGGCAGGGGGTTGGACTAGATGACCTACAAGGTCCTTTCCAACTGTTTATCTGTTATCATAGCATTATTTGAAGGGTTGCCATAAAGAAGAGGGGGTCAACCTATTTTCTAAAGACTGGGTTTTCAAGAAGAGATTGGACAGACATTGGTCTGGAATGGTATAGGAGGCTGGACAAGATAGAATCCTTCCAAGGCCCCCTTCCAACCCTGTTATTTTGTTATTTTTCCTTTAAAATTAAGAGCCCTTGGAAAGTTGGCTGAAAATGTGGCAAAGAACAAGCACGCCAATCAGTGAAGGAAGTGGAAAAACAAAGTACAATAAAACCCTGACCTAGAGGCAAAACATCTGGGCTGAACCGAATGAAACTTGCCTGCTGGTTTATCACGCCAGTTTCTTGGAGAAAGCAGAGAGCGATTCTGAATTTAGAATTAAGTCCAAGGGGCCTGGTAGGACAAACTAGCAGACAAGCGTGGGGTGACATTTCTCTATGTTCCTACACAGGGTCCCAGCAGTTCCCTAACTGAGCATTGTCACTCACACTTCAACTTTGAGATTAGCCTCCTGCCAGGAGCATTTACATGCCAGAGCCACAGCGACATATTTAGAACATGGTCCGTGATTCAGATGGCAGCTTGCAAGGTTTGGGTCGAGAAAAGAGATTCTCCTGCAGATCTCTTCAAAGATTTAGCTCAACTCCAGAGATTAATACAATAGGGCTGTATTGCTATTATCCTTCTATAATAGGAAATGCTTACTGCGTTGGCATCTTATGACTGCAACTTGCTGTTTGTATCTTAGGATTTATGTTGATTGCTTTATTTAGTATCCGATGACTTGAGTGTTGTATCTTATGATTTATGATTGCATCTTATGATTATGATCATGAGTTATCACTTGTTGCTTGCATGTACACTGAGAGCTTATGCACTGGAGACAAATTCCTTGTGTGTCCAATCACATATGGCCAGTAAAGAACTCCTATTCCTATTCCTATTCCTATTCCTATTCTGTTCTGTTCTGTTCTGTTCTGTTCTGTTCTGTTCCGTTCCGTTCCGTTCCACTCTACTCTACTCTGTTCCATTCTATTCCATTCCATTCTATTCTAATTCTATCTATTGTATTCCATTCCATCTTCTATTCCACCTTCCATTCTATTCTATTCCATCTTCTATTTCACCTTCTACTACATATTCTATCCTATCCTATCCTATCCTATCCTATCCTATCCTATCCTATCCTATCCTACTCCGGTCCATTCTCCATTCTATTCCATACTCCCCATTCTCCATTACAGTCCAATCAGGTTCTTTCTTTCTTTCTTTCTTTCTTTCTTTCTTTCTTTCTTTCTTTCTTTCTTTCTTTCTTTCTTTCTTTCTTCCTTCCTTCCTTCCTTCCTTCCTTCCTTCCTTCTTTTCTTTCTTTCTCTTTCTTTCTTTCTTTCTTTCTTTCTTTCTTTCTTTCTTTCTTTCTTTCTTTCTTTCTTTCTTTCTTTCTTTCTTTCTTTCTTTCTTTCTTTCTTTCTTTCTTTCTTTCTTTCATATTGCTGCCTATTCATCCCTGGCAACATTTTTTTGGGTGGATGCTCCATCACTGGAAGCTTTCAAAAAGGGCCTGGACAACCATTTGTCTGAAATGCTATAGAGTTTCCTGCCTGAGCAAGGGGTTGGACTAGAAGACCTCCAAGGTCCCTTCCAACTCTGTTACTCTCTGTTCTGAACTGTCTAGGTACTGTTTTTGTAGGTTGCAACAAGTTGGGTTGATTGTAAAAATGACCGCTAAAACAATGACCCTACAATGGTCTGTTGCCAGCATAGGTCTCATAGAGTGATTAATGGGTCCTGGGTCTTTTGTATCAGGGTTACAAGAAGACCTGTGCATTAATCTCTTAAATTGAGGCGTTGACTTTTCATCCCCTTTCCAATATTGAATTCTTAAGTATAATTATGGAAAGTCACATTCCTGGAATAATCGCTTGGATTATAAAAAGAAGCAGTTCTCTAATGCTCTCCCAGACACACTTATGTTAGAAAGATGAATCAATGAGATATTGATTATCCTGTGATTATTCAGACCCAATGGCTGTGGGGTTAATTTATCAATGAATCAGAGGTTCTGGATCATGGCCTTGCCTGCATTTGGGCTTTTCGTATCCTGCACACCATCGTTCCAAGGAGAATCCATTAACTGCTCTGAGCACTATTTTACATTGTTCCGAGAATGAGCAATTTCTTCTTTAATTATCTGAAACGGAGCTGCTGCAGCCCATAGGCTCCCAAAAAGCTGAACAACTGCATCGTGACTAAGAACGTATTTTTAGTAGCTGCTCAAGATGAGTCAATGTGGGCTTTTTTTTTTTTAATGCTTGCAAATACCTCCAGGGAATTCTGGCAAAGGTCAGCTTCCAGAAGTGACTGACACATCTTGGTTGCCACAGGGTAGAGGAGGAACACAGCAGGGGATGGGAGAAGTGTGAAAAATAAAATGTGTTGGGCCACCAGCCATGTGGCCACAGGTAGCCTTTGTCTTACAACCACAGCTGAGCCCAACGGAAACATATCACATGCCCCTAGGACACTGCAATTGTCATAAATATGAGTCAGGTGCCAAGCATCGGAATTCTGACCATGTGAACATGAGGATGCTACAATAGTCGTGTGAAAAATGCTTGTCATTTTTTTTCAGCGTCGTAACTTTGAACGGTCACCAAATCAACTGTGATAAGTCGAGGACTATTTTGTACTTCCTGTTGCAAACGCTGATAAACCATCACTTAGCATGGGAGAGGCTTATCATAATCACTTGCCCCATCCTCAAGTTTGTCTAGTTCTAAGCTCTTTCAACAAGAGCAACAGAATAGAGCAACAGGAACCTTGGAGGTCTTCTAGTCTACCCCCCTGCTCAGGCAAGAAACTCTATAATCTGTTGGTTTCTGCCAAGAACTGGATCTTTGAATCAATAAACCAGGCTACTCACACTTGTGGTGTTGCAATTGTAGAGTTTATTGCTGTATTCCCAATCGTGGCTAAGAGATTCAACAACGGATAACTGTGAAAAGTCAGCGTTGAAAATAGTTAACTCCCAATGTTGTTTTATCCACCCCTGCCCAATAACAATTGGATTGCCACAAATGGTAATCCAACATCTTTTTAAAAACTTCCAGTGTTGGAGCATTTACAACTTCTAGAGGCAAGTTGTTCCATTGATTAATTGTTCCAACTGTCAGGAAATTTCTCCTTAGCTCTAAATTGCTTTTCTCCTTGATTAGCTTCCACCCATTGCTTCTTGTCCTGCTTTTAAGGTGCTTTGGAGAATAGCTTGACTCCCTCAGATATTGGAATACTCCCCTAGTCCTTCTTTTCATTAGAGTAGACCTATCCAATTCCTGCAACTGGTCTTTATGTTTTAGCCTCCAGTCCCTTGCATATTTTTGTTGCTCTTTCTGCACGCTTTCTAGAGTCTCCACAACTTATTTTTTTTTTTTTGTATCATGGTGACCAAAACTGGATGCAGTATTTTGAGTGAGGTCTTGTCCCATCCCAGAGCTGAAATAGAACAGAGCTGTTTCCAAGTGATTCAACAAGCAAGAAACACTCAGCTGCTACACGAAGGGGAAAAAAAATGGAAATTCAGTCAACGCGACACTTCCTACCTCAATGGGAGCAACAGGCTGGCTGCCCAACTTAAGCAAAGAGACTCATTTGCCCCAAAATCGTTTCTGAGAAACGCTTTTGTGCCAGTTTGCAAAAGCACACCCGGTCAAAATCCTTGCCTACATCCAAGTCTGAGTCATAATAAATCTGTTAGTCTGCTCATATGATTTTCGGTCACACCAAAACTATAATTAGTGAAGTGCGAAGGAAAACACAATCGAAGTGTTTTCTTCAGTGCTTCGTGTAGCACAAGGTAGTTATTTCCCACAGTATTTTTTATGTAAGAGGTGAAAAAAAGAAATGTTGCTGTTTTTAGACTGCTTCGAGAAAGTCTTTTTTAAAAAGTAAAAGTTACATAATCATAATGGATTATATTTAATGCTGATGTGAAAAAAAATGAAGAGACTGAATAATGTACATTTTGGAAAGCAATGACTTTTAGGCTGGTAGCTACAGAAACAACTGTATTGCATCAAATTACGCAACTTGTACAATTTGCTAACACACTCTGGATTATCATTGCAAATGCAAGCCGATTATTTGCCGGTTTGCATGCATGACATGAAACTTGGTTGATGTTCTCTCTGAAAACTTTTCCCAAATCCAGGTTTTTGGATTAAGGCAACACACTCTCGGTATCTACAAAATTGCATCATTTGGTTTTTCTAGAGCCAAAATAAAATTTGAGGCACAGCAAACTGGTGTTGATACAAAAGTGTTTTGGAAGCAATCTGTGATGTGACTGAAAGCATCTTGCAGTATGAAAATAAAAATTGGAGATTTTGCCTGAACGTGATTCTCGTCTGAAAACACTTTATAAATGAGGTACTAACCAGTACAAGTTTATTATTAATGGATCAAAGGATGTAAGCTTGCAATTAGTAAGGAAAAAAGGGGAAGGAGGAAGAGAGAATAAGAAAATTAAGAGCTGGAGATAATGTAAAACTGGTATGCTTTGGGGGAATACCAAGGAAATAATAATATAGTTAATAATTTACCGTATCTACTTTGTCGAACGCACCTTTCTCATTGTTATGAAATAGTTCAGAATTCTCTATCTGAATTGTTGCCAACCTGCACAAGTCAAAACAAACTGATTTATATAATATACACTGCTCAAAAAAATAAAGGGAACACAAAAATAAGGCATCCTAGATCTGAATGAATGAAATATTCTCATTAAATACTTTGTTCATTACATAGTTGAATGTGTTGACAACAAAATCACACAAAAAATTATCAATGGAAATCAAATTTAGCAACCCATGGAGGTCTGGATTTGGAGTTACACTCAAAATTAAAGTGGAAAAAAACACTACAGGCTGATCCAACTTTGATGTAATATCATTTTGACTAACAAGTCAAAATGAGGCTTAGTAGTGTGTGTGGCCTCCACGTGCCTGTATGGCCTCCCTGCAATGCCTGGGCATGCTCCTGATGAGGTGGCGGATGGTCTCCTGAGGGATCTCCTCCCACACCTGGACTAAAGCATCCCCCACCTCCTGGACAGTCTGTGGTGCAACATGGCATTGGTGGATGGAGCGAGACATCATCTCCCAGATGTGCTCAATTGGATTCAGGTCTGGGGAACGGGCAGGCCAGTCCATAGCATCAATGCCTTCATCTTGCAGGAACTGCTGACACATTCCAGCCACATGAGGTCTAGCATTGCTGTGCATTAGGAGGAACCCAGGGCCAACCGCACCAGCATATGGTCTCACAAGGGGTCTGAGGATCTCATCTCAGTACCTAATGGCAGTCAGGCTACTTCTGGCGAGCACATGGAGGGCTGTGCGGCCCCCTAAAGAAATGCCACCCCACACCATTACTGACCCACTGCCAAACTGCTCATGCTGGAGGATGTTGCAGGCAGCAGAACGTTCACCATGGCGTCTCCAGACCCTGTTACATCTGTCACATGTGCTCAGTGTGAACCTGCTTTCATCTGGGAAGAGCACAGGGTGCCAGTGGCGAATATGCCAATCTTGGTGTTCTCTGGCAAATGCCAAACGTCCTGCACAGTGCTGGGCTGTAAGCACAACCCCCACCTGTGGACGTTGGGCCCTCATACCACCCTCATGGAATCTGTTTCTGACCGTTTGAGCAGCCACATGCACATTTGTGGCCCACTGGAGGTCATTTTGCAGAGCTCTGGCAGTGCTCCTCCTGTCCCTCCTTGCACAAAGGTGGAGGTAGCGATCCTGATGCTGGGTTGTTGCCCTCCTACAGCCTCCTCCACATCTTCTGATGTACTGGCCTGTCTCCTGGTAGCGCCTCCATGCTCTGGACACTACGCTGACAGACACAGCAAACCTTCTTGCCACAGCTTGCATTGATGTGCCATCCTGGATGAGCGGCACTACCTGAGCCACTTGAGTGGGTTGTAGACTCCATCCATGCTACCACTAGAGTGAAAGCACCGCCAGCATTCAAAAGTGACCAAACCATTAGCCAGAAAGCATAGGAACTGAGAAGTGGTCTGTGGTCACCACCTGCAGAACCGCTCCTTTATTGGGGATGTCTTGCTAACTGCCTTTGCTTTCCACCTGCTGTCTAGTCCATTTGCACAACAGCATGTGAAATTAATTGTCAATCAGTGTTGCTACCTAAGTGGACAGTTTGATTTTACAGAAGTGTGATTGACTTGGAGTTACATTGTGTTGTTTAAGTGTTCCCTTTATTTTTTTTGAGCAGTGTATATCTCCTGTGTTGTTGAGGCAATAAAATCAGAGCCGCAGAAACGTAGCCAGCCACTAGGTGGCAGCCACAGGTTTCTCTTTGTACTTTGTCATCATCTAGTGGTCACACAGAGTTGTCCAGCTGTTCTTTTTATTTTAGCTAAAATTCTTGGGGAATGTAATTGTAATACATTTCAGAAAATTCAAAATTCAGGATCATTTTTTCAGTAATGCCCTCCGTGGAGACACTCAGCCTAATCTCTAGGGGTTATCACCATCGGTTAAAAAAAATAAAATCAGCAGTTAGAACAGAAATACTTCAACTTAACTAAGAGTCATGCAAGACAAAGAGGATCAAAATGGCCATTTTGAATCTCAACGAAGCCCAGCTCTGCTTCCATGCTATGAAGCAGGGAAGCCACAGCTTCTCATTGCTGTCATAAAAATGTAATTTATTTAGATCTCATTTTGTTGCTACAGGGAACGTACACATTTTTTTTTTTGCAGAAAGCTCTGTGCAGGAGCCATCACGATGAAGCCCAGTCCATTCCCTGTGAGGACGCGGAATGATGGATTGAGCATTGAGAGCTCACAAAAGACCTGATACAGTAGGGGAGATTTGGGGCCGATATTGTCTGGTGTGTGCATCTAGCTCACTGCCTAAAAAAGGAAACAACAACACGAAATCTTTTTCCATATAGATACCACTAAGCACTGGAGATCCTGTCTTAGATCCTCTGGATTCAAGAGCATGATTTTATATGGTAGCACGGCCGCGGACTGAAATATCTTCAAATGAAGCATCTTTACTGCCCGCCTAAAGAACAATAAAAAAGGATTCTGTTTTAAAGGGGATTTGCCCAGAATTTAATTACTACTACTGGTGTGTTTGGGGCCCATTTTATTATATTATATTTCATTTAATCCCACTGGCCTATTGAGGCCTCTTTGCAGCTTATGAGTTAAAAATGAGAAGGCAATATAGCTATGACGATTCCTGCAGTATTCTACGGAGCAGTCAGCTGCACAGAGAACACGTCCGTCTCTGTAGTAAAAGCTACACAATAAACTTGATTCAGAGGAAGGAAAAGGAAGAATTGGAAAGGAGGATTTTCACCAGCACAGCATGTAAAGCAGAAATTGGAGCAGAATAAAATATGGCAGGGAAATCATTCGCTTTTTCACAACTCTTCCATTACCCTGAGCATTTTCCTGGGTGTTTATACCTACTACAGGTAGCCCGCGACTTACCAGTTCATTTAGTGACTAAAGTTACAACAGCACTGAAAAACGTGACTTACGACCGTTTCTCATCTTTGTGACAGTTGTGGCATCCCCATGATCGTGTGACCAAAATCCAAATGCTTAGCAATTGACTCGGGTATATGACCGTTGCTGTGTCCGGGTGATCACGCGATTCCCTTTTGTGACTTTCCGACAAAGCAAAATCAATGGGGAACCCCAATTCACTTAACCATGTTGCTGACTTAACTGCAGCGATTCACGGTGCCAAGAAAAGTCATTAAATGGGACAAAACTCACTTAACCAATGTCTCACTTAAATCAACATAAATGTTGGGCTCAATTGTGATTGTACGTTACTGTGGGTAAGGTAAAGTTTCCTCTCGCATATACATGCTAGTCTAGGCTCTAGGGGGCGGTGTTCATCTCCGTTACAACGCAGAAGAGCCAGTGCTGTCCGAAGACGTCTCCGTGGTCATGTGGCTGGCAGGACTAGACGCCGAAGGAGCGCGGAACGCTGTTATCTTCCCACCAAAATGGTCTCTATTTTTCTACTTGCATTTTTTACCTGCTTTTGAACTGCTAGGTTGGCAGAAGCTGGGACAAGTAGCAGGAGCTCACTCCATTACACGGCGCTAGGGATTTAAACCACCGAACTGCTGACCGACAAGCTCAGCGTCTTAGCCACTGAGCCACCGACGCTGCTGTTACTGTGGTAGTTGTCTCAAATTATCCAAGAGATTGAAGAATGTTATCCACTTGGTTTTGAACTGGGAGCCTTGTTAGGTAAGCTCCATTCATGGCCCTGTCCCTTCTCAGAGGGTTCTCCAGTTGGCATCTCTCTTGCGGCGGGAAAAAAGGGACTTGCCAATTGTAGGTTCCCACTCATCCACCCATGCCATCGGCCCCAAAAGGCAGAACCGCTTCTGATTGAGAAGGGGATGTTTTCCAGATGTTGCAAGGAAAGACTTTGGTTAACGGACCAGGAACACGAGTAGCACCTTGCCCGGCAGCGACGAAGGTGTTATGCAAGAGGGAAAGATCAGGACACCGGTCAGTGGCACACCGCTCCCAAAGTCCTCCATTGGTGGGAGAGTGGAAGCATCATTGCACAAATGATAGGACTGACCTTGCATCGGACGTAATGGTGAGACTGATGAGGTAATTGTGCCACAAACACAGTGTAAAGCAGGGAGTGTCATCTTGACATCATTGTGGCCAGGAATAAATACTCATGGATAAAACTATTCCGCCATCAGACAATAGCTCAGTGCAAAATTGTGCCCCCACCCTCAAGTGTTCCTGCAAACTGAAGAAATCTAGAGTAAGGTTTTGGTTAGGTGCAACGTAGAACCGGGAAGTAGCACTAATGCTTGTCCACAAAACTACACACTTCAGATATTGAAGGCCCCGGGAATCCCTCTAGCATGTCGTCCAGAGTTGGAACAAATCGAGTAAGATGTGGTGCAGTTATTGTATTCTTGATCGGATATGGCTTGGGACAAGAGTCTTCAAACTTGGCAAGTTTAAGACTTGTGGACTTCAACTCCCAGATAAATTCCTGAGCTAACATGACTGGAGGAGGAATTCTGGGAGTTAAAGTCCACAAGTCTTAAAGCTGTCAAGTTTGAAGACCCCTGGCTTAGGAAATTCATGAGGTAAACATTCAGGGTGACTTAAGTTTATGGAACGTCAAGGATTTTTTCCCCCTAATTATAGCAGCAAAAAGAAGCCAGATCAATTCTCCTTACGGTCCTGTGTTTATTCCTTTGGACAAAACTCTGCAACTCAAGTGCCATTTCGAATATAAAAACAGAGAGCCACATAAAATAAACCACTTCATAGAAATGCCTCCAACTCCATGGACCCTGCAGTGCAGGTGGAGACACGTTCATCTTAAAACCAAGTGCATTTTATCCAGATGTTCACCCCGGCTCTGAACACAAAGAGAACATCTGGATTTAAAATTCACCGGCCGTGAGGAAAGAGCGATCTCCCTCCCAGAGTACTGCAATGGTGGCCACGCGCTCTCAATCCATACAGGTAGTCCTCGACTTGTGACCACAATGGAGCCCAAAATGTGTTAAGTGAGTTTTGTTTCATTTTATGACCTTTCTCACCCCAGTTGTTAAGTGAATCGCTGCAGTTGTTGAGTTAGGTTGTTAAAGTGAATCCGGCTTCCCCACGGACTTTTGCCTTTCAGAGGGTCAATCACGTGATTTTGGGCCACAGCAACCGTCATAAACATGAACCAGCTGCCAAGCACCTGAATTTTGATCATGGAGGAGGCTGCAGTGGACATGAAGTATGAAAAGCGGTCCTAAGTCCCTTTTTCCAGTGCCGTGTCAACTTTGAATGGTCACTAAATGGACTATTGTAAATCGAGGACTACCTGTATTTGGCAACTTTAAGCCGGGCAGACTTCGGCTCCCAGAATTCCCCAGCTAGCAAGCTCTAAACTGTGTTTAAAAAAAAAACAAATGCAAGGGAAAATCTTTCAACTTTGGCTGTTTACAAAGGCCCTGTGTCCAGTTTGAAGACCTCCAAACAGGCGCCAGATTTTGGCTGCTCAGCTTGGGAAGATCCCAAGTCTACCTGGGGCATTCACCTGTGGAGACCACGAGATTCGGTTTTTTTGCTGGCCATGTTTTTATTTCATTTGTTTCTTTGAAACAGGGGAGCCAATGGTACATAGTTTCCCAAATATGAAAGCAAAACCCGCCCCGCCCAACCCCAAATGCAGAAGGCAAAACGAACTGCCAGAAGATTGAGATGCTACATGCTACATTTAACCTAATTAAATACTCATGCTTATTTGGGGAGGTGAGACAGAAAGCATCATTCATAAAAACATACAATTAAAAACAAAAGGCCTGACCATAGAGAACTTTAACCTACAGAAATGTTGTACCCTAATTGTTTCCATGCACACAACTAACGTTACAAAAATCGCTTGTTTGTTTTTTAAAAAAATTAACACAATTAAGACTTCTAGGAGCATTTTGTGATTAAAAACAATTCCTAATTCCTTTGGAGAGAGAGAGAGACAGAGACAGAGAGAGAGAGAGAGCACCCCCAGATTGCAAATTCCTATACACATTTTACTTGAAGGGAAATCTTTTTAAAAAAAACTCACACGGATCACCTCAAAATAAGATGTTATTTCAATCTCTATTTCAGCTATGTAGGCAACAAACCAACAGTGCTAGTGAGAACTTCATCTGTAAAGCAAGTCCAAAAGAATTCGACTTTCTACCGTTACAGAAAATATAATCTGCTAAAATAAATAAAACCGCTGCATATTAACATTTCCACTATAAAGTATGCATACCAGAATATTTATAAATATTGAATGGTTTCTTCTTCTTCTTCTTCTTCTTCTTCTTCTCCGTAATACCACCTAACTACAATAATGCTGGCTAAATAGAAGTGCATTATGATAAGCACTACGGGTGGTTGAATGCTTGCCACATACTGCGGTTACTTTGAGGTAGAGCACACATGCGTACCAAATTCTGCATTCATTTACAGTTGCTGCTGGTATCATGTGTTGAAGAAATGTGTACAGTATGAAAAATTCTAAAATACATATGAATGGTGGGGGGAGGAAATGTTTTGAGGGGGGAAAAATATAGATTATTTTTCTCATGCAGCTATGAATAGTCTCGCGGTGTGATTTTATTTTTTTTTTCAAGGCAAGATTGTTATTGTCTGCAAAGGACGAGTTGCTCGAAAAGGTGAGTGTTTCTACTGGTTTTAGTGCATTTCTTTCGTTTACTCCTCTAATTTGCATTGTCAAGCTCTTTCTTTTTTTTTTTTCTTTTTCTTTTTAATATACCCTTGGTGTGCAAACGACATGCCAGTTTTAAACAAAACACTGTCATGTTAAGAGGAAAAAAAAAAAAAAGGAATTTCGGATGGTTAAAAACAATGGTAAACAGGAAAAACTATAAGGAAATCCATAGCCAAGTTACATCATTTGATTTCAAGTAATAAAAAAAAGACTACTTATAACAATAATAATAATAATTAAAAAAAAAAAGGAACACATTTCGCAAGTACAAAAAAAAAAAAAGAAAGAAAGAAAGGAAGAAATGCCTGCTGTTTTAGTTCAGGTGTTTCAGGATGCTGCTGTAGGTCTTATGGGGGATTTGAGGAGATGACTTCATGGCAGAAGGGGTCAGGGTGGCCTGCAAAGACTTCAGGGGTGAACCAACCGGGGTGGGAAACGGGGGGATAGCGATCGCTTCAAGGTGCTTGTTAAAGAGAAATTCTCCGCTATTGCTCAGAAAGTTCCCCTCTCTGTCTTTCTCCCCAAGTTTCCCATCTCCGGCTGGCTCAGCTTCTGAGGTCTCGGGCTCCTCCTTCCTGCTAAAGAACCTGTCGAGGTAACTGGGGTAAGAGGGGTTCTCCTTCTCCATCGTCTCATCCTTCCTGACTTCGCAACAAAACTGGTCTATGAGGAAGCACTCCTCCCCACCGTGGCTGACCAGCTGGCTGTCCCAGGAGCTTTGGTAGAGGGCCTCCAGCTGGGCCAAGTTAGCCATACCTTTCTCCTGCTTCTCCCTGCTGACCGACTTAGAGATGCCCTTGGGTTCTAGGTGGGACACGGAGCTATTGAGGCCGTTCAGCTTGTCGACCGCGGCCGACTCGTGCTGCAAGCTCAGCTGAATCGTTCCCGCTATGAAGGAGTCGAAGTCAAAGGCTTGACTCTTCTCCTTCTCCGCCAGCTGCTGGGAGGCCTCCTTGAGAGCTATCTGAGCTTTCACCCATCCGTTCTTTTCGCACTTGGACTTGCCTTTCTTATCTGACTTCTCTTTGCTCTGCTCCTTCCAGTTAGAAAGGTCTATGATAAGCTTGGGCTCATAGTAATGGTTCACTTCGCTTTCTCTCCAGACTAAATTATCTAGGTAGGACGAGGACCTCATTTTGTAATTACAGGTATGGTTACATTCCAGATCACAATACTTGTTTTCGTGGTGATCTGGGTACGGCCAACAAGGCTCGGTGGAGAAGTGGGTATCAAAAGCCGGGTCTTCGAGGTACTTTTCGCGATCACCGTCCAAGTATTTCCGCGGGTCCACCTGAACTTCCTCCTCGTCGGTCCCATCTGAAAGGGCCCTGGGGTCTCGCTGGACTTCATCGGCTTCGAAGTTGTTGTGGACGGGCCATTCGTGGTCTGAGAACTGGCTTTCGTGATACCTGTAGTAAGGAATGCCTTACATGAGCCAACAGTAAGTTTCCGCTGAAGAGCAGAAGGACGAGGTATAATGCCACGCCTTTTAAGCTTAGCGGCTTTGCAGGTCATCAACAGCCATGCACGTGTCTCGCGGTTTTAATTTGGAGAACTTCTCAGTGACATCATGCAGGCAAGTCTAGGCAGTTATGACTGGTCATAACAGTTAAGTTATAACCAGCCACGTAGTGACCATTTGAAGTTACGAGAGAAAAACCGCTCCCCTCACCCCCCAAAAGCTACTTACAACCCGGTTTCGCTTAACTGCTGCCAGAAGAAGTGCTGGGAAATTCAGATCAGGCCACTTGATGCCTTAACTTTACAACTGCAACGACGACTATTTCAGGGCTCAATTATGGTCCTAAGTCAAGGACTATCTTTGCATGCAACTTAAGAAAATGCCTGGTCTTCAAGATGCCCTCAAATGTTCATGCCAGATGTGTATTTTAGCAGCATCTAACACCACGTGGCATTCTACTACTTTCTTATCAGCTGGTATTTCAAATATTACTACAACGGTCCAGAAGCATCTTCTTTTAATGACCCCATAATTCCTTGTAGGGTGGAGTCTGGACAATTGAATGGAGCTGAGTGTTTACTGGCCAGATGCCCTTCCTGTTGCCAATGGGGAGTTTTTTTTTTCAGCAGATATATTTTCATCTTGCACAGACAGAAAAATAACTAATCTACCTAGGATCGAACTTACAGCCTCCAGACTGTGAAAGTTCCGCCTCTAGGCCACCGCACCACTCACTACAAATATCCAGAATGATTTCCCAAAAGTTTACCTTTCCCAGTTATAGATGTGGCTATGACTTTCATCCATCAACAGAATATCATCCACTTCATCCTCAATGTGGAAAGGATGACTTGAAATGGGCTCATCAGTTGGGAAGGAATAAATACTCATGTAAGGGTGAGACAAGGCCTCTTCTGCTGTCAATCGGTCCATGGGACTGAAGGTCAGTATTTGTTCCAGGAAGTCCAAAGCTACAGAGGATGAATCCAAACATTTAAAAAAATAAATAAATTTGAACACAATATGAAGATCACATCTTTTATTATCACAGTGTTTCGTATTTCTGAAACCAGAACAGCAATAACAATAGCACTTATACACTGCTTCACAGTGCTTTACAGCCCTCTCTAAGCAGTTTACAGAGTCGGCATACTGTCCCCAACAATCTGGGTCCTCAGTTTACTGACTCAGAAGGATGGAAGGCAGAGGCAACCTTGAGCTGATCTGGATCAAACTCCTGGCAATGGGCAGAGTTAACTTGCAATGCTACATTCTAAGCACTGGGAAGGGAGGGAGGGAGGAAGGAAAAACTGCAATTGCACTTAGACTTATATACTGCTTTAAAATGCTTCACATGTCTCTCTAAGCAGTTTACAGAGTCAGCCTATTGCCCCCAACAATCTAGGTCCTCATTTTATCGGCCTCAGAAGGATAGAAGGGTGAGTCAACCTCGAGCCAGTCAGAATCAAACTGCTGGCAGCAAGCTGAATTAGCCTGCAATACTTATGCATTCTAACCCACTGTGCTACCACAGATTTAATGATGAAAACGTAATGCAAACAAGTGGTTTCTTTTCTTTTTTCCTTTTCCTTCTGACGTAGGACACCTTCTCTATTGTGGCGTTTGTGTAAGCATCTGTGTGGCTACGTCTCTCATTGCTATAACTAGTAATACGATGGAACAACAGAAAACAAAATGCATGGATAATAGGGGACTGGCAACAAACTAAACGGACAGTTGTAGGCTTAAAATATCAGACGGGTTCCTGAACACTGTAGCCTATAAATTGATATATGAAATACCTGTTCAATCAGTAGCCTTCCCCATTAAAATATCACCTGCAGTAGCCGGGCAGAAACACTTGCAAAAGCTGCCTTTCTTTTTTAAGCCACAGATGAGTAATCTAGGATGTGTTGAAAAAGCAGGCATATATTGGGAGGTTTGTTCTTTCATCACGCAAAGCCCATTGTGATGCAAATGTTACAGCCCTTTATAGAGAACAAGTCAATTCCCTCCACGCAGAGTGCTGAATTTCTGTTGTAACTCTTTTGAGTTAACAGCACCAGGAGAATAATAGATGCATACATACATTTGGCTCCAGGATGTTCCAGAACTGGATAAAGAGCGGGTACATCGTATGCCCAGAGGTTTGTTCTTTGTTTTAGAGGGCCTTGTACACTGGGCACCACAACAATCAAAGTCATCCTGACCACACGCTCAAAGCCTAACGTGTAAGCGAGGAGGAGTGAGGAAGACAAAAAGAGAGAGAGACAGACAGAGCTGCGTTACCTTCGGGGCTGACGCCTGGGAGTAACTGAGTTAAAGGTTTGTGTGGCTCAGTCATGTCGTTTTTAATGTAAACTGGGATTACATTAAGAAGTTCCTGACGGTCTTCCTCATGTACAACGGGAATAGATTCCAAAATCAGCTGCATCTGTTCAAGTTCATGGGCACCTAGAGAAGCAGACAAGAAGCAAAATGTCAGCTGCGTTTGAGAATATTCTAATTCAAGGTTGCTGTGATGACCCAAAGGGGCGTGGTCCAAAGGCAACACAGTCAAATAAGCAAGAAGTGTCCTTGTAATGCCTCCAACTTTGCCCCCAATGTCCAGGTTACCTTCGGCTGGAGAAAAAAAACTCTTCCAAGAACAGTCTTGAAGTGGAGGAAATTCAGTCAGAAAACGAAGTACATACAAACTGTAAATAAAAATCCACACAAACCGCGCTGCAGCAATTAACTTGACAGGGCAGGAGAAGGAATTCCAAACTTGAAAGGCCAGCAAAACACAGTTGGGAAGATGCCAGGAACCCAGATAAGCCTCGACAGTACCAGATAAATTCACAATTTGCTCCCAACAACTTTGCTGTGTGCAGCCTCCCTTTTTAAACACTGTGTTCCCAGCTACAGCTAATGAAGGGAATCAGGGCCCTTTCCTCCCTGTAAGCCACGCAACCCACATTGCTCCCTTCGCTGTTCCTCCCTGCGTGCCCTAAGATGAAGGTGTGGGCCTTGGTCTTCCTCCGAATTCCCTCTTCCTTGCTCTGCCTCTCCCCTGCTCTGCCCAGCTGACCTTTGCCCTTCCACAGTTTCTTCCCCAGCCAATGGAGCCACACTCCCGTTCCCTGTCAGCTGCTCCGCCTCCCTCTCCCCCTCTGAGTCAGATTCCAACAGGGGCACGACAGCTACACTCTGTTGAGAGACGGACGAGCAATGCATTCAGAGTGGATAAAAATAGATGATTAAAAATAAAAAAAAGGATTTTAATTTAAACCAATTTGATTTAAATTGGATTTTTTTTATTTTTATCAAACTTATTTTAATGAACTGCTTTTGGGGTAAAAAAAATCTATCTAAAGATAGTTTTCTATTTAAGATGCATTCATAATTTAGTTTATTCGGCATGAAATGGAACTTAATTCTGCAGCATGAGGCTGTATCTTCTGCAATATTGAGACTGTCAGTGAGTCAACAGCGGGTGAGAAGAGGAGCCAATGAGGGACGGAGGTGACAGTTGCTCTTTGAAGATTAGGATTTAAATTGAGTTGATTTAAATCAAGCCTTTTCACCAGTGATTTAAATGGACTTGATTTAAATCAAATCCACTCTGAATACAGCTAAGTAAATGCTAAGTAAATATGACAGTATCCAGGGATTTCTTATCGTGCCGCCTTCAGCAGAGACCGCTGCCCCCCTGGGACCCTCCCTTAGCCTGGATGTTGCTACCCACACCCACCTCTTGGCAAAAAGGGGCACCCGTGTCATCCGTCGCTGCATGTTTTTAAGCGGCAGGATTGTACCTGCTTGCGTTTACCAACCTGCGAAGAGAGTTTTGCCTGTCAGCATTTCAGCAAAGATGCAACCTGCAGCCCACATATCAATGGCTTTCGTGTAGTTGTTGGGCGACAGCAAGAGGCGAGGTGATCTGTACCATTTAGTTACTAGTCCTTCAGAAAGATGGCCCTGGAAGAGAGAGGGGGAGTTTGCTTTGGATTTGTCCCACATCCGTTCGGCCCTCCTTCGAGATCTTCGTGCAATTTATTCTGCGGTGGCGCCACAAGCATTTGAGAGTCTTAAATCAAATGGGCCTAAGTCCACCCCAATACCGAGCCTCTATTCTGACCTGGTTTAGCCTGTGTTCACAGGGTCATTGTGGCTGCCAGAGCGGTTTTTAGGCATTCTGTGGAAGAGCCTCCTTACGCCATGAAATATTTGCACAATCAACCAAAGTTTTTAACAGTTTTTGTAAACTAATGTTGCGCTTTTGTTTAGGTAACCACGAGAGCTAGTTTGGTGTTTTGGTGAAGGGCCTGGCACCAGAAAACAGGCCTCCTTAGGCATGAAAACGAGACTTGGTTAATTTAACATCAGAGTTGTTGAAGTGGGAAGGTAGGAAGTGAGAGCATTACGGATGTTTGTTCTCTTAAGTTATGCATTAAAAAAGGCAGGATAAAAATTCTAATGATGATGATCTATGCGGGCAAGATAATAAAATCTGCTTTTCACGAAAGCCTTTCAGGTTACTTCTTGTATCTGCACAAAAACCTATGTAGGATCCATTAGGGACATTTTAAACTTTACTGTTGTATACATTGAATCAAGAGAGCTGTATCCCTAGACATCTCAAATGCTTTTAGCCTGTTTAGGAATGACAAATATATAACTGAGAACCAATTATTTCATTTTACAACAGACAGGAGACAATCCCTGGCCTTGAGGAACCTACATGACAGGTCTTCAGGAATATCAAAGTCTACAGTCAAACTCCAAAATGCCACTATATTTCCTGCTGGTGGAGGGATCGGTTTTATGGTGCTTTTATAGATAATGATTCCAGCTAGACCTTTAAAGCTTAACGTTGTTTGTTCTGTAAGGGGAACAGAGACTATTAGACAGCCCTTGTGGTGCAAGATTCATAAATCAATCAAACATCAGAACTGAAGCTGTCTTTTCTAAGACTATCAAGGGCTGCCTTCCTCAACACCTCCCCAAGTGTTAGAATTCATGGCTGGTTTTTGCACCAGTGATTAAAAACATCTCCAACAAATGCCGTAGATACCAGACTGTCCAAGAAAGAGATGGTACATATATAGCCATTCTAAGATAAAGGAGTTAAACAGGGCTGACCGAAGAACAAGATTTTAGACATCGCTTTTATTAAAGGGTACAGAACCTCGCTAAGGTTCTTGTGTGGTCTTAGCAAGATTCAAAACGCTCAAAGGGTGGAAGCGCTTAACGTATGGAGGATGTGACTAGATATTAAGCACTAGCTCTATACTCATGCTTCGCTACGAAATTATATGGTCGGGCTTAGTTTTTGGGGAGGAAAATAAGGGGGAAAAAAAATCTGCCTCTGCCTACTAGCATCCAACGGTATTCATCTGGCTAGTGTCCTGTCAGTACAGGAGAGAGTTGAGGTCTGTTTGGAAACTGAAACAGAATTTCTTGTGTGAGCAAGAAGACAGCAAGGAGCCTGGGCGTGGCTTAGCTCAACTGCTCTATACTAAAGCTGATTGCTGCTGTGAAAGTAAAACTGAAACTCTTCTCCTCTGCTTGTGTTTTGCATTTGGAGCAGATTTCTTTTCAGGTGGGGAGGGGGAGTAGAACTCCTTAGCATCAGAGCATGTTAATAATATACAAAATACTAATGCTCTGATGGTCATTTCAAAAAATCCTTTCTTAGTGAGCACCTAAGAGCCAAGAGGAACAGATGTGCCACATTTCAAGTTTGTAGGCTTGACGGTTCTGGAGATGTTGTGATGATGCGCGAGTGGTCTTTCGCTTGTATATATAGAGAGATACCCTCCAATCAACTGGTCTCCAAATCTGACTGTCCCCTCCGTTTTAAAGGAGAACGGCCATTTATTTCCACTTACCTTATGAGAATAATGAGGGTCCATGATCCGTGCCAGGCCAAAGTCCCCGATTTTCAGCACCAAATCTTCAGTATTAATAAACAGGTTTGCTGGTTTGAGATCTCTATGCAGGACGTTGGCCGAGTGAATGTATTTGAGACCGCGTAGCAGCTGGTACATGAAGAGCCTGGCGTGTTCTTCCAGTAAGGGCCCTTGCTCCACCAGGTTGGCCAGGTCGGTCTCCATGTACTCCTGGACAATGTAAACACAGTTCAGTTCTGTCAGAGAGCCGACGTCATCCGTCAGCTGGCTCCCGTTGGGGCCAAGGATTTCAAACACTTTGACAATGTTGTCGTGGTCGAGCCTCCGGATAATTTTGATCTCACGCAGGGCGTGCTTGACGCTCTGAGGGTCAGAAAGCATGATCTTCTTGACGGCCACTCGCTTGTCACAATCGTTATCGACAGCGGAAAAAACCAGGCCATTGCCGCCAGAGCCCAGAGGTTTTAAGTCCATATACCGAGAACCTACATCGAAGCCATGAATGTTCATCAGACTTTCAAACTTCTCTGCCATTTTTTTCCCCGCCCCTCTAAAAAGAATTTTCTATATCCGGTTTCCTCCCTCTTAAAAACTATTCCCGCTTCTATGAGTAGAGAGAGAGAAGCTTCCACTGAGAGATTGGGAGGGTCTCTTAGGAGAGGAGAACTCCGGTTTAACTGCTGGGCAGCTTCTTGATGCTCTCATTGCATGGTCAGCCAGCCAGGCCTGGTGTTTCCTCGCTTTCGGGATAAGCACTTAAGACTCTTTACAGATCACGGCAACGAGGAGAGACACAGAGAAAGAGGTTGCAGCATTCATAGTTCAAAGAAAGGTGCAGCACACATCCACAGACATGGAAAGAAAACACCAGGGGAAAATCAAATGGAACGAAGTGGCATCTTGGGGCGCCCTTCACTCCACTGTGCCAAACCGATTGACGCTTAACAAAAATGTGAATAAATAGGCATGTAATAGGCTTGCGTTAACATCCTCCTCACAGTGCAGATACATTCAGTGTTGGACTGGTCCTGAGCAGCTTCATTCTAGGGTGGATGGTCTTCCCCGTCTCCGTTTTACAGTCTAGTTCGCTAAGAGGAAGCGGCAGACTCTTTCTTGGGTACCAAAGATGCTGTTAGTTAATGATCAGGTGGCTCCAGCTCACCACAATCACAATCAAAGCTACCATCCATCTTATTCTGTGAAAACCTGAAGAAGGAAAAGAAGAAAAGAAGAAGAAGAAAAAAGAAGGCACGCGTAAGCAACCCAAATCATTAGACAGGCATAAAATTTAAATTACATAGTGGTTTTACCGCAAACTAAACTTGTTTTGTTTTTTAAATCATACACACACACACACACACACACACAGAGAGAGAGAGAGAGAGAGAACTAGGCATTAGGAACCCTTTGATCTGCTGGATAGACCGGATCCATCACTGATCTCATTCCAACCCAGCAGATTCTATCTCATTATATGTTCTTTTCATGGATAGGAGCGTCTATAAAAAGGCACAAAGGCAAAACAAATTCTTGCCTGTATAAATGAACACAGTGTCCATCCATTGGGGAAACATTCTGTACTTCTCTGTACTTTCCCCCCCAAAAGGTGAAACTTTAAAGAAACCGTTTCATTACTTGAGACAAGTTGCTATGTTCAATACTTTCATTTAAAACAAAAAACAAAAACCATGGTCCCACTAGGGGATACTTCCTAAAAAATAATAATAAAGTGACGAAACGGTTGTAAAAGCCAAAAGATTAAGCCCATTTTACAAAGAATTAATCTGAAATAGCCCGATTTGCCAATCAGTCCTGGATAGGACCTTCTGCGTCCATAATCAACAAGCATTCGTGTTGCATTGGGGTGAAAACAGAATTAGAAATCAAGATATTCTGCATGCCTAGCTCATTCCAGGAAATACATACAATAATAATGATCTTTAGATAAAAGAGGAGGGTAGAACAGAGACTATATAATTGAACAGAAAGGTCATCACAATACAGGATGTTTTTTTGCAGGGAGCAAATCTAGAAATATTGTAATGGAGACCAAAACCCCCGATTATTTCTATGTAGATCTTAGTTATGTAAAAAAGAATTGTCGGTAGTGGATCATACTCAACTGAGTGGAATGTTAAAAATCCGTAAAGCTATCTTCTAGTACAATTAAAGCAACCCTTTTGTGGATCTCTATATACCAGCTCTGGTTTCCAGGGGCTCCTCTCCAACAGTGCAGTTTCATAGATTGTGACTTCACCTGATGATGAAGTCACTTTCTATGGAGATGGCATTATTTTGGAAAGTCTTCTGTTACATTACAGCAGAGGTCTCCAAACTTGGCAGCTTTAAGACTTGTGGACTTCAACTCCCAGAATTCCTGAGCTAACATGACTGGAGGAGGAATTCTGGGAGTTGAAATCCACAAGTCTTAAAGTTGCCAAGTTTGAGGTCCTCTGCATTACAGTGCTATCTTGGTTCACGTCTATTCCCTTTTTACTTCAAGAACTTCCGGCTCCCATATTTGGCTGCAGGCACCAACTGAGTGTTTCTGAGGTTTTTAACAGGAAGAAAAGGCTTATTGCGCGCGCGCGAGAGAGAGAGAGACAGAGACAAAGCAGATGAAAAGGAACAGGAGAAAGAGTGCGTGGGTATAGCTCACTAGCTTAAAAACAAACATATCAATATATCGGTCTCAGAAAAACAGCTGTCTCTATAAAACAGCCCATACTTGGCAGCATGAAAACGGAACCAACAGTCCGACGAACGGATAACTGACTGTTAAGATGTAAAGGATGTTCTTTGATAGTCAAATAAAAGATACGCCTTTCAAATAACGCGCAAGTTTACACGGCCTTTTATTGCTAACTATGTGGATTGTCTACTCAAAGGAGAGAGAAAAAAAAACAGCCCAGTTCACATTTTCATCATCTTACAGAACTTCTGTTTGAAACTATTTTCCAGTGAACCACAAGTTCTTGATGCGTATTTACTCACAAAGTGGGCCTAGCAAAAACTGGGGGTTGTTTGTTCGGCTACTAGCTACGCCTCAATCCTGGCTTTAAAGTATTTTTCTTGTAACTGAAGACGACAGGGACTTTCCTTCTGAGTTAGTCACTCCTGCGTATTTCACAGCAAGAAAGAATACCATTAAATAAATATGGCTCATTAACTCTTCCCCCTCCCACCACACCAGTCAAACTCTGACCACAATAATATATTAAGCAAGCACAAGCAAACAAATGCCAAAAGCTTTCTGGCGCTTCTACCTGGAAGAAGCTACTCTCAAACTTACCCAGAGCTTATGACATCATGAGTCAAGGCTTCAAAACTCTCCAATTCTAAGAACAGCCCTACCCAACTTTAAAGCTGACTGGAACAAAACCTCCTGAAATAAAAAAAAGCATGAGTAACGTTTGCTCTGTGCTATTTCTCACCTCTTTTACATTTACAATAAGCCTCCCAAAGGCCGCCAGGACAAATTGCGTTACCTCGCCTGAAGTCAAACAAGTCAGCTGGGGAGAACCGAGTGAGTTGGGCTTTTCATGGCTTAAACCTTTGTTTGCTCAACCCACAGACGTGACTGACCCTCAACAAAACCTCGGAGTTGTTGTGGTTATGATACAACGCAATTAAGCCTTCAAGAACAAAGAATATCATAAAGATGTCTATGACTTATAGCAGCGGCCACAATGGATCTCTCTCTCTCTCTCTCTCTCTCTCTCTCACACACACACACACACACACACACAAACGCATACAAAGTTTTACAGTATTTATAGTCCTTCGTTTTCAGTTCTGCTGTTTTAAAAGTGTAGCTGGGAAGTGGGTGGGTGGGTGAGTGAAGCAACTATGATAACTTTATGACCCGTGGACTTCGACTCCCAGAATTCCTGTGCTGACTCAGGAATTCTGGGAGTTGAAGTCCATAAGTCATAGGCCTAGTTGCCCATCCCTGGTGGAGTCAATAAGTCATTTTTTTTTATTTATTGGCAGCTCCAACATACACCCATTCTACTAGAGAACTAGCTACGTCCATGGTGTTGTTGTGCAGCTTTATTTTTGATCTAAATACAGATTTCCATGCCAGGCACAAAGCACGCACACACACACACACACACACACACAGCTTTAAAGAGTTCACCATGTTTTACAATACGGTCCTTCCAAACTGACCTTAATTTTCCTGCCCACCTTTGCTGGGAAAGATTACCTGCAGCTGACCATTTCCAAACACTGCCCTGTAGGGAAGGCAGGCTGGGGAATAGAGGTAGTCCTTCACTTACAACAGTTCATTTAGTGGCTGTTCAAAGTTACAACAGCCCTGAAAAAAAGTGACTCGCGGCCGTTTTTTCCAGAGTTACGGACCTTCCTAGTGTCCCCCAAGGTCGCGGGATTAAAACCCAGAGGCTTGGCAACTGGCTCATACTTATGACCGCTACTGTGGTCCCAAGACCACAGGATTCCCTTTCTGACAACCATATCCAACGGGAATGCCAGCTTCACTTAACAACCGGGTGACTCACTTATCCACTGCAGGGATTCCCTGAACAGAAAGGTCGTAAAATGGGGGCAAGACGCACTTAACGAAATGTCCCACTTCAAACAGAAATTGTTGGTCCTAAGTTGAGGACTGCCTGCATTAGGGCTTATTTATTTAGGAAATTTAGAAGGGAGGGAAAAAAAGCTCCCAGCGTTAGCTTTCCATAAAACTTATTAGATAATCAGGCCAAGTCTTTCTGGAAGGAAGAAACCAATTCTGGAAGGAATTGGTAAGAAAAAAGCTGTTATACAACCTGATAAAAAAAAAAGCCCCATATATGTAACACGGTGAGGGTGCTTATGTGGATTTTTTTAAAAAAATATACCAGCCACGTTGCAAGCTGTAGGCAGTGAGTCATTGTAAGGACTCCTGAAACTGCAGCCTTTCTCAACCTCCCACTTAGTCCCCACACATTCTGAAGGCCAAGCTATTGTTAATTTACCCATGCTTCCCACTGATTAAAAGCTTAATTTTAATACTTAATTTTTCCCATTGTAAACCAAAGAGTATGCATCCCATCAAAACTCGGATTTCCAAGCTCTTGAAGAAAAGAGATACGGGTTTGATCTTGGCCTGATTTGCTTCCAAATAAACTTTTACTTTATAAATTGTGAATAGCTGGGACATGTTTCCCGCTACTTCAGAAAGCGAGGCCGGCCATACACAAAAAAGTACAAAAGGGTAGCAGCGTATAACAGAAACTACAACTAAATGGATTTTTTTTTTCTGCTGTGTGGGTAGGCTACTCTAGAAATGAATATACATTTCAGTTAGAATTTCTTGGGGGTGATATAAACCTGAGCTGAGACTGATTTTAGTCTTGAGAAAGTACTGTGTTCACACAGCTTGCTAAACCACAGATCCAGCAGAAGATTCCAAGCTAAGAAATAGACACTAACTAAGCCACCTTTATTATGAATTATTAGTCCACCTAGCCTAAGAGGCTGGGTTACCCCAAACTGTCCCAGTTCAGCTTTCCTACTTAACTGGGACCAGTCTGATGTAGTAGTAAAGGTACCAGGTTTGAAACTGGGAAAGCTGTGAGTTCTAGTCCTGCCTTGGGCATGAAGCTAGCTGGGTGACTTTGGGCCAGTCACTTTCTCTCTGTCCTATGAAGGAGACAATGGCAAACCAATTCGGAAAAACAACACCAAGAAAACTGCAGACTAATCCAGGCGGTCACACCAGGAAACAAACACCAGCTTAAAACGACGTACTCTTCTTAACTGTGCCGATCTTTCCAAATGAATGAATGGCCCTTTTAGAACAACCAACTTATTCATTTATTTATTCAAACATCCCAGCCATGGATAAATCCCACTGGGTCTCTGGAGAGAGTGCTAACCAAGAATGACAGCTACTCTGTAAAGATGGTCATAAATGTAAGAACAGGGTTTCCTTCTAGAGAGAATCTTGAGTTGACATTAGAGTTTAGAAGGATCTAAGACCCCTCTTGGTTTGTACCCTGTGCAGAGGGGCTATGTAAGACTAGGATTGTTTGAATTAAAGACCCAACAAAGAGCACTTTCTTAAGACGAATTCAAATATTCAGTTATCTATCCACCCTTTCTCAGGAGCCCAACACCACTCACCCAGGTGTAAGCTGCTTCTCCCTCCTGGCCAGGTGCAAATGGTCTTCTGAAAGGGTTATACCCAGAGCAAAGACCACCCCTCTCTTAGCAGGGTAGGCTCTCGAATTGGGAGGGTTGCGAGAGGAGGAGTCCTTTTCAAAACCCAACTACCTTTTGAACCAAGGCGGATCCTATAATCCCATCAGGTCTAAGGACGCAATAGGCGAAGGTTTGTTGTTGTTGTTTTTAATTTTAATCTGCAAAGGGCAAGGCCAGCAAACATCCAGGAGGGAAGAGAGATCTAATGAGCAGCGACTTTAAATAAAAATAAAAAGAGGACCACCATCACTGGATCCCCTCCGTAACTTGACACAGATCCTCCCACCGGGCAGCTGCTGCGGCCGAGGAGGCCCAGCAATGAGTGAAGTCTGTCCCGGAAGGCAAAGTGAGGGGGTGGCGAAGCTGCCAATGCCGCAGTCTTGGCTGGCCAGGGAGGGAAGGGGTGGGTGGGTGGGTGGGTTGGGGGGGGCAGGAACCACCAGAAACTTTTGCCAGGGATGTGTCACATCTGCCACCCTGATGCCAACATCTGCCTTTCCAAAGAGGTAAGGAGACCCCACTTTTATTTACTGAATTGAATGTATGGATTGGCTTGTCCACCTGGTAGCAAACAAACCACTTGGAAGCTGGAGCTTTTTCTAGGGGGGGGGGGGAAACTGTGGCTTTCCCCCCAAAGCCTCTCTTGGAAGCCCCTTCCCCTCCAATGGCTCAGCCCCAGATCTTAAGGAGGGGGGGAAGGTCCCTTCCAGGCTGATCCGGGGCTTTGATGGCCACTTTGGGCCAAGAACCAGTTGTGGGCCGCCAGCAAAAGGCCCTTCCTTTGAGTTGGGGAGGGGGTCCCCAAAGACAGCCCCAAATTTCCCCCCCACCACTACTTTGAACCCCTCGCCCTCTGTCCCCACGACCACCTTTCCCTGTTTTGGGAGAGGATTCGGGAGGCCAACACGTGGCGTCAGAGCGCGTTCCCGGAATCGCAGCCCTTCCCCCCCCCACAAAAAAAACCACACACACCGCGTTCACACGATCGCGAAGCAGCCAACCCGGGTTTCCCTCTCCCCCTCTCTCCCCCCCCACCGGGTCGTGGGAAAGCGGCTCCGACCACGCCGCCAAAGGGGAGTGCGGGTTAGACCCCTGGCGGGACGGCCCCCCACCCCACCCCCGCCCAAGGGAGTCGTGCCCGGGAGGGTCCGTCGTCTTCCAGGACCCCGGGCAGAGCCGTCCCCGCCCGCCCGTCTTCGCCGCACTGCGGAAGGCTGGCTCGGCCGGTCTTCCCGGCGCCTCGGGCCCGGCGGGGCGCGCGAGAACAAAGCGCCTTTGTGCAAGCGGCGGCGGCGGCGGCGGCGGCGGCGGCAGCAGGGAAAGGAGGGAGGCAGGGAAGGCGCCCGCCCGCCGCGACGCCCACACGCCGCCCGCCCGCCTCGGCTCGACTCGGCTCGACTCGACTCACGGGGCTGCCCAGGCTCATGAGGACGAAGAGCAGGAGGAAAGGAGGACGGGCCCCGCGCCACGCCGCTCACGTCGCCGCCGCCGCCGCCTCCGCTTCCACCGCCGCCGGTTCAGCAGCTGCCGGGCCCCCGACCCGCGCCAAGGCTCTGCTCGGCGGAAGCGGCGCGGCGTCTCCCTCGGCGGCTCCGGCCATCTAACCCGGCGGAGAGGGCGAGAGAAAGGGGAGGCGGGGCCAAGGGAAGGGAACGCCCAACCGCCCCCACTCGGAGGAAAAGGGAAGGAGGCCCCGCCCCGCTTTTCTTTCCCTCCCCACCCCCCACACCTTCGCGCCGCCCCCCTCCGGGCCCGCGCGCGCGACGTGGCGGTTGGGCGCGAGGCGGGTCGAAAAGGGAGCGCGAGGTTGAGGGGGAGGGGAGGGGAGGCAAAAAAAAAGGGGGGGGAGCCGAGCGCTCGCGCATGCGTAGCGCGTCCGGAGAGCAAGAGAAGGCATTAACGAGCAATGTTAAAATAGCCTAAAATAAACACGGATACGTGTATGTATATATATATATATATACACACGCACACATATATAATTTGTATGTATGTGTATATAGATATGTATTGTACAGGTATGTGTATATTATAGGTATATGTATTGGTGTATATGTGCGTGTATATAAAGTGCCCTGTGACACACAAGCACGTGTGCATGTAATATATATAATTCAATAAGATAAAATAGCCCATAACGCACAGAAATGTACACATATGTGTATGGACACACATTCTATACATAAATACTCCATAAAGCATCCTGCAACAAACAACCACATATCAGGATTTGTCTATGTGCACATTTCTCTATCCAACATACTTTTCTAATACTTTCATAAATGTAGAAGATACCCATAGATAGGGCTATATGTATTTTAAGTATATGTATTTGTATATCTTGATGTATCTGTCTATTATTCTCTCTTATCTATCTCTCCATCTATCATCTATCTATATCTTCTATGTCAGTCTATCTAATCTGTCTATATCATCTATCATCCATCCATCTTCTACCTATCATCTCTCTCTCTCTGTGCCTGCCTGCCTGCCTGCCTGCCTGCCTGCCTGCCTGCCTACCTGCCTACCTACCTACCTACCTACCTACCTACCTACCTATCTACCTACCTACCCACCTACCTACCCATCTATCTATCTATCTATCTATCTATCTATCTATCTATCTATCTATCTATCTATCTATCTCTGTCATCTATCTATCTATCTATCTTGGAGAAAACTGGCCGCCTGCCTGCCTGCCTGACCCACCTGGACCTATCTATCTATCTATCTATCTTGGAGAAAACTGGACGACAGGTTTCGCTTAGGTTTCCTTATTTATTAGACTTCTGGACTGGTTGGTAACTTCAATTCCTTGGGTGGTGCAGCAAATCAGTGCACCTGGCTGCCAGGGTGGCATTTATTTCTGCGTAAACAAGTTTAGGATTGCGGGGTGAAGCTCTCATCTCCACTGCACCTTTGCCATTCATAATCCTACCCTGCTGTTGCCTGGTGACTCAAAAACCGGCTGCATTTAGCCAGGCTTACTGGGGTTAGCGCAAATAGGGCTGGAATCTAAACAAATCTTTTAAAATAAACCCTCACATCTGAAAAAACAGCAGGTATCTTCCTCGGTTTTATTTCTTTCCTTTTATTCTGCTTTTCTTCCTCTCCCTGATACATCTGTTTGTTCCAAATGACACCTCTTGAGAACTCAGATGTAAAATGGGGGCAGTGCAATCTTTTACACTGTTTAATTCAGCTTTTTGTGTAATTCCATGATTGTGCTGTGTCACTCATAGAGGAGGAAAACAGTCATTTGGAAGGACAGGACATGCTTTGCGTGCAAGTGCAAAGTTTAACTGTTTTATTAAACATGAACTATTTTGACTGAGCTGGAAAAACTCCAGGCTGAAACAGAACAGTTGCCAGATGAGGTAGAAAAACAGCTCCCTACCTCCCTGGGGTGATGAACTTGCTGATACTAACTGCCAAAACAGGGCATTTATGAGTTTTTACCTCTTCTAACCATCCCCTGCTCCCAAACAAGAGTAGGACTTCATAACAGAACGATGTGGGGTCGTATTATGTAACCAAATAACCCTGTGTCACCTATTAAGCCAAACCTAAATATAACCACCACATTAAATATAAAGAAGGCTAAACTAATGGCCGCAGCTAGAACAACCCACCTTAAAACCAACAGTGGTAGGTATCTCCTGCCTTTTAGGATCAGCCATCAACAGTGCAGGGAGAAGCAGTCAAGACCAGCACTTTATAAAACAGCTGTGAAGACCTTGGAAATGATACTCAGATGCCACGATGTGCCTTTATTGCAAAGATCAGAATTTGTTAAGCCGTGTCCCGAAAGTTCCTTTTTCAAAAGGCAACTGGACTTGTTGTTTTTCCTTGAAGACATTCCACTCCCAGGAAGCTTCTTGAGATCTGTTCAGTTCTGAAAATGCTTCTTGGATGAGAAGCGAAACGTCTTCAATGAAACTTTAAAAAAATAAATTAAATTTAAAAAAACGTCCAGCTGCTTGGGACAAGCATGATCTGGATGATTGGGAATCTCCATAAACATTTGGCAAGCCCTGGTGTTCTCTCTGTGATACTGTATGAAAGTGAAAGTAGAATTTTGAAGAAGAAAGATAAGAAGAGCACGGATGGCTTTGAGCTTTTAGTGTTGGAAAAGACTCGAGAATACATGAATAGCCAAGAAAACAAACCAATGGATCTTCAAACAAATCAATCCAGAGTTCTTACTCATGACCATATCATATTTTCCTGCATATTATGGAAGGACCTAGTTCTCTGGATAAGGCTCTAATGTTGGGAAAGTTGGAAGGAAAGAGAAGATGACCAGTAGCAATGCCGTATGGACTCAGTTGCCATAGCAATGAGTTATATTGATGGAAGAACGGAAGGACAATTGTGGAGAAGATCTAACTATTTGATTGTGAAGAGCTGACAATGACTTGATAGCATGAAAGTGATTAAGAAACATAACCACAATTTGGCTAAGTGCAAGCAGTGAACGCAGCATTGGGTTAAGCCATGGGTGTTTTTAATGATGGTTTATGAAATAAATCCCAGTAGTCCAAAGGGATGGTTTACAGTTCACAGCAAAATACATAACTACGAAGCCCCAACTTAATAAAATATATTACTCTTTACAGCATATTTAAGCCTATCAGATGCATTCCTTTTGGAAAATTCCAGATGTGTTTTTAAGGTATAATTTGGGGCCTGGAAGATTAAAATGGGTGGGTTTGGATGACTTTTAAGATAGTATATCTGGCTATTTAACAAATTGGCTGCATGAAAGTAATGTCTAATCATCTGGAATTCTTTCTGTTATCAGATTTTTATGACAGCGGGTTGATAGAAAGACAGCGTGCAAAGTTAGGGGCTGAGCCTATTCCTACCAATAACAAACCTTATTGTTATTATTGTGCTAAACATCTGTTACCTAATCAAGGATGGTCATAATGCTTTTTGGAAAAATCAAATCAAGAACAGCGAATGCAGACTTTACAACCAATGACAGTTCCAATCCATTAAAATCAAAGCCCCGGGTCAGGGAACAGAAATGAAACAATCCAATAGCTGGCAAGGCCCAAACTAAATTGGCACAAAAAGATCTCCCTCGATATTTTTAGAACCACATGAAGGAAGGGACAAGACAGAGCAAGAGATTTCACAACTTTAACCAATCACAAAGAAAGTCATCTTACCCCATCCTTGATGGCTAAACTTCGGACCATGGAATCCTGGATGAATTTCAGAGGTCGCATACACAGCTTGTGTTAAACTAGGGTTTTCTCACCTTGGTTGGTTAATTAAACCGCAGTTGGCTGTGTCCACAAATTACATTGTCACAAACATGGTTTATGATAGGATATAAGAAAGGCATTATACAACACATTAAAATCACACCAAATAAAAAAAAAAGATAAAGTTCAGGGCAATGTTTTTCAACCATTACCAACTTTAAACATATGGACTTCAACTCCCAGAATTGAGTAAGGAATTCTGAGAGTTGAAGTCCACACATCTTAGAGTTGCAAACAATGTTTGAAAAATATTGCAGTGGGTCGTCCTGTTTACTCACAACAGCTGAAGTCACCCCATCAGGGATAATCTGGAAGAAAGGAAATTAGAAGCCAACCAATAGAAAGGCAAACCGTTTTATCATAAAAGAAGTCAGGGCTGGTCCATGTGTATCAATCAATCGATCAATCAATCAATCAGTTGGCTCAACATTTTGAACCGAATTGACTTTAAACTTGGTATCTCTCAAGTATGAACAGTTTTTGCGACTCTCTCTCTCTGATTTTCTTGCAAATTGAGGCACTGAATCAGCTCTGCAGGAAAAAAAAAACCCCTGTTTCTTAACCGTCATCACCTTAGCTCAAGTGAAGATCACAGTTCAAAGCTGTTGCAGAAAGTTAACAGGTAAAGAAAAGGATAGGGCGATAAAGATGATCAGGTTGTCAGAGGTGCGTACATATTTTCCACAAAACCCCTGTTGAATTAGATTAGGAAAATTCCAAAGTTTCCAGCAATGCATAACAGAAATCTATAGGCTATATTTAATTTAAAGAGGGATGGGCCGAAGGCAAAGACAAGTGGAATGAGCCTGAATTTTTTTTTTAAAAAAAAATTGATCCTGCCTTTATTGTTTTTATAAATAGCTCAAGGCAGTGAACCTCTTTAACGCTCTTTCCTCCTATTATTTTCCCCACAACAATAACCTTGTGAAGTGAATTGACGAGAGTGACCGACTGGCCTAAAACCACCCAGCTGTCTTTCATGCCTGTGGCCAGACTAGAACTCTCAGTCACCTGGTGAATGGCCCAAGGACACCCAGCCAGCTTTCATGGCTAAGATGGAACTAGAATTCATTTCCTGTTTGCTAAACTGATGCCTTAGCCTTTAGACCAAACAGATGTCAAAGATTTGATAGTATTTAATAGTTACAGCTACTTAGAAGTACAATGTGGAAAGTCCAAAAGTGTTGGTCTCAAAGCAGATTTTTTTGGGTGTGTGTGTGTGTGTGGTGATTATTCCACTGATTTAAGGCGGAGGTCTCCAAACTTGACAACTTTAAGACTTAGGAATTGACGTCCACATGTCTTCAAGTTGCCAAGTTTGGGGACCCCTGATTTAAGGGACACTTAGAATGGAAGCCAATGAGTTTAGTGACTGACTTTTCCTGTACAACCCGTAGCTTTTACTCAAGTTTTTTTCCAAGTGACTCATGTTTTCCATCTCTCCCACGGTACACACTTGTTGACCCTGATGCTCCATTAACCCTGTTCACCTCCTGGCTCTCCCAGCCTGTCAACATTTCCTGAGTATGGCACTTTCTGCACAACAACACAAGGTCTACCTTTTGCACAACCCTAAAGTAGAATGAAAGGTGGTATAAGAAGCGGGAAAAAAACAGCTTCTCCTCAACTCATTTGCTGTACCCATCTGGACCTACTCTATTTTGCCCGTATCGTTGCTCCATCTTCTGTGGCTCACAGTAAACATTGCAAGGTCTTCTCGTACAAGACCTTGCCACATGGCTTTATCCAACACGAACTGCTTTTCTCTCTGAAAAGCAACAACAAGGGGTGGAATTCTACTGGTTCGCACCGGTTCATGCGAACCGGATGTTAAAGTTACAGCTGGCTCATCGAACCAGTATTTCAACGGACCAGCTGGCCCCTCTCCTCCCACCCCTCCCCTCCCAGGAGTCTCCACGCAGTCCATTATCGATGGAGGTAAGTGCAGGGTCCATTCAGAGGCTCTGGGAGGGGGAAAACTGGGCCTTCTGGAAGTCTGGAAACAGGTTTGTTTCCGGCTTCCAGAGGGCCCCCGAGCCTGGGGAGGCTGTTTTCACTCTCCCAGAGACCCAGGGGAGGCTGTTTTCACCCTCCCAAGGGTCCGAAAGCCCCCTGGGTTCTGGAGGCCCACCAGAAGCCGGAAACAGGAAGTTCTGGTAGACCCCACCCACCATGGCCATGCCCACCCAGCAACTGGGCAGCGAACCGGTTGCTGGGATTTTTGCATCCCACCCCTGCCTACAATCCTAAGTAGAGAATACATCTGTAGTCTCCCAGAACTGTACGTTTGGAAGGATAAGCTGGTTCAATCCTTCGCCAATTAAAACTTCCAGAGATGGAGAACCACCTTCATGGATACATCCTTCCACTGTTGTACAACTCTCGCGACCATTACGTTTCCCCTTATAACTTTAGTCCTAATGTGTTGAATAGGGTTACTCTCATCTCAGAGTATGTAGAAACTCACCCTCAGGCCTAGTAGAACTAGGATATGTTAGAACTGGGATGCTTTCGACCCAAACCTTTTATTAGGCTCGCACAAAACTAATCATGCGGCTGGTTGACTTACAGCTTTGTGGGATGTAGAAACTCCGCCAATGAAGCTTAGTCAATCGAGTACAGTTACAAAATAAGGACTCAACCGGCTGTGCCTTCCAAAGAAGGAAACAACCATGCAGAAGGAATGTGATAAGTAGAATGAAAGCACAATAGCTCTCATGTAGCAACCAACAACTAGTAGTGTACTCCGAGACAGGCTGGGGTTGAAATTGAGGTAGTGGAATTACTGAGACTGGATTCATTTCTTGTTGCTCAGTCGCTAAGTCATGTCTGACTCTTCATGACTCCATGGACCACAGCCCTCCTGCCCTCCACTATCTTCCAGAGTTTGCCTAAATTCATGTTCATTGCGCCGATGACACTATCTGGCCATCTCCTCCTCCGCTGTCTCCATCTCCGTTTGCCTTCCATCTTTCCAAACCTAAGCGTGTTTTCCAATGAGTCCTCTCTTCTCATTTGGTGGCCACCCAGAGGTGGTATTCAGCAGGTTCTGACCAGTTCTGGAGAATCGGTAGCAGAAATTTTCAACTGTTTTGGAGAACCGGTAAATACCACCTCTGACTGGCCCTGCCCCCCATCTATTCTCCGCCTCCCGAGTCCCAGCTGGTTGGCTGGGCCTTCTTTTGTTGCCCTGCACAGGAGAACGGAGCTGGAAAGCAGGTAAATTGGGTGGGAAGGGAATGGATTTTGCAGTAACCTTCTCCTGCCACGCCCACCAAGCCAAGCCATGCCCACAGAACACCACGCACACCAAGCCACGCCCACAGCTGATGGGCTGGGTCTTCTTTGGTTGCCCTGCGCAGGTGAACGGAGCTGGAAAACAGATTAGTGGGGTGGGAGATTTTACAGTATCCTTCCTACACCCACAGAACCGGTAGTAACATTTTTTGAATCCCACCACTGGTGGCCACAGAGCTTCAGCTTCAGGATCTGTCCTTCCAAAGGACAGTTGGGGTTGAACTGATCGGATCTCCCTTCAGTCCAAGAACATTCGAGATCTTCTTCTCCAGCACCACTGAATTCACACCGTGGCCTTAATTTGACCAGTACATTAATCCATCACCGGAGTTTTCAGACTACTTATGCATTCCCTCTGGTCAGTTGGTCACTAGGGAAGGACAAGAACAACATGTTCTCCACCCATGAGAATTTCCTCCCAATTCTTTTTTTTCCCTGGGAGACACTTCTAAAGCTAAATTCTTTTCATCAGATTGACTTAAGAATTGGTAAGAAGAAGAAGAAAAAGCCTCAATCCAGCCCTACTTGTTACTCTTCCTACATTTGCCCATTATCATGGTTTCTCAAATGTCCACTGAAACTGAGAAGATTGTTTGCTTGGAGATTTTGCAATTACGTGTCGCGTTGATACTATTGTATGTTCCATCGCTGCCTAAGAAACCCACTTTGCAAGAATCCGAGGTCATTCAGATTAAAAAAACTAGGGCCTTGCATTTGGAATTCCCTGACGTCTATAGTGGAAACATTTCTGGCAGGAATTTGCTATCCTGTTTCAGGTCCGCACATTGTTGAACTTCTTCACAAGTAAAGAAAAACACGATCCAATCATTCCTCCCCCTTCAAACACAAGGGCCATAATCAGGTTGTCTAGTAGGTTTTTCTGAATGGAGGGGGCTCACTTACCATATTTGGATAAGTTGCCAAGAACAATTAAGAGTGTTGTGGTTGTTTAAGTGTGTGTGTGTGTGTCCAAAATCAGAGAGGATGTAGAAGTATGTAGAGAGGATGTAGAAGCATCCACCGTGGACACATTTCTTCTCGTACATTTTGCACGTAGCGTGAAATTAAACCTACCAGGTTATGACTTAATTCTCTTCTCAAGACGCAATCCAAACATTTGGTTTTTATGAAGCATGTTTCATTTGACTTGGGTGTCAATTACTTCAGAGTAAACATATTCCGGATGATCTTATTAATCTTCAGCAATTCTTCCTTCTCATGGTGCAACCACGTTGGCCAACTAGCAAAACAGGTTGCATACAGGGATTCATAGCAGATTCAACCATGTGAGCTGCAGTGTCATTTCTTTTCACTCAAAATTAGATTGAAACCCAAGGTCACAATGAAGAAAATCCAGACCCAACCAGAGAGTTATGACATATTATTGGTAACAACATATAAACCGTTTCCAGAGGAAGAAACATGTTACATTTCTTCTCCTGTGAACATTTGTATAAGGATAAGTTTTGGCAACAACCGTACTACAACAAGCAAATTATCTCCCAAATGCTGTTTAATTTCCTGCCATTTGCAACCTGCCCAGCCAGTTACCAACAAGCAGAGTCAACGAGGGAAGCCAGATTCACTTAACAACTGTGACAAAAAAGTCATAAAATCGAGCACAATTCACAGCTTGCTTAGCCACATAAGTTCTGTTCCTAATTATGCTTCTAAATCAAAGACTACCTGGATGGCTCCTGTCTCTCTTATTTGAGGCTCCAGACAACCTGTGAAGGCTCACCTACCTTACCAGATACAAGAAAGCTCAACGCTGTGAAAATAATTTCTTTGCTCAGTCTTCTCATCACTACTACATCTTTTCTCCGAGGTAGATTCAACATTCACAGGCAAGCCACCTTGCTGTCATTCTTCCTTACCCTGAAGTATTCCGTTTTCAGCGTTCCCGCTATTTGCAACTGTGCTCAGGAGAAATTTATGGTAGCCCACCTGAGCTTGATATTAAAACACGGGGAGGAAGAGAGAGTTATTATGTCTCGTACTAAAGATATTTAACTGCAACAAAATCCAATCCCTTACCTGGAGTTTTATGGCAGCAATATCTGTCTCACGTTATTGGGAAAGAAACAGGCTTCCTTCTAGGTAAAAGATGTACCATTAACTGCAGTTTAATTACCGCTGGCTTGAATTACTCAGATAAAATTCATTGTCGTGAAGTTATGGCTTAAGAAGGGAATTGCTGGAGTTTTCAGGCCAAAGGCCCATTTCAAAATCCTCTAGAAACTGGATTTCAGAGCCTCAAGGAAAGATTCATACAAAACCTGCAATGCAAGCATTCCATTTATGGAGACAGATGTCGGTGCTTTATTAGGTAATCACCTTCGTTCCTCCCCAATTGCTGTTTGGAAATGTAGAGGCTTTTTAAAGCAGAAAGAAAAGGCACCAATAGATTTAGTTACCAGGCATCAATTACCCTTTTAAGTATTTCTTACAGAAGTTAACAATACCCGTAAACCAGCCTACAGGAAGCCCTGGAGGAAATTTCAGCTGTGGATCTGTGAATAGAAGAAGAGATGCTTAAAGTGAAACCAGGAAACTCAAATCGAATTGTTAAGACTGTGCAAAACCAATATTCCACCGCAGATGGTGGAGATCAGTTGTCCAAGGTGATCTGATTCTGAGTTAAATTAGTGCCAGCTTTAAAGATCAGCTTGTGCTATGGCATTTGAGACAGTCTGGACTCTTTGAAACAGAAGCAATCAGTCAGCTTTGTTGTCATCCTGGATGAAGGCAACAGAAAACCACTTCTGTATAGATGCCAAGAAACCTGTATGAATTTGCCCACGAAACCCCCAGAAGTTAAACTTTTCAAAGGAGTTATATTTATATTAGTATAAGTAGTAGCATATTATGTTGTCAGAGATGGTAAACTTCCAAAGCACCTGAAGGCAGTATAAGAAACAATGGATGGGAACTAATCAAGCAGGAAGCAAACCTAGAACTAAGGAAATTTTTTCTAACAGAATAATTAATCAGTGGAACAACCTGCCTCCAGAAGTTATGAATGCTCCAACACTGGATGTTTTAAGAAGAGATTGGTCTGAAATGGTGTTGGGTTTCCTGCCTAAACAGGGGGTTGGACTAAAAGACCTCCAAGGTCCCTTCCAACTCTATTATTCTGTTAAACCCATTCCCCTCTGAGATACACCTTCTCTTTTTAGAAAATAGTGTTAAGGACAGAAGGCACAATAAATCCAGAATCTCGGTTTTCAGAGCGGTCAATATTGATCCCCAAGGGTTCATGGGCCTATCTAAGGCCCATGTGTTGTAATTATTATTCATATTACTAATTGTTAAGGTATATTATTAAATTATGTTCATATAATAAATGCTTGAGGGTTGATGAACAACCTGCAACTTCTTGAAGAGTTGAAGAGTTTGCGGACTTCTGATCTAGAATGTCCTCATTTTTCCACTGTTCCACGTATTTCTCACCCCCTTGTGTCCTTTGACCCTTCTTCTCTGGAGAACTGACCATGCCTGTTCCTATGTCTATGGAGATTCTCCATCATCCAGGTCATGCTTTTTCCAAAAGGCAACTGGGCTTTCTTGGTTTTTTTCTTTCCTTTGAAAACATTTCACTTCTCATCCATGACGTTTCATCACTTCTTGGATGAAAAGTGAAACATTTTCAAAGAAAAACCAAGGAAGTCCAATTACTTTTTTTTGAGGTGGGGGGACCACCTTTGGAACATGCCTTTTCCTGGATTGTGTTGGCCACTTTCTGGGTGCAAGAAGTAGACTCTCTCATTCCTTCTGCAAATTCCAAAGAAATGAAGGTCTATATTCCTAGTGTGCTACCATATCACATGTCAACCTTTATGACAGCTTAATTTAAATGAACCTGCATGGAATCGGATGTCCCATCTCTGATTTTATAACCCAGCTTTGGTTTATGTTGCCATCAACTCCAAAGGCAAAGTTTGGATGTTGACCTGAAACCCTTCAGGTGCCTGATACTGGATTTATTTTTGCACTGACCAAAGTCCTAACTGCAGCTTATCATAAATTTGCAATAGCTGCACCACAGGTTTCATCTGTGTGATGATCATAGTGCATCAGGAAGCCAAGGATATTTCTCCCCCCCACCCCTCAAATGCTTTTGTTTACATCTTTATATGATTTTTTTTATGGTTTTATCACAATGGACCATCTTGATAATCTTTATTCATTGACATTGCTTCCCTGTGTCTGTCTGTATCGCTTCAGGTATTAATTTTCTGCACGCAAGGAAAGTACAGACTGTTCTGCTGTCTCTGGGCCCCTCATTCCGTTGTAAAGGATAATTTGATTTGGGCTTCAGATATGAGCATTGAAAATGAGAAACGGAGAATTCCTGTAAACATTTCCCTGCATATTTTTAGGAAATGCAGAAGGGGAGACAGAGAGTATTAAAATAATTCAAGGCTTGATGTTTTGCCTCTCTCAAACCAATGAGAAAAGTCATAAGATACCAAGAAATCATTGAGACATCATCCTGATCTTTGTACTAGCTTAGAGTGAGTTTTAATCTGATAATGATCGTCTGATATAAGCACTCAAGTTGTTTTTTTTTTTTAACGGTGCAGTACACAAATTCGAGGTGGTAACATTTAGTGGTTATCGTTTAATATAACTAATCTCCTGGGATCTGGAGAATATTCAGCTATTACTTGTCGGAGGTGGCAAGATCGAGAGAGGTTGGGCTGATTGCATTCATGTTTTCTGCAGCACGAAGCTGGCTATGGTTGAAGAAGAGAAGTCATTGGACTTCATGCCCTACTGTGCCAGGAATAAATTTCCCTGTTGAACAGCAGAATACCTGCAAAGAGCCATCAACAAAAGACAAACCAGAGGGACACTATTGAGGTTGAATCAATTGGTGCACTGTAGCAACTGGGTTCGTAGGAAGGGCTACTTTTCCCTTTTTGACATGGTGCCTGTTCAGTGGAGAGCATCGCTTATTAGAGAGGTTTCAGTCTCTCATTTTGGGGATGATGGTGGAGGTGGGGATGAGGACAACATAGCCTTTGTAGGAATAAAATGTGGCTTATGTAAGTTTGAGAGCGATGCCGAATTGAAGGAAGGCATGGAGGCACCAAGAGAAAAATCAAGAGGATGATGATGATGATGATGATGATAAGGAGGAGGAGAAGGGGAAGAGGAGGAGCAGGTGGTGGTGGAGGAGGAGCAGAAGAAGAAGAGGAAGAAGAAGGAGGAGGAGGAGAAGAGGAGGAGAAGAAAAGGAGGAAGGAGGAGGAGGTGGAGAAGAGGAGAAGGAGGAGGAAGAGGAGGAGGAGGTGGAGAAGAGGAGGAGGAGAAGAAGAAGAGGAAGAAGAAGAAGGAGAAGGAGAAGAAGGAGAAGGAGAAGGAGAAGAAGAAGAAAACAACTTTGCTTAGAACTTTTGACGTTGCACTGCACTAAGCATTGGCTTAGCAGGTGACATAACCCCAGACCTTGCGGCTTATGAACCATGTTTTATAGCAAGGGTCTTCAAACTTGGCAAATTTAAGACTTGTGGACTTCAACTCCCAGAATTCCCGAGCTAACCTGACTGCAGGAGGAATTCTGGGAGTTGAAGTCCACAAGTCTTAAAACCGTCAAGTTTGCAGACCCCTGCTTTACAGCTTAGCCTGCGTTTAACCAAGCCAGCTGCAGCACAAAGGAGCAAAGCCAATCAACCCAATTGCTCTTTAACGTGCAGGGAAAGCTGTCCAGAGGACATTACATCCCCATAAAGTCCAAGAGGTATTTAAGTCCATTTTCAGCAAAAGGCCATTTACTGCTTTCACAAGGAGGCGAGACTAAATACCACTTAACAGAAGAAAACCAAAAACCAAAAAAAAAAAAAAACACAAAAAAAGCTTGCAAATAAAAAGACCAGCTATTTTACTCCACAATTTTGTCCTCTGGAAGCTTTTCAAGGCACCAACGCGGATTGTACTGTCATCTGTAATATTGCCTTCAAAGTTATCTATCACAAGGCATCTGTGTGACACTGGAACAAACAGGGTTTGGATTGTAACCAGAGAGTCCTTTTTCTCATTATATCTCGCAAACAAAAGCCTTCACATCATATCTGGAGGAAAACAAGCTTCCTTTTACCTCCCCCATTAATAATGGCAGGGGGACAACTTCCACTAGCTAAGAGTTGGCATAGCCTAAAATGGGGTGTTTTTTTTCTCTTTCCCTCTATTTTTAAATAGTGGCTTTGAAAGCAAACAAGGGTGTTTAACTGTGAAGAAGACTGACCTAACTTAGGACTGTCCCTTTCAGGTTTTATTTTGAGGATAAAGGACCACAAGAAACTGGAAGGATCAGTCCTTGGAGGGATCCAACCCGAATGAGCCCCTGGGCAGAAAACAAGCGTGAGACTTCCTGATCATAAGTCTCCCTTCCTCCTTCAGTTCTTTTAAAATAGCATTCATTATGATACCTGGAGATTCAGCATCTGCTACGATGACGCAAGTGTATATTTCATCTCTGGCAACGCATAGCTATAAATCCAGCATATTTTCTTTCTCTTTAGTCCAGTTGGGGCTCGAGCAGGACAGAAAACCAAGGAGATTTACTTACCCTTCTTGGAAATGGCTAGGACTTGCTGGGATCCCATGGTTGGGTCTTAAATTTTGCAAATAAATGGACCCAGATTGAAATTTTTAAGACCCAATCTCCCCACAGAGCATAGGAAAAGGTCAGCCAGAAGATGGTTGATCAAAAATAACCGATCTAGAGAGAGAGAGAGAGAGGGACAGGAAAGTTCAAGGGGTGAAATAGATGGCTGGTTCTATATCAGCAGAATTCATTGTAATATTTAAATGAGAAGAGGTGGGCAATCCGTTTGTGCCTATGTCTGCCTCCCCTAGAAACGCCCACTTATTAGTCCCAGCGGATCCAATCCTGGAAGGCAGCAGAAATGGAGGTGGAGGAATCACAGCTTTTAAAAGAGACTCATGGCTTCTGATGTCATTAGGAAGGAATAAGAGTGCACCAACAGTGGGTAAAAAGGAAGGAAGGAGGGAAGGAAGGAAGGAAGGAGAAACAGAGAGAGAAGAAATAGGGAGGGAGGGAGGGAGGAGAAATAGGAAGAGAGAAGAAATAGGGAAGGAAGGAAGGAAGGAAGGGGAAGAGGAAATGGAGGGAGGAAGAAGAAATGGGGAAGGAAGGAGAAAGATGGAGGGGAGAAGAAATAGGGAAGGAAGGAAGGAGAAACAGAGAGAGAAGAAATAATGAGGGAGGGAGGAGAAATAGGGAGAGAGAAGAAATAGAGAAGGAAGGAAGGGGAAGGGGAAACAGAGAAGGAGGAAGAAGAAATGGGGAAGGAAGGAAGGAAGGAAGGAAAGAAGGAAGAAAGGAAGGAAGGAAGGATCTCTGACTGTCTCAGGGCTGTATGCAATAAAATGAAAATTAAAAAAAATCTATGTGTGCTAAGAAAGAAACAGCAAGGAGAGTGAAGCGTCTGTGCTGAGCAGATCAGATCAACAGTCAGCAGCAATTTATTGCACACTAAAGTTTGCCCGGGTCACTTTTAAAAAAATATCCAGTTTTATTAGGTGATAAAATAAGAACAGGTCTCTCTGTAGTTGGTTGGATATTGTAGGGGTGGGTTCTCATCCTTGGCAGCTTAAAGAACTTCAACTCCAAGAATTCTGGAAACCAAAGACCAGACTTCTTCAAGTTGCCAAGATTGGGAAAACATTGGGGTAGGAGGTTAGTCCAAAGTTCCCAGGGATGTAATACCAAGACTCTAGATGGGTATATTAGAAGCCAGGAGAGGGTAAGTCAGACACGAAGCCACAGGGGGAAAACTCATTATTGCTTTCATCTCGTGGGAACAGGGAGAAGTGTAATTTTCTCCACTTATAGAAAAGTGAGTTCAGATTTCCCTGTACAAAGCTAAGCTATGTTGCATGCCGTTTCCCCAAAGCCCATCTCACCAGATTGGGTGTGCAGAACCACTGCTCTTAACTACCAAGGCACAACCTCAGCCTAAGTACCCAAAGTTGAGTAGCTGGTTTTCTAGGCTTGGTTTTCTAGCATAGCCTGGACGATTGGATAATGCTAACTCAATTCTAGCACAAGTGCTGAGCCAGTTGGCATTCTTTTTGGTCAAAAGTATGGGTTTTAGTTGAACGAGCAAACAAGCTGAGGACTTGGCCAACTTTTCCCAACTTCGTGCTCTCCTACTAAGTTTCACTTCATCCCCGTGATCCTAGACTGCTAAGGATTGTGGGAACTGAAGTCAAATGCCTCTTTAAAGAAGGTCGGCCAAAGGTCCATCTACCACACTTTTAGAGGAATGTCCATCATTTGGAGTGGCTGAACATGTTCCTTCCCCAAGGGAAGCCCAAGATATGCCTCAATGGTGTAGTCTACATGGATTCCTCAGACCCTTAGCAGCTGCTCAGGCATCCCAAAATCTGAATCCAGGACTTGTATTGTCTTGACTAAATGTTACAGCTACAATTGGAAAGATCTCTGTGAGTTTGAGGCACAGGTCTTGGTTCTCATCCGTCCCAAGGAATGGAAAAATCTGCCTTGAGCCAGGGAAATAAACCATGGTGGGGAAAAAAAAAAAAAGCAGAGAAGGATGAGTGCCATGTCCACTGAGAAAGTAAACCTGCCCATGTTGGGTGGTTTTTTAACGTAGCCTGATTTTATCCAGCTGGGCTTCATAAATAAATATTACTCCCTGGCTTTTGTTCCACACTGATTCAACTTCTTCCTATTTTGCTCGGAAAACAATGTTACTTAAGCATCTCTGGCTGAGATAATTGGAGCTTCTTCTTCTTCTTCTTCTTCTTCTTCTTCTTCTTCTTCTTCTTCTTCTTTCTTCTTCTTCTTCTTCTTCTTCTTCTTCTTCTTCTTCTTCTTCTTCTTCTTCTTCTTCTTCTTCTTCTTCTTCTTCTTCTTCTTCTTCTTCTTCTTCTTCTTCTTCTTCTTCTTCTTCTTCTTCTTCTTCTTCTTCTTCTTCTTGGAGGAAGGGTCAGTTAAACAAGATCCAAGATGTGAGAAATTGCAAACTGCACTTATTATTGCAAAAGGACACACTATGCTGAAACAAAATTTTCCAAGCCAGCTGCTATGGTGAGAATTTAGGTAGCTTAGAATTGGGGCCCACAACCTTGGCGACTTTATGACTTGTGGTCTTCAATGGCTGGCTGAGGAATTCTGGGAGTTGAAGTCCACAGGTTTTTCAGTTGCCAAGGTTGGGGAACCTTTCCATAGAACATTTCTTCCATATAGGTTGAGAATGGAAGATTTTCTCCTCTCTAAAACCCTCAAAGCCACCCAGAGTCACATGATAGTCAGATGGGTGTTTGTAATGATGAGGCAGTCGAGTTGTTTGATCATGAACAACTGAATCATGAGGATCTTTATTGGAGTCTAGTCTTGCATTTATACACATTTTTAGTTATCCTCCATCACTGGTTAACTTTGGTTACAGCTTAACTTTCGTTATTGTTTAGCACAGTAATCCATACAATTAATTATCTCTAGTTAAAGTCTAACATATGTTGACTTCCTCTCTCTAATCCTCCTTTAGATTAGTGACTTTATTTACCTGAATTGTATTTGCTTGGAAACATTCTTTATCTGAGGTTTGCCATCCGAGATAGGAACATTCCTGCAATTACAGCTCTACAGATGGGTAACATATAAATGAATAAAATCTGTAGTTTGTAGAGGACAGACTACTCAACTACTAAAATGCAGACTATTTACAGCTGGTATTTGTTGCATGGTAATATTGATAGCAACATCGGTAGGTACCCTGTGTGGAAAAGCCTCCAATCTCCCCTATAAATTAAATTGGTTTTTTTTCTCCCCAACTGTTCCTTTCTCTGAAAAGGGAAAGCACATGAACCCAGGAGAAGCGTGTTTGAGACCTTCCAAATTGCAACCTGCCTACCAGACCGACGCAAACCAAACCAATAGCATCTCTGTGCCATCTTCCACAGTTTAAAAAAAGTACCTCCTGAAGCTGGTATTTTGTGCCACTTGAGTGGAGGAAAAAGAATACTTCAAGCCAGTATAAGGAGCATTGTTTTGGATCTCTACAACTCTTTATCAACACACCTCCAGTTTTATTTTGCAGTTGTGAAGCCTGTGAGCTAGACTAGAGAGACATTAAGTGGTCAAGGCAGCTTGACCAACTCATCACACTTAGCAGAAATGAGCTAACGTCCGGAGCAGCCAGCTGCCCGAAGTTGATTTTGCTTCCATCTCATAAGTGCCACATGCCACTAGGCTGAACTGCTCTTCAGTGTCACCTTGACATCTTACAAAAAGAATGAAAAAAAGAAATGAACTACTTCCAAGTTTTACCTCACAGGCAAATTATCCTATCCGGAGCGGTGCTCTCCAGTTCTCAAGGATGATGAATTATTAGATCAAAAGAGCCTCTGCTTGGAACATCTTGTTGTCCCCAGTAAGTCCTGAACATCTTCCATTTGGCCTCCACAACTCATCATTAAAAATAATAAGCAATTGAGGTTTGTGTCTCGGATGCCAAACTATTCCAATAACACTAAAGCTTCGGAGAAAGAAAAGTGATCAAGAGCAGCTTCTTCCAACTCAAAGATTATAGAAATGCCGAGAGCCCTCTTGTCTCCTTTTATTTTATGAAATAGCTTATTAGAAGTAAAACCCAAGAAATAGCCTTCAAAATGCAGTTGAAGGCCAAATCCAAGCAGCCTTAGATACCCTACCGTGAGCTACAAACGAAGATGTCATCGAGCCAGATTCAGGATCGTGCAATCAGTGCAATATCATCATGGCTTTTTTCCTTACTATAAAAGTGGTCAACCTGAAGACCCTCAGACGTTGCTGAGCTACAACCCTTCGCAGTTCCTGCTCACCAGATAAAGAGATGCTGGGAGCTGAAGTTCTGAAACACCTGGGAAGGGACAAGTTGTGATGATGGTTTAGTCTACTTGTAGATGGCTTCCCATTGATCCAAACCCTGAAGCAGTTTGCAGTCAACCATTACCATGAAAAATTCAACAGTTAAAAATGCATCCAATTTTAAAAGCAAGGGGAAGATCTTGAGAGTAAGGTCATTTTTCCACACTTGAACTAGACAACATCCTGAACCCAGAGCTATGGTATCCATGCCTAGCCACAATGATGCCAAAACAATGACATCTGCTTTGTGTTGCCATGACAGGCTTCTGTATGTGTTCCACAATGTTGCTTGGAAGTACGTAGGAACAAGAACATGGTCAAAATAATGATGTCCATTGATGCACATCTCACCTTAAACATAAGTGAGTTTCCTCACTGCTTGCATACCTTTTCCTAAAGGACCCTCCAGAATTGAACGATGTACCATTTCACTTAAAATTTGCACCAAATTTACTGGCACTTGGGGAAGCGATAGGTTGAACATGAAGAACTAGGGGTAATAGAAAGAGTTCTTCCAAGTATGGAAACTCTCTGGGCAATAAACCGAGGGTGTTCAAGAGATTTCTGGGGATGCAGGTTCTGGAAAGTCCTCCTTTACCTTCTTGGGAGGTTCCATGAAGCTATTCCACTTGTGTATTTTCAAATCAGCAGAACAGTTTGTTAGCACCGGATGGCATCTCCGTAGGGTCCCTTTCTTTGTGTCCAACTTGACCATTAAATGGGATGAAGACATTAAAGAAAGACACACTCATTTCAGGATGCACAAATCGACCTGTTTTGCACCTCCTGAATAGGATCAGATGGGACACCCTAAGCTGTTGTCCAGAGGAGGTATTCGGCAGGTTCAGACCAGTTCTGGAGAACTGGTAGTGGAAATTTTGAGTAGTTCGCAAATGCCACCTCTGACTGGCCCTGCTCCCATCTATTCTCTGCCTCCCATTGAGTCCAGCTGATCGGCTGGGTCTTCTTTTGTTGCCCTGCACAGGAGAACGGAACTGGAAAGCAGGTTAGTGGGGAGGGAAGGGGGATTTTGCAGTAACCTTCCCCTGCCATGCCCATCAAGCCACGCCCACAGAACTTGTAGTAAAAAATTTTTTAATCCCATCACTGTTGTTGTCCCTTCTAAAAGGGGCCATTGGAGTATATTTTTAAATGTAACTTGAAGGAGAAAAATGGATGTGTATTACTTGAATTGAACCAAATTAATGTGGAGAAAATTTAAATGTAATTATACTTGGTTTTTCTTCTACCCTGCCAATCTCTTTCTCCTAGGTCATGCCCATTTTGGAATGCCAACTGTAGGTTAAACAGGATGCACATCAATATTCCCTTTCTGCCCGCTAGCACACAATCACACACATACGCACACCACTTTAAGGCAAAATATGAACTTTTGAAATCCCTGCTCAAAAATGCAGATGGTCTTGGAAAGCAAATCTCATTATGCTCTGCCCCAAATGCCTGCATGTTAAAAAGGATCATATGATTTGCAGGATGTGCTGCTCCGACATCCAAGTTTTAAAAATAGAGGCCAAGTTTTCATTGCAGCAACTAAAGACTCATGATTAGGTTACACATCACTTTGAAGGGACAGTCAAAAGCCGGAGTGGACTTCTGGGGCAAATAGCCTACAGAGACAGTATTTCACAGAGTCTTTTGGGGAAGAGGAAAACAACAACAGAAGTGGTGAGGAAACAGAGTCATTTTTGTGAGATTGGGCAGAGGGGTTCATATACATTTGAGAAAGGAAGAAAGGAAGGAATGAATGAAGGAAGGAAGGAAGGAAGGAAGGAAGGAAGGAAGGAAGGAAGGAAGGAAGAAAGGAAGGAAGGAAGGAAGGAAGGAAGAAAGAAGAGAAAGTGAGAAAGAAAAGGAAAGAAAGAGTGTGAGAGAGAGAAAAAGAGAAAAAAGAGAGAAAGAAAGAAGGAAAAAGAGAATCAGCAAAAAAGAAAGTGAGAAAGGAAGAGGAAAGAAAGAAGAGAGAGAGAAAGAAAAAGATAAAAGAGAGAGAGAAAGAAAGCAGAAAGAGTAAGAGAGAGAGAGAGAAAGAAAGAGAAAAAGAGAAACAGAAAGCAAAAAGAGAAAAGTGAGGAGGAAAGAAAGAGTGAGAAAGAAAAAGAGAAGAGAGAGAGAGAGAAAGAAGGAGGAGAAAGAAAGAGCAAGATAAAAAGAAGACAGAAAGAGAAAGAGAGAAAGAAAGAGAAAAAGAGAAACAGAAAGCAAAAAGAGAAAGTGAGAAAGAAAGAGGAAAGAAAGAACAAAGAGAAAAAGAAAAGGAAGGAAGAGAAAGAAAGAGAAACAGAAAGAGAAAAATAGAAGACAGAAAGAAAGAGAGAGAAAGAAAAAGAAAGAAAAAGAGAGAGAAAGGGATGTAGAGTCACTACAGGTAGTCCTTGACTTACAACAGTTTGTTTAATTACCATTCAAAGTTATGACGTCACGAAAAAAAAGTGAGCTATGACCCCTTTTTTCACACTTAACGACTGTTGCAGCATCCTCATGGCCAAGTGAACAAAATTCAGCCACTTGGCCACTGGCTCATACTTATAACGCTTGCCGTGTCCAGGAGTCCAACGATCCCCTTTTGAATCCTTCTTGCAATCAAGATCAGTGGGGATTCACGGAACCGCCAACAACTGCAGCAATCCGCTTAACAAACGCGGCGAGAAAAGTCGTAAAATGGGGTAAAACTCACGTAAAGCCAACCTCTCGCTTAGCATGTCAACGTTGGGCTGAATTGTGGGGGGTTGGGTTGAGGACGAGCCGCCTTTAAAGCCACCCCCCAAGTCCTGCTTCTTCACTTCTGCGGGGGGGCCTGAAGTGTTTCTCCTCACCTCCTGCGCTGTTGAGGCCTTGGGATCTTTGGACGAGCTCATCTGCTATATTGACTTGGCTAACCCTTCATTCTGCATAGCAGCTTCTCTTCAACCTCTATCCCATCCTCTCTGCCCAATGTGAGAGTCAATTCAGGCCAAGGCAGAGATCTGGCCAAAAAACGGCTGCAATTTTATTTTATTTATTTCTTTTTAAATCAAGGAAAGCGAAGGGGAAAAAAAAAAAAAAGCCAGGAAGCTACAGCATCGGAAATTGGATCCTCTGTTTCACTCTGCAGAGGAAATCCAGAAAAGTGCACCCAGCCTCGGCTCAGCACGCCTGCCTCAGCCTCTTGCATGCGTTGTCTGCATGATCAGGTTGCGCAGAGCCCCTTAAGAAACTGAAGCCGATGCGGCTGCCGAGGGGGAGTCTCTGGTATATGACACGTTAAAGGCGGCAGGAGGAAACTGCCTTGGCAAGGGGTTGGGGTTGGGGGCTGGATTTCCCCCCCGGCTCTAATGGAGGGGGTCTGTCATTGGAGCGAGTCCTTGAGACTCGTGGATCCGTCCCCTCAGAGACTTTGCAAGCTAATTGCAATGTTTAGAGCTGCCAAAGGAGAAAATGATTAAATGCATCGCCACAGACTGATCTTAACAGCTATATAAAATGTTGGCTTGAGCAGGAAGGTAGGGGCAGGCTTGCTTGAAATAAGCTGAACTCCTGGTGGCATCATGGACACGGAGGTCCCATTAGTTCTCCGGGCAGCTGAAAAGAAGTAGCTTGACATTGCTTTCTTCCGAGGAAGAGGAGAGGAGGAAAGGAGAGGAAGAAAGATATAAAGAAGGAGAGGAGAGAAGAGGAGAAGAGAGAAGGAGAGGAGAGGAGAGGAAGAAGGAGAGGAGAAGAGAAGAAGGAGAGAGGAGAGGAGAGGAGAGAAGAAAGAAGGAGAGGAGAGGAGAGGGAGAGGAAGAAGGAGAGAGAGAAGAGAGAAGGAGAGAGGGGAGGAGAGGAGAAAAAGAAGGAGAGAAGAGGGAGAGGAAAAGGAGAGGAGAAGAGAAAAAGAGAGGAGAGGAGAGGGAAGAAGGAGAGGAGAAGAAGGAGAGAAGAAAAGGAGAGAGGAGAGGAGAGGAGAAGGAAAGGAGAGAGGAGAGGAAGAAAGATATAAAGAAGGAGAGAAGAGGAGAAGAGAAGAAGGAGAGGAGAGGAAGATAGGAGAGAGGAGAAGAGAAGAAGGAGAGAGGAGAGGGAGAGGAAGAAGGAGAGGAGAAGAGAAGAAGGAGAGAGAGAGGAGAGAAGGAAGGAGAGGAGAGAGAGGAGAGGAAGAAGGAGAGAAGAGAAGAAGGAGAGAAGAAAAGGAGAGAGGAGAGGAGGGAAAGGAGGAGAGGAGAGGAAGAAAGATATAAAGAAGGAGAGAAGAGGAGAAGAGAAGAAGGAGAGGAGAGGAAGATAGGAGAGGAGAGAGAAGAAGGAGAGAGAGAGAGAGAGAGAGAAGGGGAGGAGAGGGAAGAGAGGAGAGGAGAGGAAGAAGAGAGGAGAAGAGAAGAAGGAGAGAGGAGAGGAGAGAAGGAGAGGAGAGAAGAGAGAAGAAAAGGAGAGAGGAGAGAGGGAAAGGAGGAGAGGAGAGGAAGAAAGATATAAAGAAGGAGAGAAGAGGAGAAGAGAAGAAGGAGAGGAGAGAGGAAGATAGGAGAGGAGAAGAGAAGAAGGAGAGAGAGAGAGGAGAGGAAGAAGGAGAGGAGAAGAAGGAGAGAAAGAAAGAGGAGAAGAGAAGAAGAAGAAGGAGAGAGGAGAGGAGAGAAGGAAGGAGAGGAGAGGGAGAGGAAGAAGGAGAGGAGAGGAGAGGAAGAAGGAGAGGAGAGGGAGAGGAAGAAGGAGAGGAGAAGAGAAGAAGGAGAGAGGAGAGGAGAGAAAGAAGGAGAGGAGAAGAGAAGAAGGAGAGAGGAGAGAAGGAAGGAGAGGAGAGGAAAAAGGAGAGGAGAGGGAGAGGAAGAAGGAGAGGAAAAAGGAGAGGAGAGGAGAGGAAACAGCAGAACTGAGACCAAGACCAAGACCCAATGATCTTGCTCATCAAGGCCTCCCACAGCATTATCTCTGAATGCTTTATGTCAGAGTTGGGCAACTATGGCACCTTTATGATCGGTGGACTTCATGCTGGCTTAGGAATTCTGGGAGTTGACGTTCACAAAGGGGCCGTGGTTGCCCATCCCTGCTTTGTGGGCTTCTGTGTTCCAGCAAAGCTTTAGTCCAGTTTCCAGTTTTGGTGGAAACCATGTGGACTTTTAAGCCTGAGGTGTCAATCTTCAAGTATAAATACTTTTTTTCCCATGGAAGCTGAGAACGGTGCAATTTCCTTCTCTGAAAGGGATCAGACGCAGGAAATTGTTCTTCCTGCACTCAATGGAAGGGCCTCATTTCCTATTTATTTGCCAGCTCTGGGTCAATTCACATGGCCAATTCTTTTTCCCTCCAGCTGGACAGGCAACAAACTGGACATCCAATGGCCAGATGTTCCCGAAAAACACAGGCCATTATCTGGGCAAGGCGTTTGCAACTCAGAGAGAGGTTGAGACTTTGGAAAGAGTGCAGAGAAGAGCAACCAGGATGATTAGGGGACTGGAGGCTAAAACATACGATGAACGGTTCCAGGAACCGGGCCTGGCTAGTCTAGGGAAGAGAAGGACCAGGGGAGACATATGTTCCAATATACAACAATACGTTTGAACCAGTTCACCATCTTAGATGGGAGGATGGAGATCCTTCAGATATGGAAAGTTGCTCTTATCAAACACAGGATAACATTACCTTGTGAGAAATGTCCATGGAGATTCTCAATCATCCAGGTTCATGGTTGTCCCAAAGTTGCTTCTTCAAGAGGCAACTGGACTTTCTGGTTTTTCTTTGAAGATGTTTCACTTCTCGTCCAAGAAGCTTCTTCAGCTCTGATTGGATGGTGGGGAAGGATATAAATGCAATGCAAGGACTATAAACCCTGCCATTCCCCAGCATCTGTTGTGGTTAGCCGGCAGCTGGTGCGGACGGCTGTGGAGAGCGAGGACTCAGATGAGGGGCCAGGACCATCAGGGAGTGGACTGCTGCCTTCAGAGATTGTGGGGGGATGGCAGCAGCGATGAAGAGATTCCCGAGGTGCCAAGTGCCTGTACATGCAGGATTGCTCGTAGGAAAAAGCAGCTGCAACAGCATGGGTCACTCGAGAGTAAGGCTGCAAGGTAATGGCCCCTCCTTCAAGAAGATAAAAGCCAGCTGTGAAGCAAACATTCTTTGCAGGAAGCAAAGACATTTTGAAACTCAGCCTCGTGGACATTACAGTATCTTAAGTTGGTATTTGACTCTTGTGAAATATTTCTTATCTATGATTTTTGGTGGTCTCGCATAGTTTTGACGAGGTTTGTGTTTATCAAAGTTAATTAGTTCGCAGCAGCCTTTTTTACCGGGGATTTGTAAGACTCATTAAAAGGTTTCTGTTCCTTTTGGTTATTGTATGTCTTATTGGAAAAGGGTTTGGGTCAGAACGAAACCAGTCAGAGCTGAAAGAGCTTCTTGGATGAGAAGTAAAACGTCTTCCAAACCCCCCCCCCCAAAAAAAACCAACCACCAGAAAGTCCAGTCTTGAAAAAGCACTTTTGGGACTACCTTGTGAAACGAGCTCATTCAGAACTTATCGGAAGCAAAACTAGAGGTGGCAAGTGGTAGGTTAGTTTCTTACAGAAGTCAGTTGGTTCTCTTGATCCCTAATTTATGGATCCGGGTGATTTAGATTAAGCTGTCTTGTTGTGGTACTTGGGTCATACATCTCTCATCAGTCCCAGACAGTGTGGCCGGGGTTAATGAGAGTTGCGCAAGAAAATATCTGGATGCAGTCAAATGGGATTAATCAGAAAATAGATTCTGGAGTGATTTGTATAATAGGTTAGTGAGAGGTTCTTTTTATTCCCAACACTTGGATGCTCAAAAGCGAAATTGCAGATTCTCAAGCAACAAGTGGCAATCACATCTCTTTCAACCAGTGCTCCTGGTCTGCATAAGATGAGCAATAATCTGTTGTCTTTGAATGTGGTAATGGATGCAGCATGAAAGGGGATTGTTGATGACTCTGTAGTTGGATTATCTCAATTATTAGGTACTAGCTCTATACCCACGCTTCGCTACGAAACTATGTGGTCGGGCTTAGTTTTTTGGGAGGAAAATAAGAGGGGAAATTGTGCCTCTGCCTACCAGCATCCATTGGTATTCATCTGGCTAGCATCCAGTCAGTGTATGAGAGTTGAGGGCTGTTTGGAAACTGAAAGAGTATTTGCTGTGCGAGCAAGAAGGAGACAACAAGGAGCCTGGGCGTGGCTTAGCTCAACTGTTCTGTACTAAAGCTGCTTGGTGCTGTGAATCTGAATCTGAAACTCCTCTCCTCTGCTTGTGTTTTGCCTTTGGAACAGAGTTCTTTTCAGGTGGGGAGGGGGAGCAGAACTCCTTAGCATCAGAGTGTGTTAATTACTGTATTAAGAAATAGTAATGATCTGATGGTCATTTGGAAAAATCCTTTCTTAGTGAGCACCTAGAAGCCAAGAGGAACATACGTGCCAAATTTCAAGTTTGTAGGCTTTACGGTTCTGGAGATTTTGCGACGATCCGTGAGGGGTATTTGTATATACATATAGATTACTTGAAGATCACCTTTAAACCACTTATTTGCATTTGACTTCAGTCCTTTGCAACCACGTCAACTTGATTCCATCCTAAGCAATAATGTTATATTTTGTCCTGTTCCATGTCCATCACCATTTGGTAGCTGATGGAGGTTCACCCCATCCCGTGGCAACCACAAATAGCGGCTGATCAATTTTAGGTGGTTCTAGTAAGACAATATAAGGAATGAGATCTGCAAGCTCAAAATCTGTACAGTCCTTCTCTGGATCTAGTTTGAACAGGAAAGGCTGAGATGTGGGTAGAATTGTTTTTTCTTTGGCAGGGAATCAATGATCTTTGCTCCCTGCCCCATAAATTATGAGCCTTTCCTTATAGCCAGGAAATCTGAAAAGATGCCAGCCATCCAGGCACAACTGCTGAGAAAAAAGTTCTAGATATCGCAAGCACAAGTGTGTGGCGAGATGGAATGATATCATTTGGATTAAGAGCAGACCAAAAAAAAAAAATCATCTCATCAAAGAAGATTCCATTATTCTTCTTTTTTTGGGTTGCAATGAGTCAACATCATATTTTCAGATGACATGTTGCTTTTGCCCCAAATAACATTTTAATAAAATAAAAAAAAACTCACTGAACATAACAATCTGCTTGTTGATATTCACACAGGGATTAATTGCTGGCAGAATAGAAACATTTCGTTTTCACATGATGGGAAGCAACAGCCTTGAATCGCAGCAAGAATGAACACATTTCAAAATATGCACAACCACAATCAAACACATTTTCCAGCTCTTGAAAGTCACACGGCAGTCTCCCATATCTTGCCCAGATCCAGCGGCTTTCAGATATTGTGATCCAGTGGTGGGATTCAAAATATTTTACAACCGGGTTCTTTGACCATGGCTTGGTGGGCGTGGCGTGGCTTGATGTGGGCATGGTAGGAAGGATACCGCAAAATCCCCATTCCTTCCCCACCCCACTAACCTGCTTTCCAGCTCCGTTCTCCTGTGCCGGGCAACAAAAGCAGACCCAGCCAATCAGCTGGGACTCAGGAGGCGGAGAATAGATGGGGGGGCGGGGCCAGTCAGAGGTGCTATTTGCTGGTTCTCCGAACTACTCAAAATTTCTGCTACTGGTTCTCCGGAACTGGTCAGAACCCGCTGAATACCCACCTCTGTCGTGATCTCAGATTCTCACTAGTGACTTTATGCATTTTCGCTATATCAACCAGACATCATCAAAGGAATACAAAGTCTTTCCCCATCACCATGGTGGTAATTTCGGTACTATGAGGGTTAGGATGAAGACGCTATAAATCACTAGTGCCAAAAGGGCACTCCCATAATCTCTGACCAGAGCCACCAAAGAAATTTTGAGAGTAGACGTCCATTCTATCTAGAACGCGCCTTGGGAAGGCTGATTTAGCACATGGGAAGGTAAGAAAGGACAGGTCCTATCCAGGAGTCCTTGTCCATGGAGTCAACCTTGAAGCTGTAAAAGAGGGTTACAAATTACATTTGATCCCTTGCAAAAGAGAAGGACTAAAAAGAGAAGGACTAGGAGTGATATGAGAGCAGTCTTCCAACATTTGAGGGGCTGTCACAGGGAAGAGAGAGTTAACATATTCTCCAAAGCACCTGAGGGCAAGAAGTAATGGGTGCTGTTCTGACCAAGGCTTCCTGAGACCCTAATTAAGCACACACTTAGTTCAAACTACTCTTGTTTTATTTCAACGCTGGGAATTATGTTCATTCCCAGCCTGTAATGAGTCCTAAACAGTCCCTCGAGATAAGCACCCACCTTTCTCTCCTTTGAATTGCTGCCAACAACTGAAGTGCCACATTAACTGTAAAAAACCAACCAAAGTACAAAGTCCACACAGAGCTTCAAGGTTGAATCTGAACAGAGCGAACGACTTTGCTTGCTGCAAAGGTTTCTCTACCTTTGCACGTCCTTTATACCTTATGGGAGGGGCAACCACCTCCCAGCCTGAGTCACCCCTTTTGTCTCAGCTGCTCTCGCCTTCTAGTAGCGCTGCGCATACACACATTTGGAACAGGCTCCCGTTGTTCCTTGGCCTCGCTGCTCTCAGATTCTGGAGGCTCCGGAATCAGCACACAACTTCCAGATGGTCCTGGCCTCATCTCTGCCTCGGATGCAGGACCCTCATCCAAGTCCTCTCCAGACTCCTGGACTGGTCCCCGTTCTTCCCCACTGTCCAATTCCGCTGCTGTCTGTACTGGCTGCCGTTGAACCATAGCAGGGGGAAACTTAACAAAAAGAGAAACAACCCAGAATTAAGGAGAAATTTCCTGACCGTGAGAACAATTAATTAATTAGTAGAATGGCTTGCCTCCAAAAGTTGTGAGTGCTCTATCACTGGAGGTTCAGAAGAGACTGGACCGCCATTTGTCTGGAACGGTACAGGGTCTCCCACTCAAGCAGGGGGTAGGATGAGAAAAACTCTAAAGTCCCTCCCAACTTCGTTATTCTGTATTCTTTAAATCAATATCCACAAATGCCTGGGCACAACAAGGTACTACTAACCAATCAAGTAGTCAAAAAATTCAAGATGGCAGCAACAACGATGTGGTCAAAGCCCCGCCTACTTTTTCTTCCTCACAATGCTCCTTAAGAGCTTCAGTTGCAAAGTTTGCGGTCACCAGGTTGACTCTTTGGACCCCTTCCTGTGGACACTCCTGCTCCTAACACAATGGCTCTTTGTGCTAATGGCAGTTGTAGCAGTCGAAGGTTAAATTTCCATGTGAGTTGTGAGATGAAAGCGGTATCCAAGACAACCACAGGAAGTGGGAGAAGAGAAATTCAACCTCTTGCACAATCAGTGTATGTCCGCCAAGTACAAGAAGGATGGGATTATTTCTGTCTGGTTACAGAATGCCACCAAGGAAACAGTTCTCCCGCTGAAATGTTCTTAGGACCCCATCTGAGAACAAAAGGAGGAAGGAGGACACGTGGTGTGGACCTCTGCTCCTTTGGGGGAACTTCAGGAAACCTTCGTTTGTTTTTGTCCTTCCACACAGCACATATATTCTCACACCTACACACTTCCTCCAGCTCTTCCGTAGGTGTGGATGTGGCAGCTGTAACTGCGGACTGAAAGAATCACTAATGAACAATTCATGTGCTTGTGTGTGTTATTTGCCGCCTCCAAGTTCCTTTCAGAACAGGATGATGGAGAACTTCTCAGGGTCTTTTCAGAGGATTGACGTGATCTGGTTTTTATTCTTCTCAAGCCAACAGGATTTGGAAAATAAATTATCTGCACAGTCTAGAGACTCCATCCATCCATCCGGCGGCCTGTCAGATGGATGGCTCTTTGAAAACAGATGGGAAGAGGTCCAAATTTGGTCTGAGGGTGGAAGCCATCCAAAGAAAGCTTACATTGAAAAATGGACTAAATGTATCCGGAGACTGCACAGAACCAAAATCCAGAACCGAATGTCCCCAACCAGAGGTGGTCTTCAGCAGGTCCTGACCAGTTCTGGAGAACCGGTAGTGGAAATTTTGAGTAATTCAGAATACCACCTCTGACTGGCCCTGCCCCTATCTGGGTCTTCTTTTGTTGCCCTGCAGAGGAGAACGGAGCTGGAAAGCAGGTTAGTGGGGTCGGGGAGGGAATGGGATTTTGCAGTATCCTTCCCCTGCCACGCCCATCAAACCAAGCCACGCCCATCAAACCAAGCCAGCCCACCAAGCCACACCAGGCCCACAGAACCAGTAATAAAAAAATTTGAACCCCTGTCCCCAACATATCTTAATTCTTCTTCTACAGGAGATAAAAATTATATGGCGGCACCAGGCAAAGCCAAACAATTGAAGGCAGATCCTGGAAGCGCCAGCATCTAATGCAGGTAGTCCTCAAGTTACAACTGTTTGTTTAGTGGCCATTCAAGGTTACAACAGCCCTGAAAAAAGTGACTTATGGCCGTTTTTCACTCTTATGACCATTGCAGTCTCCAGGTTGCAGGTCAGGTGATCAAAATTCAGGCGCTTGGTGCAACTAACTCATATCTAACCTAGAACTACGCCACCTCCAGTCCGATCTAAATATAGTACATAAAATCATACATTGCAATGTCCTACCTGTCAATGAATACTTCAGCTTCAACCATAACAATACAAGAGCACACAATAGATACAAACTCAAGGTTAATCGCACCAAACTCCATTGCAGGAAATACGACTTCAGCAACAGAGTGGTCAATGTCTGGAATACTCTACCTGACTCTGTGGTTTCTTCCCCAAACCCCAAAAACTTTAACCTTAGACTGTCTACTATTGACCTCACCCCTTTCCTAAGAGGTACGTAGCGGGCATGCATAAGCACACCAATGTGCCTACCGTCCCTGTCCTATTGTTTCTTTTTATTTTTCTTATAAGTATCTATCTCATGTATTCAAAACTATGTTTATTCTTATACCTGTATCTTGTAAGCGACTGACAAATCAAATAAATAAATAAACATTGAAGATGGTTGCAATTTCCATGATTGACTTTTGTGAACGTTTGGCAAGCAGAGTCAGCAGGGAAGCCAGGTTCACTTAAGAACTCTGGCAAGATAGGACAGAACTGACTTAACAGCTGTCTTGTTTAATTGCAGGAATTTTGGGCTCAATTGTGGTCACAATAGCAATAGCACGTAGACTTCTATACTGCTTCACAGTGCTTTTATAGCCCCCTCTAAGTGGTTTACAGAGTCAGCCTGTTGCCCCCAACCATCTGGGTCCTCATTTGACCCACCTCGGAAGGATGGAAGGCTGAGTCAATCTTGAGCCGGTCAGGATCGAACTGCTGACGGTGGGCAGAGTTTGCTTGCAATACTGCATTCTAACCATTGTGTGAAGCAAGGAAGGAAGGAAGGAAGGAGGGTGGGAGGGAGGGAAGGAGGAAGGAAGGGAGAGAGGGAGGGAGGAAGGAAGGAAGATAGCAGTAGCACTTAGACTTATATACCACTTTACAGCCCTCTCTAAGCGGTTTACAGAGTCAGCTTCTTGCCCCCAACAATCTGGTTCCTCATTTTACCCACCTCGGAAGGATGGAAGGCTGAGTCAACCTTGAGCCGGTCAGGATTGAACTGCTGGCAGTTGGCAGAATTAGCCTGCAATGTTGCATTCTAACCACTGTGCATGATGGATAGATGGATGGATGGATGGATGGAAGGAAGGAAAGAAGAAGGAAGGAAGGAAGGAAGGAAGGAAGGAAGGAAGGAAGGAAGGAAGGAAGGAAGGAAGGGCAACAGCAATAGCACTTATACCTCTTCACAGTGCTTTTACAGCTCTCTCTAAGGGGTTGACAGCCTCTTGCCCCCAACAATCTGGGTCCTCATTTTACCCACCTCGGAAGGGATGGAAGGCAGAGTCAACCTTGAAGTCAAAGACTACCTGTATACTTCTTTTGCTGGCTTTTGCAGGAGTTGTGGCACCAGCAAAATTGTGTTAAGAAAAAGGATTTCTGGACCGGGTGTTTTTTGTTTGTTTGTTTTGTTCTCTTGAATATATTTGACCAGATCAAGACCGATACTAATGGATGTTTTGAGAGATGCTTCAAGGCTGGGGGCAGAATCTGTTTTAGCAGATTGTTCAGCGGACCAGAGCAGACTTATCACAACATCTCTGTGGAACTTTAACAGAAATATAACTCCCTGCTAGCAAGGGAGAACGTGGCTTGCATAATGAGGAGCTCTTAAGTCTGAAATGTTAGTTTAACCTTACAGACATGTCTGCCTCGTACGCTCCTCTGATGGCGTGCTAGAAAGCAGGAGGAATATTCTGTCTCCCTTGTTTGTCCCTCCTTGAAATGCCACATCGCCAGCTTGCAATTGTTGAAATTGTTGCCTGGAATGACAGAAGCATCTTTCCCCCGGAATGAATGAGGTAATTGCAAGCATTTAATCTATTCCAATTTTTTCCCTGGCATTTATTTATGTGTGCGATGGTTGGTCATCCTGGGAGCTCACAATAAGTTTCAACAGCCTATTAATGAATGAATATTACGGTTTCCCCTTAAAGCAGGGGTCAGCAACCTGCGGCTCTGGAGCCGCATGTGGCTCTTTCATCCCTCTGCTGTGGCTCCCTGTTGCCGGTCTGCTCCACGATTGAAAGGCCCTTCGGTTAGGACAGGTAGAGGAAAAGGGATGCTGTGCTAGGAAGAGACTCTATGGTGGGGGAAACTGAACTTCTGTTTCAGCGGAGGGAAAAGGATGCTGTGCTGGAAGACTCTATGGTGGAAGAAACGGACTTCCGGTCGGCTCCACAGTTGTTAGGGCTTTCGGTTAGGACAGGTAGTGGAATAAAAGGACACCACACTAGGAGGAGACTCTATGGTAGGGGAACCGCCATAGAGTCTAGTTGGCTCCAGAATTGAACGGGTGGGCTTTTGGTTAGGACCTTTGTGTCTCTTTGAGTGTTTAAGGCTGCTGACCCCTGCCTTAAAGCAACAGGATGCAAATTTGAATATGGAAAATACGGTTTCCATTTCCCTTTAGGGATCATTCAGCAGCCAAGTTCTGTCATCTTCACGCGTTGCCTTAATATAACTTGCTTGATCAGGTGGTAGAAGGCAAAACATTTTTTGTTTTTGCAATTGAGTTCTTCCACTTCCACTCACGGGAAGCCTCCATTCCTGCCCGTTTCTTGACAGGATCTGAAAAGGATGGGACCTTGCGTATTCTTGGGCTAGAAGCCACGAAGCCAAGGTAGCAATTGCAATGATGGTTAATCCAAGAAAGCAAGACCACCGAAAGCTTGCAGGTCACTTCTCATGACAGGTCAAAACTCTGAGCAGGGCAGGCTAGGCCAATGATGATGTCCAAGCGACCATCATTTGGTAAAAAAGTAGACAGCGAAAACTATCAACAGTCCTTGGTATTTGATGTGGGGTATTTCCCAGTTGCTATTTTAATCAGCAGAATGCCGTAGATTAGGTTACACACGTAGATCTGTCGGAGGACTGAATGTTTCAAGATTTATTTAGAAGCACAAACTGTTCACAAGTGGGATTTTTATCTATTGAAGCACTAGTTTTTGGCATTCTTTCTTTGGGGTAGATGGCTTATTTTTAGGGTATCCATTTAATAAAGAAAGAAAGAAAAATGAAGACCAAGAACTTTTATTGCTTGGTTGGCTCTTTGGTATTTCAAGGCCAGCCTTACTGTCAGGAAGGGCAAAATCACCTCCTCAGACATTTCCTCTTAAGGGATCATCATGAGTTCACAAAACCTCTTTTTTGGGGGTCTCAGATATAATTTGATGGACAGCAAGATCATTGATTTGATAACTGGTGAACTCAACACTTTCTGACACCCTTGCAGGTTTTTCTTTCGTGCTTGTGACTTTTGAACTTTGGGGTTGATTTTATTTTTGTGAAGTGCACCATTAAGTGCACCAGCAACATGGTGGCGCAGTGGTTAAAGTGCAGTACTGCAGGCTACTTCTGCTGACTGCCGGCTGCCTGCAACTTGGCAGTTCGAATCTCACCAGGTTCAAGGTTGGCTCAGCCTTCCATCCTTTCGAGGTGGGTAAAATGAGGACCCAAATTGTTGGGGGGCAAGAGGCTGACTCTGTAAACCACCTAGAAAGGGCTGTAAAGCCCTGTGAAGCAGTATATAAGTCTAAGTGCTCTTCCTTCCTTCCTTCCTTCCTTCCTTCCTTCCTTCCTTCCTTCCTTCCTTCCCTCCCTCCCTCCCTCCCTCCCTCCCTCCCTTCCTTCCTAGTGCTTACAATGCAGCGTTGCAGGCAAACTGCCCACTGCCAGCAGTTTGATCTTCACGTGGATGAAGGTTTACTCAGCCTTCTATCCTTCCGAGGTGGGTAAAATGAGGACCCAGATTGTTGGGGGCCAATATATTGATTCTGCAAACCCCTTGGAGGGGGCTGCAAAGCACTGTGAAAACGGTATAGAAGCCTAAGTGCGATTGCTATTGCTATTATTGGACATCCGGTTGGCACGATAAATTATATCCACATTTTATTCCTCTTTGGTTCCTGCCGGAGAGCTCATTTCCTGTGCTGGTTCCTGCTCTGGATTTCCTTTTGTACTAAAGCTTTTTTTTTTTTTTCCCTTTGGGAAACTGGCTTTGCTTCCAATTGTGTGACATCAGCCTAGCGAGCTTGAAAGCTAGTGATGGATCAGTGGAGTCTGAAATTCGAAACCGCCAACTCCAGCATCTGTCTTGGACCACAGTTGCTCTCGTCTGGGGAAGGGCTGGTCCAAAGACAGTGGCAGCAGCCGTCGCAAGAGAGATGCCAACATCTGTGTTGACACCCGAGATTTTCTGCTGCCCTGCAGATGTTCTTCAGCAACATCCCTTCTTGTTGCCACTAAGCACATTTGTGGAGGATGATTTCGCAGCTCATTTGAAATTTGCCAAGTTGGAGGGGAGGGAGAAAAATGGAGTGAGGAGCCGAGACAGGAAATGTTCCCAAATCCGTCATGATCAGAAAACAGAGAGCCTGACTCAGTGGAAGCCACAATTAGCCATTTACAAGGAAATTATCCCACTGTCTCTTGTGTTAAAAAGTCCTGTCTTGGCCACGGTGACTCACCCTGAAGCTGCACAAGAGATGACGGTTATGACTAAATCCTTTTTATTGATGAATGTGTCACTGTTTCTCTCTCTCTCTGCCAGGACATGTGTGCGATTTTCTCAGGATTCACAAGGCAACCGACATGGCTATTCAATATGCGGTACAAGCATAGGCTGATCGCACAGAGGAATACAATTATCTTGGAATAGACAGCTAGTGGCTATCACAGATACGCTCTCGCACATTTTCCTACATCTATGAGGCTGAAAAAAAGAAAGATAAGAAAGGTATATAGCCATGATTACGAACCTATGGCACACGCACCACAAGTGGCACACAGAGCCATTCGGGCTGGCACATGAGCCACAGGCAAACCTACCTCACTGCGCACATACACGCTTCACAGCTGATTTTTTTTCTTGGCTGGTTTGAGGCCTTTTGGGCCTCCCAGAGGCTTGGAAAAAGCCTCTGCAAGGCTTTTCAGGACAAATTATAGGCCCATTTCGTCACTTCCTGCCATACTGGAAGTGATGAAACGGGACTATAATTTGCCCCGAAAGGCCTTGCAGAGGCTTTTTCCAAGCATCTGGGAGGCTGAAAAAGGTCTCAAATCAGCCGAAAAATCAGCTGTGAGGCACAGTGCAGATAAGGAGGTGGTGGTGGTAGGGATTGTGCGTGCATGTGCAGGGGGCGTGGGGTGTGTGCATTGCATTCTGGGTGTTGGCATGCAAGTACGGGTTGCAATTTTTGGCACAGGAGCCCAAAAAAGGTTAGCCACCACTGGTATATAGAATATCTGGCTCGGTAGCATTAAACAGATCTGCCTTCCGAAGGAGAGTAAAGAATTATGATGGCGCAGTGGTTACAGTGCAGTACTACTGGCTACTTCTGCTGACTGCTGGCTGCCTGCAATTTGGCAGTTCAAATCTCACCAGGATTAAGGCTGACTTAGCCTTCTGTCTTTCCGAGGTCGGTAAAATGAGGACCCGGATTGTTGGGGGCAAGAGGCTGACTCTGTAAACTGCTTAGAGAGGGCTGTAAAAGCACTCTAAAGCAGTATATAAGTCTAAGTGCTATTGCTATTAATGGAAGCAAGCTATAGCCCTCATGAGCTATGAATGGCTACCCTCTGAGAGAAAGCTAGTGGACTACTGTGAGAGAACAATCTGATGTTGGAAGATCCTTTATCCAAGTCATAAAGAATCCTTGGTCCTCCCCAGCAGCCAACACCCAGATAAGCAGGGATTAACACCAGACAAACAATCAAGAAGAAACTCCTACCCCCAACAAAACTACAGGGCAAGCTGCTGTATATCAACAGGGAGCAAACCCCACACTCACTAGCATCGATGAGATTATGTAGCCGAATAAAGAAACATCTGCAAGCGAACAACCAAGTTCAGGAAACAGCAAGAACTCCACAGTTCAGCCCTGAGCTATAGACATTCTCTTCTGGTGGGAGTGCCGAGATAGTTTCGGCAAAGTTGATTTCCATACGGCGGCGCAGGGGGAAGAAATCTGGTGTACAATGGGCGTTTAGAATTTCAGCTGTTAAGAATCAGAACAAAAATTTCCAAGTCACACTGAAACTATGTGGCATGTGGGACTTTGGTTCACAACTTGGATTGTTTCCTTACATTCATGTTCCCTAGCAAGTATTTTTTTTTTTAATGCAAAGTGATTTGGGAGGAGAAATAGCATAACGTCTTCCATGAATTCCTCCGATTGTTTTTTAGAGCTGCTAATTTGGTGGCTAGTGCCTCATTTGCTGGCAGGTATTGTCACCGCTTAATTCTGCATTGTAAGCTGCCCAGGGTCACCTGCGTGAGTTGGGAGGTATATGAATTTGTTGAACAAACGCAAATAAATTTGATCAAGAAGTCCTTTTTCCATCATGCTATCTTTATCTTCCTTTACCTCCCTCCCTGTCCCTCCAGAAATTCTCACCAAGTTGTGGGCCACCAACAACTGAAGAGCACCAAATTCTTGACTTGTAAGCCTATTCCTAGCACAGATAACACTTTTTGAAATTGCCGCAATATAATATAACTATGATGGCAACCACCCCATTAATTTTAGAGTGGCAACAGCCTATGGAATGAATCCCAGAGGGGAAAAAAAAAAAAGAAAGATCATAGAGACTAGATGGGTGGGATAAAATGAAGGTCCACTAGTATCCCAGCCAGATAAAAGTACAGAGATAAGTCAAGTATTCCTGGAATGGAGTGCTTGGAGGAAAGCTATTCTTTTCTGATAAGTCAGGAAAGGTCATCTTGATTTTTACAGCAGTAAATGGGCTGATGGGTTGTTGAAAAGAAGTATCCAGTATGTTGTCACGTTGAGCCAATGATGGGTAAACAAGGGTGAAAGGAGAACAAAAAGGGTGGAGATTAGAAGGACCTGTTGCCTCCCAGCAAAGTTTGTTAAGATCTAGGGGATGTGCGTGCGTTTTCAAAGCCAGAAACGCCAGGGTAATACCAATTCATTTCCATTGTGTGGTTTTTTTGTGTGTGTAAAACTCAACTACTTAAAGGAAGAAATCTGAGCAAAACAACACAGGACCCTGGAAGGCTCTGGGATACGGAATATCTGAAGGAGGGCGCAAAGTCCGTAAGATGACAACCACAGAATTACAATAGAACCCCCTCCCCTTTTGAAGGACCCCAACTGGAAGTCTTTTCAAGAAAGACGGCCTTTCTACGGTATTTGGATGTGGCAAAACTGGGATGGCCCACCCAGAACATTCTGCAGACACAGAGGTCAGCGTTTGCTCCTGGACATTATTGCATATCAAAAATAGGTCATAGTTCCTCAAATGACAAATTGTCGTTCTGCATGCATTGGGAACTAAAAGAGAGAGCGAACCCCAGAATTCCACACTATTCGTCCTGGAATGGTGTGCCAATATAAGCAGTTTGGTCTAGGTGGTTAAAGCACCAGGCTAGAAAGTGGGAAATTGTGAGTTCTAGTCTCACCTTAGGCATGAAAGCCAGCTGGGTGATTTTGGGCCAATCACCAGGAGACGGTGAGTTCTAGTACTGCCTTGGGCATGAAAGCCAGCTGGGTGACTTTGGGCCAATCACCAGGAGACGGTGAGTTCTAGTACTGCCTTGGGCATGAAAGCTAGCTGGGTGACTTTGGGCCAATCACCAGGAGACGGTGAGTTCTAGTACTGCCTTGGGCATGAAAGCCAGCTGGGTGACTTTGGGCCAATCACCAGGAGACGGTGAGTTCTAGTACTGCCATGGGCATGAAAGCCAGCTGGGTGATTTGGGGCCAATCACCAGGAGACGGTGAGTTCTAGTTCCGCCAGGCATGAAATCTGGCTGTGTGACTTTGGGCCAGTCAGTCACTCTCAGCCCAACCCACCTCACAAGGTTGTTGTTGTGGGGAAACTAGGAGGAGGAAGGAGTATTAGATATATCCACCGCCTTGGGTTACTCATAAAAATAATAAAGGCAGGAGTAAAAAAAAAAGTCTTAAATAATCCTAAAGCTTCCTGACATGCAACGGGTGTCTTCTGAAATCTTCTTACCCCAAAAACTTTGGATTACACTTCCCATCATCCCCAGGCTTCCATGTTAGATATCATGAGAGCTGGGATCCCACACACCCATCACAAACGGCCACGTGGGGCTGTCAGAACTTTTGAAAGAAACTTTTAACGCACGGATATTTTTTTCTTCCTGATGCTCTTCCACGAACCCTTAGCGATGCAAAAAAGAAAAGTAAAAAGCAATCAGGATAACAATAATAAAACACATACATGCTTCTTCTTGTTCCCTTTTATAGTTTTAATTGTCCGGGTGGGGCATATTTTTTCCAATGGACTCTTGTGTAAATAGCTTGATGTGTCATGTTTTGTGTTGTTTTTAAGAGGAGGGGAGAGACCAATAGGAGAAAAGAAAGAAAGGAATGCAATGCAAGCGGGCTTTATTTTCACACAGTTGTGTGACCTTTTATGCACACAGAACAGCTTCATGTGTTGTTATACATTATCAGGGATAAAAGGACCCAAACATACCTTGGAATTTTATCACTGGAAACCATCGATTGTTAGCAAAGTGTAGCCTCAGGATAAGCAACTCTGAAGGTGAGAGTGAGTGGAAAGTGAAATTAAAAAATCTAATTGATGGAGAGGGAAGAGGGGGAGTTAATTGATCAAAGAGGAAAGTTTGCAACCGGTTGTAAGTGGTATGGCTGTTTCGGCTCTGCTTTTGTCAGCTTGGAAGGTTTTCTATTGGCCTGTCCTGGCTTGGCTACCTTCTCTAATCTTGCTCAGCTGAGCTGGGATTGAATCATCTGACACCCAGCCTGTGCAAATAGTGTTAAGTTGCGCCATTGAGTTGTGACAGGGCGAACCAATTTTATTTCTGCATGAGGTCAGCTTCCCGAAAGGTCACAGTGCTACCACAGGGTGAACGGCCGTTACTGATTTGCTCCCAAGTCTTTGCAAAAAGCAAATTCCAAGCCCAAAGGGGCAGCTCCATTAACAACTGACCAACTAAACATTGGATTTCAAGAGAGTTTGACGTGTTAAATTGTTTTTCCACTCATAAACCTTCTCTGTAGGTGCTCGTGCTTTAAGCCGTGAAAAATAAAAACCGCATCGGGCTGAAACTTGGCAAACTCTGCCCGTGTTTTTTTGAAAATTTAAAGAAGAAGGAAAGGTTAATTATTTTCAGGCATGGAAAAGCTGACTTGACCCTTGTCTGACCACAAGAAAGGACCTCGTTAAGCACAACAGATTGCTCTTATAGTAGCATACAGTGCTTTGTAAAATGACTAAACACTGTGAGATTGTGTTGCTCTGTGTGTGTGTTTTTAAGCAGGAGGTGAGTACAGAGGTTAAGGCCTTAAACCGGGATTGAAAATAAAGAGATATTGTGAGATAAAGTGAGGAGTGAGGGGAGAAACTCCCAGACAGCACCAGGGGAAAAACAAGATCTGAACGAAATACCTAAATAAATAATAATGCTGAGGGATTCAGTGCACCCACCATACATCAATGAGGGATACGTAATTGCTAAAAACATACAAATCCTTTAAAAAGGTGGAGTACAGGTTAATTAAAGGAAAAATAACCCTATGTTATCTAATTTCCTGCAGTGATTTCTATTGTATTATTGCAAGAAAGGAAGGAAGAAAGACAGAGAAAGAAAGAAAGAGAAAGAAAGAAAGAAAGAAAGAAAGAAAGAAAGAAAGAAAGAAAGAAAGAAAGAAAGAACAAAAAAGGAAAATACATATAAACCCAAAGAAGAGCCCAGAAAAAAGAAAAAGATTTAAAAAAATCCATCTGGAAATTGGTTGTTTCAAATCTGGGGAAAACACCATTTCTTCTGGGGAAGACTCAGCATTTTGGATAATCTAGGGAATTTTGTTGTCTTCATTCGTTTCCCCAATCCGGAGTTCTCCCAGTGGAACACTTATAATTCTACACATAAGAAGCATACTGGTGAGGTTTAGCTGTCCCAGTTAGTAGCTGGCGAGGGATGGCTATTCCTTGGACCTTGGTCCCCCTGGCTGGAAAGGATGGACAATGCAGGTGGCATCTGACTGGGCAAGGCTGCAGTGTCCAAAATATGGACATGACTGGCAAGCTTCACACACAGAAGAAGCCCTCAACGCACACATACACATAGCAACTTTATTTGGAGTAATATTTAACTCAGCTGACGGCAGAGAGAAAGTCCATATTGACTTTGGATGTTTGGCTAACAGCTGCTTAGCAACCAGCAGTGCCCAGGTGCAGAATCTATCAGGGGCTGAGAAGCATTCAAGGATCTGGTGACAGGTTCTTCAGAAAATTGATGCTTCCTCAGAAACAAACAAACAAAAAAACAAAACAAAAAACAAAAAAAACAACCAAGCAAGCAACCAAGCAAGGAACACTCTTCCAGAGACCCCTGGGTCATGTCCAAGGGTGGGCAGTTTGGATGTCAAATCCACCCAAACCCCAAGAAAATTGGAAAACTATGGCCACAATACCATTCTTCTGCTTAGCATAATGCGCCAAAAACAGAAAGATTTTGCCTTTTGGAACACTCCAGTGGTGGGATTCAAAAACTTTTACTACTGGTTCTGTGGACGTGGCTTGGTGGGCGTGGCAGGGAAAGGATACTGCAAAACCTCCATTTCCTCCCCACCAGCTACGTTCTCCTGGGCAGGGCAACCAAAGGAGACCCAGCCGATCAGCTGGGACTCAATGGGAGGCAGAGAATAGATGGGGACGGGGCCAATTAGAGGTTGGATCTGCCGGTTCTCCAAACTACTCAAAATTTCTGCTACCGGTTCTCCAGAACTGGTCAGAACCCACTGAAGACCACCTCTGGCACAATACCATTCTTGTGCTTAGCATCATGTGCCAAAATCAGTAGGGCTTGGCTTTTGGATACACTCCCATTGTGAGACAGGACAACCGTTTGTCTGAAATAGTATAGGGCCTTGATGGCGAACCTATGGCATGCATGCTGGAAGTGGCACGCACAGACATCTCTCAGGGCATGCCAGCAACATTGCCCATTGTTCTTCCGGTTCCCGGCCTGCGCATGTGCAACAGCTAGCTGCTCTTTCTGTACCCATGCACGCCAGAAACCGGAAGACTAGCTGGCACACTGGAGAGCTGCTCTTCTGGTTTCCAGCACTCCCACACACACGCATGCTCCTGTTTTGGCACTTGGTGCCCAAAAGGTTTGCCAACACTAGTACAGGGCTGTGACGGCAAACCTATGGCATTCATGCCACAGGTGGCATGCAGAGCCATTTGTGCGGGCATGCGAGCCCCAGGCAAACTTACCTGCACTGCGCATGCGTGCATCTCCCAGCTGATTTTCGGCCCATTTGAGGCCTTTTTCGGCCTCCCAGAGGCTCAAGGGAAGTCTCTGTAGCCTTTGTAGGCCGAAAAAAAGGCGCGTTTCATCACTTCCTGAATTTCCGGAAATACCGGAAGTGACGAAATGGGCCCATTTTTCGGCTTCCAAAGGCTGCAGAGGCTTCCCTCGAGCCTCTGGCAGGCCAAAAAAGGCTTCAAACAAGCTGAAAATCAGCTAGGAGGCCCAGTGCAGGTAAGGGGGGGGACGTGCATGCGCAGGGGGCGTGAGGGGGGCACGCACATTGCCTTCTAGGTGCTGGCATGCGAGCACATGCATGTGAGCACAGTTTTTGGCACAGGAGCCCAAAAAGGTTAGCCACCACTGGTATAGGGTCTCTCCTACTTGAGTAGGAGGTTGGACTAAAAGACTTGCAATGTCCCTTCCAACTCTGATGTTCTATGCTCTTATGTTCTAAATTTGAAGCCCAACCTGCAGGATGCCGGATCAGTAAAGCCTGAACCTTAAATTCATCCCTACAACTTTCAAACAACTCACTTAGCTCCAATTTGCTTAACTACGGTTTGTGCCTTGAGCCCAACTGACCTGGATTTGCAAAACACAAAGTTATAAATCATGGTTGACCTTTTCAAAGGTTGGAAGAACCTGGTAAGACAAACTGAAATAGATCGTATTGTCTTCACACATCACACTGACCCATGACACAGTTGGTTTGATTTTGTCTAGAACCCAGTCCAACCCTGGTTTAGCCAACCATGGTTTAGCGTATTCTCTGAACCCTCTGCAATGCGATTCAGTAAACCATGTTGGTATAAACCAAATTCTTCTTGGCAAATACTGCCTGGATGGCAACTGATTCTGAGAACTTAAATCTGTTTGGCATCAGAGAACTTGCATAGGTGATGAGTTTTGGGTGAAATTGGATCAGAGTTTGACCTGGTCTTCCCTTTGTTCCATTTTCCACATGGTTCAGTGCCAACAATTCCTGGCTGAACATAGCAAGCTATTCCAAAGCAATTATAATTCCCACTTTCGAGTTGCAAAGCCAGGTAAGGTTACCTTACCTGACCTGCCAACACCTTTTAACGTACCTTCACACTTTGACTGCAGAGCCAGCTCTGCAGATGAGCTGCCTCCCTGTGGTCTTTCAGCACCTTCTTCTACCAGAAGATTCTGGCTGCTGCAGCTGGGAAGCAGGCAGAGATCCAATAGAAGCCACATTCCAAGTTTCCTATGCCAGGAGGACAATGGCCGTGTTTGAACTGGATTCAAACATCTGCCTTGCTGTTGGAGCTAGCTCCATGTTCAAAGCAAGATTCTGGAGCTTCTCCTACCCCTAAATTTGATCATCCAATGTAGGACCATCCATGGGATGCGGTGGGAGTGAAACCAAGACAAGAAGACAGCCACTGCTGGAAACTTTGTGTTCTGCGTGTAAAAGAGCCACAGTGACACAGTGGTTAGATTGCAGTACTGCAGGCTGCTTCTGCGGACTGCTGGCTGCCTGCAATTTGGCAGTTCAAATCTCACCAGGCTCAAGGTTGACTCAGCCTTCCGTCCTTCTGAGGTGGGTAAAATGAGGACCCAGATTGTTGGGGGGCAAGAGGCTGACTCTGTAAAACCGCTTAAAGAGGGCTGTAAAGCACTGTAAAGCAGCCTATAAGTCTAAGTGCTATTGCTAAAAAAGGTAAGGTTTCAACCACATCGTGATGGCTGCCATCTTGACTGTTTCCACATAAATCCACACAGGTGGTCTATACGCAGCTTGGTAGGAGGCATGTTCTTATGGGCTATTCAACCAGCTGTTGGAAAGTCATTTAAGTGGCATGTAACAGGGGCATAATAACCCACAATCCTATTAATTCAGGCCTCCCATCTAAGGAGGGAAACAAGGTTCAGATGGACGCATTCAGAGGTGCTATTCAGTAGGTTCTGGCCAGTTCTGGAGAACCGGTAGCAGAAATTTTGAGTCGTTCAGAGAACCGGCAAATCCAACCTCTGACTGGCCCTGCCCCCATCTATTCTCACCTCCCATTGAGTCCCAGCTGATCAGCTGGGTCTTCTTTGGTTGCCCTACACAGGAGAACGGAGCTGGAAAGCAGGTTAGTGGGGTGGGGAGGGAAGGGAAGGGGGATTTTGCAGTATCCTCCCCCTGCCATGCCTACCAAGCCACGTCCACCAAGCCACGTCCACAGAACCAGTAATTAAAAAGAAATTGAATCCCAACACTGGTAGGAGGCATGTTTTTATGGTCTGTTGGAAAGTCCTTCAAGTGGCATGCTAACAGGGGCATAATCACCCACAATCCTGGCATCATTAATTCATGCCATCCTGGCATTATTAATTCATGCCATCTAAGGAGGGAACGAAGGTTCAGATGGATGCATTGCCCTGAAAGTATAAGATATGAAGGTGGAGTTTACCCTTAGAAGGAAGCCAGGGTTTGATCCCGGTGGGTTGAACAAATGATCTTTGGTTGGGTTCACCTAAGGTGCCGAGTCATAAATCACAACTTTCAAGCCAGAGTGGCATCACGCTATCCCCACAAAGCCAAATAGCATGGCGGGGGGGAGTCAAAATGTGACTCCAGTTACAAGCCATCTTCAAGACACAAAGTCTTTTCTTCACTGGTGTCTTTCAGCGTGGCCTGCATCCTCCAGCTCTGTAGAAAGCTTGGCTGAGCCTCGGAGAAGCAGCTCCCCTTCCAGCTTGCTCCAGCCAGCCCTGTGTAGCAACTTGCAAACTCAGCTCAACTGACAAATCTCGGTAGGTGATGCTTTGCCAGGGAGCTGAGTAGAATACAGAATTGAGGCATTGCAGTTCTTGATTCTCTGCAGGGCAAAAGGAGGCCCTGGAAATAGCACAAAAGAATTCCTTCTTCCTCTGTAAGAAATAAACCAAGGATGACCCGTTTCGTTTTTCATCTGGTGCATAAAAACTAATAGGACTATTGATTGGAGGAAGGGCTATAATTCACTGACAAGAACTTGCAACAAGCTTTGTGATAAGGATTTACAATGTCTTCCCCCCAGCCTCCTTCAAAGATGACCTCGCAGTCAGGATTTCAACGAACTCATTCCACCACGGGTTGCATTTTGCTCTGCCTTTCACCTAGATTTCTACTTCCCCTTTCGGGCTTCTTTCTTCTTAATTTCCTTGAAGTGGGGAAATTAAGGGATCAATCCTTGCCTGCTTGCAAAACAAGCTTCATCTCCCACCACAGAACTAGTTCTGCACTTTCTTCTCTTTTCATCCCAACCAACTGTGGCCAGCGATAATTTGAATTCCCAGGCAGGCACTGATATTCTGCCTCCAGTTGAATCTGAACGGCTTTCCTAGGATAGAAGCCTTGGCAGCTCTACGTTGCAAAAACGTCCTTGATCCCATCCTAGAAAGATCATTCCTTGGCCAGTCCACATGGAGCAGATTTCTCTTAACTCAGTGGTTTCTTGCTTTTATTGGACTCTAACGCCTATAGCCCGTGTTTTTAAGGGATGCTACAAATATTTGTCTACTTAAAAAGCTGGAGGCTAAGACTTTGATTGGGCACAACCCCAACATACGTGGAGGAAAGAGAAAATGACGGCCTCAGAAAACCAAACATCAAAGGAAGATCTTAAGATCTTTAATATCCCTTGGAACAAGGCTAAAGAATGCTGCAAATGATTGAAGCCACTTTCCTGTCCAATATGCTCTGCAGAAGACATGATGATGATAACAGATAACAGATAATCAGAGTTGGAAGGGACCTTGTAGGTCATCTAGTCCAACTCCCTGCCTAAGCAGGAGACCCTACACCATTTCTGAAAAACGACAGTCCAGTCTCTTCTTGAAAGTCTCAAGCGATGACGCTCCCACAACTTCCGAGGGCAACTTCTGTTCCATTGGTTGATTGTTCTCACTGTCAGAAAGTTTCTCTTTATTTCCAGGTTGAATCTCTCTTTGATCAGTTTCCATCCATTATTCCTTGTCTGGCCTACAGGTGCTTTGGAAAATAGCTTGACCCCTTCCTCCATGTGGCAGCCCCTCAAATATTGGAAGACTGTTCTCATGTCTCCCCTGGTCCTTCTCTTCACTAAACTAGCCATGCCCAGTTCCTGCAACCATTCATCGTGTGTTTAAGCCTCCAGTCCCCTCATCATCCTGGTTGCTCTTCTCTGCACTTTTTCTAGAGTCTCAACATCTTTTTTCATAGTGTGGTGACCAAAACTGGATGCAGGACTCTAGGTTTGGTCTTACTAAGGCTTTATAGAGTGCTATTAGTACCTCATTTGATCTTGATTGTATCCCTCTGTTAATGCAACTTAGGTTTGCATTGGGTTTTTTGACTACTGCTGCACACTGCTGGCTCATATTTAGCTGGTTGTCCACTAAGACTCCAAGATCCCTCTCATAGTTACTGCTATTAAGCCTGGTTTCCCCCAGTCTATTTGTGTACATTTAGTTTTTCTTGCCTGTGTAGAACTTTACTTTTCTCTACATTGAATTTCATTTTGTTAGATATGTCCCAGTGTCCTAGTCTGTAAAGATCCATCTGGATCTTGATCTTCTTGGGTGTTAGCTATTCCTGCCAGCTTAGTATCATCTGCTAGTTTAGTAAATTCCCCTTCTATTCCCTCATTTATCGTGATGATGATGGTGGTGGTGATGAGGATGAGGATGCTTAAACCATCTTTTCATTCAAATCCTTGGCGAGGATTTGGGGCAGATTTAGCTCACATCTTGTTAGTGGCTCACCTGTTTCATAATTCAGAACGATCACAGAGTCATCCCTCTGTGTTAGACCCATTGTTAAATATCTTCCTCAGCTAGAAGAGGCGTTCATTAGTGAGCTGCCACCCACCACCGAGAGTTGAATGTCCCCTTTAGCAGAAGTAAACAAGGAGTTATATAACCTTCATTAATTAGGATTGTGTGGCAGGGATTCGATGCAGATCCCTTCTGTTGGGCCTGCCAGCTCAGGGGACTGTCAAACGACCTATTCATTAGCAACACTGGAAGCTCAGGATGCACCAAAGGTGCCAGCTTCATGCTGAGGGACATTATAATGGTTGCTAAGCATATGGAGATGCGGCATGAACACACATCGGTGGAGGAATATTCCAGACTCCCAACTTAATCAAGTTATTTACTCCGTGTCATGGCTTAACTCCTTGTCCCAAAGGATGTCTATTCTTGCTGTAGGTCTCCTCTTTGGAGGAACAGATAATCTCTAAAAATCCAGACAACCCCATTCCTATCATGGTTTATCTTCTCACCAAAGGTGAACAAGAACCCAAAGATGTGAAAGATGGAAAAGGGGAAGGTTAAATATCTCAGAAAGAAAAAGTTTCATTCCTGCTTGAATGATGTTGAGACTCTAGAAAGGTGTTTTGAGATTTTAGAAAGAGCGCATAGAAGAGCAACAAAGAGGATTAGGGGATTGAAGGCTAAAACATATAAAGAATGATTGCAGGAACTGGGTACGTCTGGCCTGATGAAAAGGAGAATTAGGGAGACAGGATAGCAGTCTTCCCATATCTGAGGGGCTGCCACAAAGAAGAGGGAGTCAAGCTATTCTCCAAAGCACCTTAAAGGCAGGACAGGAAGCAACGGGTGGAAACTAATCAAGGAGAGAAGCAACTTAGAACTAAAGAGAAATTTCCTGACAGTGAGAACAATTAACCAGTGGAACAACTTGCCTCCAGAAGTTGAGAATGCTCCAACACTGGAAGTTTTTAAGAAGAGACTGGACATCATTTGTCTGAAATGATTTCCTGCTTGAATAGAATTGAACTAGAAAAGGGGTCTCCAATCTTGGCAACTTTAAGACTGGTGGACTTCAACTCCCAGCTTTGCTGGCTGAGGAACTCTGGGAGTTGAAGTCCACAAGTCTTAAAGTTCCCAAGATTGGAGATCCCTGGACGAGAAGACCTCCAAAATCCCTTCCAACTCTGTTATTCAGCTTAATCTGCTACTATTTTTTGTCCTTACCCAACAGCTTGATTAAAAGTAGTCAGGGCACAATTTACTTACCTTTATTTGATATTATATCAGTATTAGGTTGTTGCAACAGCCACAGGAATATAGCTAGAAAAAAAATTGCAGCCATAAATAATGTGTCTAGGAAAAAAAACATAATAATGCCAGTTTGTTGTGCCTCAAGAAATGCCCCATTCTTTTAAATAAAAGAAATGTTATTTCCATAAAAATGAATTAGAACCAGATAAGCGTGGCAGCTGGAGCTTCTGTTCCTGAATGCTCTTGTGTGTGAGAAGGAAAAAATCTGAGGTTTTAAAATGGAATGAAAGTTTTCTCCCTAATTATATCTGTTTGTTTTTAAAGTTCAGTGATTTGAACCTTGAAGAATTTAATTGCTGATCTGTAATCTATAATCTGTAGCCTGAAAGGGAAACAAGCTTTGCTGGTGAGATCCAGATAAATCGGCCAACTCAAACAGACCAGGTTAAGGCAGGCAAGATTTTTAGATCAGGGCCAGCTCAGTCCACCAAGTTCTGGCTGGTTATGTAATTTAGAAAGATCAAAGTTAGTTCTGGCAGGAAGGTGGAAGCAATGAAACACTGTTCTCTTCTGCCAAGATATTTTTTCCCTGTCTCCATCAACATTCAGCTACCATTCTTTATCTAGTGAGCTTTCTAAATGGCCGCTGATAAAATAATAGAATCGATACAGGATGTGATTAGTAAAGCTGATTTGAAATTATCTGTTTCTCAAGGAAGGAACATCTATTCTAAAAGTCGACAGAATCATTGGACTGAAATTGAAGTGTGCAATCAAATGAACTAAGAACTAAGAGTTATGTCATTTTTAGAGAGATCCAGGTTAGTTACCTGGCTTAACCTTTAACACATTCAGACAGGCAAGAATCAGGACCTTGGAGAGTGCTAAGAAAGCTCAACATTAAGGATGAGGACTTCTAAGCCAGCCCAAGATGGCCTTTCCTTTCCTTTCCTTTCCTTTCTGCCCATTCCCTCAGGGCTGTAGACTTAATAGTTCAATTGTCACCTATTCCTATTCTATTTTGTTATTCAAAACCATTTCCCTGCTCCAAGTCAAGCCTTTCTAAACCAACCTGTTCTACCAAATGTCAGAAGCCATGTCGGAACATCAGGTCTTCTGTCTGCAGGTATAGTCAGTTTTAAGAAGAAGACCCAGCTTACTAGGTGAGATGCCAAGGTGAGTCTGGTAGTAACTTTTCCAACTAACAAACTTTATTGAAAGACGTAAGCCTTCCTCGGGTGCCGCTCCTTTCATCTGATGCACCTTCTCTGTTTTTGGTTTGTTTTTAATCCTAGACTAACCCAGTTCTTCTCCTCCAACTGAAACCACATTGTGTTTGCCATAGGTAGGTGAGAAAGAAAGCAGGATATTTACTAGGAAGTTACCAAACATGATGTTGCTATTGGATGATTAACCAGAGCTGTCCAGAAAAAATACTTCCTGAACTTTGAAACTATAGATTGAAATTTACGTCTGTTTGCTCAGTCTTGTTCAAACACTCATGATACAGCAAATATATATATATATATATATTCTTCTAAGATCACAAAGAAACCCATGGATGAAACTGAGAAAACACACACACACACACACACACACACACACACATATATATATATATATATATATATATATATATATATATATATATATATATTCTTCTAAAAAACCCATGGTGAAACTGAGTCAATAACATGCCCCTCACCCCTTAAGAGTCACCCTCTGAACTGCAGCCCAGCACTGACAAATAATTTTAGGGCTGGAAGTCCGATCCCTGCCCCATCAAACATGGAGCTTGGGTTAACGGCAACCATCAAACTTCATGTCAAGTTTGGAAAGACCCAACTTGCAAAGAAGTCTGGTATTATTGTCGAAAGGGACATGATGGCTCAGTGGTTAAAAATGCTGAGCTTATCAACTGGAAAGCTGACAGTTCAGGTTCGAGACCCGAGTGCTGCATGATGGGTGAGCTCCCATTCCTTTCCCAGCTCCTGCCCACATGGCAGTTGGGAAGCATGCAAATGTGAGTAGATAAATAGGCTCCACTTCAATGGGAAGGTAACAGGGTCTGTGAACCCCATGTATAGTCATGCTGACCACATGACCACGGATGTCTCCTCAGAGAATGCTGGATCCCTCAGCTAAGAAATGGAAATGAGCACCACTCCCTAGAGCAGTGGTTGCCAACCGGTGGGCTGCGGCCCACTGGTGGTCCGTGAGAAAATTGTGGTGGTCCACGGAGAAATGTCACCCCCAAAGCAACTAATCCAGACTGCAGAGGAACACAAGGCTGTGCCACCCACATGGCCCGCGGGAACACAAGGCTTGCATGGCTTGCATTGTGAACAACACAAGGTAGTGAGGAGACGGGGGAAAGGGAAGGGGGGGGAGGATTTGCCCCACTCTCCCCATGTGCCTCGCCTGGCCACTGGCTGCTTCTTTCCGCTTCTTTCTTCTTCTGCTTTTGGCTGCACGCAAGGAAAGCAGCAAAAGTCTTTCTTTCTCTCCCCCAAACTCCACCAGAAATGAGTCTTTGGGACCCTGCAAGGCCTCCTGCTCCAAGAGGCTGAGCCGGCAAAGACTCATTTCTGGCAGAGTTTGGGGGACAGAAAGAAAGACTTTTGCTGCTTCTGCTGCTTTCCTTGCATGAAGCCAAAAGTCAGTCAGTCAGAGTCTCTCTCTCTCTCTCTCTCTCTTTCTCTCTCTCCCCACCAATGTCAGCAAAATTCATATTAGTGGTCCGCAGGATTTAAAATTATGAGTTTGGTGGTCCCTGAGATCCAAAAGGTTGGCGACCCCTGCCCTAGAATCATATATGACTGGACAGGAGAAAATTTCCCTTTCCTTTATTATTGTCAAAAGGCACTCACCCATAGCAGTTTCCTGCAACGGAGCCTTTTCAGAAGCCGCTCCAGCAGCTCTGGAATCCTCACCCAACAGCACCCATCAAACCAGCAAAACTGGTCCTTCAACTGTGTGATCTTAAGACTTGGATTAAGAGGCAGACGTTTCCCCTACTGATAGCCTGTGTGTGCTATTACTGTAGGTTTCTGATGACACTTTGATAGGTCCCAACATTGGTAGGCCTATTCCTGCAGAGGTCAAGATTGATCTTTTGAAAAGATGCCCTGGGGGAACATGGGAAGATTCCTAGATAAACAGCCCACCTCTTTATTTGCTCATTTGTTCTTCAGTAACTGAATTTGGTCGCAAATAAGCAGCTTCAAATACAGGTTTTTGTCATACGTGAAGACGGTTTTGCTCTGCCTTTTCTTCATCGTAATGTCATAGTCATTACTACCCTCAATTTCAGGGAAAACTGCCTTTGGTTAGCTTCAGGTTGCTTTGCATTGCAAATTCTCCTGCCTCTTAAGGTTTCTATTTGTTTAATTAAATGGATTCATAAAGCCACAAAGGGGAAAGGTGGGGAAAGTTCATTATTACACCTGAAGCTCTTCTTCTCATCTGGCATTCTCACCCATCAGCTCAGGCACAGAAGTAATTTTATCTCTGTATCTTGCCGCGTAACTTTAGCTGAGCACCCAAGATCCATTTAAAAGCCTAAAGTTTCATTTGCGAGCTTTATAACCCATTACTTTTCTCTTTCTGATACCTTTTATTTGTGTGGAGGCTGGGAAAGGCTGCCAATTCCAGCTGTCGGGTCCAAATTAAATTTAAAGATAAGGTCTGTAAGAAGGGAGAGTTGGGGCTTTGAAGCTGCCCATTATAAGGACAGTACAATAGGCATGGATGGTCCACTTACAAGATTTCCAAACAGCATAACTTGAAACAAAGGAACCTGGTCACTTAAAATTAATCCTCAACCACGAGAGCTCATGAGTGAATTTGGGACTGTCGATATAGGATGGGACAGAGAGGCTTACCAAGATTCTGTTACGATAACAATAATCCTTGTAGCATCTATTTCTTGTCCTGTCTTATCTTAAAGAACTTACATTAATCTTGAAAGTATCTCCAAGGGTCTCTCTGTTCCATCTTTCACATGAGCTGGAAGGGATTTTGGAGGTCTTCTAGTCCAACCCCCTGCTCATGCAGGAGACCCAATACCATTAATCTGATATTAATCAGATTAATTAATCGGCAATGTCAGCAAGCAAGCTGTTCCACTGTGTTCTGTTTTACTCCGTGTTCCAAAGGCAAGCGGTACTACTTAGTGGACTAAGATGAAAGATCTCACCCAAGTTTCGTAAAAATTTCCAATGATGGAGAATTCCTATTTTCTGAAGGCAAGATGTTCTACTGATAAATTTTTCTGTCAGGAAATTTCTCCTTGGTTCTAAGTTAACAGATAACAGATAATCAGAGTTGGAAGGGACCTTATAGGTCATCTAGTCCAACCCACCGCACAAGCGGGAGACCCTACACCATTTCTGACAAATGGCAGTCCAGTCTCTTCTTGAAAGTCTCAAGCGATGACACTCCCACAACTTCTGAGGGTAAAAGCTGTTCCATTGGTTGATTGCTCTCACCGCCAGAAAGTTTCTCCTTATTTCCAGGTTGAATCTCTCCTTGATCAGTTTCCATCCATTATTCCTTCTCTGGTCTTCAGGTGCTTTAGAAAATAGCTTGACCCCTTCCTCCTCTGTGTAGCAGCCCCTCAAATATTGGAAGAGTGCTATCCTGTCTCCCCTGGTCCTTCTCTTCACCAGACTAGCCAAGCCCAGTTCCTGCAACCGTTCTTCATATGTTTTAGCCTCCAGTCCCCTCATCATCCTGGTTGTTCTCCTCTGCACTTTTTCTAGCATCTCAACATCTTTTTTATAGTGTAGTGACCAAAACTGGATGCAGTATTCTAGGTGTGGTCTTACTAAGGCTTTATAGAGTGGTATCAGTACCTCACTTGATCTCGATTGTATCCCTCTGTTAATGCAACTTAGAATTGCATTAACTTTTTTGGCTGCTGCTGCACACTGCTGGCTCATATTTAGCTGGTTGTCCACTAAGACTCCAAGATCCCTCTCCCAGTTACTGCTATTGAGCCTGGTTTCCCCCAGTCTTTATGTGTACTTTTGGTTTTTCTTGCCTAAGTGTAGGACTTCACTTTTCTCTACATTGAATTTCATTTTGTTAGATATGGCCCAGCATTCTAGTCTGTCAAGATCCCTCTGGATCTTGAGCCTATCTTCTTGGGTGTTAGCTATTCCTGCCAGCTTAGTATCATCTGCAAATTTGGTAAGTTCCCCTTCTATTCTCTCCTTGATTAGTTTCCATCCATTGCTTCTTCAGACGCCTTGACGAATAGGTTCTTGGAAGTCCCTCCAAGTTTCTCTCTGTTCCACCTTGTATTAAACAACATCTAGACCGCAGTCAAGTCAAGATTGAGGGATAGGCTACAGAATAAGGGCCTTAAGTTACAGGAAGACAGACTCCAAAGGAAAGTTAGGAACAGCATCTTAATGGCAGCAGCAATGGAGCTAATTCCAAAGGGAAGTCATGCGTTGCCTCCTTTTGATTGGGTGCTTTTAATGGAAGACTGGATAGATAGCCATCTTTTGGGGATACTGAATTCTAGAGGATTGAGCTGAATTACTTTTGAGCTTCAAGTCTATGATTCTCTGAACATGGCATGACCATCTAGAGGGGACCAGGTGGGAAAATACACAAGACTTGCATTTGCACCCCAATGCATATATCTACCATGTATTTTACGAGGAAATGTAGATAAGGCAGCTTCAAAAATCAACACCCCTCTAAGCATACAAATGCACTAGGAATCCATTGGCAGTGTCCATTTTTCTGTCTGAATTCATGGAAACCTAGCCCAAACTCTAAGTGGCTTTGCCCCCAATGGGATTTTCCCATGTATTTTACATGGATAAGGCACTCTTGGAAAGTCATGGATAAGGCACTCTTGGATACATGGATAAGGCACTCTTGGAAAGTCATGGATAAGGCACTCTTGGATACATGGATGAGGCACTCTTGGAAAATCAGAGCAATCTTTATGTTACTGATGTACTTCAAATCTATTGATGATGTCTTATCCATGCATGTAAATGGTGGAATCATCTTTTTTCAGCAAAGGGGGAAAATGTTATGTTAAAAAATATGTTTTCTTCTACCCACAGAAACCACTGTGAATGCAGTGATATGTTCTCTTTGATAGGTATGGGGCTTTTTTGCCTTTTTTTAAAAAATGACTTTTGTTTGTGTGAAGAACATAGATGAGTTAATCCTACTGGAATTTCATGCATTATTTGTGGTAATCCTCTTGAATAAAATCATGCTCCTGAAAATCAGCATTTTCCACCAAATTGCTGACCTTTGGTGTATTTAGAGAAAAGGCAGACTAGACGCTTAAATCTGAAGAGACGGAAAAACTCTTGTATCAGGACGCTCCCTGTTCAAACTTTGCCACCGCAATGAACTTAATAAAAAGTTGGAGGACGGACATTCTTATTATCAGCTTCAGCCTCTACCTCATGTCCCATCCCCACAAACATTCACCTAAAATCAATCTACAAAGGAGTTGTTATACTGATTCTTGGTCAGGCACAAAGAATCAGGGCCATATACGTTACAATTGAGAAGATGTATTGCTCAAGCTATATTCGCAGGATTGTCACAATCACTTCACAGACTGCTTTCCTTGTTACCTTCTGGAAGGGGGCTTCATAGTATCCGTAGCAGAATATCTAGATTTGGTCAGTTTTGTTCCATATAGCAACAACTTTGTGAACTCTCAACTCTCAGTGTGTGTAGACAGATAGGTAGGTGGGTAGGTAGGTAGGTAGAGATAAATATGTATAGATAGACAGATAGATATGTAGAGATAGATAGATAGATAGATTGATAAGTAGGTATGTATGTATGTAGGTAGGTAGGTAGATAGAGATAAATATGTATAGATAGACAGATAGATATGTAGAGATAGATAGATAGATAGATAGATAGATAGATAGATAGATAGATAGATAGATAGATAGATAGATAGATAGAATGTGTATATGTGTGTTAGGTATATGTATAGGTATATATACTTTCTTCTGAGAGCAGGCAGTAGAATTTCATTTTTAATGTGTGCCAGTGTGCTCACAGTAAAAATGACAATAAAGATTATTTTATCTTATCTTCTAGTTAATAAAAGTTCAGCACTAAACTGGCACTAGATAAGGGTGAACAGAATTCATGAGGAGTTGAACTTAGACCATTTGTGGAAATGTAATGACTCTAAGCTGATGATTTGTTTAACTCTGCCTGCTCTTCTCCTACACCTGGTAGGACTTATAGTCTGGCTGGTACTGTCTATTCCAGATGTTCAAAGCACATTGCAGACTTCTTGATGTGTGAAGGACAAACCTATTGTGTTATCTCCAGGAGAACTGATAGGTGGACAAGCCTTCCTATTGTGACTTTTTTTTCTTCTGTATTCATCCACAGAAGATAAAGCAAATTTACCTCATATTAACTGGACCCTTAACAAATGTACAACTGACCCCACACACATGCAACCTTCTACAACCCAGTAACAAATCTGGGACTAGAACAACTGGTAACCAACAACACTAGACTTAACAACTGCCTCAATCTCATCTTCTGCAATAGTTTGAATTCAATTTACAGAATACAAATTAAAGAACCCTTTTCCAACAGTGACCACAACATGATAGACTTTTGTCTCAATATACATCCACACAAAAATCATCACAATGATGGAATCCCCAATTATAACTTCAAAAAAGGCAACTATGATTTTATAAACAACGATCTCTCATCCCTTGATTGGCAATTTCTACTCACTGGATGCAATACTGTAGAAGACCATTACAACATATTTTTATTTGAAGTCAAAAGAGTCATCAAATTATATGTACCATTAACAACTCCCCAAACCAGAAAAAAACAAATTACCCATAACAATAAGGAAGCTTCAATCCAAAAAGAAATCACTTTGGCGGAAAAACAAATCTGGTCACGTTGCCAACTTCAAAAGCTGATACAAAAATTTATGCCACCAGATAAAAACTGAATGCACCAATTATCACATTAAACAAGAAGAAAACCTTCTACACACCAATCCCACCTGCACTTTCTACAATTTTGTAAACAACGAACTAAAAGACTCAAGGTCCATCCCACCCCTGAAAGGACCTAATGACAACACTATTAAAGCCAACCTCTTTAACACATTCTTTGGCTCAATATTTGTAAACAGCAATGGATCATGCCCAGTATTTCCTAGTTGAACCACAGACAACTACAATGACCTAATACATATCGATTTTACAGAAGACAATGTTGAAAAAGCACTATGCAATCTAAAACTATCTCTATCTATCGGACCAGATGGAATATGTACCTACTTCTTAAAAAAGCTATCCACTGCCATAGCCGAACCTCTAAGCATAATCTTTGAAAAATCTTTCAGGACCAGCTCCTTGCCAAAACTATGGTCTCAAGCCATGGTCATCCCCATCTTCAAAAAGGGAGACCCCAGCTTAGTTGAAAATTACAGACCAATCTCTTTATGCTGCATCACCTGTAAAGTCATGGAAACAATTATTAACCAATCCATCATCCTCCACTTAGAAACAACCTATTCTCTAATAAACAATTTGGTTTCAGGAAAAAATTATCATGTAATCTGCAACTCTTACACTGCAAAAACATATGGACTACACAACTCGATCAGGGTAAAGCATAGACTTCTGTAAATTCAGTGGTACACGACAAACTACTTCTAAAACTAAAATCTTACGGTATCTCTGGACACCTGCCTAACTGGATAGAAGCATTCCTGTCAAATAGACAACAAATGGTCAAAATTAGGAGCATCCTATCAAATTCTGTACCTGTCAACAGTGGTGTCCCCCAAGGCAGTGTTCTAGGACCAACTCTCTTCATACTCTACATAAATGACCTCTGTGATCATATCAAGAGCAACTGCGTTCTCTTCGCTGATGATGTAAAGCTATTCAACACCACAGACAATACTGCTACCCTTCAAAAAGACTTTAACTATGTATTAGAATGGTCAAACAAATAGCAACTTCAAATCTCAACAAATAAATGCTCTGTCCTACATATTGGCAAAAAAAAATCAGAAAATAAAATACAGGCTGAATAGTCAAGACCTTGTTGATGATCCAAACTCTGTCAAGGATCTTGGAGTACTCATCTCTAATGATCTAAGTGCTAGAGCCCACTACATAGCCAAAAAGGCATTAAGAGTCGTAAACCTAATCTTATATAGCTTTTTCTCTGGTAATATTACACTAATAACTAGAGCATACAAAACATTTACTAGACCAATAGTCAAATACAGTTCATCAGTCCGGAACCCACATTATGTATCTGATATTAACACAGTTGAGAAAGTCCAAAAATATTACACAAGAAGATTTCTCCACTCCTCTACTCATTGCAGAATACCTTATGCCACCAGAAAACCTAGAACTACGCTGCCTTTAGTCCGATCTAAGTATAGTATATAAAATCATACATTACAATGTCCTACCTGTCAATGAATACTTCAGCTTCAACCATAACAACACAAGAGCAAACAATAGATACAAACTCAAGGTTAATTGCACCAAACTTGATTGCAGGCAATACGACTTCAGCAACAGAGTGGTCAATGCCTGGAATACTCTATCTGACTCTGTGGTTTCTTCCCCAAACCCCAAAAACTTTAACCTTAGACTGTCTACTATTGACCTCACCCCTTTCCTAAGAGGTCTGTGCGGGGCGTGCATAAGCACACCAACATGTCTACAGTCCCTGTCCTATTGTTTCTTTTATTTTTTATTTTTATTATGTGTATCCATGTATTCATAACTACAGTATGTTTTTACTTATACCTATTATCTTGTAAGCAATTGACAAAAATAAATAAATAAAATAAAAGTACAGAATTAGATTCTGGTTCAGACTAAAAAAAAAAAATCATGTTCTCTTAGGAGATAGTGGGTAGGTCAGTGGTGGGATTCAAAAATTTTTACTACTGGTTCTGTGGGCATGGCTTGGTGGGTGTGGCAGAGGAAGGATACTGCAAAATCCCCAAAATCCCTCCCCATCCCACTAACCTGCTTTCCAGCTCTGTTCTCCTGTGCAGGGCAACCAAAGAAGACCCAACCGATCAGCTGGGACTCAGGAGGCGGAGAATAGATGGGGCGGGGCCAGTCAGAGGTGGGATTTGCTGGTTCTCCAAACTACTCAATATTTCCTCTACCTGTTCTCCAGAACTGGTCAAAACCTGCTGAATACCACCTCTGGGATAGGTGAAGAAGACCCCGTTCCCAATGGCTAGCTAGACAGATGGGAAGAAATCAAAAGCAATTCAGCACGGAAAAGTGCCAGATGATGGACTACTTCTCGGGGAAAAATAATCCCCAAACAGAAAGATTGCTAAAGGAATAGAAGAAGTGTGTGAATGTATGTCCTCATCTGCAGAGGACGGGCCTCAATTTCAAGTGTTTCTTCCCAGTGTGTGTGTGGTCTATGGATACCATCATGCGCAGAAAACCTTCTTCTAGTGCCCAGAGGTCTATCTGACTTTGTGTAGCTACCATATTTTGTAGGATGGTGACTGATTGACAGCTCATGAAATGAAAACTTTGGGGTCTTCCACACATGGGCTTTCGAGTTCTCCGGATCTCTCCTTCCATGAAAATTTTCGTTCAGTTTACCTTTGTTAGCAGGCACCTTTAACCAAACCTTGGACCCTCCGTCTTCTTCAAGATTCTATGCAATGGACTTCTGTAGTGAGCAGTGAGATTTGAAGTCTCTTCCGACTTCAATTTCTCACCCCAGAGGTGGTAATTCAGCAGGTTCTGACCAGTTCTGGAGAAATGGTAGAGGAAATTTTGAGTCATTTGGAGAACCGGCCAATTCCACCTCTGACTTGCCCCGCCAACCCCATCTATTCTCTGCCTCCCATTGAGTCCCAGTTGATCGGCTGGGTCTTCTTTGGTTGCCCTGCCCAGGAGACTGGAGCTGGAAAGCAGGTTAGTGGGGTGGGGAGGGAATGGGGATTTTGCAATAACCTTCCCCTGCCATGCCCATCAAGCCATGCCCACAAAACAGGTACCGTGTTTCTCACGAAATAAAGCCGGGTCTTTTTTTTTTTACCCCCGAACAAACAACTAGGCTGTCTTTTCAGGGGTGACTTAATTCCCCCCCTTGCATCCTCGGGTGGGCGGGTGGCGACAGCTTGGATGTTCGGGAGATCTTCGGGCAGCCTCTCCCAGTGGCCCCTTCGGGTTCGGGCTGGAGGGACTTGGGAAGGAAGCCAAGCTTGGGTCAGCCCGGCTCTTTCGCTTGGCAGGTGGGCGTGCACCCGCGGCTCGCTTTCCCAGTTCTGCCCAGCCTGCACAGCTCCAGCGCGGCCCTGGTGGGATGAGCGGAGGGCCCAGCAGGGAGGTGCTCGCTGCCTTGGTGAGAGGTCTGCCGCCGGGTAGGAGGGAGCTGTGCTGGGTGCCCCAGGAGAAGCTCTTCATGCTCTGCCTGGCGCCAGGCAGGGATGGTGGCTGGGCGCTTCTCCCGGGGTGGGCCAATCCTGCGCTGCGGCCCCGGGAGATTCACCTCCCCATGTGGGGTTGGGCTGCCCTCTCGGGCAGAGGAGACTTTGTTGTAGTAGGGCGTCGGTTTTAAAAGAATTGGCTTTACGTTCGAAGGCGAAGGGAAGGTGGTGACAGGAGCACCTGAAGCCGAGTGTTTCTGCAGGGCTCTAGTTGCAGGGAGGAGCCCTGGCTGGCCGCACGTGGCTGCGCCAAACGCCGCGACACTGCTCTAATGCCGCGGCAGCAAGGGAGAAGGGAAAGCAATGGCGGCGGAAGGTCTCCCGATATGAAGTGCCCCACCAACGCAGGAAGGAAGAAGGAAGACAGGTTAACTCCCAGCGATGACCACATGTATTATTATTTTTAAGCACACGGCTCCATCCTGGTGTATTTGGAGACCTGGCTGGGCAAGCGGCATCAGGCAACGTGACTAGGGTATTTTGCATTGTGTTGAAAGCATTTCCGAGTTCCACCTGACAGTTGATTTTATTTTGCTGTTTGCCTCCAGGTGTTCATGGGTTTGGCAACTTCATCCTCCTCTAAATATTCCTAGGAGTTGGGTGTGGCAATCAGTCTTAATAAAAATTTCATAATGAAACCCATCACGCTATTTATTCCCCAGAGTCTTTTGCAATCATAAAAGCATAAGACTCCGTCTGTTCCCTTCCTGTCCCCAGGAAGGGATCCATTGGGTCTCAGGCGATAATCCCAAAGGTTTAGGGCAGATTCCCCAATAGGGTTGATGCAGTTTCCTGCTGCCAAAGAAAAAGCAGCAATACTTTTGTCTCCTGGACATCTCCATAATTTTTTTTTTTTTTTAAAAAAAGAGCATGTTTTGCATTCCACTGTCAAGCCATTCCCATATGGTGGGCACATCTCCAAGTTACAAGGAGGGAAACTTGGAGATTATCTGAAGACAAGACGGGAAAAGAGATGAACACATGCTGAGTAATCCAGTTGCAATGGCGAAAGGAAGCGGAGCTGGTTTTGCCTAGAGGAGAAAGGAGATTAAGAAACTGGATAACTACCTTAAATAGTTGGCACTGGCAAATCTTCCCACAAGGCTGCAAAACAAACATACTATCAGGATAGAGATGAAGGGGTCCATGGAGATTTTCAATCATTCGGGTCCTGTTTTTTTCCTTGAAGATCGCTTCTTGGCCTTTTAAGCTAAGGTCAAGTGTAGTATCCTTGAAGATGCTTCGCTTCTCATCCAAGAAGCTTCGTTGGTTCCAGCGGGTGGGTGGGGACGATGGAATTCTGTTCCCATCTACCAAAATATTATTTTTCCCCCTGTCCCCATCGACATTCAGCTACCATTCTTAATCTAGGGAGCTTTCTAAATGGCCACTGATAGTGGAATTGATACAGGATGCGATTAGTATAGTTGATTCGAAATTAGTTGTTTCTCAAGGAAGGAGCATCTATTCTAAAATTCGACAGAATCATGAGACAATAGAATGGAATGGAATGGAATGGAATGGAATGGAAGGGAAGGGAAGGGAAGGGAAGAGAAGAGAAGAGAAGAGAAGAGAAGAGAAGAGAAGAGAAGAGAAGAGAAGAGAAGAGAAGAGAAGAGAAGAGAAGAGAAGAGAAGAATTGGAAGGGACCTTCAAGGTTTTCTAATCCAACCCCCTGCTTAGACAGGAAATCCTATACCATTTCAGACAAAGGGTTATCCAATCTCTTTCTTCTTAAAATGCCTGAATTGAAGTGCGTGATCCCATGAGTGAAGAGCAATATTATTTCTCTTTTGTTCTAAATAAAACTCAAGTGGTATTAGGAGAAAATGTCAGACCCATTCATTCCCAAGGAAAGTATTATCCTTTTAAACCAAAGGCTAGATTCTTTCTTTAAAAAAAAAACACACACAAGTAAATCTTTTTGTTCATTTAGCCTATTCCCTGTTTTTGGTAAAATATCCCTTATTTTCATTCAGTGCTTTCTGTTGTTATCTAAATGTCACCCAAAACATTGGACACAAAAGAGGCCGGGCATACTTATTAGCAAATGAATTAACATCCTGCTCAACTAAAGCTTATGTCTTAAGGCCTCAGTAGCCTGTTATATAAAGCATTTATCTTCTTTGCAATTGAAGGAGAGAGAGAGAGAGAGAGAGAGAGAGAGAGAGAGAGAGAGAGAGAGATGGATGCATGGGGTTGATCAAACAGACAAGAAAAACAAGCCCTTCAATATTTATTTGTGTCAAGCTTGGAGTCATCCTTGTCATTCAAAGGTCAAAAGTAAAGTACAACCGGTTGCAACCCAATGATCCAAACACTTCTGGCATTTGAAATGGTTCTGCTCTGTTCTCAGGAGGACCAGAGCTTAAGCCCAGGGGTGAGATTCAAAATGTTAAACAACCAGTTCTGTGGGCATGGCTTGGTGGTCATGTTATTGGTTGGGCGTGGCCAACTCAATATCACTCACGTCGAGACACGCATCTCCTCGCCTGGCCTCTCATGACTGTGGAGATGCTGCAACAGTCGTAAGTGTGAAAAGGGGTCATAAGTCACTTTTTTCAGTGCCACTGTAACTTTGAATGTTCATTCCACACGAGCAAAATACCAGCAAAGGAAGGGGAAAAAAACTCCAGAGAAGTTCCTAAGACAGGAAGTCTAGTCCTGCCAAGAATGCAATAAGGGTTAACAGAGAGGCAGTTTCTGTAAGCAACACCAGAATGTTTCCTTCCTGCCTTCCTTACAGGATTAGGCCAGTAATTTCTTCTAACAACCGGTTCTCTGAACTGCTTAGAACGTTAACAATCGGTTCTAGCGAATAGGTGCGAACTGGTAGAATCTCACCCCTGCTTAAGCCATTCCTGAACCAGGGTTGGACTGCTGGGGGCTCAGAGCGGGTTCAAGAGAGCCCCAAGCTAAGATTCGGTGGAGTTTGGAGAACCCCCAAATCCCACTCCTGGCTGGCCCTGCCCACCTTGCCCCTCCCCTCCCAAGAGTCCCCACGTGGCCCGTTTTGGATGCAGGTAAGTGCAGGGCACACAGGGAGGATTGGGGAGGGTGCAAAACGGGCCTCCCAGAAGTTTGGGAAGGCCAGAAATGGGCCTGTTTCCAACTTCCAGAGAGTGTCCGCAGCCCAGGAAGGCTGTTTTTGCCCTCCCAGAGGCTCGAGGAAAGCCTCCGGAATCTGGGGAAGGTAAAAACTCCCCCTCCACCACGGTGCAGGAGATCGACTAGACCACTCCCACCATAGCCACGCCCACCTAGCAATGGGACAGATAACCCATTGCTAAAATTTTTGAAGCCCACCCCTGACCTGAACGTAGACTGGGGGAAGACACGCTCCATTCTTGAGCTCTGAGGTCAGCAAACAAGAAAGCATTGTCCTGAAATGAAGGCAAAGACCCAAGTTAAAGGATGGTTGGGCCCCTTCTAAATCTCCCCCCACCATTTCAAATTCACAACTATTATTGTGTCTGTGTTCCATAAGTAGACAGGGACTGTGTCTGTTAGTGACCCAAAGAACGGCCCAAAGAATGACCGTAAGAATATTTGCACTTGGATGCCTAGTCCATCGCCTTGCTCATGTCCTTGAGTTTTTCTTTCATTTTGGTCATTCTCTCCCTTTGATGTTCCCTCAAAAGGCACCTCCATGGGGAAAAAATTATTCAGGAAAAGAGCCCTCCCCTTTTAAAACTTTATTTATATGGCCTTGTCAATTAAGAACTAGAAGAGTTACATTAATGACGGTGTCAACTAACCTTAAGTAGATCAAGAAACTGTCTGTTTTCTATGGGCAAGAACGAAAGATGCTTTACTTGATTTTCATTTTAAGCCTCCAACTACGTTCAGGAAGCCTGCAATGCCAGAACTTCTTGGTGGTGAAGGAAAAGTGGAGAATACCCATGGAGATTTTCCATCCTCCAGGTCATGGTTGTCCCAAAGGTGGTTTGTTTTTTTTTCAAAAGACAGCTGGACTTTATTTTCCTTGAAGACATTTTGCTTCTCACCCAAGAAGCTTCTTCAGTTCAGAACTAAAGTGGAGAAATCAGTTATTTCGATATCTCCATAAATCCAACGGTCCTGCAGGTATGAAGCAGAGGTGGTCTTCGGCAGGTTCTGACCAGTTCTGGAGAACTGGTAGCAGAAATTTTGAATAGTTTGGAACCAGTAGTAAAAAAAAAGTTGAATCCCACCACTGGTGTGAAGATGAACTCTCCTATGAATAAGCCGAACGTGGCCACCTCCTCTACAATGTCCGGGGAGCTGTTGAGAGTCAAAGTGCAACCTAGCAATAATTGTGCGACAACCGATTTACCCATTTTAGTCCCCTTAAATAATCGGCAGCATTTCTGAGGTTTGATTGCAACGAGAGATTCTAGCAAAAGTTGAGTTTTTGGATGAAGACACACCTCAAGGATATCGTGTCACCGTGACACATCTAACCCAAGGGTGTCCAACTTTCTCAACTTTAAGAGTTATGGATGTCAACATCCCGGAATTTCCCAGGCAGCTATGATACACGTCCATGTTGGCTCAGAAATTCTGGGAATTGAGGTCTGCAAGGATCAAAGTTGCCAAGGTTGGACAGTCTTGATCTAAACAGAACACACAACTCCTTGAATTCGAGCATTGTCAGAGTTTTTCTTTTGGTGACAGCAACTTAGCTGGTTTCTGATTTGCTTCTCCCAGTTTCTTCCCTACACCGTTTCTGACAAATGGCAATCCAATCTCTTCTTGAAAGTCTCCATTCGTTAACACTGCAGTAAAATGTCCCTCCTCGACAGCTGCTTGTTATGGGGAATGGTCTGTGTCTGTGTGTTTTTCCTCCCTTCTCTCTAACTCCCTCCATCTTTGCACTCAATGTTCCGCGAGATCAGTCAGGAACGCCAAAAAACAACAGTCCCTAACTGGGTCATTTCGAACAACTTTGCTTCTCGTTGTTATTCAGAACACCAAGTTCTGCTCGCTTTGGGCCCTGCCAAGCTAGCTTTTGAGATAGGAATGAGGGTTTTCAGCCCTCCCACCCTGGTCAGGGAACAAGATTTGCTGCCATGAGGTCATGCTCATTGGCTCGGATGGCTTAAAAAGACTAAGCGGTATCCTTGGGAGGTCAGGATTCATTAGTCATAACTAGATTGGGCCTCTGTTTTTAGCAGCAAAGTGCCTCTGAATAGCACACCAGATTACAAGGATAAAGAAGGGGGGCTGGAGGGAGGCATCGGAGGGGATGAGGAGACGCTTCTGTCTTCATCCTGCGGGGTGGAAAAATGTTCTCTTCTTTGTTGTCTTTTATCTCCATCTTATTAACAGGCATCCCCTAATTTGCCAACCAAGCCTGGAAAACCAGAGAAAATTTATAGTTAATCACATTAAAGTGATTAAGACACACACACACACACACAGCCTCTCTCTCTCCCTCCCTTCCTGTCTCTCTTTCTCTCTCTTTCTCCCAGTCTGTCTCTCTCCCTCCTATTTTGTCTTTGTGTGTGTGTCTCTCTCTCTCTTCTCTCTCTCTCCCTTTCTCTCTCTCTCTCTCTCTCCCTTTCTCTCCCTCTCCCCCTCCCTTTCTCCCTCCCTTTCTCTCTCTCTCCTTCCCCTCCCTTCCTCTCCCTCCTTTGTCTCCCTCCTCCCTCTCTTCTCTCCCCTCCCCTTTCTCTCTCTCCCTCCCCTCCTTTCTCTTTCTTTCTCTCCTCTCCCCTTCTCCTTTCTCTCTCTCCCTTCTCTCCCTCTCCCTCTCTCTCTCTCTCCTCCTCTCTCTCTCTGTCTCTCTCCCTCCCTCTCTCTCTCTCTCTCTCCCTTTCTCTCTCTTCTCCCCTCTCTTCTCTGTCTGTCTGTCTGTCTGTCTGTCTCTCTCTCTCTCTCACACACACACACACACACACACACACACACACACATTCTGAAGAGGAAAGATTGCAGCATTTGGGATTTTCGGAAAAGGTGGGTAAGTGAAGACACAAAACCAGGCATGTGTAATATATTATTTTTTCCTTCCTCCCTTGCAATATTTAAACTCAGTCATCCATAGAAGTCAACCGTAGGCAGATTCAGGATTGATAAAAGCTAAGTACTTCCTTGCATGAGGCATACTTGAGCAATGAATATTTCAGCTCGTTGCCCTTAATTTAAACCACACCTGTTTAAATTCTGCAATTGCTCACAATTCCGTTCCGGGGCTGGCCACCATTTTTAACAAGACAACCGGGCCATCAACGGCTACTCATCTCAATGGCGGCATCAGAATTGTATATATTAGACCGGTTTTATTTCAAACTTGACAACTTTGAGATGCGCAATTCCCCATCCAGCAAAGCTGCCAACTTTGAAAGTATTTGAAGTGGCTACACCAGGTTGTCCAAGTACACAAGACGAAGCAAAGCAGCCTCGTGTTCGTTCTTCAGATGCAGGGCCTCTAAATTGTTTTCCGTGGCAGTTTTGAAGGATTGTTGAAGCAAAACACTCTTTGAAGTTTTGCATGGACGTCAAATATTCCAAGAGGTTCCAGGATCCGCCTGGTTGGTGATAGATGCGCGATGGAAGAATTAATAGTCTTTGCCTGAAACCAGTCAGTCTCACGTGTTCTCGCCTCTCTCCCTCTTAATACAGGTAGTCTTTGACTTACAATGGTTCATTTAGTGACTGTTCAAAGTTACAACGGCACTGGGGAAAAAAGATAAGTTATATTTTCCTTTTACGACCCTGTAATCCCTTTTGTTCTGGATGGAGTCAGGGTGACTAAATGGAGCTGAGCATTTACTGGCCGGATGCCCTTCCTGATGCCTATGGGGAGTTCACAGCACGTTTTCTCTTTGCGCCCTGACGGAGAAATGTCTGTCCATTGCCTAGGATTGAACTCTCAACTTTCCTAGTGGGAGGCCAACATCTTCACCTCTAGGCCACTGGGTTGCTCTCCAGCTCTGGACTGACATTGCTTTGCTGAAGTTGGTTTTTTTTTATTCTTGGACATGTTTTCTATACAGGTAGTCTTCGACTTACAAGAGTTCATTTAATAACCGTTCAAAGTTATGGCTCTGAAAAAAGTGACTTACGCCTGTTTTTCACACTTACCAACCTTTGCAACAGCTCCATGATCCAAATTCAGAATGCTTGGCAACCGGGTCCTATTTATGACGTTAGCAGTGTCACCATGATCGGGTGAGCCCCTTCTACAAACTCCTGACCACGAACTTAAACAAATGCAACCGTATGATTCACTTAACAATGGAGGGGAAGAAAAGTCATCAAACAGGGCAAACTCCTTTAGCAACGTCAACATTGGGCTCAACCAGCCGTGGGATTCAGGCAGTTCGTACCACTTTGGGAGAACCGGTTGTTAACTTTTGGTGAACTGGTTGTCGGAAGAAATTATTAGGGCGGAGAACTGGTTGTTAAATTATTTGAACGCCACCACTGGGCTCAGCTGTGGTCGCAGCCCGAGGACCTCTTCTATACTGTTTGATTTTACATTGAAAAGCTGCCAGTCCCTGGCAGCTAAAGTGAAAAATGTCTGTGAACTTCTCTGCAAAAAACGTCAGTTATCGATTTTGCCAGTTAGAATCCATGTTGCTCCCTCTGTCCCAGCCTTTCCCAAAATCCGAACAATGGATGCATCACGTGTCGAGTTTCCACACCAGGGTTTATGCAGTCTAGACTGACTGCCCCTCCCTCCCTCCCTCACCTTCGTCCCTAATGCTATTTTCATGCAGGCATAATCTCCAACCTGAAATTGCACAATGCCTCATGTGGCTTCAAAGTATAGTTTTTGCAACAATTAAATTAAGCCCCTGGAAAGTAAGCCTAACCCAAAATTGCTAGGCAATTAACGTTCTCCATTTTCAGAGAACTGCTTAGTTATCTGTGGCCTAGTTACAGCACAAAGGAAGGAGCCAAAGGGTTCAGGGCATTGCTTGTTCTGAAAACAGCCTATTTTTCTTTCTCTCCCAATAAAGGACACCTTTGGAAAGACTGGGCGGGAGGAGGACAGAGGAAAGAGAGATTCTTGCATAACCTCTTGAGATCACAAGGAACGAAGCCGGTGCCCAAGTTTGGTTTCCTTGTCAAGGAAACTTTCAGTTCCATCTCAAAGGCAAACAAAACAACAAAAATAAACAGAAGCATCTAATATGGAGAGTTTGCCAAACAATTTATATACAGCTCCGGACTTTCAAACAAAGAGCATTTTTTGTTCCATATGCCCATTGTTTAATCACAAGGTGAGGCTGCTGTGTCCCTCAACGTACCGTGTTTCTCACAAAATAAGGCCGGGCCTTATTTTTTTTTGACCCACGAAAAAACGGCTAGGCCGTCTTTTCGGGGTGACTTAATTCCGCCTCCTTGCATCCTTGGGTGGGTGGGCAGCGACAGTTGGATGTTGACCTCGGCGTTGGTGAGGCACTTCATATTGGGACACCTTCCGTCACCATTGCTTCCCCTTCTCCCTTGCTGCCGTGGTGTTTAGAGCAACGGCGCGGTGATTGGCGCAGCCATGTGCGGCCAGCCAGGGCTCCTCCCTGCAACCGGAGTCCGGCGGAGACACTCGGCTTCAGGTGCTCCTGTCACCACCTTCCCTTTGCCTTCAAAGGTAAAGCCAATTCTTTTAAAAATGACGCCCTACTACAACAAAGCCTCCCCTGCCCGAGAGAGCAGCCCAACCCCACGTGGGGAGGCGAATCTCCTGGGGCTGCAGCGCAGGATCGGCCCACCTCGGGAGAAGCGCCCAGCCGCCATCCCTGCCTGGTGCTGGGCAGAGCACAAAGAACTTCGCCTGGGGCGCCCAGCACAGCTGACAGGCGGGTCCTCCTTCCCGGCAACAGAGCTCTCGCCAAGGCAGCGAGTGCCTCCCCGCTGGACCCTCCGCTCATCCCACCAGGGCCACTCCAGAGCCGTGTGGGCTGGGCAGAGCCAGGAAAGCGAGCCATGGGTGCCAAGCAAAAGAGCCGGGCCGACCTGAGCTTGGCTTCCTTCCCAAGTCCCTCCAGCACAAACCCGAAGGTGCCACCGGGAGAGGCTGCCTGAGGCAGTGATAGCTCCCACCCATCCACGGACAGGGAGGTGAGGTGATGGCAGCGCTGCTTCCCTGGCCGTCGGAGAGAGCCCGAAGCCCCCTGTCCTTTCCACCCCTCGCCCATCCCATCCCCATCCCCACGCATCTCCAAATGTGCTGGCAGCTCCAAACACTGCATCAGAACGAGCATCAGGCAGAGGCGCTGACTCGGCGGGGCTCAGCTCGGAGGACGTGGTGCAGGCCATTGCCTTGCCTCCCTGTCCACGGATGGGTGGGCACTATCATTGCCTCTAGTGGCCTCTCCTGGTGGACCCTTCGGGTTCGGGCTGGAAGGACTTGGGAAGGAAGCCAAGCTTGGGTCAGCCCAGCTCTTTCACTTGGCAGGCGGGCGCGCACCCGCGGCTTGCTTTCCCGGCTCTGCCCAGCCCGCACAGCTCCGGCGCAGTCCTGGTGGGATGAGCAGAGGGCCCGGCAGGGAGGCGCTTGCTGCCTTGCCGAGAGCTCCGCTGCCGGGAAGGAGGGCCCACCTGTCAGCTGTTCTGGGCGACCCAGACGAAGCTCTTCACACTCTGCCCGATGCAGGGATGCTGGCTGGGTGCTTCTCCCGGGGTGGGCCGATCCTGTGCTGCGGCCCCGGGAGATTCGCCTCCCCACGTGGGGTTGGGCTGCCCTCTTGGGCAGGGGAGGCTTTGTTGTAGTAGGGCGTCATTTTTAAAAGAATTGGCTTTACCTTCGAAGGTGAAGGGAAGGCGGAGACAGGAGCGCCTGAAGCCAAGTGTCTCCGCAGGGCTCCGGTTGCAGGGAGGAGCCCTGGCTGGCTGCACGTGGCTGCACCAAGCGCTGCAGCGTTGCTCTTAACACCGCGGCAGCAAGGGAGAAAGGAAAGCAATGGTGGCGGAAGGTCTCCTGATACAAATTGCCCCACCAACGCAGGCAGCACCATATCCGGGTATGCAACAAAACTACTTCCTAACGGCAAGCCCCCCCGCCATTCCCCCCCCATTTCACGTTTAATATAGGCCTTAATTTGGGGGGAGGGGCTTAATTTGATTTTATGCCAATAAAACTTGCTGGGCCTTCCTGTTGGTGGAGGCCATATTGTTGGAGAAACACGGTAGAAATCCAGGATCTACCTGGATTAACAGGGCTAGGCTGGCCAATATTGATGCTTTGTGATGGAGAACGGAATTGTTTGGAGTGAGACTCGTTTGCAAACATCAGAGGGAATCAATTGAGGTTTGTTCCACTGCAAAACTAGAGAACAATGAATTGGAACATTACAGGTTTAAAGCGACTTCCACAAGATCTCAAGAATTTGGAACGTACCTGGTTTGGTCCTGGATCAAAAATTGGAACTAAAAAAGAAATTATTCTGAGGGCAGGGTTTTCTCCAAGTCGGCACCTTCCGGATACGTAAGGACTACAATGCCTAGAGTTCCCTGCCAAAAGTAGCAGGGACGATGCAGGATGAGGAGCGAGGAGACAAGTTTCAAGTCCAGTCAAAGAAGCTTTTGGGGTCTTTTGGGACAAAAGCACGGTCCCAAATTCAGCAAAACTGACCTCACAGGGTTGTTGTTTGCAAGTAGTGAGTGTGTACTGACTTGTAAGGACGCAGTGGCTCAGTGGCTAAGATGCTGAGCTTGTCGATCAGAAAGGTCGGCAGTTTGAATCCCTAACACCGCATAATGGAGTGAGCTCCCGTTACTTGTCCCAGCTTCTGCCAACCTAGCAGTTCGAAAGCACGTAAAAATGCAAGTAGAAAAATAGGGACCACTTTGGTGGGAAGGTTACAACGTTCTGTGTGCCTTCGGTGTTTAGCCACGCTGGCCACGTGACCACGGAGACGTCTTTGGACAACGCCGGCTCTTCGGGCTTTGTAACCGAGATGAGCAGCGCCCCCTAGAGCTGAAAACAATTAGTACGTATGTGCAAGGGGAACCTTTGCCTTTACTGACTTGTACTCACAAAGGAAAAGTGGAATATAAGTGTATCGAAGAGAGAGATCTGGTGGGAGGTTGAGTTAGGGACAGGCTTGGTTAGGGGAAAACAGCATACAGAATCGGTGCGTAAATAAATGCAACCGTGTATGTATTTTTAATTTAAAAAAGTAAATAAATACTGCAAACGTACAGGCCGTCCATTCGTCTACTGGCCTTTCAAAGTTACAACGGAACCCAAAAAGGTGATGTACGATTGGTCCTCACCTTTACGACCATGGTAGCATCCCCATGATTAAATACTGCTAGACCTCAATTTGTGACAATTGAACCGAACTTTTTTTCGTGGCTTAGTGAGATGTTTGTCAAGTGAGTTTTACCCCATCTTTACCTCTCTTGCCCACCATTCCTGCAGGGCTACACTTCCTGGGGAAAACACACACACACACACACACACACACACACACACACCAAAGTCCTTTTCAAGGAACGCAGCTGAGGTTTGCAACTCTCCCTGAAGTAGGCTCAGATTGTGAAAACTAACCCCGTTCTCCCAAAACATAACACTGTGAGAAAGCCGGAGGTCAAAAAGGAGAGATTCAATCTAGGCCTTGAAAAAGGCTACCGAAAACCATCTTCCTTAACCAGCAAATGCCTCGGTAGCAGAGGTGGGTATTCAGCAGGTTCTGACCAGTTCTGGAGAACCGGAAGTGGAAATTTTGAGTCGTTTGGAGAACCGGCCAATGCCACTTCCGACTGGCCCCGCCAACCCATCTCTTCTCTGCCTCCTGAGTCACAGCTGATCAGCTGGTTCTCCTTTGGTTGCCCTACACAGGAGAATGGAGCTGGAAGGCAGGTTAGTGGGATGGAGAGGGAATGGGGATTTTGCAGTGATCTTCCCCTAGGAGTCGGGGAGGGAATAGAGATTTTGCAGTATCCTTCTCCTGCCATGCCCACCAAGCTACGCACACAGAACCGGTAGTAAAAATGCTTGAATCCCACCACTGCCTGGTAGAAACGCAACTCATGGGTTCCTCATTTGTGGTGGCCTTCAGGAATGCAGAATCTCAAGGTTAGAAGGGACCGGTCAGGAAGAGCTGAGCTTACACCGTGGAGAAAATCCCTTCTCCGGTGTGGTACAGTGTGGCACAGAAGCTCTCTGGTTTCGTGTTGGAGACAAAAAAAAAAAACCCCTGTACAATGACAATCAGGTGGGAAAGCCAACCTTAAGCCAGTTCGCATTCCAAGTTCAAGTATTGTCACAGCCTGCCTCGATTCTCTTAAATTTGTTTGTCAGAAATTTGGAAGTGACAGCATCTAACCTAGAATGCACGCGGCTTATTTGGTTTAAGTCTCCTTCTTCTTTTCCCCCCCAAGCCGCCATCATACAAAAAGAAACTGGGTGGAGGGGGAGGAAAGAGTCGGCATGTTGAAATGGTTTATTTTTTCCCTTGGCTTGCTGCTTCGTTCCTTTCTCCAAAACATACAATTCCCTTTGTAAGAGGCAACGTGAGCGGCTGGAATCTGAAAAATACCAGGCAAAAGGAGTTTTGTTAAGCCTCCCAAATGGAATTAGGTTTGGAATTGCACTTGGAATGGGGATCCAATTCAGTTCCACGCAGCGGTGCTTAAGGGGTTGATCCCCGAACCAATAAAATGCTTTCCCCTCCCGTTGTTATCTTGGCATTTTTCAAGGCAACATCGACGGGTGATTTTACTCCGCTGTTCAGATAGGATATAAAGTCATCTCAACGTGTCTGGCGTGGGACAGAATCTTAAGGAAGTGGCCTTGAGGTTGATGGCCCTTATCTAGGCATGATAGTCAAAACCTGATAAAAACACATCTTGATAATCTGCCACGTTCCCGTCCTGTCACTTCACCTTTGCCTTCACCTGTTTTAAGGGAGAAGTTTGGGGGTGCAGAGGAAACAACACCAAAACAAGTAGCAACACATCGGCAGTTTATCGGGAATGCCCTGCAGAAAGACAGGAGTTGCAATGTCAAGAGAAGTCAGGGGAAAGGTGAATTGATGTCAAAACTCAGCTCCTTGCAGAAAGGGTGGGATGACTGAGCCCGAAAGAGGGAGGGATCAAATACGTCATCAGTCCTGAGTTTCTTTGCACCCTCAAGAGATCTAAGTCCAGCTCACCTTGAATTCCTTCTGTTCTTAACTCCCACTCTTTTCCCTTGGCTGTTAGTAGTTCAGATTCTTGTAGGGAGCTTAAGCTCACAACAACTCTTTATACTGTACACATTTGAACTTTCTGGATCTCCTGATTTCCCTGGTGCTTAATCCCAATGAAGGATATGTCAGTATGTAAGGAATGATGAGCCGGGATAGCCATAACAAAAAGTCAGCCAATGGGAACTGTTTGGTGACTAAGAAACAGCACATGTTGTGAGTCATGTCAGATAGCTCAGAGCCTGGGCACGGCTTAGGGTAACTGGTCTGTATAAATATAGAGCTTCTGTGATTGCTGAGTTCTGGTGGTACTGATTGCTTCTGTTTCTTGTACTTGCTACCACATTGCAAGAGCTGCATGGGTGTTGTATACATGCACCATGTTTTATATTATTGTATATAAACAAGTTTCTTCTATAAATAAATCCCGCTGAATTATTTACTTGTGTGCTGGTTGGATTGCTGCAAACTCTAACAGGATAGGTTGTCTGCTCCCTCTAGCTCTTCCTCTACTACAGGAAGCGCACCAACTCCATCAGCTTCTTCCTTCAACTCTACCCAAGAGCAGCCAAGGGAGTTGGCACTGCCACAGAGTCAATCCATCAATCCTTTTGAAGGGTCAGGCCTTTTCACTTCCAGCAGAGTTTTCAGCTGTAAACTGAATCATCCTAGTTAGTTCTAAAGAACTGGTTTGTAAACCTGTATTTCCCTTCCTCCCTCCTCTTTCCTTCTATGTGATGTCCTGTGAATTGACTTTTTCAACCGTTGTACACAAACTGCTTCTGGGGGTTTTCTGGGTGGGAAGAATAAATGTTTTAAATAGAGGTAGTCCTTGTTTAATGACAGTCTGGTTTAGTGACCATTCGCAGTGGCAAACGGTAAGAAGCAATTTTGCGACCAATCCTTACAGTTAACCGCCATCAATCATCCACGACCAAATGATTCTGAACAGTTCAAGCCCAGAGCAGGGAGAAAGAAAAACGGAGGTCAGTAAGTTTGGACGATAGCAAAGGCAACCCCCCCAAAATAGGATTGTTCACGCTCACATTCAACAGAAGATCCTGCACAGAAAAGATCTGAGATGGTTTAGGGCAGCGATGGCGAACCTTTTCGGCACCGAGTGCCAAAATGGGAGCACCAGAAACAGGAAGAGCAGCTACCCAGCATGCATGCACGCACTGGGTAGCTGAGCTTTCGGTTTCCGGCACTCATGGTCTTCGGTTTCTGTTGCACACGCGCATGCAAAGACCGGCTGGCCAGGGAGCTGCACTTCCAGTTTCCAGCGCTCCCATGTGCACGAAGACTACTAAAGAGGATTTATTTGAAGGGAACATTCTACATCTGGCACTAATCTGGGCGTAGCCAACTCTGAGATACGTAATTCAGGCAACCGCTGCCATGAGTTCACCATCACGGGTCTAGGGGCAGCGTTTCTCAACCTTAACCTTAAGATGTGCGGACTTCAACTCCCAGAATTCTCCAGCCTGCATAGGGGTTGAAGTCATATCATAAAAGTTGCTGAGATTAAGAAAGAGGTTATTTAGGGTAAAGGTTTACACATGAGCTGTCCCACCAAAAAAAAAAAAAAAGAGAGAGAGAGAGATTCCAAACTGGTAAAGAATTGATAAATCTGGAGAATTCACATCCCTTCGCTCTATTCATCACATCACCAAGTAAAAATTCTAGCAAGTTACAGAGCACTTAAAAAAAAAATTTGGAGAGAGGGAAGGAATTAAAAAAAAAATCCCTGAGGGAACGCATGACCTTTCCAAGGGCTGTGCAGCGACACACGGAAAAGTCACAAGCAGTTTCTCATGGATCGTAATTGCTCACAAGTTTGGAGTAAATTAGACTGGCGAATGCGTCCATCTAACGTCGACTCAACTTTTTTAAAAAAAAGAAGAGGAAGAAAGGGGGGGAAAACAAAGTTTTGGATAGGTTACTGGGGTACTGAGAAAACCCCATCAGAGTTCAGGAGAGTGACTATGGTTTGGCCTACACGATGAAGAAGCTGAGTATATTTTTTGAAATGACCATCAGAGCATTAGTATTTCTCATACAGCAATTAACACTCTCTGATGCTAAGTGTTCTGACCCAAACCTTTTTAATGTGGCGCTGTGAATTCTCTTCATTCACAACCAAGAGTCATTCAAAACTAATTGTCCCAGATAAGAGCAAGCCCTTTCAAGGTTGCGGAAGGCTGCCAAGAACAAAAGACTAATGGCAGATAAATATCCAAAGCCGGAAGTTTCAAAAAACAAACTGGATCAAACAGGGCTTCAATGAGTAGAAAGAACTTTGCTTCCTGCAAAGAAGCCAACCCCGAAGGCTGGCTTTTATCCCTTATAGGAGAGACCATCCCATTCCAGCCTTACTCCCGAGTCACCCATGCTGCTTCAGCTGCTCTTTCCCTCACGTAGCCCTGCACGGACGCACACCGAGTACAGGCCCCCCAGAGTCCTCTTTGTCACTGCTGCCAGACTCCACAACCTCCAAAGGAGCACTCCACTCTCTGTTTGTCCTGGCCCCATCCCTGCATCACACCCCTCATCCAAGTCCTCACTCTCAGAGGTCTCAGCTGTCTGTACCTGTTGCCGGCTAACCACAACACTGAGTTCTACTCCTCCTCCCCACCAGAAAAGAACTCTGTTCCAACTGCCAGTTGCCTCACATCCCGTTACCTCAGTTCAAACCGGCAGACGTTCCACTCCTTCACTCAGGAGCAGCCTGCGGCTCCTTACAGTACTAAACATCGGTACCTCACCAAAATGTCTACACCTTCCCCCTATGGAACCATTTCGGAACTTATGGTGGCGAAAGCGATATTCCCTTATGAGTTTCAATCACCGACCACCACAAAGCCAATGGTTTGCGAACCGAATTTTTTCCTGCATAGCGTCCCAGCCCAAACTCATTTCTTACACTGACCTCCTCAGTTCAGACGAATTTGTTCCTTCTACTCTAACACCAGTTAAAGGGGAAAAAAAAACACGGGAAAAGATTTACAGATTGCGATTAGGAAAACACAAGTAAGGGAACCTGCGGAAAAGTATCGTCAACATCATCCCGAAGTCAACAGAGAGGCTGTAAAAAAAGTATGCATCCGATATCCTGTACGTTAATCAGGCTGTTGTGGAAGCAAAGCACGAGTATCTAGCTAGTGGCTTAATACGGGGGAAGAGCAAGGAGATGGTTTAGCATTGCATAGGATTCTTCATGGTCAGACATTCGAGGATGCTCTTTCTGAAGAAAGCTAAGGGGACCCATTGTCCCTTCCCTGCTACAGTTAGAACACAGAACACACAATCATAGGTCAAAAAGGGACTTCAGAGATCTTCTAGTCCAATCCTCTTCTCAAGGCAGGACACCTTACACCATTCCAATGAAATAGCAATTGGAAGGGACCTTGGAGGTCTTCTAGTCTAACCCCCTGCCTAGGCAGGAAACCCTACACCACTTCAGACAAAGGGTTACCTAATCTCTTCTTAAAAACTTCCGGTGTTGGGAGCATTCAGAGAGCCTTGGTGGCGCAGTGGTTAGAGTGCAGTACTGCAAGCCACTGCAATTTGGCAGATCGAATCCCACCAGGCTCAGGGTTGACTCAGCCTTTCGTCCTTCCAAGGTGGGTAAAATGAGGACCCAGATTGTTGGGGGCAAGAGGCTGACTCTGTACACCACTTAAGAGAGGGCTGGAAAGCACTGTGAAGCAATATATAAGTCTAAGTACTATTGCTATTCACAACTTCTGGAGGCAAGTTGTTCCACTGGTTAATTGTTCTCACTGTCAGGGAATTTCTCCTTGGTTCTAGGTTGCTTCTCTCCTTGATTAGTTTCCCTCTGTTGCTTCTTGTCCTGCCTTTAAGGTGCTTTGGAGAATAGCTTGACTCCCTCTTCTTTGGGGCAGCCCCTGAGATATTGGAACACGGCTAAATGATTGATTGATGCCTTCCCTTTCTCCCATACTTCCGACGATCCTCAAACTCCGATCAGGTTTTATTTTTAAATGCTCCATCATCCGCTTCCTGGAGCTGACAGAAGCTGGAGAGCCGCAGGTACCCCGTTCTTGCCCAAGGAAGGTGAACAGAATGTCAAAACATCTCAAGTTTTTCTGGGGGCAGCTGGTTCTCGACGTGCAAGTCGTAATGGGGTCTGCCCATCCTGTAGAACGCTAATCCTAGACAACGAAAGACACACAGGCCTAAAAATGCTCACCGAACATACACACTGAATCCTGCGACATTAAAAAAAAACAACCCACAAAAAGTTTTATTTACATTAATATTATTAATGCAAGTGTTGCTCCCGCCCCAGTCTTCACGAAATCTACTTACACGTGGTCGGAAAAAGAACAATATATATCTCTATGGTGTTTTTTAAAAAAAAAACAAACAACAGCAACAACTATCACCCAAGTTCAGAGTCCATGCCCTTTACACATCTTCATCCTCATCATCGCTGATCACGTATTTCTTCTGTTTCTTGCTGACCTTCTCGTCATCTTCAGCTTTCCTCTTACCGGAAGACTCACCCTCCTGCAATTAAAAAAAAAAAAAAAATCAGATACAAGGCACCCAACACTGTCCAACTATTTACGAAGTCTGCACTGTTAATCTTCTCATCGCTCCTTATCACCCATCCCCTCCCACTTGGGACTGTATGACTGTAACTTTGTCGCTGGTATCCTTACGCTTTATATTGACTGTTTCCTAATATGATTTGATTGCTTATTATACCCTATGACTATCATTAAGTGTTTTGGACCTATGATTCTTGACTCTTGATGAATGTATTTTTTCTTTTATGTATACTGAGAGTATTTGCACCAAGAGAAATTCCCTGTCCAATCGCACTCGGCCAATAAGGAATTCTATTCTATTCTATTCTATTCTATTCTATTCTATTCTATTCTATTCTATTCTATTCTATTCTATTCTATTCTATTCTATTCTATTCTATTCTAATTCTACCCTACCCTACCCTACCCTACCCTACCCTACCCTATTCTCTATTCCAGAGGTCTCCAAACTTGGCAACTTAAAGTTGTCAAGTTTGGGGATCCCTATTCTAATTCAAATTCTATTCCATTCCCTTAGGTCAGGGTGAAATAACTTGGAGGTTAGTTTTATTAACTCCTTATAGCTTTAAGTAGATATAAATTCTGAAATAATGACAGTAACTTTGCATATTGAGCTGGGGCTGAGGTTCTCCCCTATTTTCCCAAATACACGTGATACATCTTCATACAGACGGTTGCCTTCCAGATCAATACATTTTCCCCCCTAGATTCTTTATGCATATCTTGAAAAATTCAAAGGTTCTCCCACTGTAACCAGTCTCCCAAAGGAATCCTTCTCTAAATTATTTTTAGGCAACCAATGATGACTTATGATTAAAAGCAGGGGTTCCCAACCTGGGGGTGCGAGATGATATTCCGGGGGGTGCGAGAAAAGTCCAGGTAAATAATAGGATATTGGCTATATGTTGGCATTTTTATTTATTATTTATTTCAGGGGGTGCGAGGTTCGAGTGAAATTTTTTTAGGAGTGCGGGTCGAAAAAAAGGTTGGGAACCACTGATTAAAAGGAGGGCTCTTATTTTTTTAAAAATGCAAATGTCTGGGCATGCCACCATAGTTGTGTCACAAGTGCTGTGGGTTTTTTTTTATTTAATGCTGAAGCGCAACCGTGTGGTAAAGCTGAATAACACTCAAACTGAACGGCTTGTTAGCTTGAAAAAGAGGGGGGAAAAAAGACAAGCTTTCCATTATCTGTTATTAGGAGTTCATTTCAGGGCAGAATAAATAAAGAGAAGAATTTGAGAATTTTCCTGCCCCCGCCCCAACCATAATCCCACCACTGCAGGGTTGTTGTTGTTTTTAAACAGAGACTGATTGGCTATCAAGAAAGTGAGTTTTGATGATGGATTTCTGCAACGGCGGGGAATAGACGTGGGTGGCCTTTGATACCACTTCCATCTCTGGGTTTATATTTTCTTTTTTATGACCCTGTAATCCCTTTGTTTTGGGTGGAGTCGGGGTGACTGAATGGAGCTGAGCATTTACTGGCCGGATGCTTTTCCTGACACCTACGGGGAGTTCGCAGCACATATTTTCTCTTTGCATCCTGATAGAGAAACGTCTGTCTGCTACCTAGGATTGAACTCTCAACCTTCTGACTGGGAAGCCAACATCTTCACCTCTAGAGCACCTGGCTGCTCTCCAGCTCTGGATTTATACTGCTTTGCTGAAATGGATTTTTTTGTTATTCCTGGGACAGGTTTTCTATACAGGTAATCCTCGACTTTCAACAGTTCATTGAGTGACCATTCAAAGTTAACAATGGCACTGAAAAAAGCGACTTATGACCATTTTTTTTACAGTTACGACCTTGGCTAATCCCCATGCTCGTGTGAGCAAAATTCAGACACTTGGCAAGTAAATCCAATGTCTGCCATGGGTATTTTTGGTTGGAAATCGAAAGTAAATGCGTTTTTTTGTTAAAAAAAAAACCAACCCACTATAAATCGCACTTATGACCACAGGATAGTGCATACGGCTGAAAATGTGAGCTCATTTCTGAGCACCCAAAATGCAATTATGTGACTGCAGTGGGTGTGTATGTGTCTGTCTGTCTTGTCTATCTGAACTTTGAATCCAGATCGTAAGTAGCCCTGGGAAGGTATGTCGTAACTCTGAATGTTCCCTAAAGGGCTGGTTATAAGTCAAGGACTACTTGTACACATATTTATTAGTTTATGGCCTTTATTATTATTATTTAATCAATGATATGGGTTGACCTAAATCAGAGGTGGGGAATAGAACTATGGCCCCTTTATGACTTGTGGACTTCAACTCCCAAAATTCCTGGCTCAGGAATTCTGGGAGTTGAAGTCCACAAGTCATAAAAGGGCCCTCATCTAAATGATGTAAGTTAGCTTGGCCATCCACAAATATTTTGAAAAACGGCATACTTGCTTGTTATTTCAGGGGTGACTGGATTCAAATTTGGTGAGACACCTCAACATTGCCCTTTAAATGGCAGTTTCGCTGTACCTCGACCCAGAAAGATGAGAGTTATGGACTGGCTTATCAACTGATGTCCAACTTCATCTGGATTCTCTCACCTCATCACTGTTGAGCTTCTTCGCTTTGAGCAACCTCTGGGCTTTCTCCTCATCCGAACCGTCGTCACTGTCTGAAGAATAAATTCGAGCGCGCTCCTCTGGAAGAGAAAACAACTCATTATACGCCGAAGTCCAGGCTGGAAAACAAAACCTTAGATCTTCTTAGTGCAGCTTAGAAACTGGGCATTTAAAACCGGGTTGGAATAAGCAATGACAGGCCGCTCTCGCTCTATGCAACCCAGCGTGGAAAATGCGGAGAACGATACCGATATGCTTATTTACACAAGCAAACGCTGCGCGGTGCAAAAAAAGGAGAAAGAACAAGGGAAAGCAAATACACGGTGTGAAGAGAGCACAACAGAAGGTACACACTGAAGCGTAACGCCGACCCAGCTGCAATGTTTGCAAAAAAAACAAATGGGCTGTCAAGGAAGAGGACAGGTGACTGAGTGACCTGTAGGCCGTTCGATAAGCTCGAGGCTCCCCCAACCTGGCACCTTTCTCTCAGCACTGGACTAGCCAGACTGGCTTAGAGACTGGGAGTGGTGCGCTGGGACCAGTCAGGAGGAGAGTGGGGGAAGGATATACCTCGTATCCCGCCTTTGTATCTGTTCTTGATGGCTGCCAGGCTGATGGCCTCTTCTCCTTCTTCTTCTTCGTCATAGCGGTCGGGCTCCAAGTAGCTGGCGCTCAGGCCCCGCTGGTGTTGTTTCTCGCGCATCCTTCTCTGCTGGGATTCCCTACGGATGGACGCGCGCAGCCTTTCCTCCTCTTTCTGCAGGAGAGAAGAAGAGAAGCCGGGATGGTTGCTTTAGGTTTCTGTGTTGGGGACTAAATGGTAGAAGTAGAGTTCTTTAGGATTCTTTAATTGGCCAAGTGTGATTGGACACACAAGAAATTTGTCTTGGTGCAAATGCTCTCAGTGTACATAAAAGATACACTCGTCAAGAATCATAAGGTACAATACTTACTAATAGTCATAGGGTAGAGTAGAGTAGAGTAGAGTAGAGTAGAGTAGAGTAGAGTAGAATTCTTTATTGGCCAAGTGTGATTTGTCTTGGTGCAAATGCTCTCAGTGTACATAAAAGATATACTCGTCAAGAATCATAAGGTACAATACTTACTAATAGTCATAGGGTAGAGTAGAGTAGAGTAGGAGTAGAGTAGAGTAGAATTCTTTATTGGCCAAGTGTGATTTGTCTTGGTGCAAATGCTCTCAGTGTACATAAAAGATACATTCGTCAAGAATTCATCAGGTACAACACTTAATAAGAGTCATAGGGTGCAAATAAGCAATCAAATTCGTATCTGGACAAGGCCAGATTAAAATAATTAACCATGGTGATCTCTGAGTTGGAGCCAGTTGCTCAGCTCACCCTGGCTCATGGAGGAGTAGCACTGTGCAAATAAAATTTGCTTTCCATTCGTTTGATGCTTTTATCCCTCCTTTAATACATCGTGCATAACTCAACATACCTCACACTCCTTCCTCCTCCTCCTATTTTCCCCACAACCACCACCCTGTGAGGTGGGTTGGGTTGAGAGTGAATGAGGGAGGCTCAAAGTTACCTAGCTGGCTTTTCGGTCCCCAAGGAGGAATTAAAGCTTTCGGGCTTCTGCTGATAGGCCCAGGGTCACCCAGCCGGCTTTCATGCCTAAGGCAGGACTAGAGCTCACTGTCACCTGGATTCTAGGCCACCACATTAGCCACAAAATAAAGGGAGAATTCAACCTGTGTATTTCAGAACAGAAACGGAACAGGCAAAAGCAAGGAAACTATACCTGGGGACACATCAATTGATGCTGGCATTTAATAAGCCTTTATTCCTTTTTATGAAGCTGCTCCCTCAGCATGCTCCAAGGAGCATATTCAACAAGGTAGGGGTCTTAATCCTGTGATAGCTTAGGGCAAGGGCCTTCAAACTTGGCAAGTTTAAGACTTGTGGACTTCAACTCCCAGAATTCCTGAGATAACATGACTGGAGGAGGAATTCTGGGAGTTGAAGTCCACAAGTCTTAAAGCTGTCAAGTTTGAAGGCCCCCGGCTTAGGGTCCCTTTAACACTATAGAGATCAAAGATCTGCAGACTTTGAGCAGAAAGACTAAGAAACAAGGCAGCCAAAATTTACAGTTCTGGCTACAGTAGAGAGGAGAGGAAAGGAAAAGGAGAGTTTAAGGATAATATTTTTACCTTAATCATTTCTGTGCGTTGCGACTCCGGATCGCGGCCAGCCATGGGCAAAATGCGGATTTTCTGCGTCTTTGAACATCGGTCTGCCAATGAGAGGGTCATCTTTCTGTGCGTGGCGCTGTCTGTGGAGTGTGGCCTGCGACAAATGAAGCAAGTTAATGCTTAGGGGGGAAAAGGATACCTTTTGAAAGAAAAAGGACGTGCCGTTAAAATATTTGCACGCTTACCGGAAGGTCAATTTGGTCTTGAAGACGGCCTGTCCCTGAAGTCCCGTCCCTTGTCGGATGAAGAGATGGTTGTGGTCTCCCTGCAAGGGGGCTTTATAGACGTCGAAGACTTCATTCCCCAAGTGTAAGGACATGCTTCAAAAAGAGAGGACAATTAATCCACCGATAAACTGATCAAGGAGAGAAGCAACCTAGAACTAAGGTGAAATTTCTTGACAGTGAGAACAATTAGTCAGTGGAACGGCTTGCCTTCAGAAGTTGTGAATTCTCCAACATGGGAAGTTTTTAAGAAGAGATTGGACAACTATTTGTCTGAAGTGGAGTAGACTTTCCTGCCTAGGCAGGGGGTTGGACTAGAAGACCTACAAGGTTCCTTCCAATTCTTCTCTTCTCTTCTCTTCTCTTCTCTTCTCTTCTCTTCTCTAGTATTCTTTTGTATTGCATTCTATTCTATAGTATTCTTTTGTATTGTATTCTAATTCTATTTTCTCTATTCTATTCTATAATTCTATTCTACAGTATTCTTTTGAATTGCATTTTCATTGCACTGCACTGCATTGTATTCTAAATTCGTTGGTGCCATTCAAGACAATCTCAAGCTTTCCTCGCCTTCAATTAATGGGACCAAAGATCTGAAACCGAGAGGAAAATCTCCCCTAAGAATAATCTCTTCTACCCTCCACCTCCAAACATGTTTTAAGCTTCACGGTTTTCCAAGTGTCCACTTACCTCCCGTCAGACCACTTGACGATTCGTGCATTACTTTCTCGGATCTCCTGACCTTCTTCATCTCGGCGAGTTCGCCAACGTATTGTGTTCTCTACCTTTCGAGGCACAAAAGGGTAGAAAGAGGATTGCAGTCAAGGAGCAAAGACGGTGGCTGTGCAGTCAGGCAAGGGAAGTAGGGGAAGAGGAACGCCCCGGCATTCTACGCCCTACCTTCAGTTTTAATCTCGTCCTGCCTTCTTCATCCAGCATCTCCTCGTCTTCAAATTCATCCTCGTAATACTGAGGATCGAAAGGCCTGTGAGACAGTAAGAAGATTGCACAAACCCAGTCAAAGAGTTCTCTCACTCCAGGCACAAACGACCAGGCTCATAGTATTACCCTACTTGGGACATCTAGATATATAAAAGCAGAGACAGAATTTTCCCACCTTATTTTCCTCCCCAAAAACTAAGCCCGAGCACACAGTTTCGTAGCGAAGCACGGGTACCGAGCTGGTATTATGTAAAGAGGACTAGCTTGCTTGAAATGGCTCAAAAGCTGGAAAAGGTGAAAGGAAAGAGAACAATCCTCAGCTAAGATTTTTTTTTTTAAGGCACTTGGGATGATCTCACCACAGCCAAACCAGAAGCCGTGAGAAGGTTAAGCTTCTTTAGATATTGGATTATAAAATCCCACTGCAATTCTAGGGGGCTCCATATTAGAGTGATTTTATTATGGTTTTATCTTAATTTAAAGTTTACTTTATTGTCATTGCACCTTGTACAGTGAAATCAAACACCATCTTCAGTGCACATTGAAAATAAAACACAAACACACATCCTTCACTCTCCACACATTGAATTGAAAACCCGCAACACCGCACCAACACTGCACTATACAGCAGAATTCAACAGAACTCCTGCCCTGGGATAGAAACTGTTTTTCAGCCTATTTGTCCTTGTTTTTATTATCCTGTACCGTCTGCCAGATGGTAATAGTTCAAAAAAAAAAGGGGGGGTCCCAGGATGAGATGGATCTTTGAGAATGTTTTGAACTTTCTTAAGGCAGTGGGAGCTATAAAGCTCTTCCAAAGAGGGGAGAAGGCAACCCACGATCTTCTGGGCAATGACATTAACCCTCTGGAGTGCTTTCCTATCTGCCCCTGTGCAATTAGCAAACCATACAGAGGTGCAGAAAGTTATTATCTCCTATATTGTACTGTCTACCTATCTTACACAAGCACATGCACATAAACGTACATCTATATTCCGATGCTTTAAATTAAATTTGTACATTAGTGACTGCATGACTTCTGTAGACGCCATACACTAAATAAATAAGTCAGCAGCAGGGCTAGGGTTGACTGAATGTGGCTGAATGTGGAATGTGACTGAATGTGTCAGTGGCGATGGAGCAAAAGTCAAAAAGGAAGCCAGATCTGCTGCGACTAATTTAACAACTGCGCCGATCCACATAACAAACGTGGCCAGGAAAGTCGTAAAACGGGGCAAAATTCACTTAACAAACATCTCACTTAGCACTTGATTGTGGTCGTACGTCCAGGGCTCCCTGCATTTTTCCAAGATTCGGCTTATCATTTTCCCCCTCCTTTACCTGGGTTCCACACTGAGGAAGTTGGGAAGCTTTACAAAATACAGGTCGTTTCCCAGATCCGTGTTGACTTTTGGAATTTCTACTTCTATCCGTGTTTCAGGGATAGGTTCTTCTTCTTGCTGATCCTCATTCAAACCATTCTCATCCTAATCCAGAGGAGGAAGAAAAGGCCTCAAATCGGTTATGAAATTGAGCTGAATATCCCTCTGTATATTTGTGCTTCAGGTCTTTTTCTTATTAGTTCTCTTACTGAGAATTCTGATGCATAGACTCAACGTGAGGCCTGCTTAAAATACTAGCTGGAGGAAGGAAGCAAAGGTTGGCTTCCTACTAAATGAGGAAGTAAAACAGCCACAAAGAATTATCTTGCCATCCTTTGCCTTGAAAAGGATAGATGCTAACAGGGCACTGCTCATTTGGGTGCACGCCTCCTCCTCTTTGTACTGTATATATGTGTATATCTTGAGTAACTTGTTGAGGATAAATACATGCCAACTACTTGGCGGCTTCAAATCTAGCTATCTTTAGAATACTGTTTTTTCAGCTGTCTGCAATCTTGTTTTCCTTATTACTACATGCTGTTACATGATAGGTTACATTTGCGTGCAAGGCAATTCACAGGGGGACTTGGAAATTTTATTTTGTGGAGTAAGCTAAACCAAGAGGCTCAAAGCCACCACTAGAAGAAACTTTGAGATTCTTTTAGTCAAGGAGAGAAGCAATCTAGAACTAAGGAGAAATTCCCTGACAGTCAGAACAATTAACCAGTGGAACAATTTGCCTCCAGAAGTTGTGAATGCTCCAACCCTGGAAGTTTTTAAAAAGATGTTGGATAGCCAGTGGTGTAGGGTTTGCTACTTAAGCAGTGGGTTGGACTAAAAGACCTCCAAGGTCCCTTCCAACTCTGTTATTCTATTCTATTTTAGCCTATTTTAGGTTTTCCTCTGCAGACAAAATCTGTCTGTTACGTTCCTAGTGCTCCTCCTTTCCACATCTCCAAGGTGGTGCAGCTAATGCAGGCGTAGAAGACAAACAGGCTAATGTGCTGAAGATTAATTCTCAGTGATCCCTTCGGAAAGCAGCTGTGGATTATCGTTACTCTTTTGCTAACAGGATGATTGCACAGCATCCAATCCTTAGAACTACAGGATCCAAATCTCATCTCACAGTTTCCGAGCAAGGCTTTTATTGAGATGACCGGGTCAAAAGAGGAGGCTATTCTTTGCCACCAATGCTGGGACCTCCACTTACAATAGGCTGCCCTGGGGTTGGTGGCTTGTCTTCTCCGTCGCTTCCTGAAGAGATATCATCTGCTCCTCCAAACAAATCCATGGCGTCTCTGTTATCTTAAGCAGAAGGTTAAACAGAAGAATTATGGTGTAGAAAAAGACGAGCGAATCTGGCAAAAGGAAAAATGAGAGACCTACAAAATCAGAGATGGAGCCGACCAGAAGCTGGTTTAGAACAAGGCTCAAATGTCAGCATGAAGTTAGTAAACCAAGTGGGCAAAACACACACACACACACACAAAATCTCCTACACAAGAACATCCTTTCTTTCAAGTGGCTCAGTGGGATATATATGGCCTTGTGAGTTGACCTCTTAAGAGGAAAGCTGAGAAGGAAATAATTCACCGCTTTTAAAAAGACCAGTAACACGATTTCTCTTTTCTTTCCAAGCGAAGTAGTAATTTGGGCACATCTTATATAGCAAAGGTCTTCAAACTTGACCGCTTTAAGACGTGTGGACTTCAACTCCCAGAATTCCTTAGCTAACATGACCGGAGGAAGAATTCTGGGAGTTGAAAGTCCACACGTCTTAAAGCTATCACGTTTGAAGACCCTTGTTATATAGTATTTGCTGCAACCTCCAGGTTTGGAGAATTTGGATCAGGGTGAAGGATCCAGTCCACAGTACAAATAGTGGTTTAAAGGAAACCTTTAGTCCTTGAACATCAGAACTTCTTACAGCCCCACCCATAGAGCCCTGTGAAACTACACCTATGACACATTTGCGGGGGCTAAAAATGTACAGCCGAGCCTGGAAGTCTCTGCACTAGGCCACTGGAGGAAAAGAGTGGCTTGTCACTTAAAATCAAAGCGCAATGCAACCAGAAGAGGAGGAAGCAACGTGTCGCTTACTTTTTTGTCCTTCCGCATCGCTCTCCATTTCGGAATCTGATGCAATTCGCTTCTTGCTCTTCATTTGGGGGATATCATCGTCACTGTCGCTGCCTCTTGGCGATTCTGTGAGGACGTAATTTTTTTTTTTTAGCCTTCCATCCAGGGTTACACACCCTCCCAGACTAGCCTTTCCAGCTGGAGCCCTCAAGATGCTAGAGAATACAATCATCAGCATGCTGATTCCCCCATATTTGCATGTCAATTAAAACCCAATTTGGGGCCACGTAAATCAAGCAGACTGTGAGAAGCAGGTCTGAAGGTGATGTACTCATCTCTGAGAAAAACAGCTGGTCAGTTTTGCTTAACCAAAGTCTGTCATGCCGTGTACAGTGACAAACTGCTGACAGTGATTTATCTAGAAAAAACATGCCCACATGGCCAAGGGTTCATTTCATTTCTCTTTGCAGTTTAGAGACCACACTGCATGGCTTATCGAATTAAAAAGTAGAAAATAATAATAATGCAAAAACAAAAGCCCAGAGGAGAATTTTAAGAGATAACAGCTTACTAGAATCTGCTCGCATAATCCGCCACTTGGGAAGTGTTCGACTAGTGATTTGTGATATGAAACCCAGCATAGTTATCTCGTTTGCTATGTATACTGTCATTTTTGTGTATAATATAATAATAATGCAAAAACAAAAGCCCAGGGGAGAATTTTAAGAGATAACATTCTGCTGGTTCTCAGCTCAGCCTAATCCAGAGTTTTCCAACCCCAGCAACTTTTAAGCCACAAAGACTTCAATTCCCAGCAAGGTTTGGCTGGGGAATTCTGGGAGTTGAAGTCTTCAGAGCTTAAAGTTGCTGAAGTTGAGAAACACTGTCTTAACCCAAAGCCTGGGGGAACAGCTACATTTTTTGCAATGTTCTGAGCATAATAGCAATAGCACAGACTTCACAGCCCTAAGCGGTTTTACAGAGTCAGCCTCTTGCCCCCAACATCTGGGTCCCACCTCGGAAGGATGGAAGGCTGAGTCAACTTTAAGCCTGGTGAGATTCGAACTGCCAAATTGCAGGCAGCCGGCAGTCAGCAGAAGTAGCCTGCAGTACTGCACTCTAGCCACTGCGCCATCCGTGGCTCCTAATAACCAAGATCAATGGAACAACCTAAGCATCCCTTTGGATTTGCTTAGCTAAAACTCCCATCATTCCAAAGCATCATGGCTAGAGTTCATGAGAGAACCAGGTTTAACAAAGGCATCAAAGAAAACCAAGACGAAGGCTAAACCTTAAATATATCTCGCACTCATCCACGAACCCCCATTTCTTTTACCCGATTTGTGCTCGCGTTCCTCTTCCTCCTCAGACAAATGGCGCTCTTCATCCTCTGAATGCTGAGGCCTCTCGTCATCCGAATTCGGAAGCTTCTCCTCTTCCGAGTGGGCCACCCGTTCATCCTCATCCTCCGAGTTCTGCATGTTTTCTTCATCGGAATTTCGCGGCCTCTCCTCATCCTCCGAGTTCTGCAGCTTCTCTTCGTCAGAGACTTGGGGTCTCTCATCTTCCTCATCAGACTGGTCCATCCTCTCCTTGTGGTCTGAGATCTGGGTCCTCTCTTCGTCATCAGAGTTCTTCTCCTCGTCGTCGGAATGCTGAATCTGTTCTTCGTCCTCTGAATTTTGGAGCTTCTCGTCCTCCTCTGACTGATCGCTCTTGTCCTCCCTGCCCCATTTTTCATCCTCGGAATGTGCTTTCTCGGATCCGTCCGCCTCGGAGTGGCGGCTTCCTTCCTCTGATCTGCGATCTTCATCGTCTTCCTCATCGTGTGCAGCTTCCGAGCCACTGTGCTGTTCGATCTCGGACTGGTCGTTGTCCTCATGTTCAGAGTGCGCCGAGCCTTCAGAATGAATGTAGGAGCGTTCGGACTGGTTGTCGCTGCCGCTGTGGTGAGACACACCGTCGTCCTCACTGTCTTCACCGAACAACTCTTTATTGCTGGGTTTTAAAGCATCTTGATCATCCTCTCGGTCGCTCTCGCTACCGGAAATGTTACTAACAGAGCCGGTGTTCTCTCGGTCCGAATCTGAGTCCGATCCGGAGTCAGTGTCTAGCCAAAACACACAGAGAAAAAAAACCCCACAGTATTCATCAGAAAATAAGAATCAGATGTCTTACAAAGCAAACATAACACTACCACTTTGAATTTACAGTATTCATTCTGCCTGAAGGAAAGCATATATTCTTAGAAAAGGGGTGGGAATATTAATCAAGAGAGAAAATCAGTATTAAATGATGCCAGGGAGCCTAGGGAGGTTCTTGGACATCCAAGTCACAGTTGTCCCAAAGGTGTTTTTTTCCCAAGAGGCAGCTAGACTTTCTGGTTTTTCTGTGAAGATGTTTCACTTCTTATCCAAGAAGCTTCTTCAGTTCTGACTGGATGGTGGGAAATGGCCTCTAGAAAAAGTACCTTTGGGGTGCCAGGGTTCGTTTCAACACAATATATATATAAAAAAAGAGAGCCAGCAACAAACAGGAGTGGGGTTTACTCCTGAAAGGCAAAGGAGGAAACGGACGATTGGAAAAGGCCGCAAATAGGGGGGAAACCTGCAAAAAGTGTATTTCCGTGCACCTATGTCGACATTCAATTTTCCAACCTCAGAAAGACTGGTTTCACAACTAGAATGTTTTTTTCCAATTAAACTTTCTGACACTGAACCAAAATTTATTATTATAGTTTTATCCTGCCTTTTTAATAATATAACTCAAGGAAGTGCACATTTCTAATACTCCTGCCTGCTAGCAAGGAACCCTAAAAAGTGGGTGGACCCTGAAAGGCCCTCTGCACATGCTCAGAGGAAGGGAGGGGGGAAAAAAAAGAAGGAAGGAAGGAAGAAATGAAGGAAGGAAAGAAGGCAGGAAGAGAGGAAGAAAGGAAGGAAGGAAAAGAAAGGAGGGAGGGAAGAAAAAGGAAGGGAAGGAAGGAAGGAAAGAAGGCAGGAAGAGAAGAGGAAGGAAGGAAGGAAAAGAAAGGAGGGAGGGAAGGAAAAGGAAGGGAAGAAGGAAGGAAGGTAGCAAGAAAAGAAGGAAGGAAAAGGAAGAAAAGGAATGGAAGAAGGAAGGAAAGAAAGGGAAGGAAGGAGGAAGGGAGAGAAGGAAGGAAGGAAAAGGAAGGAAGAAAAGAAGGGAAGAAGGAAGGAAAGAAAGGGAAGGAAGGAGGAAGGGAGAGAAAGAAGGAAGGAAGGAAAAAAAGAAGGGAAGAAGGAAGGAAAGAAAGGGAAGGAAGGAGGAAGGAGAGAAGGAAGGAAGGAAAAGGAAGGAAGAAAAGAAGGAAGAAGGAAGGAAAGAAAGGGAAGGAAGGAGGAAGGGAGAGAAAGAAGGAAGGAAGGAAAAAAAGAAGGGAAGAAGGAAGGAAAGAAAGGGAAGGAAGGAGGAAGGGAGAGAAGGAAGGAAGGAAAAGGAAGGAAGAAAAGAAGGAAGAAGGAAGGAACCCCGAAATGTTCTCCGGCGGCGTTTCCAAATTGGGGCAGGCCCCCGCGCATGCGTGACCCGCTCCCTCGCCCTACTTCCTCACCCCTACCTTTTTGCTCCGGTTCCGTGTCGGCGTCGCTCCCGAAGAGTTCCTCCATGTCCGCCATACCGAGCGAAGCCCAATACTCAGGCCGGAGCCACGGGCCCGGCGCTGCTCGGTGACGTCACCGGGCCGCGACCTGGCCCCTGAGCGGAAGGGGCGGGCTTCCTCGCAGTGATTTATTTAGGGAACAAAAAAAAAATGGCGGTCGGTTGCTTTTCCACCTTGCCACGATTTCAGGGTTGCGCCTCTTGACTTTAATAGATCTATGGCAACGCCTTCTTTGTTGAGAAAAAGGGCGGCCAAAAAGGAAGTTGTTTTCCCATAGAGATAAAATAATAGAGTCGCACGAAAAAAGTGACTTATGCCCATCTTTCACACTTATGACCGATGCAGCGTCCTCACGGTCACGTGATTTACCAGTGATTTACAACCACTTGCTTGACAACTGGTTCATATTTACGACGGTTGCAATGTCCCGGGGTTGGGCTTTGGCAACCTTCAAACAAGCAAAGTTGATGGGGAAAAACCAGATTCATTTAACAAGCGGGTTATTCAACTAACAATTGCAATGATTCGCTTAACAAATGCAGCACGAAAAGTCATAAAATGGGGCAAGTGTCTCTCAACAAACTTCTCACTTAGCAACATGAATGTTAGGCTCCGTTGTGGTCCTAGGTTGAAGACTACCTGTAGAGTAGCCTCTTCCTCTTATCACCATCTCATCCCAGTTGCCTCCATGTTATATTACAGCTTCCATCATTCTCAGTGAACACAACGTCAGGCTGACCTGATTGAAGACAGTTTTGTCAGGCAAAATTTATTTGTAATCCATGATGTTTGTTTAAAAAAGACAAAAGATGCACCTGTGCTATAAAAATGCATTCACTGTATTGTTGGATGCAGACCTTTGACTGTTATTTGCATTTGTGAGATGGTACTAAATCATGACAATAACTTATGGGAGGGACAGAAAACTTTTCCGTGATAATAACTATTAAAAGAGCTTTTAAAATATTTTTATTATATTAATGACAGCATGCAGTTTGGGTTTGGGATGAAAGCCTGTGCTTGTTTTTTTTTTTTCTCCAATGGAAATCTCAACCAAAACATTTTACAGTTTGTAATGTAGAAATGGTGTTATTTGCATCAAAAATAATAAGACCGCTCCCTCCTAAACATACTGATGTGCTACGAATCTGTTGAAGATGTTCATCTTCCTTACCTAGGTCATAGAGACCTAACCTTAACGCTAAGGGGGATTTTCCCATGTATTTTACCAGGAAACATAGGGCAGGTTTGAAAAGTCACCCTCTTTCTAAGCATAGCGATGCACTAGGAATCCGTTGACTCTCCAAATTCATGGGGACCTAACTCTAAGTGGGTTTGCCCCCCTATGGGATTTTCCCATGTACTTTACCAGGAAATGTAGATAGGGTGGGTGCAAAAAGTCAGCCCACTCCTACCCATAATCAATGTGCTAGGAATCCATTGGCGATGTCTATTTTGCTGTCTGAAATATTCAGGAGAATGATTCAAATCATATCAGGCATGCAGAACTTAAATTCAAGTACTGTTTCTTGGATCTAGGTTTGACATATTAACTCTACTATGAGTTGCAAACCAAAGCCACACGTGACATGTAGCTGCCCAAGCACACATAATGCCATTAAGGAGACTTGAATGCTAGTACAAGATTGCAATTGTTTCTCCAAAAAAACCCAAAAAGTTGCATCCAGTGATCGACACACCTAACTACAGCATCTCTCTCTCTCTCTCTCTCTCTATCTATCTACGAAAGCAAAATATATGTAACTGTTCTTTAAAAAAATTTTGGAAAGAGAGATCTGACGTTAAATAAAGAGGGTGCTTTCTCTGTGAATCCTATTCTATATACAAAATGGCTACAACTGGCCCTAAGTTGTGTTACTGCTTATATTTCATCGCCTTCCTCTTAATTTTCCCAAGGCCAGCCCCATGGGCTATAGAGTGACCACAGAATATGAAATTGTCAAGCTGTAAATCAGAAGCAGGAATTTATAGAAATGGTGCTATTGCAGGACAATATTTCACAGTGATAACCAAGCTCCGTTAGTAGCATTTAAAAGCATCTCTTTAATTTCAACTGTTGCATGGATTAAAAAATTTTTTTAAAAAATCATTTTAACACATTTTTATTTAAAAACATTTTTTATACTTTGAAGTGAATCAGGCAACCCCGAAAAACAAGTTGAAATTGTGTAGCACCCCAATTCAAGGTATGCGCAGGATTCTCTCTTTTTGACAACAGGAAACAGGAACAAGAACCACAGAAAGGGGTGTGAGGAATTATCATGTCCTATCCAAAGTGGGATTCCTAATTTACAGCTTTTCTACCAAACCAGAAACTTGTTTTGGACAGAATGGGAAGTGTTTCCTAATTAGGAAGTAAGAACCATGGGGCAGCATTTCCTATCATGGTTTCCCTTGAGTAAACCTTAAATCTTCAAAATCCTGGACTTGCACGAGTCCGGTGTGTGCCACATCACCATATTAAAATGAAGGATTCCCTTTGCACACTCAGTTGAGGTGCATCTCGATTGTCAAAGACAATGCCTATTATGGGATGGCTCCAAGAGAGACTTGGTGTGAAACAGGCAAGATCCCTTCCAACAGCCATCAATATGTGCTTCTTCTCAGGCTCAACTTGAAGTAGGAACAGCCGGCTGAGGAGTTATCACGGACAATGTCCTAGGATGCCACAACAACCAGCTACGTAAAAGGCATGGGAAATTCAAAAAGGGTAATTTTCTCTACCCAGCAGCCTAGCTGTGGACAAGCATCAGGGTGAGCTGCGACAGTATCCCAGAACGTGGCTGGCCAGAACGTGTGAAATTTGTAGAATAGTGTTTCTCATCCGTGGCAACTTTCAGACGTGTGGATTTCAACTTCCAGAATTCCCCGGCCAGTTATGCTATGCTATGTTGGCTGGGGAATTCTGGGTGTTGAAATCCACATGTCTCAAAGTCAGAAACACTGTTCTAGGAGTCACAAGGTATTTTTCAACTCACATAAATAGGGCTTGTTAAGCACTAATGGGCCAGCATGTCGTGTTACAGCTTAGCAGCCAGAATTTGACATGCTGCAATTTATACATACAAATATATTTTCTCTCTTTCTCTCACACACATATTTAAATACCGAGTAGCAGAACCCAACACTATGCTGATGAAATGGGGGGTGGGGATTATCTATATAAATACAACCAATTTGGGCATGACAGAGCAACGTGCAGACATATTCTGTTCTACAAATTCATAGAGAAATAAGCTGCCCAGGGTTAAGGCACCCAGCACCAATTTTTGCTAACTGAGCTCATCACAAAGAGGGAAAATAAGTAGCAGCTGAAGCAACCCTGAAATCTTCTTACAGCGAAAATGACACTATCTTCATTTTGGATAGGGCGGTAAGAGAAACATTAGCCAGAGCACTGACGTGCATCACTGCAACATAGATGGTGGGTGTAGTAATCATTTCCCTTTGTTTTCGGGAAGAAAAATTCCCTCCCTGACACACACAAAACATTGCTTCGATGCCTCAGTGCTTATATTAGAATTCCCTATTTCCTATCGGATCATTTTCTCTCAGTGGGAATTGAAACAGTTTGCCTCCTTAACAGTAGCTGTTGATTCTGCCACTTCTGTGCCACCGATGTTATATATAGTTGGCATTTATCTGCCCAGAAACTCCTGAAACAAAAAGGAATTAACCTGGGGACCAATGAGGCTGGCAGGTTGTCAAACCATGTATTGGATGCCAGCGCTAGTAATATAACTTTATCAAATATATATATAGAGAAAGATACATATATATATATATATATATTTACACACTCAACCGTATGAACAAAAAGAGGAATGCTAATTCCAGTCTTTTCCCTTCTAGGCAAGTAAGAAGAAATCTTGGGGTGGCTGAACCCCAGGTGAAGAAGTGGGTGTCCTTTACGGAGGTCCAGAATATTTCCTCTTCCGATGGCTGGAGGGTTTAGGGATGGTCGCCTTCCACTCTTCGCTTGCGAACTGTCCAGACAGAAGGGACGGAGCAGAGGGACAAAAAAAGAGAAAAGAGAGAGAATTAACTTTGGCGTGAAGTCGTCATGTTCCGTTCTTCAGAAGGGAGGGATTACAGATTTTCCTTGACTTACAGCCATTCATTCAGCGATGGTTCGAAGTTACACTGAAAAAAGCGATTTACAACTGGATTTATGGCCATCGTAGCGTCCCCAAGGTGTCGCATAATCAAAATTGGGGCGTTTGACAACTAGCATGTGTTGGTTAGGGGCCATACAATCACTACTTGTGTCCTTCCCAGATGGTTTCTGACAAACTCAAGGTGGGAAGCTGGATTTTCTAAACAGTCGCTGTGGTGTGCTTAACCGCTGAGGTAAAAAAGCTCATTAAAAATGGCTGTGACTCATTTAACTTGCTGAAGCAGTGGAAATTCTGCTCCCAAATGGGAGTCATGTGAGCCTCTATGGCACAGTGGTTAGAGTGCAGTACTGCAGGCTACTTCTGCTGCCTGCCGGCTGCCTACAATTTGGCAGTTCAAATCCCACCTTGACTCAGCCTTCCATCCTTCCGAGATGGGTAAAATGAGGACCCAGATTGTTGGGGGCAACAGGCTGACTCTGTAAACTGCTTAGAGAGGGCTGTAAAAGCACTATGAAGTGGCATATACATCGAAGTGCTATTGCTATATGTCGAGGACTGTCTGTAATCCAACGGGATACTGGGGGCTATCCCCCAAAGGGACAAGGAAATGGTATTAAAAATAAAACCAAGTTAGATTTAGTTCAGGTTTAAACAAAAAATGCCGTTAATGTTTAAACAAAAACACCGTTAATGTTTAAAATCAACGAAAGGCACCCAAAAGCTTCAAATGAGTTCCCTCTATCGGTATCACTAAATGTACCAATTCGGTGGTAACCTTTGCAGCAATTTGGAAGACTTGCCCTGTACCTTTCAGCCCCAGGAAAGCTCCTGCCTCTGTATGCTCTGCCACCCATGCTCCACAGCCCCGTCTTGCCAAACCACGACAAGAGCAGCAGCCGAAACCGCTCCCGAGCAGGAGTTTTGTGCAGGAGAAAACGACAGAAAAAAGCAAAAGGAAAAATGCATGCAAGGCTTACGGGAGGGATGCATGCAGAGACACAATTAGGCAACCTTTTCAAGAGGCTTCTCTTCCTTGGCGCTTAATACCAAGTGGGCACTTGCAAGAACCTCTTCAGAAGTTTCAGGGCTGAAGAGATGCAAGGAGATCGGCAGAGATTTTAACTCCCAGATGCCAGGCTAAGGGTGGAAGAAGAAAGGAGAAAAGAACAAAGTACGAGAGAGAGATATCCCACAGTCCTGGAATTTGAAGACGCAGAGAGAAGAGAAGGAGAGCAAAATGGCTCTCTCAAGACGCTGAAAATTAAACCCCAAACAAAACCAGATTATTATCTTGCTTTCCATTTCAGAACGGCTGTGTTATAGGGTGGGAGGCATTCAGTCTCCTCGTTCAGACGTCTGTTTTTCAGTTCATTCAAACGAGATGTCTGTCTATGGAAATTCTCTGTCTTTCGGGTCATGGTTGTCCCAAAGGTGCTTTTTCAAGGGGCAACTGAATTTTGTTCTTCTTCGAAGACGTTTTGCTTCTCATCCAGAGCCGAGGAAGCTTCTTGGATGAGAAGCGAAACATCTTCAAAGAAAAACCAGAAAGTCCAGTTACCTCTTGAAAAAGCACTTTGGGGAAATGTGCATAAAAAAAATCCACAGGCCTGCATAACACCAAGTTCTTGTCATAGCTGTGAGCTGTGATTCAATGCTCTCACCTAGTGTGACATTTTATATGTCACCTGAACTGAAACCTTAAAGGGATTACTTTTGAAATGAACCTGTTCTGACCCACGCCCTTTTCCAACAAATCAAACATAATCCAAAAGGAACAGAAACCTTGTAATGTTTTTACAAAATAATTAGCTGTGATAAGCACAAGCCTTGCCAAACTGTGCGGGACTTGCCAAAAGATAACAGACAGGGAATAATTTGCAACACAAGAATCTTCAAATACAAACTCAGGTTACTGGAATGTCCACGAGGCTGGAGTTTCAAAACGTCTTTGCCTGCTGCAAAGAACATCCGATTCACAGCTGGCTTTTATCCTCTTGAAGGAGGGGCCATTATCTTGCAGCCTTACTCCCAAGTCGCCCGTGTTGTTGTAGCTCTTTCCTGCAAGCAATCCTGTGTGCACGTGCACTTGGCACAGGCTCCTCAGGAACCTCCTCATCACTGCTGCCAGCCCCCACAATGTCTGAAGGCAGCAGTCCACTCCCTAATGGTCCTGGCCCCTCATCTGAGTCCTCGCTCTCCCCAGCCATCCGCACCTGCTGCCGGCTAACCACAACAGACCCCATCTGAGTTTTCCAAAACGCACTGAAATAGATAACTCGCTTTAGCTGAATTATGGCTTAAAAGTGTGAAAGGACTCTGCATTTGCACAATGCTAAGTTATATTGTCTATGGAGATTCTCAGTCATCCAGGTTTTCCAAAAGCCATCCGGACTGCCTCAGTTTTGTTCCTTGAAAAAGTGTCGCTTCTCAGCCAAGAAGCTTCTTCACTTCCGAAACGTTTGCAAAGAAGAAGAAGAAGAAGAAGAAAAAAAACACCCCAAGAAAGTCCAGGTGGCTTTTGGAGAAAAGCACCTTTGGGATGAATTCCTATTGAAGTTATTAATAACTAAACCAAGCGTCCTCATTTTTGGCGGGAAACCTGCATCGCTTTAAGAAAAATCAGTAAAGAAGGAAGCAAGCCATTCAGGGAACTTGTTTTTTGTTTTTAAATGTGAATGATTTATTATTGCTCACCTGTACTCGAATGAGGAACATAAGAAGTATCACAATCATAAGAAGTGTCACTATCACCGGTTCAGTGATCGTGTGTGCATGCATATATGCACCTAAAGCGTGCACGCAGCTTTCTCCACACCAGCTGAGGCCTGCAGCGCCAATCAGCTGAAGCCTGCAGCGCCAATCTCCTCTCAGCTGATCCTTGGAGCCTTTTTTTTAAAAAACAAAAACTACCAGTTTGGCCGAACTGGTCCAAACTGGTAGCATGCCACCACTGCTTTCATAGCGGAGCTTGTCTTACCTAAATCATTGTTCTTCGTTATTGCGGCGGCTGCTCTGGCGCGGGGTCCTTGCTGCATGAAGTGATACCCAAACTTAAGGATCTTAGCATTTTCCTCAAGCATCTTGGCAATCTCCATTTCTACGGGGGTCCCGAGCTGCTGCCTCTGTCAGAAAACACCCAAGGTGGAAGTCAACAAATGCTGGCCAGTTACAAGAGAGTTGCTTGAAACGGATGTGGGCACATCATCAGAAAACAATGTCAGGATTGGGAGGTCCATCCTCCTTGGCAAACTGCATGGCTTATGTGGCAATTCTCATTCCCAAGAGCAAAACGAAGGTTAGAAACCATGATATATTCAGCTCAAAAAAGACTTGCGTCTCATCCCAAGTCCTTAATGTGGTTTGTTTGATTTGGGCTCGGATGGTTGTGCGGACCAAATCAATCTGGTTCACATCAGGCTGAAAAACACTGAGAAAAGTGTTTCTTGCAAGGGCAAGGAACGTCTCATTAAAGCAGCTGTATTGTTTTGCAGTGTTAAGTTGGGGAAACCATCGCTGACTCACTAAAGCAGCCTTGTCCCTTAACATGTTTCTGAAAATGTTGGAAAAGGGAAAGGCTAGTGCCTTGGATGGCCTCTGTGATGTCAGGGAAGCAACATGTGGCCTCTGAATACACCAAAGAGGGCCACACAAGAGATGGCTGTAGGAAGACAGTCAAGGCAAGATGGCTGATCAATGGGATTGCCCGGGCTGGAAGGCTTACGACTATTGTAGTAAGGAAGAGACACACAGAGCACTTGGAGGGTGGAAGGGAGAGCGGCAACAGACATTTGCCACATTCACTGCACTCCATAAATCACTCCAGGATTTCTCTGGGTTCTTCTTTAGTTTGAAATTTAGCACGATTTCTGTGTTCTCCAAATCGTAGCCAACCCAAAAACGCTCAGCCCAAACTTCCAGAACGTTTTGGATTTGAAACCAAGTCTGTTTCCTATCTCCTTCCCATCCCAACAACAGCAAAACCTTGGAGAAAGGAGACTTTTATTCTTTTAACAAGATGGTGAACAATACCTTTCTTGGGTTTCATAAGCAACTAGCTTGATACCTGTGCTTCGCTATGAAACTATGTGGTCAGGCTTAGTTTTGGGGGAAGAAAATAAGGGGGGTGGGGGTGGAATTCTGCCTCTGCCTACCAGCATCCATCGATATTCATCTGGCTAGCGTCCTGTCAGAGTGTGTGAGAGTTGAGGGCTGTTTGTAAACTGAAACAGTATTTGCTATGTGAGCAACAAGGAGGCAGCAAGGAGCCTGGGCGTGGCTTAGCTCAACTGTTCTGTACTAAAGCTGGTTGCTGCTATGAAACTGAAACTCCTCTCCTCTGCTTGTGTTTTGCATTTGCAACAGATTTCTTTTCAGGTGGGGAGGGGGAACAGAACTCCATAGCATTGGATCGTGTTAATAATAATATAGGAAATACTAATGCTCTGATGGTCATTTTGAAAAATCCATTCTTAGCGAGCACCTAGAAGCCAAGAGGAGCATAGGTGCCAAATTTCCAAGTTTGTAGGCTTTACGGTTCTGGAGATTTTGTGATGATGCGTGAGTGGAATTTCACTTTTATATATAGATTCTCCTGCAAAAGGCAGGAAAACGGCTCTCAGAAATAGCCCTGAGGAAGAAACCGTCTTTCAGTTTTAAAAGAAGTCTCACTTGGCCCCCTTTTTAGACACCCACCCCCCCAGGGTAAGGTTACCTGGTTATCAATTTTGATCTCTGTCAATGTTTCATTCTCTCTCAGTGCCTCTATCAAGGCCAAAATGCCTGCGCCGGTGATGAAGTTGGATTCAAGGTTGAGGCTGTTCAGGGTCCGGTTTGCACGCAGCATGTCCGCAAAAGCCTCGAGAAACAAAAGAATGGCAATAAAGTCCACACTGGACTGGATTCACAACAGGAGACACCTATGCTACCTTACATACTGCCACAGCAAATGAGTGGCACCTCCCAAAGCTAAAACGGAGATATACGGGGGTGTCCCTGCTTGCAATTTCTTTCTTCCTGGTGCCTTCAAACATTACAGGGGTCTCCAACTGTGGCAACTTGTAAGACTTGTGGACTTAACTGGCTGTAGAATTCTGGGAGTTGAAGTCCACAAGTCTTAAAGTTGCTAAGGTCAGGGACCCCTGGTCTATGGAGATTCTCAATCATCCAGCTCATGGTTGTCCCAAAGGGGCTTTTCCCAGCAGGCAACTGGATTTTCTTGGGGTTTTTTTTCCACCCCACTTTTCCTTGAAAACATTTTGCTTCTCATCCAAGAAGCTTCCTGAGTTATGTTGAAGAACAACCAAATCGAAGAAACTTCTTGGATGAGAAGCGAAATGTTTTCAAACAACCTCTTGGACTTCAAACGTTACCTCGTTTTCCTAAATGGACCTGCTTTAAAAAATTGGCTTGGCAATACATTACTAACTTGCTTCTTAACTTTAAATAATAGTCTAAAATTAAACCGACGTTGTTGTCCAAGCCAACCAGATGCCAGAACACTTTCACATTCGCAACAACTCCTCCTCCACTTGAGGGATCTGACCAATGGGGTCTAGCCAGCCTCCTCCTTCTCTTCTTAAGGACCAGTCTGGCTCATTGCAGTATCTTGGCTCACATTTTGGGATGTCCTCCTGCTTCAAATCGGATCCATCAGTTACACTTGATTCCCCAAGGCTGGAAGAGCCCAGACAGATGTCGAAAACATCTTTCCAACACCCACAGCGGTGTTAAGATTAAATAGATGGAAACAACTGTCTTGTTGAGTGGGCTGGGCCTCTCTCTCCCAGTGCCATGACCTCATATTAAGACACAGTTGTGAGTGCCAAATCTGGCTCTTTGCTCACCATGGCCACGGGGTCGTTGCTCCGAGTGGCTGCAAGACTGAAGCTCTTCACGTAGGTGTTCATTTCCAGGGCTTTGGCAAATTCTTTTAGAGTTGGAATGGGGATGTTCTAGAAGTCACGCAAAAAAAAAGAGGCAGCCTTTTTTGAATATGGACTCGAACTCTTACTAGAGTAAAATGTGCTGCTTTCCTTTCTGAACGGGGTGGAGAATCTGTGTATTTACAGTTTCTGATATCCTCTTCCACCACATAACAGCAGAGGGGCAGGCTAGCAAATATTGCCCCATTTATCATCCTCATCAATTGCAATTCTATGAATTCTACAGTTGCGATGCTCTACCCTAAAAGGGATATTTTACTCGTTCTACTCAATTCTTACCTTAATGTTGTTCAGGTTTACTTCAACAAGGCGAGGATCGTTATCTTTAACCCTTTGCAAACTCTCTTCCACATTTGTGGGGTTCGGTGGTTCATCAAACACCGGGATTACCTTTTCACCTTTAACTACATCTGAATTAAAAGGTAAAAAACCAAGTATTACAGGCACTGATTATATTTCCGTTACAAGTAAAGTCCCTGCTAAACCACTCTTCCTACAACTGATATAGGACGGGACTTTTTCAGTAGTATATGACCCACGTTTTTCATGCTCACGCATCACTGCATTACCACCAACTCAGAAAGTGAATAGCAATTTCATTAGTTAATTTAAAAGACATATATTTCTTTCAGGATAACTGATTTCTAAATCGCATCCTGGGGTAGATTGTCAATAGTTAAGTCAACAGGACTTCTCCAGACATTGTCATCCAACTAATTTTTAAACAGGAAGTACAGGGAAATTATTAAGTTTATGAAGGTAATCCTGTGAAGGATATTTCATTTACTGGTTTTTCATTCAAATTTCATTTAATCAAAAGTTAAATTTGTTTTTACTTGGAAACCGCTTCTGGACTTTGTTCTTGTGATGAGAAAAAACTGAAACTTTGATTTGGGGTTTTATCAATTAGATAGGTTTGTTGTCATAGAAACGGCTACTTTATACTATTATATAAATGTAAAAAGTTGAGGTTGGATGCCATTATTTTATTCTACTACACCAAAGGGAGTTGGAAGTCAACACCTTTGCTTTCTTTTTCCCCTCTTTCCTACACTTTCCCTTCCCCTATCTTCCCTCCTATTTCGTTTTGTATTTTATATTATAATTTTAAAAATTCATTTAATCAAAAGCTGGTTCTGGGGTATCTCTGCGCCTCTCTTTAGGCTGACTACACCAGTGGATTGGAGCTCATCCCTCACTCTACCAAAAAAAAAAAAAAAAAGCTGTATGCTTCATGTTAAAGACTTTCAAAGAGGACACTCACTTGTGAAACTTTCATTGCCAACACCGTTGCTGCTTCCCACGATATCCTGCAACTGAGAGCTGTTAATCAAGTTGTGCATTCCTAGGATGGCTGGAATTAAAAGAAAAGGGCGGGGAAGACATAAATCATAATTACACTTTATCTTTTCCCTTCCAACGAGGCACAAAAGGGGCAATCCACCTTCCCATTTCCCACAATTACTTTTGCTAGCGAGTGAGAAAGGAGGAAGGAGAGGGAAAAAGGATGACCGACAGCAAGAGGGACGGATTCAGTCAAGAGCATCTTTGGAAGTCCTGAAGGCCAGGATAGGGATTGGTTGCATGGAGAAAACCTACTTGGTGACTTGATACCAACCAGACAGCACACGGATCAGTTAATCAACACGAAGACCTACCTCTCTTGAAAAAGACTATAATGCTGGTAAAAATAAAAAGAAAGAGGTGGGGAAAGGATGACCACCAGCAAGGGGGACTTAGTCACAACAGTGATGAATACACTGATGGAAAAGTTGAAGAACGAGGTCGTCATGGAGAAAGCGTGGTTGCTAGGAGTTGGCCATGATTTGAAGATATATAACCAATCCACACACACACACACACACACACCAAATTTACTGGAAAATAAGGAAACAAATCTCTGCCCCAAGTAGCTTTCCATTTAAAGTTTAACTTGAGGATAAAACTTAAAGATGAACTAGGGAAGATGAACTGCCTGTTCTAGTTGGGATGTATTTTGGGCTTAGCTTTGCTACACAAGGAAAGCTTCATATTTAGCAGTAGCATTTAGACTTATATACCGCTTCACAGTGCTTTGCAGTCCTCTCTAAGCGGTTTACAGTGTCAGCATCTTGCCCCAACGATCATTTTTACTGATCTCGGAAGGATGGAAGGCTGAGTCAGTCTTGAGCCTACTCAGGATTGAACTACAGACTATGGGCAGAGTTTGCCTGCAAATATGCCATTCTAAGCACTGTGCCGTGTTTGTGTTTGCACAGAAAACTGGGCTTGGGAATGTGTTTATTCAGAACAGGATAAGCTCTCTATTTCTTCAGAAGAGAGAAATAAAAAGGAAACTATCTTCCTACATTTGATGAAGAATCTGCCAATGCTGATTTCGTTCATTTTCCATATCCTTTTTGTTGCTATTTTTCAAAAAGCCTACTACTATTCAAGCGATCCTGAGTAGAGGCAGATATTTCTCTCTTTGGGCACACGGAGAATATATCTGCTGAACAAAACTCCACATTGGCAACCGGAAGGGCATCCGGCCATTAAAACACCGCTAGCTCCATTCAGTTGCCCAGATGCCACCCTGCAAGGGATTATGGAGTCGTTAAATGAAGATGACGATTTGATCTTTGATACGCAAAACAATCGAGCAACTCTCCCACTCCAAACAACCCTTCCCCGCCTTAACAAATCCTACAGACCTGCAAGATCGCACAGTTCTGTGTCAGTGGCACTTGTCAATGCCTCCTCCAGTTCTGGGTCAAGCATAACTTTTTCTTCCGCGTAAGACTGTATTGGTTTTTGTTTGGGAATAAAAACTTTTCCTGTTCAAGGGAAGATAAAAATATGCAGGTTAGGACGGCCTCAGTGATTAGTTCAGAACAGGTGACTCTAAAGTGGAATTAACCTGGTTATCTCTGTTTGGGACTGCAGTTCTTATCAGCACCAGGAAATGTTTGTTTAGCAGCCAAATACTTTTGAGACCAGATTTTGGGTAGAAATTCAAGTCCCACTTTAGCCATGAAAGCCGGCTGGTGATTTGGGGCCAGTTCCTCTCTCTCAGCCCATTCCACCTAACGAGGTGGTTGTTGTGGAAGAAATGAGAAGAGGAAGGCGTGTTAGATATGTTCGCCACCTTGTGCTATTTGCAAAAATAACAAAAGGCAGGATACAAATAAAAGAAGAGGTTTAAATTGTAGAAAGGCAGAAATAAATACTTTTAACAGTAAGAATAAGTTAACAATAGAAACAATAACATTGGGAAATAGCGAGCTGGTATTCACTGACTATGTTTGATCAGATGGACACTTCATTTTAAATTTTTGTCCCGAGTAAGGAGTTGTTCTTCCAACTCTATAATTGTACTATATATAATTATACCACACACGATAATTATACCACATACACACTTCCCAAAATAAAGTGTACGTGTATTTAAACCTTACCTTACTTAGTTCTATGCATGTTTATACTTATAGGCTGCCTCTAAAAAGGGATTTTTTTTCTATGTGGATGTATGTGCTTAAGCATCCGTCTAGGCACATACAAGAAGGCAGAATGTAGATATTTTAAATGATAACAAACTAGGCCTGGCGCAATATAGGAAGCAGAATTACACAAACAGCTGTGGCCCTCCTTATTTAACTCCCTTCTCCATCTGGTTTTTGTTTCTTGTACATTTATTTGCTCATCATCACAAGCTTTGGCAGGCTCTAACCTGGATTATTATTTTTCTTTAAGCGGAAATGTCAGAAAGAAAATTTGCAGCATCTGGAAGCTATTTCAGCAACACTGCAATTAATGGAAACCAGCAGAAGACTCAAAGGTTGGCATTTTCTTGGGGGTAAAAAAAAAAAAAAAGAGCCATTGGGGTGGCATATAAGTTTCATCAATGGCTGGTTGAACAAACCATGATTAGCTTGAATCAGGAGGGTCGTATCATGCCAAGCCATCAATCGCATTAATAATCAATTATCAGGACAGGCTTTTTCCCTCCCCGCAGTGCTTTGACCAAGTAAATTAAAATTATATCAGCCTAGATCGCATCTGAACCGAGCCGCTGTATTTTGTGGGGATCAGTGTTGAATTGGTATATTTAGGATGGGAGCCAAAAAGAGTTTAAACAAGAAGTGTTGCAACTGTCTCCGTGGTTTTGTTTAAATAAATGAAACTATCAAGGCTGAAACCTCCAGGTGATTTCATTTCACTCGCCTCCCATCCTTTGTCTGTTCTAATCCACCTGGCACTTTGCTAAGAATATAGGCAACCTGGCCAAGGCACATCTGAAGAAATTGAATTTTGAACAAACCTCCAACACCCCGCCTCCCCACAAAAAACAATGCTTCTCAATCTCAGCAAATTTGAGATGTGTGGACTTCAACTCCCAAAACTCGCCAGCCAGCCATGCATCATCTTAAATTTGCTTAAATTTGCACGCATGTTAAATTTGCTGAGATTTGCTCTGGAACAAAGCAAGCATTCTCTATTCTTCGTTCATTAATCAGACTTTCTTGCTTTTCACCTGGACTCCACATACTGTTATTAGCAACTAGCTTGATACCCGTGCTTTGCTACAAAAGTATGTGGCTGGGCTTAGTTTTGGGGGAGGAAAATAAGAGGGGAAAAATTCTGCCTCTGCCTACCAGCACCCATAGGTATTCATCTGGCTGGCATCCTGTCAATGTGTGAGAGAGTTGAGGGCTGTTTGAAAACTGAAACAGTATTTGCTGTGAGCAAGGAGACAGCAAGGAGCCTGGGCGTGGCTTAGCTCAACTGTTCTGTGCTAAAGCTGGTTGCTGCTGTGAAACAGAAACCGAAACTTCTCTGCTTGTGTTTTGCATTTGGAAGAGATTTCTTTCCAGGTGGGGAGGGGGAGTAGAACCCCTTAGCATCTGAGCGTGTTAATAATAATAATATAGGAAATACGAATGCTCTGAGGGTCATTTCGAAAAATCTTTTCTTAGTGAGAACCTAGAAGCCAAGAGGAACAGACGTGCCAAAGTTCAAGTTTTGTAGGCTTTACGGTTCTGGAGATTTTGTGATGATGCGTGAGTGATCTTTCGCTTTTTTATACATAGAAGACAGCAAACCTTTATTATTTTTTGAAGCAGAATAAAAGAGTAAAATGTTTTGTCAGCTCTACTTGGAAGCAACTTTTCCAGGGACTGGACGATTAAGTTTTAAAGCGAAGCACACACCGCAGGCTCTCCTCATTTGAACCCTATTTAAACCCAAGCTGGGCTATTGTTCTCTTTCAGAGGCATGATTAAACCTCCTGAGAATGCTATTTAGCTGCTCCCTCTGCAAAATGGGCCATACCTGAAACATAAGTTTTGTTTAATCAAAGCTAAAAATATTCTTCTTGCTTGGACCTCACCTCTGCTTGCCTTTAGAGAAAAGTTAAGATTCCTTTCCAGGTAATGAGCAAATACTTTAAGGAACAATCTTGAGCTTATTGTTTACTCACTCCAAGGATTAAATAAAAAAAAAAAATCCCTACCCTCTATGGCCTTTGGAAATAATGACTTAAACAGTTGGCAGAAGATCAAAAAACTCTTTGCAGATTCTTCCCTCTTGACGCATAACCCACACGAGCATTGCCTAGAGAACACATCTGCACAGCCGTTCCCTGTTCACAAAAGCCATGGACGGTCCAATGAGGATGATTTGGAAAGACTAATCTTATTTACTGAGAAAGCTGCTCGGGGAAACAAGAACCGGATTTGCTTGGTTTGAAAAACCAGTAAAATACATCAAGATCACCTCCATGCTTCTCGCACTGACGGTTGCTGGAGTGCAACGAATGGCATCAAAGCAACGGAGAGAGAGAGAGATTTGAAGTATTAGCATCCGGGAACTCACCCTGTGCTAATTAGGTTGTGTCAAGTAAATGATCTGATTTATTCCCTGTATTATGCTGAACCATAAACCATGTTTTATAAGCATAAGTTGGCTGGTTTTATGCAACGCACTAAGCTCGAATCAAACCCAAACAGAAATGAGATAAAACCCAGCAACAATGAGCTGGATTCATGGTTGAGCTAGACTCTCAGATTGAAGCCATTGTAATAGTCTACCCTACTATTGAAGGGGATGTGGTGGCTCAGTGGCTAAGACGCTGAGCTTGTCGATCAGAAAGATCGGCAGTTCGGCGGTTCGAATCCCTAGCGCCTTGTAATGGAGTGAGTTCCCATTACTTGGCCCAGCTTCTGCCAACCTAACTGTTTGAAAGCATGTAAAAAATGCAAGTAGAAAAATAGGGACCCTTTTGGTGGGAAGGCAACAGTGTTCCATGCACCTTCAGCATTTAGTCATGCAAGCCACATGACCACGGAGACGTCTTCGGACAGCGCTGGCTCTTTGGCTTTGTAACGGAGATGAGCACCACCCCCTAGAGCCAGAAACGACTGGCACGTAGGTGCGAGGGAAACCTTTACTACCTCGAATAGTGGAGATAAGAATCCAATAGTTCTCTATTATTGGGACCACCACTTCCACCCAATATGTCTACTGACTGAGAACAGGAGGGGAGATTAAGCAAGCCAGTAGGTTGTATTTTGTTAGCATGCACATATAACAAGCACATTTATTTTATTAGCATGCCCATATACAGCTTTATAACATTCTTAGAATATTTCCTCCTTGAACAAGATCACAAGCCCTGAGCTGAAGACGTTAAAGGAGCTTCACAAACAAGAGACCAACCTTTATACAAACACAGACACAGGATGAATATTCAACATGGTAGCATCCAGCAGGGCCATCCTGATCTGTTTGACTGTTTGAATTGTGGGAGTTGAACTCCAACACTTCTGGATACACCAGGGTGGAGATAGGTGATCTCAAGGTTAGTTCACAAGGGACTGGGTGGAGCTGAAAGTGTATTTGGGACACCCAGAACCACTAAGCTAATGTCAACAGCATCAAACACCGACCCACTTCTGTTCTAGGCGAGTCTGGCCACATCCTTAATAAGAAGCAATTTAGCAAGGCAGTTCCATCATCCACCATCATATCCCAAGTCAAATCTCTATGCAGCTTCAGAAGTGATTAAGTTGCTTCAGACCAGTGGCATCCTAAACCAACTGTTAGAGAGGATCCAAGTCCTCTCTGTAGGGACACAGTGGCTCAAGTGGCTAAAGACGCTGAGCTTGTCGATCAGAAAGGTCGGCAGTTCGGCGGTTCGAATCCCTAGCGCTGCGTAATGGAGTGAGCTCCCGTTCCTTGTCCCAACTTCTGCCAACCTAGCAGTTCGAAAGCACGTAAAAATGCAAGTAGAAAAATAGGGACCACTTTGGTGGGAAGGTTACAACGTTCTGTGCGCCTTCGGTGTTTAGTCATGCTGGCCACATGACCACGGAGACATCTTCGGACAACGCTGGCTGTTTGGCTTTGTAACGGGGATGAGAACCGCCCCCTACAGCCAGAAACAACTAGCACGGATGTGCAAAGGGAACTTTTACCTTTACCTTAAGTTCTCTCTAACAGTTGCACTATTAGAGGAAGGTGGGAAGCTGAATTCTCTGTCTCATCAGACATTTTCCATCCAAGCTAGTATTCCCAACACGGACCAGGGTTGTCTTGACTGGGTTCTCAGGCCAGTTTTTTTCGCCATACTACCCCTCTGAGAACTCCGCAACCTCTTAGCCCACAAAGCTGCCCTTGTCAGTTCAATGAAAATTTACATCATAAATGCCATGTTGTGAAAGGAAACTCTGTTGCATCAGCTCCCTTCGCAGGCTACAGTGGCTCATTGTTCCTTTCAGCCAGATTGGAACAAGAGAGAAGATGCTAAAGCCACTGTGAAGCAATAGTGGATTTTTTTTAAAAAAAAAAATTAGATTTGATCTTTTGGAAAGATGAGGTCTTGGCCTGCTTCCTTTTTCAAACTCCAAGGAAGCTTGCAGTGCAGGCTTTCTGCTACCACATCTCTTGCTCAGAGCCAGGGGTGGGATTCTACCAATTCACACCTATTCACTAGAACCGGTTGTTAACATTCTAAGCAGTTCGGAGAACCGGTTGTTAGGAGAAATTACTGGGCTAATCCTGTAAGGAAGGCAGAAAGGAAATATTCTGATGTTGCTTACAGAAACTGCCTCTCCGTTAACCCTTATTACATTCTTGGCAGGACTAGACTTCCTGTCTCAGGAACTTCTCTGGGGTTTTTTTCCCTTCCTTTGCTGGTACTTTGCTTGTGTGGAGTGACCATTCAAAGTTATAATGGCACTGAAAAAAGTGACTTATGACCATTTTTCACACTTATAACTGTTGCAGCATCCCCACAGTCATGAGAGGTGAGGAGATGCGTGCCTCGATGTGAGTGATATTGAGTTGGCCACGCCCAGCCAATAACATGATCACCAAGCCACGCCCACCAATTAAGCTACGCCCACAGAACCGGTTGTTAAAAAAATTTATCCCCAGCCCTGGATCATGTCCAGCTAATGTGACGACTTAATAAATAGGCAATATTCAGCCTGATACAGGCAGGCCTTGGCTTACAGTCGTTTGTTTAGCGGCTGTTCAAAGTTACAAGGCTCCTGAAAAAAAAGTGACTAGTTCTCGCACTTATGACCATCACAGCATTCCCCCACAGTCATGTGTTCAGAATACGGGCGCTTGGCCACCTGCATGTGTTTACAATAGTTGCAGCATTCAGGGACGTCGTGATCGCCATTTGTGACTTTCCCAGTTGGCTTTTGATAAGCGAAGTCAATCGGGGAAACCTGGATTCATTTAGTGGCCGCGATTCACTTCACAACCATGTCAACTCACTTAATGACCGTAGCAACAAAAAAAAAGGTCGTTAAATCAGGCGTGACTCATTCTAACAACCCGCATCATTTAGCAGCAGAGCTTCCAGTCCCAGTTATGGTCATTTAGTAGAGGACTGCCTGTATAACGAATCCAGCCGGCGAGTGGAGGCAGAGAGAGAAAGGAAAAGTGGGGTTGGATGAGCTAAGTTGTTCCGTGGAAATTCTTTACCTTTTTTTTCTCCCGTGTAAGGGACAACCTCCTCGACGTCCTTCTGCTCCAGGGCTTGTTTCTCCAAAAACGAAAGAAGCTTTTCTCGGTCAAAAGGACCGCCCGGTTTTTTCACAGTCTGGTCCTTTTGCCGGAATCCCGCTGGCAACAAGGCATTCTGAGAAACGAAAGGAAGAGGGGAATAGCAAGAGCACTTAGACTTATACACCGCTTCACAGTGCTTTACAGCCCTCTCTAAGCGGTTTACAGAGTCAGCCTCTTGCCCCCAACAATTTTGGATCCTCTTTTTACCACCCACAGAAGGATGGAAGGCTTGAAAAGGCTGGTGAAATTCGAACTGCCAAACTGCAGGCAGCCGACAGTCAGCAGAAGTAGCTGCAGTACTGCACTCTAACCACTGTGCCACCATGGCTCTTCCTTCCTTCCTTCTATCCATCCATATTTCCTTCCTTCCTTCCTTCCTTCCTTCGTCCTTAGCGATAGCACTTAGACTCATATACTACTCTATAGTACTTTTACAGCCCTCTCTAAGCTGTTTACAGAGTCAGCCTCTTGCCACCAACAATTTTGGGTCCTCATTTTACCCACCTCAGAAGGACGGAAGGCTAAGTCAACCTTTGAGCCTGGTGAGATTCGAACTGCCAAATTGCAAGCAGTCGGCAGTCAGCAGAAGTAGCCCGCAGTACTGCACTCTAACCACTGCACCACCACAGCTCATCCTCTTACACACACCCCAGAAAGTCAACCAAATGCCCACCTCTCCTTATTCTGATGTTGCTTGAGATAAAGTCCCAAATGTATCCCGAGAAATGAATTAAAATCGGAGGCTTTGGGGCTTTGGGGCGTAGGAAACACGCCATACCCATTTTCACGGGCAGGCCGACAGGGGCATTCATGAAATGTAATGCCCTTTCAGAAGTTGTTCAACTACAAGCTCCCAATGGACAACATGACCAATGGTGAGAAAGGATGGGCATTGTAGTTCAACCATAGACAGACCACAAGTTACCATGTGCTTTACGGAACTGCCAGGCGCAGACCCATATAGGTAGAGTTCAAACTAACTACTTTATTGTTCTCTGCCTATAATACAGGAATCTCCCCAGATCGGCAGCTTTCGCCTAGGAAAGAGCTGAGAAGGCTGTAAGGCAGGTTTTCTCAACTTTGGCAACTTTAAGACGCAGGGACTTCAACTCCCGGAATTTCCCAGACAGCATGGGGAATTCTAGGAGTTGGAAGTCCACACATCTTCAATCTGCCAAGGTTGGAAACCCTGCTCTAAGGCAAGGGCCTTCAAACTTGGCAAGTTTGTGGACTTCAACTCCCAGAATTCCTGAGCTAACATGACTGGGGGAGGAATGCTGGGAGTAGAGTAGAGTAGAGTAGAGTAGAGTAGAGTAGAGTAGAGTAGAGTAGAGTAGTTTAGTTCTCCTTAGTTCTAGGTTGCTTCTCTCCTTGAATAGCTTCCATCCATCACTTCTTGTCCTGCCTTCAGGTGCTGTGGAAATGCTAAGAAAACATTGGGACCACATGTACATACCTCTGGATCAAGGTCATCTAGGACAGTTTCCAATTGCTTCAGTTCTTCTTCAGTCAACTTGCCCAAAATTTCATCTTCGTCAAGTTCCCTGTATTTGTCCAAGTCTTTCCGGAAAGGGAGCGCCATCACTCTGGCAGACCAATGTTGAGTAGCTTGACTAACTAATAACAAGACCAAGGTCTTAGCTTTGGGTTTTTATCTGGAAGGACAGAAAGGATGGGAGAGAAATGTACTCATTAGGCAACTCATCTGTGGATGCAGGAGAAATTATCTACAACTGTTTTACTACTATGCTGAGAGCTAAGTATGCCTCCAAACACTTAAGATGATGCACAATATGTCCCCTGGAGATGTGCACTTGTCACCACTCAAACAGGTAAGATCAGCATTATTAACGTACATCTAGAGAACAGCCTTGCCAACTTTAAGATGTGAGGACTTCAACTCCCAGAATTCCCCTGTCAGCCACAGAGGACATGTTGGGTGTTCTAGTTCAGCCAGTCCAGAATGTTTCCTTGCTAAAAAGAAGCACACGTTTCCTATCAACCTTCTCCAACCTGGCTCTCTCCCAATATTCAGTTGAACTTCCTGTTATGTTAGCCAGGGATTAGGTAGAGTTTCGGACAGGGAAACGGATGTTGTGTAGGATAGCCAGCCAAGATTTTGGCTGCAAAAGTCCAGTCAACATCATAAACAACTCTGTAAGTACCAGAGTAATATAGCAACAGCATTTATATACTGCTTCACAATGCTTTATAGCCCCCTCTAAGTGGTTTACAGAGTCAGCCTCTTGCCCCCAACAATCTGGGTCCTCATTTTACCCACCTCGGAAGGATGGAAGGCTGAGTCAACCTGGAGCCTGGTGGGATTTGAACAGCCAATAGTCAGCAGAAGGGGCCTGCAGTACAGCACTCTAACCACTGCACCACAGAGACTCTGAAGTAATATCCTGAAGTATGCCCGGGCCAACACAAAACACTTTAGGTTTTGTGGGGACCTTGATGTACTCTGAACTTGGTTGTTTTCTTGCAGATGTTTCATTACCCAACTAGGCAACATCATCAGTGCTAGAAGGGAATGGGGGTTTGGTCTTATTTTTTATGCACTGTTGGTTTGCCTAGTCAGTGTTGGTGGGAGTGTTCTTGTCCTTGTTAGTTTGTTCATCTCTGTTGGTACCAAAACACCTCCGCACCAACAATCCACACATATATGAGCAAAGGTTAATATGAAAGATTGACACTAGACCAACAACCAAGGAGTAAACAAAACCTCAATCAAGGAACTACCAATGCAATATTCCTGGATGGTGGGGAACTGAAGAAGCTTCTTGGATGAGAAGAAAAACAAAAAAAAATCCACTTGCTTCTTGAAAAAGCACCTTTGGGACAACCACGAAGCTGGAAGACTGATGATTTCCAGACATTGGCTAATGCAATATAATGGTTTAAAAAACGTGAAGCACCCTGATCTTGCGCAGTGAGCCGCCAGACTTCCTAGCCTTTGCCCACAAGTGTTTTTCTCCTCTTCCTGGACCTCCTTTTCAGCTCAAGACAGCATCTCAAAAGAAAGTGGCTTCCTGTGGTTAATAAGCATGGCACTGCCATTAGCTGTCAAGCTGTGCCCTCTCCGTGCCAAGCCCCCGCTGTGTGTGATGGCCTCCTCTCCAGCACCAGCACATCTATTTAGAAGCACAAAACATCCCAGTGCTAGCGGGCGGGCGTGTGCACCAGGGAAAAGACCTGTCAACAATGGGTCAGACACACACACACAAGAACAATCATGTTCTCTTCGATGATCAAGGGTTGCCAGTGGAGGTTTAGCCTTAAGCCAGTCGAAAGAAAACTCCCTGTTATATCTGGAAGTGGCTCAGCGTGCAAAGTTGTTGCTCGTGGGCAAATTCAGCACCTCCGATTGGTTCCACAGAATGAGGCTTTGGAGACTCTCCAGAAGAAAATCTGGCAGGCACAAAGCCCAGCCATGTCAGTCTCTCTCTGCTCCTTTTCTTTCCCTGGGTTCCTCTCTCTTTGGCGCTGGGGGGGTTATTACCGGCTTGCTAGTTTTGTGGAGTTCCACAACCACCTACAAACGGGGTCGGGTGCATGCTTCAATTTTGCAAACTCTCCTGGATAAAATTATTCGGAAATCATTCCGTTTCTAAGCCAGACTTCGTAAGCCCTAACTTCTAGATCAGGGGTGACAAACCCAAATCGGGGGGGGAATCCTGGTCAGTGGGGTGCTTAGATCTGGCCCACAAGGGCCACCCTGGAAACAGTGAAGGGCCAGCCGAAAGTGTCTCTGCCAGTGAAAACGGAGCTCGGGAGGGCTGCCTTCCCGAGCTCCGTTTTCGCTGGCGGAGGGTTGCAAGAGGCTGTTGCAGCCGAAAACGGAGCTCAGGAGCTTGTTTTCGCAGGCAGAGCACTGGGGCCATCACAGGTGCCCCTGATATGAGTGATGTTGAGCTGGCCACACCCACCCGGCTCCCCCAATGTCAAACACAATCCTGATGCGGCCCTCAATGAAATCAAGTTTGATACCCCTGTTCCAGGGGTGGACTTCAAATTTTTTAGCAAGAGGTTCTCTGCCCTAATGATTGGCTGGGTGGGTGTGTGGCTAGGTGGGCGTGTGGCTAGGTGGTCATGTGACCGGGTGGTCATGTGACTGGGTGGGTGTGGCCAACTCAACATCGCTTCTTTGCCCTAATTACCTAAAAAAAAAAAGATATATATCGAAAAGTTGTTTATTATTTCGTGCATTTAATACTTCAATAAAAGACTGGGGGAAACCAGGCTTAATAGCAGTGATTGTGAGAGGGATCTTGGAGTCTTAATGGAGTTTCTGGTGATTTGCGTGATTCTTATTATTTGGGAATTAATCCCCTTGGAGGCTAGTGGCTATGTTATCGGATTTTCTCAATGGCTGTCCCTCGCAAGCGCTGAGTGGATTGTTTATCTAGTTTGCAACACTTTTACGAGGTGTGAAATGCTCTTGGCTGAACGCTAGGGACTCTCCCCTGCGAGCCCCTGGCAGCCCACCCCTGCCCAAATAGGTATCGATCCAGCCTGGCTACAGCTTTAACCTCTCCTGTTTCTCCACACTGGGTTGATAATATTCACCAGATGATCATGTATTGGAAGTATTGCAGGCTGACTTTAGGCCAAATTAGCCTGGCCTAATTATAAACAGAACAGACTGATCTCGCAAAAGGATTAGCAGGAGCGGATTGATTAGAATATAGTGTTTCTCAACCTTGTAGCCATCAACTCCCCAAATTTCCCAGTCCTTGGACAGAGTTAAAATGCTTGGGTCAGGAAATTACAAGCAAAAAACAAAGGCATCCGCCAAGGTAGCAGTGGCAAACGACGTCCATGTTTTATCAAGAAAACAAGGAAGTCTCACTTTTAGAAATCAAAATACATGAAGATGGCCAATGAATAAAAAAGGAGGAAGATACTTTTGGAGATAGGTGGCTTGCTTTTCTCACTATTATGCTTCGCCTGCTTTTGACCTGCTGCTGTAGGGTCTCAGTGTCCCCTGTAAAATGGGTGCAAAGTTTTCTACAATTCTACCCTGACTGGCAAAGTTTCTTCAAACTCTTTAGGCAAATTCCTGGCATAAAAACCAATGTTTTAATTCCTCAACTGCACAGTGGATGCTATTGTTAGGTGATGGATGATGGCAGCCATGTTAATCTTCCTGATTTAAAATCTAAACAAACTCATTAGCAAAATGCACATATCCAGGACCCTTTGACCTGGAGTGTTCTCAAGTTCTGGAGGAGGTTATAGAGAGAGGCACACTGCAATCTTTGAATGTTTTTCCCCTCAGCCCAAATACCTTTAAAGAGGAAGGTTGCCAACTAAAGGTCCCATTACTTTTTTTTTTTAAAGATGATTTCACGGGAAAATAAAGTGGGGGCGGGGGGCTAATTTGGGCCAGCATGCTACAAAATGTACTTTATCATTGTTTCTAGCAGCACATCTTCTGCTAATCAGTCTCCGGATGAACCTTCCCTAAAGAAAGCTGAGTTTATCAGTTTTCCAACATCAATCAAAGACCTGAAACTGGGCCAGTAGTTCAGGAAGACTATTCTGAGAGGGTTTTTTTTTATTTTTTATTTCTCCCTAGACTCTTAACAATGGTAGAAAAGTTAACTCTTCACTTCTGCACTGTGCATGGCCCAGAAAAGTTCTCTGCACGATTATTACCATTAAATCCATTAACATGGAAACGCAACGAAAGTTTGTTACTTGGAAGGTTATGATGATCCCTTTGTAAGAGGCTCCGTCGCTTGCTTCCCTAGCCAGCCCGAAACCTGCGGGGCAGCCGTGCAAACCTGTTCCACAAGGATCTGAATTGTCATTTCAGGTTTGACTTTCTACCTTATGCCTAAGGTAGCCCCGTTTTTGATGAACAAACGATTTGTTATATTGTCTTTCTGCTTTAAACAGGTTTCGTGACTGATCCTGCTATAATTCTTGTTTAAGGGATTGATATAGTCAGAGAAAACTTCCAACGGGGAGAAGATTCTTGGTCATTCTTGGCTTTTTAGTTGAAGTCAGTTAGCAAGCCAGAATGCTGCATAATCAGAACGTTATTTTGGAAGGGAAATGTGTTTTGAAATCACAGAATACCCCGCCACCTTGCAGAATTCCGCCCTTTGGGAATATTAACCATCATTTCATATGGGTCTCCTCAGGTACGCGATTTGAGGCTATCTCCAGGTTCCCATCCATGATTATCCCCTTGTCTGAATTCAGAATAGGCCATCATTACTGAGCAAAAAACACCCCAAATAGTTCCTCCCTGCTAGCTTGCCAATTTGGCTCTGTTTTTGCCTCCACGACTCGACAGGGATCCGGCTTCATATCCAGATTTTTGCTATTGTGTAATTGTTCTTTACAAGACACGGATTGGAAAGCATGAATGAAGTTGAGAAATAGTTACCTGTTCCAAAAGATTGTTGCTTCATCTCAATCATCCTAACCATAAAACATCAATGAGACTGTCTTTCCAAATTTTTTTGGTCAGACAAACCCATTTATATTTTACCCTGAAACACTCTACCTTTCTTTCTTTCTTTCTTTCTTTCTTTCTTTCTTTCTTTCTTTCTTTTTCTTTCTTTCTTTCTTTCTTTCTTTCTTTCTTTCTTTCTTTCTTTCTTTCTTTCTTTCTTTCTTCCTTCCTTCCTTCCTTCCTTCCTTCCTTCCTTCCTTCCTTCCTTCTTCTTTCTTTTCTTTCTTTCTTTCCTTTTTCTTTCTTTCTCTCTCTCCCTCACACTCTCTTTCTCTTTCTCTCTCTTTCCATACATAATGACATCTTGTTCCTGGGAAAATAGCTCAGCATAAATAGAAACTCCAGCAACTGATAGCTAATTTTGCTATAAGAAATACCAGGCACATCTTATTCATAATATCCCTCTGAAACAAGAAAAGAATGAGCCAGCATTAGGCACAGTAATGATTAAGATTAAAAAGTTAACTATTATATTCTCCCAAACCCTGCATCATTCGGGACAACCACACCAGAAAGCTAACTGAGCAGGATGTCCCAGTTAATTATGAAAATGTTTTGAATAGGTCTAGATTTCCCAAGCAAACGCAGCCCAGTGCGCCAAGGGAGGCCTGTTATTTAAGTGTCATTTCTGGATGGAAACAGACCTTTCAAATGCTCTTATTTCCGGTTTCCACTTAGCTATATTCTCAGCACCGGAAATGCCTTTCTATTAAAGTAACAGAACCCCATTTTACCTTTATCAGCAGCATAGATTTGGATGCATGTTCTTTAATCCCAGAACTTTTGTGAAAGCACACCCTCTGTGTACTTTTATTTTAATCTGAAGGGATAGCGTCTGAAGTCGAGGCACAATTGCACAAATTAAAGAAAGCGGATATCTGAATTCTACTTTAGGTTTCCTTTCCCCTTGGTTAAAATTTTAGGAATCCAATCACTTCTGACATTGTTTCATTCAGCTAGAAGCTGTGGGCAATCTGTTGGTGGCCTGTCTCCAGAGCCAGAATGAGAAAACTTTTCTGAGATTAGGTAGTTCCTAAATTTAGGATGTGCTTACCTTAAAAATTAAGATGTCAGCTATCAAGGTCAACAACCTAGCAGGAAGAACACTAATAGTCCCAAATTCAACAGCAGGATTTGAAACCTGCTCTTTAGTTTTATTTTTTTAAAGGGTTGTATGGACGCCCATCTTAAACAACTCTGGATTACTCATGTTGCTTTTCCCATTTCTAATTGACTATACCACACTAGCCTTCATATCCCAGTTTTTCATATTCTGGAAGGTTTTGTTTTTATACTGAGAGTTTTGTTTTTATACTACATTCTTTGTTTTGTCCTTACCCCTGGAAAAAAATCAGACATTGCAACAAAGTTTGCCCTAAACACAAACTAACCTGCTTGCAAGCAACATTTAGAGATATTCCTGATTTTAATATAGTTACTATATAGCAGGAGTCCCCAAACTTGGCAACTTTAAAAGTTGTGCACTTCAGTTCCCAGAATTCCCCAGCCACTGTCACTCAAGAAAGAGTTGTCGAAGTGTTCAAATCTCTAAAAGGAGCATCTTGCTACACATCCTGATCTCAGTCTTACAAGCTAGGATCAGCGCTTCTGGATATCCAATACTGCAACCTTTTCCAAACGCTCCCAAGTTTATCCTGTTCTTGGTGCTGGGTTTGATGAACCTCTATAAACATGCAAGCAGAGACAAGAAGATGGGGAAGGAGCTAAGCCTGGCTGGAGACATTTGTTACCCGAGGCAAAGGACACAATAGCAGCCTTTTCTATTCAGTGTATTAAAAAACTAGCAGCTTTCTCCAAAGTTGGCACGCCTCCCTCACCACACCTTAAAGGACAAACTGCAGGGAGAGCTGTAGGCATGCAGTTGTCTGCCTCCTTGCTTCTCTGTTATTCTGCCTCATGGGTAAAGCCAGTTTAATTTCTCTTCGGTCCCTTCTGGGGCCACGATGCAACCTGGACCCATCAGCCTACTTGTCAAAGGGGTCCACCGACAGCGTCTTACCTGAGAATACACCCTCCTCCCTTCCTCGCCCAAATGGAAACCAGACTGAGCAAACACATCCAAGAATGACAGAAGACTACAAACCGCCTCAGCAAGAAACCATTCCTCCCAAGATCCTAAATGAACAGACATGTGGGTAACACCCTTTCTTCCTGGAACAAGACACCGGGCAAACTTTTGTCTTCTCTTATTAAGCGATTAAGAAATGGGCTCAGACAGATGGCTGGAATAATCCCAGGAAAAAGATGGAGGACGCGACAATAATTGGGCTACAGATACCTGGCCAGCTAGGGTGAGGTAAACTAGAGGTCCCCAAACTTGTCAACTTTAAGACTTGTGGACTTCAACTCCCAGAATTCTCCAGCAATTCTTTAAAGTTGACAAGTTTGGGGACCCCTGAGATAGTCAACGGCAAACTCTTCCAGACCAGGCATCACAGAGGGAAAGGCTGCCCAAGTTATCGTGGTACAGTGCTCTGGCTGGTCGGATAATCTTCCCCAGTCTGAGGTGGGATTGAAGCTGAAACTTGTTGGGAGGCCAAAATAAGGGTTGTACCACTGAGCTACTTTTAACCACAAGTTAACAGATAATCAGGGACCTTGTAGGTCATCTAGTCCAACCCCCCTCCCAAGTTGTTTTTTTTCCATGCTTCCCCTCTTTTACAAATAAAGTAAAAAAAAAAAGTCTGCTTTTGTTCAGTACAACAAGGGCGGGAAGAAAAAGCAGTCATCCCAACAATAGGAGACCATGCAAAGGAAAGAAAAGGAGAAGGAGAAGAAAGAGGAGGAGGAGGAGGAGGAGAAGGAAAAGGAAAAGGAAGATGAAGAGGAGGAAGAGGAGGAAGAGGAAGAGGAAGAGGAAGAAGAAGAAGAAGAAGAACCCGCACAACAAGAATCGGGTGTAAGGAAGACTTGACCTAATCCTTAAAACTCCAGAGCATTTTAAAGGAAAAAAGACAGGCTCTCCAGCTTGGCTGGGAGTGACTAATATCGATTCTAAAGGTCGGGGCTGCCAAGTCCATCAGGAAGAGTCAAAAAGCCACTAACCCGCAGCTCGAGACCCAGGTTGGAGGCTGGGCTTGCCTGCGGGGTGGGGTGGGGTGGGGTGGGAAGCTGAGCTTGAATGGGGAGATGGCAGAAAAGAGGAAATTCCCCAGAATTGGAGCTGGGGGGGGGCGAGATAGGTTTGTTCCCAATGACAAGGGCGGGGCAGGGTGTGGAGGGTTTACGTCTCCCGAGCAAGAGCAAAGAAAGACAGCTAGGAAGGTCGGGGGGGTGGGCTCCTGCCGCGCCCCAACCTTCCTTCCTTCTCCCCTCCTCCCCGAAGTCCCATCCCGCAGCCTCCCCCAGGCAGCCCCCGCGGGGGAAACAAAGCGGCTCTCGGCCAGTTGGACTCTCCAGCCCATCCTCCTGGGCTGCAACGTCCGGAGGGCGCGCGATCGGAGTCTAGCGAACCGGAGGGCGCCAGGTTGCAGAAGCCAGCCCGACCTCCCCCCCCCAAACCCCGCCTTACCAGGGCAAAAGTCTGCCTTCTCCTTGCAACTTTCGAGGGGCAGGCAGGACCCGTTTGACACACACACACCCAACTCCCATTTGGGGGGGGGGCATTTGGAGCCCCCTCCCCCCCACCCTCACCCCCACCCTACCCCGTGGCTCCGGAGCCCACCCGCCAGACTCACCCAGCCGTCGGAGAAGTCGTCCCAGCCTCGAAAGAGTTGTAAAAACTACAAGCGCTGTTTCCGCCCGGCTACTGCGCCTGCGCGTCCTCGCCTTTGCGTAGACGGTAGCTCGGGAGGTGGCGAATGGCATCACGGGAGCTGTAGTCCGCCATTGATTTTCGGCTGTCGTCCGCTCAACCCGCGGGGCGGGATGGAGAGAGAGAGAGAGAGAGAGAGAGAGATGGGATCCTCCGATCGCGGCTTCTCCCCCCCACCACTTTCTTGTTTTTAGTTACTGACTAAAACTGCTCTGCTCCCAGCTACTCCTTAGCTGGGCTGGCCGGGAATGATGGGGAGCTGTGGGTCCCAATCTATCTGGAGGCGTGGGTTTGGGTTGGGAAAGGCAGGTTGCACAATATGGGATCCGCTGTGTTTCTGCGGTGCTGCAAATGACCATCAGATTCACACCGTGGAAATAGCACTTGGGTTTTCCTCTCAAGCAAGGGTCTTCAAACGTGGCAAGTTTAAGACTTGTGGCCTTCAACTCCCAGAATTCCTGAGCTAACATGACTGGAGGAGGAATTCTGGGATGGGAGTTGAAGTCTTAAAGCTGTCAAGTTTGAAGACCCCTGGCATAGATAGATAGATAGAGGTAGAAGAGAGAGAGAGAGAGAGAGAGAGGATGGATGGATGGATAGATAAAGAGAGGTAGAATAGATAGAAAGAGAGAGATAGGATAAGAGAGAAAGAGAGAGAGAGAGAATAGAGCAAGGGTCTTCAAACGTGGCAAGTTTAAGACTTGTGGACTTCAACTCCCAGAATTCCTGAACTAACATGACTGGAGGAGGAATTCTGGGAGTTGAAGTCCACAAGTCTTAAAGCTGTCAAGTTTGAAGACCCCTGCTCTCATGCATTGACTTGTAACTGGCAAATGCCAAGGTGACTTCAACCCCCTTTGTGCTACAGGCAGGCTTCATCAACCGTAAAAGGGATCTTGGAGTCTTGGTGGACAACTAATTAAATGAGCCAATAGTGTGCAGCGGCATCCAAAAAAGCTAATGTAATCCTAAATTGCATTAACAGAGGGATACAGTCAAGATCAAGTGAGGTACTCATACCGCTCTAGAAAGCCTTAGTAAGACCACATTGAGAGTACCGCCTCCAGTTTTCGTCACCACACTATAAAAAAAAGTTGGGACTCTAGAAAAAGTGCAGAGAAGAGCAACCAGGAGGATTAGGGGACTGGAGGATAAAACATATGAAGAACGGTTGCAGGAACTGGGCATGGCTAGTCTAGTGAAGAGAAGGACCAGAGGAGACATGATAGCAGTGTTCCAATATTTGAGGGGCTGCCAAGGAGAGGAGGAAGGGGTCAAGCTATTTTCCGAGGCACCCGGAGGCCAGACAAGGAATAATGGATGGAAGCTGATCAAGGAAAGATCCAACCTGGAAATAAGGAGGAATTTTCTGACAGAACAACCAACCAATGGAACAGAAATTGCCTTTGGAAGTTGTGGGAGCTTCAAAGCTGGCTGAGGAATTCTGGGAGTTGAAGTCCACAAGTCTTAAAGTTGCCAAGGTTGGACACCCCTGGTCTACAAGAAAACAAGCTCAGGGAGCACTACATTTCCACCCTGATCTACAAATATTTTCCCTTTTATTGGCGTCTTCCTCATCATTTGTTGTGTTTAGCATGTTGCGCAAACTTGGCTTGCAGCTGGTTCAGAGTTTATGGTCCCATGTATTGTGTGAATTCCAAAAATGAGTTCAATAAACAGGCAACCCTAGATGAAAAGAAAACAAAATGGGAGAGAACGTCAACCTGGTTCTCATCTATCTTGTAAATAAATCTCAGTGGTTTGATCCATACATTGCACTTCAATCATTATTTACAATCCACAGTGGCTCAATTTATACAAATACATTAGATCAAAGCCCAGTGTGAAAGACAAATCTCTCCAAGGGATGATGATGATTCTTCTTCTTCTTCTTCTTCTTCTTCTTCTTCTTCTTCTTCTTCTTCTTCTTCTTCTTCTTCTTCTTCTTCTTCTTCTTCTTCTTCCTCCTCCTCCTCCTCCTCCTTTTCTTTTCTTCTTCTTCTTCCTCTTCCTTTTCTTTTCTTCTTCTTCTTCCTCCTCCTCCTCCTCCTCCTCCTCCTGCTCCTCCTCCTCTTCTTCTTCTTCTTCCTTTTCTTCTTCCTCTTCTACTTCTTCTTCCTCCTCTTCTTCCTCTTCCTTTTCTTCTTCTTCTTCTTCCTCTTCCTCCTCCTCCTCCTCCTCCTCTTCCTCCTCCTCTTCTTCTTCTTCTTCTTCTTCTTCTTCTTCTTCTTCTTCTTCTTCTTCTTCTTCCTTTTCTTCTTCCTCTTCTACTTCTTCTTCCTCCTCCTCTTCTTCCTCTTCCTCTTCCTTTTCTTCCTCTTCCTCCTCTTCTTCTTCTTCTTCTTCTTCTTCTTCTTCTTCTTCTTCTTCTTCTTCTTCTTCTTCTTCTTCCTTTTCTTCTTCTTCCTTTTCTTCTTCCTCTTCTACTTCTTCTTCCTCTTCTTCCTCTTCCTCTTCCTCTGCATTAAGCATCTCTGCAATTTTTCGGCCACCGAGCAGCTCAGACAGTGTAATGATTGTGAGAGTTTCACTTGAGAATGAGAGTGAGCAGGGCGAGAACTCCTGGCATGCTGCCTACGGCGTGAGTGAAGGGGGACCTTTGTGTGTTCAGAGGATGGCTGCCATTGTGTCGAAGTCCATTAGAATTCCGTAAGCCTTCTTAATGGGCCAATATTTTCAGCCAAGGCTCCAACAGAGCTGAAAATAAACAGGTCCTTCCCAAGAGGAAAAGCTCAGCTTCTGGAAGAACAGAAGAAAGAAATTCAAAGGCTTCAGCAAGCCTTTTTTTGGGGGGGGGCGGGGGGGGGGGGGGAGTGCAGACTTTTGAAAGCATTTCTGAGCTCATCTCTATTCTAATGAAAAAATGTGAACTGTTTGGGATACTCCAAAAGGCCAAAATTAGATGTTTTCAAGGGAAATCCACTGTGGTGTGTGTGCTAGGCACCATAGCACAGGGGATCTGCAACAAAATGGCGCAGGCTGTGTGAACGCTGCAGGGTGTGAAATGCTCAGGATTAGACCAATTCATGGATCACATCCTAACTGCGGATCTACAGTAAAGTAGACAGCAAATATTATTTGGTTATCGATCACCAATCGGGGCTCCGTCCAAGAAAGGGCACCTCTCACCACAGAAAATAAAGACGTGTGTCTTCCTCAGCTTGATTTACGCAGTTATCGGCGGCTAAAATTGATTTTAGAAAGGAGTTTCTTTTACTGTTAGCTATAAAATCCCATCTTAAAATGATTTCTATCCAGGAAGGAGAGAGGAATAAATCAATGGCTCCAACAGGCACAAATTTATCGGGCATCATTTTTGAGAAATGAGCCTCTCCGCTTTCACAGACCACACTGGCCGTGGGGTTTTCAAACGTTGCACTAAGGTACGGATTCTTTAAAACATGATGGTAGCTTCTTTATTTAGACAGAGAAACATTGGGAGCTGTGCATAGGTGCTCTTTCGTCGGCAGGAATCCAGGGCTCTAAACTGAGCGTATTTCAAGGTTCAAAATGGACCAGTTCAATTAAACCCAGCCTTTGATGACTCTGTGGTTTTGCAGAGGGGACAGAAATAAGATGAGTGTCTTCGCATTTATCTTAGATGACATATTGCAAAATGCATCTTATAATTAGCTTATTTATAATGTTCTAAAGAGGCACCCTGTTTAATTAAATAAGTGCACGGCTCATTATACTTCAATGATAGTGGAAGATCTTGCTTGATGTTTACTGGACTGGTTTTATGTATGATTATAGTTCCGGAAACAGAAAGCAGCTAAGAGCTAGGCTTATCTTTGATCTGGTAAGTCCAAATGCCTTTGAATGTTGCTGTCCTGCTTAGACTGGGAAAGATTGCCATATGCATTTAAGAAGTTGCTTCGAGGACTAGACAGAGGAGGTGACAGTTGGCTTCCTTCTGTGATTCAGATTGGTAGTAATAGTCTTAGTTAACTATCTGGCATAGTACTCTTGTTTTAAATCAAAGTAGCCCATGCTAACAGGGGAACAGGAATTTGTCATTATCTGCACAGCTCCCTTGTGTTTTAGATGGTATTAGTAAAAATAAAGTATAAAATCTCCTTTGAATTGAGCTTAACTCCTGGTGATTGGGGATATATTCTCATTGCTTTTAGAAATAGTTTGCCATTGCCTTGAGGAGGGAGTTTTCCATTTTTTCAGGATGACAGTCCTGGGATTTCCCAAGTACTAATCATCCCAACTCAAATCGGCTTTTAGAGAATGGTCAAAGGCAGCTAAATGCTGCTTCTTCATTTCACATGTTGGAAAGCCTACTCTGCTGTGTTAATAAATGCTCTTGTATGCTCAACCCTGTCCTGAACATAATTCTGACATGCTTATGTATGTGATTGATGAGCCTTGCACAAACTTCAGAATTCTCTGTGAGAATTGACTGTGAGATGTATAAAAATGCTTTTTTTGAGCGTCAGTTAATCTTTAATCCAACAGAGGCTAAGACCTGTCATCTTTTTTCTCTTGGAGACATTTTTCTCCTGGATGTATGAAAATCTGGTCTAATGAAATATCTAGTGAACATTCTATTTTATGGACTAGCCCAAGGAAAATCCAGGGGCTAATAGCAAAAAAATGTTTTTGTAATATAACTGGAGTTTTGCTGTGCAACCTTCAGCCTACATTATTGCTGCAATGGATTTAATTTTAATCATGTATCTCCATCTTCCTTTGGGTTCAGACCTAAAATCTATTTTCTGTGCCAAGTGTGGGTTGGGATAAGCATTTGAAGATGTGTGAGATGCCTATTTACTCTTTTATTGCCTTGAAGGCTTTTGTATTACTGTAAAAGCTTTTATTGACAGGTATTTCATTTCATCAAATTCATACACTGTTACTCAGTACAGAGCTTTATGCTGTACTATTGTGAGTTCAGAAAGAAAGAAAACCATTAGGCCAGAGCCAAATAACAAAGCTGTAGACCAGATCCATTCAAAGGACTAAATCGCAGCTTCTTTAACGACAATTTGTGAACCCATTATAGGCAGATGAATTCGTGTAACACCCAAAATAAAACCATACAAGTCACATTATGAAAGAAGTATGAATATGCAGATTCTCATTGTTGAATTAAAGGTTAAACGTGTAACAGAAAATGGACCAGGCATCAATTACTATCAATTGTAGTCAAATAACTAAGATGAACAAAGAAGACTTTTAAAGTCAATAGGAATGGATTGGTAAGGTAAGAACATTTTCACTTTAGCTGAAAGCAATGGGATCTTTGCAAAATCTAGTTTCATGAGACAGATAAATCTGGGCAAAATAATTGTTTGAATGTTCCTTTCTAATTAAGGAAATCTGACCTGTTTTCATTCTAATTGATAAGGAATAACTGCAAAGGGAAGGGTAATATTTTTCCTGAGTGGCCCCATCTGCCTCTCCTGACCTATTTTCTGCAATCTGTCCTACATAAATCATTGTTTCTGAGTTTGCCCTGGGGATTCGCTCTAGGTGCAAACTCAGCTGCAGTCATTACTTCAGGATTTAGCTGGGGGGGGGGGCTCTCTAAATTAAATCTCAGCCCGAGGAATGATGGATCTTATTTGCATATGACCATAACACCATATAATTCTCGCATGCCAAATATCTTAAGCCCTCCATTATCAGGAACATAGGCGTCAAGAGTTCACCTTCCAGATCAAGGGCCAACATGTTCTTAAGACAATAAATGGTTTTCTTGCGGTTTTATTTTATTGCGATTCTGACTACTTGAAATGTTTATTATAAAACATGAAATAAAAGAAAGATGTTAGTGGAACTGCAAATTAGAAAAACAGAAAGAATAGCAGTTCCACTAACATCTTTGGTGTTTCTTAAGCTTTGGTGTTTCTTAAGTTCCACCAATCACTCTATCAAAGAACTTGTATCCCATCACAGTAGATAAAGCCCAGGGGACTTTTTCCGGTGCTATTTATATGTTTGCAAGCATTCTGTTTTTCATTATTACTAAATTTTAGGGACTGAAATGTTCATGACTTACCACCTAACTGGTTCAGAAACTTATCTGTGATAGGCACACCACCAATTGAGAAACAAGGGTGAACTTCAACTCCATACTCTCATTTAACTTTCAAAGCTGTGGTAGTTTTGTCTAATGGTTAGGCATCAGGTTAGAAGGCAAACTTGGCAACTTTTAAGACTTGTGGACTTCAATTCCCAGAATTCATAGCTGGCTGGAGAATTCTGGGAGTTGAAGTCCACAAATCTTCAAGTTGCCAAGTTTGGAGGCCTCTGGGTTAGAAACTGGAAGACCATGAGTTCGAGTCCTGCCTTAGGCATGAAAGCCAACTGGCTGACTTTGGGCCAGTCACTTTCTCTCAGCCCAACTCACTTCACAGGATGGTTGTTGTCGGGGAAAACAGGAGGAGGAGGAAGATGGGTTGGGTATGTTCACTGCCTTGAATTATTTGTAAAAATAAGGAGAAGGCCAATAAAACCAGCAGTAATTTAAAAAGACAAAAGAGGATAGGGAAGCAGTGTGTGTCAGGATAAAATACTTGGACGAAAGGCATTTTAACTCCTGAACTCCATATTTATTTGGGCAGAAGGGGATGGAGATAGGATTATATTTTAGAAGACCAGATAACAAACAGATAATCAGAGTTGGAAGGGACCTTGTAGGTCATCTAGTCCAACCCCCCCACCCAAGCGGGAGACCCTGCCTACACCATTTCTGACAAATGGCAGTCCACTCTCTTCTTGAAGGTCTCAAGTGATGGCGCTCCCACAACTTCCGAGGGCAACTTCTATTCCATGAGTTGATTGTTCTCCCTGTCAGTTTCTCCTTATTTCCAAGTTGAATCTCTCCTTGTTCAGTTTCCATCCATCATTCCTTGTCTGGCACTCGGGTGCTTTGGAAAATAGATTGACCCTCCCTCCTCTCTGTGGCAGCCCCTCAAATATTGGACGACTGCTCTCCTGTCTCCCCTGGTCCTTCTCTTCACCAGACAAGCCAGGCCCAGTTCCTGCAACCATTCATCGCATGTTTTAGCCTCCAGTCCCCTCATCATCCTGGTTGCTCTTCTCTGCACTATTTTTAGAGTCTCAACATCTTTTTTATAGTGTGGTGAACAAAACTGGATGCAGGACTCAGGTATGGTCCAGGACAGGTTCTTCCTTCCTTCCTTCCTTCCTTCCTTCCTTCCTTCCTTCCTTCCTTCCTTCCTTCCTTCCTTTCTTTCTTTCTTTCGTTCTCTCTCTGTCTCTCTCTCTCTTTCTTTCTGTCTCTTTCTCTCTCTCTCTTTCTTTTCCTTTCTCTCACTTTCCCTCTTTCTTTCTTTCTTTCTTTCTTTCTTTCTTTCTTTCTTTCTCTCTTTCTTTCTTTCTTTCTTTCTTTCTTTCTTTCTTTCTTTCTTTCTTTCTTTCTTTCTTTCTTTCTTTCTTTCTTTCATGCCCTTTCAAATCCAGTTAGAAATCTAACTGAGGTTTCTGCCCTCGCGGCTCCAGCTCAGTCTGCCAAGCGGGTCTTCGGCTCCCACGGAAGGGCCAACCCGAAGCCACGGACCCCGGACACGCTTTGGAAGAAACGCGTGGAAGCCACCTCCACGTTTTCTCCTCTTGCCATGACACCGGGAGAGGAAAACCCGGGGGGGTGGGGGATGCAGCTCCTGGCAGAAAGCCCAACAGGTGCCAGCGCAGCCTGGGCTGCATCCCGCGCCAGAGGGACCCGGGAGAAGCAGCTACCCAGCGAGAGCCGGCCACCCAGTCCAGCCCCGCTCGGTGCGGGAGGGCCGACGGTACCGCCAACCGGCTTCCCCGACCCCGCAACAACACTCCGAGAAGCGTCGCCATGGCAGCCGCCGCTTCGAACTACGCGCCCCATAGTGCCCGGCGGCGCGACTGAGGCTGCGCGGCGGCGGCGGCGGCGGCGGCGCTTGGGTTTGGCCAACGCGCCCTGCCTCTTCTCTTGGACAGCGCTTTTGGCTTGGCTCGGCTGGAGCGCGCGGAGAAAGGACCGGAGGAAGAAAAGGACCAGGGCGAGGGGTGAGGGCGAAGAAGGGCCCCGGCCGGGGAGGGCGGCGGCGGCGGCGGTGCCTGGGGGTGGGGGGTAAACCCTGCCATCGCCCCTTGTCTTCCCGGTTGCGCTTGGCTCCTTGCCTGCCGCCGCCCTCCGATCTGCAAGCAAGGATGCTGCTGCTGCTGCTGCTGCGGGGAGGAAGGCGAGGCGGGGGCATCCCGTGCCAGCCAGCCTGGAGGGAGCGCTTGCAAGGGAGCCCAACGGATGCTCCTCTGCCCGGGCCGTTTGCTGTTGCCCGGAGATGGGCAGACGAGCGATGGGTGGCTACGGGTGGGGTGGGGGTGGGGGTCATTGGAGGATCCGCCCCGATTTTGGCAAGAATCGCGCCCAATGTTGTGAAAATGAGCCTTTTTAATCTTACCAATCCCTGAAAGCTTGAATGGAAAGGGGACGGAATGGGAAGAGAAGGAAGCCCCCTTGACAGTGCACACTTCTTCCTAGTTGGCCCCCTCCTAGGCGGCTTGCTGGGTGGTTATTTTGGGAGTGGGGGGAGGCGAGAGGAGAGGTAGGTGCCTTTGGTTTTAGTTGCAGAGACCTAGGTTTGAGCAATGGCTTAACAATCGATCCAGCCCGACTGCGATTCTCCGGGAAACGAGCGTGGAATGCAGAAGAGAAATCCTTCCCATCATCCCCAATCCCTTGGGAGGGAGAGAAGAGAGGGGGGAGAAACGATTTTATTTGACCCCCCAAGGGATCCTTTGGTGATGGATCTCCGATGCTCCCCACTGCAGGAAACGTGTCCCTTTGTGCAGGGTTCTCGACTTGAAGCCATTCTGTGAAAACCCTTGTGGTTTTTCAAAGGTGTTCTTGCTTCCTTAGAAAGCGGGGGGTTAAGATGGCAGCCAAGGTTTGTCTTTTGGGGTTGGTTTCAGCAGATGGACAGAGCCTCAAGCTCGCCCTGTCCGGTATCTCTGAACCGCGAGGTTCAAAACCCTTAGAAATCAGGAACTGTAGTGAGTGAAGTGACTTCATGGGCCGATCAGAGGAATCTGGTTACTAGATGAGGTCATGGAGTTAAGTCAGAATAAATTTAATATTCCATAGCCCCCTCCGGACTATGAAAAGGTGGTTTTCCAACCCCCAGGATTGTTCCCAAGTTGTGTCTTGGCTTGTCACTTAACACAGATGCCTTCTCTTTCTCTTTACATCCGGAGTTCACACCACTTGCTGACCAGGGTTTGCTTTGGATTCAACCGTGGGTATGCTTGTAAAATAAGGGTTGACTATTTTATTGTGGTTCATTAAGTCACTTTGAAACAATCCGGGGCGGGCTAGAGTGGATGATCCCAGTTTGTGTATAGAGAATGAAAAGGAGAAAAGTTGGTGTATGCCAGGGGGTCCCCAAACTTGGCAACTTTAAGACTTGTGGACTTCAACTCCCAGAATTCCTCAGGCAGCTATGGTGGGAGTTGAAGTCCACAAGTCTTAAAGTTGCTAAGTTTGGAGACCTCTGGTATATGTAATTCTTTATAAATTGGGTGTCCTTAAAAAAAAAATCAATTTTCTTTAAAAAAATAATAATTTCAGCTTTCGTCTCATATTACTTGTTTAGTATTTAACAAACCAGAGAATTCGGTTAAAATGCTTGCTTTAAAACACAAAAGGTTCAAAGGGACTCACTTGTTGGAAAATTGGGTTGCCTTTTTTGTGCTGCCACCTCCTTTCTGGATCCACAGAATGACACCCCCTCCTTGTGATCCAGCTGCAGTTTGTGTAATCAGTGCATTTAAGAGCAAGGCGAGCCACTATGCCAGGTGTCGCTGCCAAAATAAGCATGTCCGAAGAAAACTTGAAAAGCTTAAATTAAGAGAGATTTAAAAAGAAAAACTAAATCCTGGGAATCTGGACTAGGAAGCATACATTGCCTGCATAGCTGGTTATAACCCTCATTTTGGTGGAACAGCGCAGTTGTCAGCGGGTTTCAATTCAATGTGTAGAGTGTGAAGGATGTGCGTTTGTGTTTGCTTTCATGGTCATGATGTGCACTGAAGATGGCGTTTGATTTCGTTGTATGAGGTGCAATGACAATAAAGTAAACTAAACTAGAATAAGGTCCAATAGGAGCTCGTGTTGATTAATCTATCAATCATACCTCAAGAGTTTCGTGGAATTGATTGGAAGATGGATTGTTGTGGCCGTTTTGTGAGCAATGGATATGCTTCCAAACTCATCCTCTTCCCTATTTATGGCCCTGTCTGCTGTCCTTATTTCCTAACTTTTGAAGGTAAAACTAGCTTTTTCACAGTAGTTGCAAATCAATACGGAAAACTCAAGGCACAAATAATCAGGGCTATCCGCAGGGCATGTGGCAGCCACGTGGGGTCTAATCAACATTCTACAGGTAGTCCTTGACTTACAATATTTCGCTTGGTGACTGTTTGAAGTTACAATGGCACTGGAAAAAGTGACTTGGGACCATTTTTCACCCTTATGACTGTTGCAGCATTCTCATGGTCATGTGATTTTACATTCGGAAGCTTGACAACTGACTCACATTTATGACGGGTGCAGGGGTCCCGGGAGTCCCCTTTTGCAACCTTCTGACTCACTTAACAGCCGGGTTACAAATTTAACAACTGCAGCGATTCACTTAACCAACCTGGCAAGAAAAGTCATAAAATGGGGCAAAACTCATTTAACACATTTCTCACTTAAGCCACATAATTTTGGGGCTCAATTATGGTCGTAGGTTGAGGACTAGCTGGATTTTTTTGAATGTGTGCCATGCCTGAGAAGTAGGCAAAGCTTCAACCGCATTGTTGCAGCCATCATCCTGACTTTTCTCACCACACCCTGAAGACAACCTGAAAAATAATCACAAATGTCCGTTGGTTATGATGCTGGGTTTTCGGAATTTTTTTACGAGCACGCCCGTGGTTGATTTTTTTCTGAATTTTGTGGGATAAAAGCTGTCTTTGGATATGTTAAGCTTTCTCTGCTCATCTAGGCTACAGATAATTTCTGGCACGCTGCTTTCTTCTCCCTGGATGGGTAGTTAATTTTATCATTGTGAAAAAAAAAATTAAATGTTGCTTCAGGGAAAAGGAACTAGAGACAATGGCTTGGAAAATTAACAGCTGCAAGGATTTCGTACACACAACTCTGGAAAGAAAAAGGGGATCCACCAGAAGGCATGGTTATAAAAATAATAATAGATTGTATAGAGATGGACAGGCTAACAATGAAAATAAAAGACAGAAGATTCAATTTACTATAGGGCCTGGGATGCCTGGTATGAGTGGTTTAGAAATAAAAAGAAAATAAAATGGCAATTAGGAAAAGAATGAGGGAATATGTAAATATGTAAATATACCATAGAGAAGATTGATGTGTAAGGATAAAAGATCTTGATTTATAGCAAAAGTAAGATGTAATGGTAAAGGAATAAGTAAATACATATACTGAAAAATGTAAGGAGATACGAAAGATGTCTTGATATTGATAACAATGTATACATTTTTATTTTATGTTTTTTAAAATTTGCAAAATTAATAAAATTTATTAAAATAACGAATGTTGCTTCAGAGGAAAGGACTAGAGACAATGGCTTGGAATTGGAAAAATGACTATTGTAGCTAAATAATAGAAAAATGCGGTCAAAGAGTAAAAATAGTTCAGCGCAGAAATGAAGTGCTTTGGGAAACAGTCTGTCCAAATAGTTGAGAGGGAGTTAAGCAGAATTTGTCTTTCTATAGGAAAAGCCATTGTGGCAAGATCTCTGCATAGCAGTGAGTTGGAATAGACGGCCTCTAAAATCTCTTCTGATTCTGAAATCGAAAGATTTGAGAGTGGTAGAATTGGTGTGTGTGTGTGTGTGTGTAGAGAATCACAACTACTAGTGCCCTTTATTCTTCAAGATGTGGCTTTTCATTTTTTATAGAGCCACTCTTGGTTCCCATGAAATGTTATCTCTGGAAAAAAAGAAAGAAATGTGTCCGAAACAGCACGATGGAAATTTTCTCCTTCAAAGAAGCGATTATCGGTTTATGACCTCGGTGAAACTGTAGATAGAGTTTGCTGCTTTCTGAAGCAGGAATTCTTTCTGAAGAGAAACATTTTATGGAAGGAGCATCTATAGTAGAAGAGAAAGGCCCGAAAAGACCAATTTACATGGGGCAGAAAAATGGCTTTGTATGAAATATTAAGTATGTTAAGTATGCTCTCCTGATTGTGTCTCTTGGTTTCTTTCTTTACAACAATCTTGTAAGGCAAGTGATCAGGAATAAGTGATTGATCCAAAGTTATCCAATGAGTGAGGATTTGAACCTATGCATGCAGCCCAGTTGTGACCCATCTTGAACCCAGCTTCTCAACTCAGGTTTGAGAGTTTGGAATGCCCAGTCTTCTGAACTAGCCTGCAGACGTAGGTGGAAGAGGATACATCAAGATAGAGAAGGCTGGTTTGATTATCAGTCAGCTGTGACTTTCTTCATATACTTTGGTACCGATTAGGAATTGAGTTTTTAGAGGATGCTAAATAGTAACTTCCAGCAGTTCTCTTCATTGCACCTGCTGGCCAGGTGACCTATGAATTGCAGTTGGGGATTATCTAGAAGGCCACAAGATTGGTGCACCTCAACCGTCCACCTGTAATCTGGTTGGATGGCTTCGGATGTTGGGAGGCCAGTTCTGGGAGGTTCGCAGAAAAACATCTCGTTTTCTTTTGGTTATTTTTCCAGACTTCCATAAAGACAATAGTCCTCATTGCAACTGGGCTAAAGCAAAGAGTAAACGAAGGTTGTTTCTGTTGACAGACCACTCCCATTAAATGTTATTCTTGTCTAGTTACTCGTCTTTTTTTTTTTTCGCCCAGCAAAGTGGGATATTTTCCTTCTTTCCTCGCACTATGAAACTCTTTAATCTTCTCTAGATCAAAGCAGGAGTAAGTTTGACATGCATAAAGAGTTGCACAATTACATCAAATGACCAGAAAGGCATCTATTGAACGTGATGAAGATTGATTGGTTTCTTTTAATGGAATAGAGTTCTTCATGTTTAAACAATTTTTAGTGAGAAGAAAAAATTAAGCCCAAGAAAGTTGCTTTTCAAGACCGTGCTGAAAAACAGAATTGATGCATCCCAATGGGAACTTTTCAAATTGAGCAGCGAGAGTCGTTCTTTGAGCCAATTTTTAACTCCCTCCAAGAAGGGTTGATATATGAATTGTTCTCAGGATGACTCTAGGACAGAAGCATTGTGGGAATTTTAAAGTATGTCTTTATTTTGAATCATCTGTGTTTCCTGGGAGTGTTGACGTGTGAGCTCTAACCTATTGTTGACATTCAAGTAGTAGTCCAAGAATGACATATAGTACAACGGGATCTCCACATAATTTAAGAATCATATGTTCCAACCAGTACAATCACATTACTAGATGAGATCATGAAGCTAAGTCAGACTGAAGGTAACATTTCATGCTTTTATTCAGAATATAAGAATGTTTTTACCCCACTGGGAGGGAAACATTTTTGAGAAGCAAGGACAAAGCGAGCAACTGATCCCAATTATAAGCACGACTTTCTGTCTCACACGAATTGATCATACTTCTTGTCTCACTGTAAGGATTTAGAAATTAATCAATAACCTTATGTGTCATTCTGTGTGCAGACCTTAATAAATGAATCCAATGGGTAAACAGCGCTGTAAACTTGAATGCACAAACACAAAATAGTTTCCAGGTCAGCAAATATTTTCTATCTTTTGCTGAAATGGAGAAACTAACCTTGAGAAAAGTGTGGGAAGAAATTCTCCCGGGTAAATCTCATTCTTTCCAGTTCCACACATGCAGGCATTGCACAGGAGATGAAGACCCTTCGGCTCTGGGAATGGTTGTGATTGGGCCATGGGGCAACCCAGCACCCAAGTTATGCCAAGTCAAAGGACAAACAAAGAGACAGGGCCAGGAAAAAAAAGAAAGATAAAAATATATCTGAACACAGACTGGCTGTATTGATAAAATAAATGCTCCTTTTCTTTGACAATGGATAGCTAAGGTGGGCAGAGCTAGCCTATGACTTGTGAGAACTTAATGAGCTGTTGCTAATAATTTTTAGAGGAGTGCTAGAAGAATTACAACAAACTAATATTTGGGAAGTACTTGTAATAGTTAAAAGCACCAAGCAGATATTAAAATTATGTTTTGTATTGCAAATCATATCATGTAAAACATCGCCAATAAGTTACTTCTGCAATGTTTGTAAATTAGCAGAGAGAACTAACCATCTCTCTTTTTTCCAGGAATCAAGAAGAGTGCCTTGTGAATGATTGACAGGTAAACGACAAAGGACGTGATTGAGAGACATGTCAGTGCCATTCCGGAAAGAGTTGGAGAAATACAAAAATATCAATGAAGATGAAATTCTGAACAAACTCTCTGAGGATGAACTAAAACAGCTAGAGAATGTCCTTGATGACTTAGATCCAGAGGTACGTTCTAAACAATGAAACCATATTTCCGACGTTCAAAATTAGCCCCTTAAATGTTTATAATGCCTGAAGGTATAAAGATACAAGCTAGATTCATGGTTCGTTTTAACGATACCCACAATGTCTGTCACAGCGAACCACAATCCACTGTATATAATGCCCGAGTTCACAAGACTAGGATAAACAATCCAAATGGGAGGTCTTCAACTCCATGTGGCCTGTGATAATAATAGATTGTGGAATTTACAGTCATTCAGAAGGAACAAAGAGGTCTATTATGGAACCCATATCATGTATCTGATATTAACACAATTGAGAAAGTCCAGAAATATTTCACAAGAAGAGTTCTCCGCTCCTCTACTCATTGCAGAATTCCTTTATGCCACCAGACTTGAAACTCTAGACCTAGAAAACCTAGAACTACGCTGCCTCTGGTCTGATCTAAATATAGTATATAAAATCATACATTGCAATGTCCTACTTGCAAATGAATACTTCAGCTTCAACCATAACAATACAAGAGCACATGATAGATACAAACTCAAGGTTAATTACACCAAACTTGATTGCAGGAAATACGACTTCAGCAACAGAATGGTCAGTGTCTGGAATACTCTACCTGACTCTGTGGTTTCTTCCCCAAACCCCAAAAACTTTATCCTTAGACTGTCTACTATTGACCTCACCCCTTTCCTAAGAGATCTGTAGGGGGCGTGCATAAGCGCACCAACGTGCCTACCGTCCCTGTCCTATTGTTTCTTTTTATTTTTCTTGTAAGTATCTATCTCATGTATTCAAAACTATGTTTATTCTTATACCTGTATCTTGTAAGCGATTGACAAATCAAATAAATACTAAAAAAAATACTAAATACTATTGCTAATATTTGAAGTGACTCATGAAGTAGCAGAAGATGATAGCCTAGAGGTACATATTGAGAGTGTGATGGCGGGATAAGGCTGCAGTTTAATGTCTGCTAGATCTGTGTGTGCTTTGAAAACGATTCAGAAGTGCTCCATAGGGTGTAGAGAGAAGCATCTTTAGTCATTCAACGGATCTATTTTTTTTCAGCCTTCCACTCAAGTCAGAAAAAAAAAATGGTGAATACGAATAGCTCCCTTCAGCTCTGAAGCATTTTTTCCAAATCAGTTTTGTAGTGTGTACAGCAGGGGTGTCAAACTTAAGGCCCGCAGGCCAGGTGCTTAGATCTGGTCCACAGGGCTGCCTTGGAAACAGCGAAGGACCTGCCCACGGTGCCTCTGCCAGCGAAAATGGAGCCCGGGAGGGTGAGTGTGTGTGCTGGCAGAGGGATTGTTTTGACCCAAACCTTGTTCCAAGGAAGCAAACATGAAGCAGAGGTAACAGAAAACCCTTTTAATGATTCTTTACAAATTCCGTTCCTTCCCGGTTAAAAGGCTGCTTCAAACTAATTGTCTCTGATAAGAACGAGCCTTGCCAAAGTGGTGCAAGGCTGCCAAGAACGTTAGATAAAGTTACTAAGATATATTTCAAACACAAAGAGTCTCCCAAACACCAACCAAGATATTCCGAACATCCACAAGGCTTGAGTGCAAAAACTTCTTTGCTTCCTGCAAAGAACTCCGGTTTCTCAGCTGGCTTTTATCTTTTGGGGGAGGGGCCATTACCTTGCTGCAACGGTTGTAAACGCAAGGACACTTTTTTGAGCGCCATTGTAAGTTTGAAGCAGGGGTGGGATTCAAATTTTTAACAACCGGTTCTGTGGGCATAGCTTAGGTGGTGGGTGTGGCTTAGTGGTCATGTGACTGGCTGGTCGTGGCCAACTCAACATCACTCACATCGAGGCACACGTCTCCTCGCCTGGCCTCTCATGACTGTGGGGATGCTGCAACAGTCGTAAGTGTGAAAAACGGTCATCACTCACTTTTTTCAGTGCCATTGTAACTTTGAAAGGTCACTCCACACAAGCAAAGTACCAGCAAAGGAGGAAAAAAAAAAACTCCAGAGAAGTTCCTGAGACAGGAAGTCTAGTCCTGCCAAGAATGTAATAAGGGTTAATGGAGAGGCAGTTTCTGTAAGCAACACCAGAATGTTTCCTTTCCTGCCTTCCTTACAGGATTAGTCCAGTAATTTCTTCTAACAGCCGGTTCTCTGAACTGCTTAGAATGTTAGCAATCGATTTTAGCAAATAGGTGTGAACTTGTAGAATCCTACCCCAGGTTTAAAGGGTTGCTAAACAAATGTTTTACATTGAGGACTATCCGTATCCTTTTCCGATTCTCTCTGCTCTGAAGCAGGCGTGCGCATCAGCTAGATGTCACCTTAAAAGAAGTTGTGGAAATGTTCAGCTCTTCCTGACTGAATAATTCCTTCTGTTTCTCCCCGTGGCAGAATGCCCTTCTACCAGCAGGCTTTCGACAGAAAGATCAGACCAGTAAACCTGCCACGGGACCTTTCGATAGAGAACGACTATTGTCCTACTTGGAGAAACAAGCCTTGGAGCACCAAGACAGACCAGATATTGTACCTTTTACTGGAGAAAAGAAAGGTAAGTTCCTGGCTGCAACAAATAAAGAAAGGAAGATTCTACAGTTACCTTGTTGCCTCCCCGCAACATGGCAGACAAACATCTATGCAAATTGCAAGGGTATAAATATGCAATTCGTGTAAACACCTTCTCTTCCCCTAAATTATTATCATTATATAATCAAATTCAATATGAAAAGGTATGTAACAATTAAGTTTTTACATCACCTGTCTTCTAGCAATTCCAGGCAGTTTACAATTGTTAAAAGCATTTAAGAACAAAAATCAATTAAAAAAAAGCACAAAAGCAACAAGTTGTTGCTATTACAACTTGCTGGTTTTGCTCATGCCCTTGATCAAAATCTTTTTTATCCCTATTTCCTGGATTCTATTTTAATATTCAATATCAAGGGTGGATACCGTGACTCGTAAGGCACACAGGACCTCTGAGTGATCCATATTGGCTCGATAGGATTTAAGTAAATTTGCCAGTTGGCTTCTCAAGGTATTCCTGTAACTTCTAATCTTAGGAGTCATGTTGTTCTGATCCATATTTTTCAACTGTGATGGTTCTCGTTCAGGAAAAAGATGTTTCTAGCCAAAGGCTAGGAATTTTGGGACCTGTGGTATCGGTCTAATTGCAAAGTGTCTGGTTGAAGAAGGCTGATGTACAGGGTTCTCTCACTCAAGAGTTAAGTGGGAACTTTCTTTGTCTCTTTCCACTGAAAAGAGAACAGCAACAGGAAACTCCACCCAGGATTAACTCACCCCAACAGCATGTAATAATTAGTTGCTAAATGTTTTAATGGCACCGATCAGAAAATGGTAGGCGAGGAATTGAGAAATATCACTTCTACAAAAGGAAATAGTGTGGGAGTTTTAAAATTCCAATATGTTTTGTTGTGGTTTAGATAGATAGATAGATAGATAGATAGATAGATAGATAGATAGATAGATAGATAGATAGATAGATAGATTAGGTAGGTAGGTAGGTAGATTAGATAGGTAGGTAGGTAGGTAGGTGGGTGGGTGGGTGGGTGGATAGATAGATAGATAGATAGATAGATAGATAGATAGATAGATAGATAGATAGGTAGGTAGATAGATAGACAGAGAGGCAGGCACGCAGGCAGGAAGGCAGGTAGGCAGTGAGAGAGATAGATAGATAGATAGATAGATAGATAGATAGATAGAGAGATAAATAGATAGGTGGACAGATAGATAGGTAGGTAGAGATAGAGAGATAGTGATAGAAGGATGAATGGGATAGATAGATAGATAGATAGATAGATAGATAGATAGATAGATAGATAGATAGATAGCCCTTATGAGTATTAACCATAGCCATTTATTTGCATTTCAGCTGAAGTTGGTAGAAAGCTTTTACTAAGTTGTATAAAATATACTCCATTGAATTTAGCGAAAGGAGCATATGTTTGCATTTTACAATAGTAATGTATTAGCAGCAGCGTAACTAGGTTGAGAAATGCTAATGCCTGTAAGTGAATGGCCAAATACTACTTAGCTTAAATATCCTGGCTCCTATCTGCCTAGGAAAGTTGTTTCCATCAGCTTCCTCCCCCGCACTGCCGCTGTTTGGAGCACCACCGCCATTTGGAGCGCCACCGCCACTCCAAACACGGCAGCAGCTCCAAACGCAGAAGTGGCAGCTCCAAACATGATGGCGGTGCTCCAAATGGTGGCGGCACTCCAAACACGGAAGCGGCAGCTCCAAACGTGGCGGCGGAATGGGCAGAAGGGAAAGCAACAGTGACGGGTGCTGAAGGTCTTGGGTCTGCAGCAAAGGTGTTTGGTGGGAGTAGGGAGCTCTCTGCGCTTCGCCATGATCACCTGTTAGGAGCGGCTGGTGGCGAGGCTGCCCGCGGGGCGCTCTAGATGAGCATGCAAGGGGGGGAATTAAGTCACCCCCGAAAAGATGGCCTAGCCGTTTTTTCGGGGCTCAAAAAAAATATAAGACCCGGCCTTATTTTATGAGAAACACGGTAGGTTGTGATTTTTTTTGTTGTTTTAGTTACTAGAGTTTTATTTCCACATTAGAGGGAACTCCAACCTTCCACCACAATTAACAACTTTTAAGCTTCGTATTTTTGAAAGGGGAACATTGGCTTCATGGCCTTATAGCTCCTCAGACAACCAAGCAAAGTCACTGAAAGTCAGACGGATGAAATGTTGCCCAGATTAATTTTGTCTTCAACATCTTAAAACTGTCCTGCAAAGTGCCCAAGTGGGCATTTCCCCTCCTTTTCATCTTCCCTTTTTGTGTACTGTAGCTTTGAAAGGATTTTTGCACTGCGTGACAGAGCAACGATGCCGAGTCTGTGTGTGTTCAGGTTGACAAAACTTTGGGGTGGGAAAAGAATAGCAGTGAGAGCAAGAAGCGAGATAACGATCGCCTGACTTGCATAAATCTCCTTACGTTCTCTCCATTTCACATGAAAAGAATGAATAGGAAAACAACAACCCCACAATAGCTTGACATGATGCCACGGACTTGTCCCCGTGGAAGAAAGCACAGTACACTGGAGGGAAACTGACAAAATGCTAGCCAATTTCACCCGTCCTCCTTTTGCCTGTGGACTACAGGGGGGTGGAAGCTGTCAGTTATCCAGCCAATACATTCTTTGCAGAAAACGAAGCCAGAGGAAGAGGCGAAGCAAGAGTTCCTTTTAATGGGGAAAGTAACCCATAGCATCTGAAAACAAGCCAGCCCTAACTCTGCAACGATTTTAATAATCCAGTAGCTGAGTTACATTGACTGAGTTACATCTCCAATCTGGCTGATCTTGTGGAGACAGAGAAAAGCAGACCTGCTTACAAACTAACACAGAATTGTCTTCTCGAAGTAGCCCAAAGGGAATAGTATCTAGCTCATTTATGCCTGGTGATCAAAGTTTCCCCCCTGCAATATTTGTCTTCCTAATCCAACCAGCTTGTTTTCAAGTTTCCATCTCATCTATTTTTTTTTTTTTTTTGAGAGTCCAAGGACAATATTTGAGGGACTGCCACAAATAAAAGGGTGTGTGTGTGTGTGTCAAAGCTGTTCTCCAAAGCACCAGAAGGCAGGATAAGAAGCAACGGATGGAAACTAATCAAGGGAAGAACCAAGCTAGAACTAAGGAAAAATTGCCGACAATTAGAACAATAATTCAGTGGAATGACGTGCCTCTAGAAGTTGTGAATGCTCCAAACACGGGAGGTGGGACAGCCATTTGTCCGAAATGGCATATCGGGTTTCCTGCTCAAGTATGGGGTTGGACTAGAAGACCTCCAAGGTCCCTCCCAGTTCTGTTATTCTGACAGGCATTCTGAAACTGGGGCCCTGCAAAACTCGGCCGTGTTGGGATAACCCTTTGCAGCCTGGAGGGAAAAACCGCCAAGCTGTTATGCAAGATGAGCTTGCTTGATTTAAACCTGCAAAACTCACTAAGATACTTGCATAAGAATAAGTCATGATCCTTGTTGGCAGGACATCCAAGACATGTGGTGTTTCTGACCGCTGCCTTTATTTATTTATTTTTTTAAAAAAAAAATTTTTGGCAGGCCTTGCAGTAGAAAGTGGCCGGGGAGTGATTATTTGTAACACTTAACAGGCTTGATTCTTCTTGGAATTGGACTGCCTGGGAAGGACTGGCTGAAATAAAGCAGAAAGTCTATCTAAGGAAAGAGACACAAAAATCTAACAACGCCCAACCCAGTAGAAAAATCAGGTGGTAAATAGTAATCGGGAACAGGCAACCGAGGTGAAAACAAGGGTCTGATAAAAGGGATGCTGCCCAGGAACATGTAGGTCGCCGTACATCTCTTGAGTCTTAAGAACATCACGGAGCCCAGAGGCTGAGCTAAACCATGGTCTGAATAAACCACGGCTGAAGTTTCCCATCAAGCTAAGCAATGAAGCGAGTGGCTGGATTTACATCTCATGCCCCAGCCACAAATAAGCAAATGACTCGGTGGGATATGTAAAACCAGTAGCTAACCTTGCTATCTTTATGAAAAAGGAACGCTTAACCATTTTGCAACCAATGTTTCCACGTCAAGAATCTCTGAAAATTTAAGCTCAGCTCTGTGTTTTCTGCTTCTTAATATCGTGAGCTAAATTACTTCCCGACATACGCGCTTCCCTCTAGCACTGTCAGATAGTGGAATTTGTTTTTTTTCTCATTCAGGCATTAAAATATTTTCACTTTTCACTATTGCAAATTTAACGGGCAGCTTTGGCACCACTCTTGGGCTGCATGTATGGGGATAAGCAAGTGAGAATGTGGCATGAGCATCCTACTGGTTTATGTGTAACACAAAGGTGTGATAATATATATTTGCTGGCCTTTAAAAAAAATGCCATCTGGTATATGAACGTGTATAACAGAATACCAGAATTGAAAGGGACTTTGGAGGTCTTCTAGTCAAGCGGTCGCCAACCGCTGGGCCGTGAGAAAATTTTGGTGGGCCGCAGAGAAATCTCACCCCCAGAGCACCACCCCCACAAAGCAATTAATCCAGGCTGTGCAGAAACACAAGACTGCTCAGCCCACATGGCCCGGGGAACCCTGCCCGCCCACTCACTCCTTACCTGGTAAACTTGCCTGCTAAATTTCTATTTTTCCTTTTTCCGACCATCATCTGTTCTGTTGTGCTGGGAGATTTAGATTAGCTCGAAAACAGGAAATGGTTGGATTTCTTGCTTTCTAGCTAGTCTTTAGATCTTCGGTTCTGCTTTTAAGCACAGCGGAACCTCCCTTAGGACTGAAGGTTCTATTAATCAGTGCAGATTCACGCCAAGCAAATTTGAGAGACTGAGCTAGCCAATGCCTGCTTTGCCTGATTTGTGGTAAAAGTTGCTCTTTTTTAAATAAAAAATTCAATATTTACATACATGGGTATGTTGTCCGTTAGTTTTGTGAGTTTGCTGCAAGCAAATTTTATGAGTTTGCTTGCAAGCAAATTTTATGTGACAGACTGAGCTAGCCAATGGCAGATAGATAGATCTCTGAATGAATCTGTGATTCTGTGAGCAACTCAATCTGCCTGCCTGCTTTGCCTGATTTTGGGTAAAAGTTGCTCATTTTTAATAAAAAAATTCAATATTTATATAAATATTTATAATATTTACATGCAAGCCATGACCACCAAGCTATGCCCACAAATTAGCCCACGCCCACAGAACTGGTTAGTGGTCCCTGGGATGTAAAATTATGAGTTTGGTGGTCCCTGAGGCCCAAAAGGTTGGCGACCCCCTGATCTAGTCCACCCCCCTGCCCAAGCAGGAGACCCTAGACCATTTCAGACAAGTGGTCGTCCAATCTCTTCTTAAAAACCTCTAGTGTTGGAACACCCACAATTTCTGGAGGCAACGCGTTCCACTGATTAATTGTTGCAGGTTGGAATATAGCGTTAAAAGCCAATTCTACTGTATCTGGCTCCTGCTCCCCTTTCTTCTCAGCCCACCGTTGTCCTTTATTTGAATAGACCGGTTCACTGGGGAAGTCTTGGACAAAATAAATTATTCCCACACTCCGTTGCTTGTGGAGTTCCAAGTAGATACATTAAAGCTTTCCATATGGTTTCATTTACTCTGTGGAAGGACAGTTGGCTGGGGGAAAGGGTGGGTGGTGGGAGAGCGGAGGCAATTTGATCACTTTTCTAGCAAATATTCATATCTGCCTAGGGAAACCCCATTTCACACATCTGGAGCGCTGTGGCTCTCTAGATCAAAAGTATACTGAACAGGCTGAGTTTGCACAGTATTCTAAGCTGTGGTTTCTTTAACTACAGTTGGCTGAACAATCAATCGTTGGGGCCTACTTCTCATATAACATTAAACAGCAGCAATGGGATGGATCCATGCAACCCATTAAGTCAAAATCAAACACATTATGGCTTGGCGCAAAAATACGAACATGATCCGGAGAACCCACTCCTCATTCAGCATTGATCCCGCAGTCACAAAAATCACACATATTATCCTTCTTGGAGCATAGATTCCACCGCCCGCCCCCCCCCCTCCAGCCACAGCCCAGCTCAGATGACAAAATTTTATTTCTAAGTTTTGACACTGGAATTCAAGAGCAACTAATAGGCAGGGTGAACTTGGAACCTTCTCTAACAGATTTCACAGGCCGTCCTATCAGGAATCCCAGTGTAATCTTTCCAGTCAGTTTTATAGCTCCTGTAAAAAATTGCCGGCTCAATTTTCCTGCTTGTATAAACAGTGCATGGTGAACCCTTGCATCACCTTGACTCACCTCCCAATCTCTGGCCTCAAGGGAGTCATTCTTCTCTTCCCCTCAAACATGTGGAGGTTCTATAATGCGACTCTGGATTGTAGCTCTCAGGAAAGATGCCTGACCCAAACCCATCGCACTGTGCCATCATCAAAAATGTATATCTGGGAGGAACGGCATCTTGTCAGCAATAAGCTTTCCCCGTATTTTAACCACTCAGAGGTTTTGCAAAGCGGCCAGACAAACGCAGGCAGGGTGGTGTTGACAAACGAGGGTGGGAGTTAGCGGCTCCTTTTTTCTTTTACCCCTTTTGTAATTCTAGAAGCTTTCTGCAGCTCATGCGGAGGGCAATATCTGGATGGTCATTTTTGCATTTGGCTATTGTTGATGGAAGTACTTGTTCTCGGCGATCTGAGTTGAGCAGGAATGAGGATGATTATGTTCCTGACTGGCTTCAAAATGGTTTTGGAAGACGGGGGGAGTAGAAATAGCATTATGTGAGAATGCCCTAAATCTGAACGTATTAAACTATAACTGAGAAAAACAAGCTCCCTACTGCAGATATTCCGGGTTACAAGCCTAGAGATAGGCACTTGACCATTGGCTGGAGATAAAGACTGGACCTTTACGTGATATTATGCCTGTGCATGAAAGAGAAGAGTAAAGAGGAACAAGGGGAGCAGTTGTGGCATGTCTTGGATGGCCTCCATTCAAACATCACCTTTGCCATAAATTCATACGGTGGATGTAAGTCAGGGACCCAAATGTGTCAACTTTAAGACTTGTGGACTTCAACTCCTAGCATAGCTGGCTGAGGAATTCTGGGAGTTGAAGTCCACAAGTTGCCAAGTTTGGAAACCTTTGCTGTAAGCCAATCGCAACGCTTATTCCTCTGCTCTCGACTGAATAAGGGTTGTGATTGGCTTACAGCAAAGGTTTCCAAACTTGGCAACTTGTGGATGATCAATAGAGAGATTCCATGGATGGTTTTTCTTACAAAGCCGCTGCTTTGTAAGTAGGTGGAGTCAAAAAATACAACATGGGATTACTATATTATTTTTTTATTTAGTGAATTACCCCGTCTTATAAGTGGAGAGCCAACATAGAATTATAAAGCTGTCTGCGATAGTCAGTCTATGTATCTATGTATTGGATATGCACTTGGCCTAAGTCCTTCAGAAGAATGTGAGGGCAACAACATCATGTATAAAATAATGAAAACGGGACAACCCTGTGGCTGAGCAATGAGGACATGTCATTTTATCCATTAGTATTCATGATAGGATCAAGACAGGAAAAGTTAAAACGCATGAGATGTTCAAGAGCCGATGCATTCCTTTGAAAATTATTACCTTATTGCCAGCTTTTAAATTTGGAAATTATGAATCATTTTCCTAAAAATAATACCAGCAGCTAAATGTTGGCTTTTACTGTGTGAACAGGCTGGACAGCTGTCCAGTAGAAGGTCTGTAGTTGCCTTCTAAATTACACAGGCCCCAATAACCCCATGCAGGACTAAATCCTAGGGTAGTCAATATTCATTCACATGCTGGATTTTGGTCTTTTCCCCGGGTTGCCTATAATCCATATATGTTCTTTCTCCAAACTCATTTTCAGTACAGTAGATGCTTAAGATAAACTCCCCTAAGATCGCAAACTATCATGCTCCTCTTCCTCTGTCAAGCTAGTTTCTAAAATAGCCAAAAGCCAGACAAGGAATAATGGATGGAAACTGAACAAGGAGAGATTCAACCTGGAAATAAGGAGAAACTTTCTGACAGGGAGAACAATCAACTCATGGAACAGAAGTTGCCTTTAGAAGTTGTGGGAGCGTCATCCCTTGAGACTTTCGAGAAGAGATTGGACTGCCACCTGTCAGAAATGGTGTAGGGTCTCCTGCTTGGGCTGGGGGTTGGACTAGATGACCTACAAGGTCCCTTCGGATGATCTGTGATCTGTTAATTGAATCAGTTCCTTTTCTGTCTTGAAGGAAAAGCATTTGTGCCTAAGGAGAGACCGATAGAGACTCGCACAGAAAAGAAGGTGACACTGGATCCAGAATTAGAAGAAGCCCTGGCCAGCGCCTCTGATACTGAGCTGTATGATCTGGCAGGTGTGTGGCTAGATGGTTTGTCTGTTTGCTTCACAGCAGGGTCAGCCTTTCAGTTACTCCAAACTGGTTACCATTCCAAGCCATTGCTCATGTTCTCTTGTCAACAGCACACAGATATGGCTAGCTTTGGTGAACGGACGTGTATATTAGTGCTTCCCTACCGCAACTGGGAGCCTTGTTCTAAGTGAATCTACTAATGTGCTAATAGCACTCCTTTGATTGAGAAGCCCAACTTGAGAACTGGGGTTAATGGCAGTGTTGATGATGTTGGATAGTCAAAGATTTCCACATTCAGATATGCTGAATATTCAAAAGATCTAAAGAGCCAGTCAGGTACACAGGGAGGCTCGAACAGAACTCAAAGCATATGCATAAGTATATTTTCCAACACAAAAGAGCTGTCAACCACATGCAAATATTTGCTCAGGGCTATTATATAAGAATATAAGTATTATATAAGAGGATAGGTATGCATCTAGCCAATACAGATTTCTGACATCCACACACTTATTGAAATATATGCAGATGTGTCTTCACATCTTTTCCCAAATGGGAGGGCTATTCCATCTAAGAAATGCATTATGGATGAAATAGCTATTTGAATGCTGATAGTATAGCGTGAAGGAGCATGATGGCTCAGCTGTTAAAGAGTGCTGGATAGCTGACAGCCCGGGTTTGAGACCTGAGTTCTGTGCGATGGGCGAGGTCCCATTCCTTGACCCAGCTCCTACCCACCTAGCAGTTCAAAAGCATGAAAATGCAAGTAGATAAACAGGTACCACTTCAACGGGAAGGTAACAGCGTTGTGCACCATTGGCATATTGTCATGCTGGCCACATGACCACGGAAATTATCTTCGGACAATGCTGGCTTCCTCGGCCAAGAAATGGAGTTGAGGACCATGCGCTAGATTCGGACATGACTGACAGATAAACCTTCAGTCGAACAGGTACCGAACTCATCACTGTCCTTTTGATGCCCTAGTTTTATCTGCTCTAGTTTTTATCTCAATCGATTAAACCGTGTAGTTTAAACTCATCATTCCCATCTGCTTTCCTATAAATGATCAGCCCATTTCCATTTTTAAAACTGGATTTTCAATTTTCGAGGTTACATTCCAAGTTTTATTGGATTGCACTTTGCATTTTCAATTATGTAAAATGTTATCTGGTGAGCTTCTTTGAAGAGGCAAGTTTTTCCTAAACAGCCGATTAAATAATTTAAATAAATCATCCTTAAATGCAAAAACAATCCACCTGATTATCCTCCTCTTGATATATTAGCGACTGGAAAAGCAGGAGATGGTAGATGAAGGCCGTGTCTTTTTAAGCCATCTTATTATTGCTGGTATTTCTGGTACTTCTAGCTGTCCTTGGAGTTCATAACTTGGTCAACAACCCTAAGTTTAATGAAGGAACCACCGGTCAAGACGGCAAAAGAATTGTGAAAAGTAAGTAGAGATGTTCCCCTGCACTCATCACACCAAGCAATAGAACAATGTTCTGCAACCATCAAACTACTTAAATCTTTTTCCCACTGTGACGATTAGGATGATTGTTGCAAAGATCCAATTGGCAATTGGTCAATGTGGCAGGTCTCCTAAACTGCATTCCCGTCGTGAATGAAGCAATTAGGAATTTGCTCTGTCAGGCACTTTTGTTCCAAAAATAATATTTCCCCCCCTTGGGCAGTAGTATTTTTTTTTTAATAATTAAAATAGCTAGTGAAAAATCTATTTTAGGAGTTTCTACGAATTGAGTTATATAACTGAAAACATAGCTGGCTATGAGAAGTTAAACGTGAGCGTAACTTATGCCCTGGTTTAATCATGGTTTATTGAATAAATCAAAATTGGCTATGTTTACATAATCAGTGAAGCTAAAACCATATTTTGAATTATCATGATGTATGAAAATTTATGAATGCTTATGCCTAGTTATCTGAAAGCCTTCTGTTGAGTAAACAAAGTCTTGAATTATGGGATAAAATGTTTGCAAAATCAAAATTTATAGTCGTGCCTACTAGGCAGTCTGACATCGCCCTCAATTGTTAGAAGTGGGCAAAAGTGTTTAAAACAAAGAGAGAAGGGAGAAAGATTTCTTTGTAGAAATGAGAAAGCCAAAACTGTTATAAAATAATCCACCAGATTATACTGTAATTCATGGCCTAGAATGCATATGTCACTTTAATGAAAATAGTATTTCTAAAGAAAATTTTGCATTAATGGTGTATGGACGGAAGGGTGGCATTAGTGCTTTTTTTTTTTCCAGATGTGGTTAAAGGTGAAAAGGTCAAGCCTGTTTTTGAAGAGCCACCTAACTCAACAAATGTCGAAGCCTGTTTGCAAAGAATTAAGGCGAATGATCCCACTCTCCAAGAAGTCAATCTGAACAACATAAAGGTACTTCTATCGAAGTCAATCTCAATTGTTTCATTGTCACAGTCTTACTTGTAAAATATGTTGAGATGGGTTTTATTTTTTCTTGTCTGGACTATAGCTTCATCCATCAACGATGTTATGAAGCAGATATTAAATATCAGTATTCAAATTCTCTACACATATAAAACTGACCAGGGTAATGATATTTCAGAGAATGATGTATTTGCAATTTCATTCCCTTCAAAAAGCTATGCTGAAACATTTAAAAGACCAATGATCATCCTGATAAGCACAACACTTTTGAGTGTGAGAGGAACTGTTGTGGAACTGTAGCACGCACCTCCTTTTGTAAAGCTTCTATTGACATAAAACGTGTGTGTCTTTTATTCACCTTAGATTGATCCTAATTTATTTGCCTGACCAATTGTCTTGTTTTATTGGAAATATTTTGTTAGTTGTCTTGATGCTATGTTATAGAAAGGTGGGATGCAAATTACATTATTAAATGGGTGTAATCCAAATTAAAGTTAGGGACCTTCTCAAAAAGTTGATTCATTTATAATTTGGGATACTGAATCAGGTTACTATATGACTATCCTGGAATCTATTCAATTCAAGCAATTACAGTAGAGCTTTTTTTAATCTTATACAGAACATCCCCATTCCAACTCTTAAAGAGTTTGCAAAGGCTTTGGAAACCAATAACCATGTGAAAAAATTCAGCCTGGCAGCTACTCGAAGCAATGACCCTGTTGCGATGGTGAGGTTTTCCTGGGGAAAATATTCTATTTTCATGTTCATATTCTATTTTAATACTGGGTTTAAAATAAAAAACAATGTAGAATAAATATTTTTCTCATAAATAAAAGTATTAGAAAACAATGCAGAATATATAACTATGCTAAAATATAAATTATCTAAAGTTTTATGCTTGAAAAGCTGCAGGCATGCACTATTTTGAATTTTCCGTGAATGACTTACTATACTTTATTTAACATATTCATCCTTATCCAACTATTTTCACACTATTTTGAGGTGACAATGGTGGAAAGGTGAATTCTGAAATGTAATATTTCTTAAGGCAAACAGAAACAAAATTGCTGTGTTTCTTTTCAGGCTTTTGCAGATACTCTAAAAGTAAACAAGACACTGAAAAGTCTAAATATAGAATCCAATTTTGTCACTGGGACAGGCATCCTCGCTTTGGTTGATGCTCTGAAAGGAAATGAAGTACTGACAGAAATCAAAATTGACAATCAGGTAAGGAAAGGATAACAGAGTGGAACTTCGGATTGGCTGGGCTCTAAAAATGACTATTTGGGATCTTGTAGTAAGTCGGAGGTCAAAGTGGCAGAATAGGTATGTTTCTTTCTTAGTATGTTAAAATCCAATCACGCAGGAACCTTCAGTGTGAAAATATTAATGTTTCTTTTACACTTGGAAATACGATGCTGTAGGAGATTAGAATTCCCTCTAGTCTAACAGGTTCCTTCTTCCAGCGGCAAAGTAGATGAAGAATGCTAGGAAATAATTTCGGGGAAATTATTAGTTTTTGGATTGTTCAAAATGCAAATCACTGCTGACTGTAAACAGCTTGTTGTCAACTGGGCCCAAAATTTATGTTGCTAACTGAGAAATTTGTCACACCAGCACCATTCTTTGTCTCCTGTTGACATAACAATTCTTTGATTATGATAAGCTCCACCACCCCACATCAAATATTAGATCTACTTTAGCCTTTGGAGACTTTCGTTTTGGTCATGAAGTCATGTGGATGATGATGGTATGATATCAGTTTAGTCTGAAAGTTGTCTAAAGAGGAACGCTGCTATGAACCAGCAATAATATTTCCCATTTGATTCTATCTCGGTTGCATTTTCAGAGGCAACAACTTGGTACTGCAGTGGAGATGGAGATTGCTCAGATGTTGGAGGAGAATGCTCACATTCTCAAATTTGGGTACCAGTTTACAAAGCAAGGCCCAAGAACCAGGGTAGCAGCTGCCATCACTAAAAATAATGATCTAGGTAAGATACCAACCCCTCTGATTGGTGAAAGCTCAGGAGCATCCTTACAGGAGAAAATACGGAATTCGGTTCGGACTAGGAAAAATAGAAAATGTCCAGACTTGTTTGGGCCATTACAAAAATGACACACCTGATAAACAAGGCTCTCTTAACACAAAACAAAATTGATGAAGCAAGAGTGGACTAGAAGGGGTGACCATCATTGTAAAAATAAACAGACATCTTCTTTCTTGATGGTCAGAAAGGTTTGTCTCATGAGAAACAAAGCTAACTAGGAGTTTGTCTACTGATAAAGAGAAAATGTTTTTCTTTACATTTTGAGGGTGTGGTGTTACCAACGTAACACCTATACCAGAAGTTTTCTTATTCGGTTAGCTAGTCCCCTGGAAACTTAATTCTGCTTTTACCCTCTAGTGAAATAATATGATAAAACAATGATAGCTGAATCCATATATCAAAGAAAAGCAAATAGTGATGAAAAGGAATTAATATTATTGTTGATATTTCAGTAACATTTTATTCTTTATATTGGATTTCCAAACAATACAAGTTGCACTGTGTAAGCTGAAGTTTGTAAATAAGCAACTAACACAGGAACCCAAAATATACGTATTTGTTTAGCTTAAATAATAAACAGAAATGATTTGCTGTCCAAATTTACTACAAAATTAAAGAATGACAAATAATACTGGTCCCATGGTGGAAGGGGTGAATGCAAGTGCAGACATAAAAATAAAATTATTTATTAATCACCTTTACAAAAAAAAACTTTCAAAGTTAGAAAAAATATTTTGTGACACTTACAAGACAATGTTTGTCCTTCTTCCTTTCTCTCTTTCTCTCTCTAGTTCGCAAGAAACGAGTGGAAGAACGCCATTAGCCTTGTCTCTGAAGAGGCGAAGGAAGAAAAGGATTTCTCATAAAATCTCATAAAATTTAGTGATTTAAAGGGAAGATACTGGAAAGGCTTTCGAATGAGACTGCTCATGTTCCATTACCTCAATTCATCCCTTCCTGTTATTTGAACACCATAATCCAGCCTAATTTTCTTTTTCCAAGCAATCAACAATCATGCTCTGAATTCAAGATCCTCTGAATGGAAGACCAAACGAAACTTGGTGTCAAAACGGGAAGAGCTGCAAGTTAATCTTTTGTCCCCCTTCCATTTAATACTAATCTATGAGTGATTAGGAAATTTTCCTGCACGTCCACTGAAACAAGTGGGAATTGTTTAGTGGATTGTGCTTTCTATGTTGTACAAATCACCACCTCCTCTTGACTCATAGTAAGCCCAGGTCTGCTCTTTGTTTCCTGTTATCTTTCTAGTGCTATGTGCAAATTGTAAAGAAAGGGACCAAGGTCATTTTAAAACAACTTGTCATGCCAAGGTGGAACTCTTCTCATACCAGCACACTCTGCCAAACAAATCAATCTTCAAATTCCACAGACTACAATGTGCCATAAACTAGACAGTCAGTATATTGTGAAATATTGCTTCTGGAGCAGATAACTGGAGACAAATCTCACAATAGGCTTTGTTCATACCAAATTATAATTTTCAATAACCTTATTTTAGAACACACTGTAGAATCAAACGGTCAGGATGTGTAAACATGCCCACTATGGCACTGTGTTTTGTGTGAACAAAGCCACTATGGGCTCATCCAACTAACCACGGATTAAAAATTCTGAATTAACACTATGCATGAATGCAATGCCAGACAAAATTGGAATTGCAATAGATGTTAGCATTCTTTTTTCTTTATATTTAGCAACCCATGCTTTAGTTGTACTTCTTATCTTTCACATTGACTGGACCTTTCTAAAAGTAGAACAAATCCTCTAAGGAAAACATGTTAATTTATCCATGGCACAGAATCATAATTAGCACAACTCGCGGCTTGAAAAATTTTCTCAGTCATGGTTTCTGATTCTAGTTTTCTGGCTGACTATAAATCATTACTTGATTAAATCAGTCCTAGCCATGCTTTGCCTTGATATGAACTGAGATAATAAGCTAAATACTAGTATGAACAAACTGTTCTCCAAAATAAGGAGTCACCAAAGGAATCATTATATTTCCTGTACATAAATATGAAGAGTCATTCAGACACTAGCTACAAGTTAAATCCCTTCTTCATATCACAGTGGAGGGATATTAAACTGAAAACAATTCCATTTCACCATTCCATTCATGAGAAAGCTTCATGAATCCATCCTCCACGATTGGAAGGACTGTTGATTATGTGCTCACATATGTTATTATTAGGTGAGCTAGTTTCCTAATCTAATTTGCCAACTTAAAATAGCTTCAGCTGACCTTTTAAGTTATTTGTTGATCTGTGTATATGTATTAATAGGAGACCAAAATAATTACCGTCAACTCATTTGATGTATATAAGTGTTCTAATAATAATGTTGTGTTTGTCAGATTGCTTTTAAGGTTGTTTTAATTTCTGAAACTAGACATTTATTACTGTTGGTCACTGGATTCTTAGATAGTGAAGATTAAACTGATCAGTCACTACAGGAGATTGGTGAGAGACATTTCATACCCATGTCTTGCCTAGGAAACAAAGTGTTTCAAATTATTCTCAAGTCAGAAAACCCCACATTCCAACTTCAGTTATCAGGTTACAAAAAAACCCCATTAGTGAACAATGGATAGCACAAAAGGGAATTCCTCACTATGATCGGGACTCCCTTTTTTGAATTTTGAGATCTTACTGCTTCGGTTAAAAATTGTGAAAAATATTTAATGCCAAACATGTATTATACTGCGGGAAAAATAAATAGGAGAAAAACAAGTCTCACTTTGAACAATGGTTATTTTTAAATAACAATAGTAATGGTTCATGTGAAAATCAGCAGGCAAAACTGAACGTGAGGATCTCTGCATAAATGCAGAGTCAGCATTTAATTCCACAAGATCTCTCTTGTGCTTTTAAAATTCACTACAACTGAAATGCATCACAGTATTAAAGAGCAAGCACTTGACACTGGGAGAATAACCAATAAGTGACTCATTATTGTGTCTGTAATCTTTGGAAAAAAGTACTTCACTAAGATTACCACTAACTGAAATAATTTTTTGTTTTTATTTTCCTCAATATAATGCCACTTGGATGTCTTTTCCAAAACCCAGTAAATACTTGACTATCTCTGCTGCCAGGTATAAAAATACATTTTAAAATAAAAGGCACTGTTATTTATAACTATGTAAATTAGCTTTATAAAAAGGAACTGAGGATTTTCTTCCTGCAAATTTCCACCCAATGTATGGCAAAAATAATTGGAAAATAGCTGTTTGCACAAGCTGAATCGTTAGTAAAAGGATATGAATATACTACTACATTAAAAGCATACCTAATCAGAAAGCACAATTTCTTTAAAAAATGTTCCCAAATGCTGTTTCTATATAGTCCAACCCAAAAATTTCCAGGAATGTCATCTGAAATAATTTTTAGAATCATTTTTAAAATACTGCATGGAGATTAAGGTCTCAAACCATTTGATCATGACATACTTAAAAGATGGATGTCCCCAAGACCGTAACACATTCTTTTCTTTTCCCCCCAGCTTTGACAGATTTTTCCACATCATAATTTAAATGTCTGTTCATTAATTTTTTTTTCATTTGGGGGAAAAAACCCAACACGAAGTAAATATAGCTACAGTATGATTTTTTTAAAAAAAAATCAGGGTTTTTTTGAGCTGTAAGCTTTGTATATATGATGCTGTATTTACGTATGATAATTCTTTTGTGGGCATCCTGGCTGTTTTTAATTTCACATTCTTGAATGTGTTCTTTATCCAAATAATGGATTATATATATATATTATGAATATCATTTTATTAATTCAACTTGCAGCCTTATTAATCCTTCTACCCTACCCTAGACTTGTGTGTCTAACAGCAGTATTCAGTTATATTTATCAGCTAATTCCTGATCTCATCAGCTGTCTTTAAATGTCTAAATAATATAGATATGACTGCCATAAGAAAGGGGCATTCACTGGGTTGCATGAGAAGAAAAGAATGTGCTTGTCTTGAATAATACTTGCTTCAACATACATGTGCATCCTTTGAAAACAAAGTTGGTTTTTTCTTTGGAAAGCATTGTTCTGATCATTTGTAACTTCCATCATCCCTCATGCAAATATTACTGATCAGTCACAGCTTTAGAACAGAGTACTGTACTAATAAATTAGAAAGTTATTTTAATGTGTTTGTGCAGTTACTTGAAAAGTCAGATTTGATACACAGTGTAGTACCTGCTAATAGCATACATATTATCACAGTCTACTCACATTCAATTACTTAAGAAACAGAAGCTTTATACATTTAGTTTTGAAAAATTATCTTGATAAGAAGCTGCTTGTCTTTATGACATTTACTCAGGAGGATAGTTTTCAATTACTACAAAAGACTGGCATTTTAAAAAGTTCTTTTTGTTTGATCATATTCTCTGCTTCAACAACTGAGTAATAGGTCAGTCTAAAACAAGTGAAAATGGCATTGATAAAAAAATAGGTTCCAATGATTAAAAAAACCTGGATGTAAAATATGACTGATATAAATTCCTATATCGGGTGAACAAACATAATAGGAATCAAATTTGGCATTTTAAGGTTCTTATTTTATGCTTCAATCATATGCAACCTCTTACCTGTAAAGATTCAGTCATTAGACTAATAGAAATATTTTAATTATACATAAGCTTGAAGTCTTCATACAATATTAAAGTTACATAATGGTCAGTATGGATTATATCTAAATTTAACTACTAATTAACCAATTGTGAGAAATTTCAGACAATTCCTTTATATATAGATTGCAACAATCCAATGTAAGAGCAGGTTTGTAATGGTGGCTTAGAATTAAATTTGGCATGCTTTATTCAAATAAATAAGGTTGCGGGGAGTCAAGCTTAGGTTACCCAACAACCCTAAAAGTTTTCAGATAATATATCACAGATCAGAAGAAGTCTGCTAACACATTTTAAGACAAACGTATTTTATATAAAGTGCTTTTATTAAAAAAGAAAAGAAAGAACTAAGTAAAACATATTTTATGCAGAATGTTTTTATTAAACAAAGGAAAAAGAACTAAGTAAAGCATGTTTTATATAAACTGTTTATTAAAAAAAGAAAAGAAAAAAAGAACTAAGTAAAACATATTTTTATATAGTGGTTCATTTAAAAAAAGAAAAGGAAAAAGAATTAAATAAAACATTTTATATAAGGTGTTTTTATTAAAAAAGAAAAACAAAAAAACTAAGTAAGACATATTTTATATAAAGTGTTTTTATTTAAAAAAAGAAAAGGAAAAATAAATAAAACATTTTATATAAACTATTAAAAAAAGAATTAAGTAAAACATATCTTATATAGTTTCATTTAAAAAGAAAAGGAAAAAGAATTAAATAAAACATATGTTATATAAGGTGTTTTTATTAAAAAAGAAAAAACAGAACTAAGTAAGACATATTTTATATAAAGTGTTTTTATTTAAAAAATAAAAATAAAACATTTTATATAAACTATTAAAAAAAGAATTAAGTAAAACATATTTCATATAGTTTCATTTAAAAAAGAAAAGGAAAAAGAATTGAGTAAAACACATGTTATATAAGGTATTTTTATTAAAAAAGAAAAAACAAAAAGAACTAAGTAAAACGTATTTTATATAAAGTGCTTTTATTAAAAACAAAGAAAAGAAAAAAGAACTAGGTATACAGTATAGCAACGGTGCCATTGTTCGCCACTAGAGGGAAGAAGAGCACATCAAATGCATTTAATAAAAGTTTCCAGTTTGGAAATTATTGCCTTTGATCTAATAATAGGAGATGAAGTTTGTATACAACCAAAAATAAATATTTCCCTGCTTCTGAAAAACAACAACAACCAGGTCTGCATTAACAATAAAGTATTGTGAGCCCTGCCAAAGGCGGAAAAAAAAAAGCTAACTTCTGCAGCTCCCTGGGAAGAACACGTGTAGATCAACTGCCCATGTTCCCACAATTCGCTTAACCCGTGTAAGGATTCCTTTTGACCAATAGAGAATATCTGTAGACTTTTTTTTTCTAAGTAATTTTTTTTCTGGGTTTATAGAATTAAGGAATGATTTATATTAAGAAATGCATAAGTATTAATAATAAGAGGCCGCTGGACTTTCTTGGTTTTTTTTTTTTCTTTGAAGATATTTTGCTTCTCATCCAAGAAGCTTCTTCAGTTCTGACTGGATGGTGAGGGAATAGAAGGATTTATATTCCTTGCAGACAGCTGGTCATTGGCATCTTTTTAGAGGGTCATTGAGGCCACTTGGAGGTTTGTCTGTGTCCTCAATGAATATAAATCCTTTTATTCCCTGCCATTCAGTCAGAACGGAAGAAGCTTCTTGGATGAGAAACGAAACGTCTTCAAAAGGAAAAAAACCCCAAGAAAGTCCAGTTGTCTCTTGGGGGGGAAAAAAGCATCTTTGGGACAACCATGACCTGAGAATCTCCACAGACATAAATATTATAATATATTTTCCCCGCAAAACTTCCATTTTCCCGCTTCGCTGTTCTTTTACAGCACCTTCAACCCTTAAGGGGAAAAAACACACTTGATCATGTATGTGTACTCAAATATTAAGCATGCTTATAGAGCAAAACCTCTTCCCCACTGAGGACAATCAGACCACTTCACCCTGCTTTTACTACCAGCTACGCTCCCCTTAGGAAGAGAACAAAACCTAGCAGTCAAACTATCAGATGCTTGCCTGAAAATGCCCTCTCCCAGCTTGGATTGTGTTGCCCACACAGATTGGAACATCTTCAAACAACAGGACTTCGAGTAATACACAGAGACTGTGCTCTTCTACATGAAGACCTGTGTAGAAAATGTCACTGTGGACAAACACATACGGACCTTCCCAAACAGGAAACCCTGGATGACCGGCAAAGTCCAGACTCTGATCAGGGCCTGTGACCTGGCTTTCAGAGCAGGTGACACCTCACAGTACAGCACTGCTGGAGCTGAGCTGAGAAGGGGCATCAAACATGCCAAGAAGATGTATAGGAGGAAGGTCGTGGGCCACTTTACTGACAGTGACCCACGGCAGATATGGAGGGGATACAGGCCCTGACCAACTATAAAGGCCAGAGCCCAACAAACAGCAAGAGCAGCAGCACTCAGGCAGAGGAGCTAAACATCCTTTTTTGCACGCTTTGAGACCACCAAGAACCTGGACGTATTGTCTCACGAGGACCACGATCGTGCACCTCTTTCTCTTCAGGTGCATGAGGTGAGAAAAACACAGTAAATCCCAGGAAAGCTGCAGGGCCTGATGGCATTCCTGGTGCAGTAGTTAAAGCGTGTGCTGACCAGTTTGTAGAAATACTTACAGAGTTGTTCAATCTATCTTTAACACATACCATCATCCCACGATGCCTAAAGGCTGCAACCATCATCCCTGTTCCCCCCAAAAAACCCAAATATAAACACTCTCAATGATTAAAAGGCCCATAGCATTAACAAGCTCCATTATGAAGGTTTTTGAGCGACTAGTTTCACAGCACATCAGGGACTGCCTCCCGCCCTCCTTTGATCAACATCAGTTTGCTTATAGAGCAAACCGATCTACGGAGGATGCTGTGGCCATCACACTTCATAGAGCGCTGAGTCATCTGGAGAACAAACAGAGCTAGGTGAGGATGCTCTTTGTGGAGTACAGCTCTGCGTTTAACACTATCACCCCAAATATACTAGTAACCAAACTGTATAATCTGTAGGTCCCCATCCCCACGTGCGCCTGGATTAAGAACTTTTTGACAAACAGACCACAGTCTGTTAGACTTGGCCCCCACCTTTCTTCCACTATTACACTTAGTACTGGTTCCCCCCAGGGTTGTGTCTTGAGCCCCCTGCTATATGCCTTGTACACCTTTGACTGCTCACCAAGCCGTGCAACGAACACCATCATAAAGTTTGTGGACGACACAACTGTTATTGGTCTCATCTCCGGAAAGGATGAGACGGCATATAGGGCAGAAGTAGAGAACCTGTCTGTCTGGTGTTCACAGAACAATCTGTCACTGAATGTCCATAAAACCAACGAACTGATTATGGACTTCAGGAAACATGGACAGGACCACGCCCTACTCATCATCAACGGAGAACGAGTGGAAACTATCCCTACGATCAGATTCCTTGGCATCCATATTTCAGCTGATATCTCCTGGTCCCCTAACACCAAGGCCATAGCGAAGAAGGCTCAGCAGCGGCTGCACTTCCTACGGGTTCTCAGGAAAAACAATCTGGATAAGAAGCTGTTGCTGGCTTTCTATAAAGCCTCTGTGGAGAGCACTCTGACATATTGTCTGGGTGTGTGGTATGCAGGCTCCAAGGTTGAGGACAGGAAAACGGTACAGAGGGTGATAAACACAGCTCAAAAGATCACTGGTTGCCCTCTGCCCTCCCTGGAAGACTTAGCCAGGCCTCGCTGCGAAAGCAGAATCAAGGCCATCATGGAAGACCCCTCACAACCTGGCAATTATCTTTTTGACCTGCTGCCATCTGGATGGCACTTTAGGTCAATAAAATCCCACACCACTAACCTAACAAATAGCTTCTTTCCCTGGGCCATCCGAACCGCAAATAAACACAAAGTCACTACCTTATTAAGATGTGGAAAGATGTGAAATCTCAATACCCCATTCAGATGTATAATAACGTATTACAGTACAACCCACCTCTTGTGCATTATACTTGGCAAAGCGTTACAGTGTTGGATGTATATTTTGTGTATATTCGTAGATACTGTACTCTCAAATTGCAAATGGAGACGTGGGCACTCTATTTTTCTTATCTTCATTTTTAAGTGCTCTGGTTTTATTGTATTGCGAACAGTTGCTGGGGTGCATCCCCAGTTTCGTTGTACTTGTACAATGACAATAAAGTTCTAATTCTAATTCTAAACAAGGCAGTTGGCTAAGCTGTACCCTCAAATCCATACACCGCAGTTAACGGGAACCGATTTTTTGGGGGGGAAGGTGGCACCCGGGTCTCTCCTGCACTGACCAGGACCGAAGAGTCGTGTGAACGCGGTTGCGGGTCACGGGGGTAGGGTGGGGTGGGGGGGATGGGACGCAGGTCACCCGGGGACAAAACTCCCCCCCCCCCAGCGGGGCGCTCGCTGGCGACATGCGCGAGCCACGGCGCAGGCGCAGAAAGGGCGGCCTGGCCGGAGGGGCGACTCTTTCCCCAGCCCCTCCCCTCGCGTGGCGCCGGGGTCTCTAGCGCGCAGGCGCAAGAGGCCGCCGCTCGCTTCCCGCCTTTCGCGCCTCAGGGCGCTCGCTTTTCGCTTCGCGGCCTCGGCCTCCTCCTGAGGGACCGGAACGGGCGTCCTTCGCCCGCCGCTATGGCTCCGACCTGCCGCTGAGCGCGCTTCCCTCGCCATGGCGGACTCCTTGCCCTTGCCCGGGTTGTCGCTGCGGGAGGAACCGCTGCCCGGTCCCGGCGCCGCCGCCGCTGACGACGACGGGGAGGCCGAGCTGTCGCTGAGCTTGGCGCGCACCAAAACGCGGTCGTACGGCAGCACGGCCACGGTGGTCGCCCCCTTGGCGGAGCGGTACGTGGAGCATCGCCTCAGCCCCGGAGACACCTTGCCGGGCCTGGCCCTCAAGTACGGAGTGACGGTAAGCGGCGGGGGAGGCTGACGGAGGAGCCCCTGGAGGCCACGGCCCGGGCTCCGAGGACGTGGCCCCGGAGAGTCGCGCTGTTCGGAAGGAGACGCGTGTCCGTTTAGAGGACAGCCGCCCCCCCCCCACGAGCAGGGACCCCCCCCTCTCCATCAGCATGGGTATAGGGAGCCCCCCCCCTCCACTTGTATGGGCAAAGGGCATTGCCCCTCCATGAGAGAGGGTAGAAGGGCTCCCTTCCATTAGGGTACACGGCCCCCCTCCCTGTACAAGCAAGGGATCAAGCCCCCCCCTCCCCGCCCTCCACCAGTATGGGCAGAGCTGACCCCCCAACACGAGGAAGGGCACGCAAGAGAGGGCAGAGGGTCCCCCTTCCATAAGCAAGACCCCCTCCCTCCACCAGCACAGGCAGAGGGCACCTGCCCTCTGAGCATGGGCAAGGGCAGCCCCTCTCCATGAGAGAGGGCAGAGGGTCTTCCTTCCACGAGCAAGGGGGACAAGGCACTCCCTCTACCAGTACAGGCGAAGACCCCCAACACGAGGAAGGGCACTTAAGAGAGGGCAGAGGGTCCCCCTTCCATAAGCAAGACCCCCTCCCTCCACCAGCATAGGCAGAGGGCACCTGCCCTCTGAGCATGGGCAAAGGGCATTGCCCCTCCATGAGAGAGGGTAGAAGGGCTCCCTTCCATTAGGGTACACGGCCCCCTCCCTGTACAAGCAAGGGATCAAGCCCCCCCTCCCCGCCCTCCACCAGTATGGGCAGAGCTGACCCCCAACACGAGGAAGGGCACTTAAGAGAGGGCAGAGGGTCCCCTTCCATAAGCAAGACCCCCTCCCTCCACCAGCACAGGCAGAGGGCACCTGCCCTCTGAGCATGGGCAAAGGGCAGCCCCTCTCCATGAGAGAGGGCAGAGGGTCTTCCTTCCACGAGCAAGGGGGACAAGGCACTCCCTCTACCAGTACAGGCGAAGATCCTCCCTCCCCCCAATACCAGGAAGGGCAGCCCTCCACCAGTATGGGCAAAAGGAGACACCCCCCCGCATGAGAGAGGGGGCAGAGAGGTCTCCCCAACCCAAGGGCTCCCTCCCTCAGCATGTGCAGAGAGTGACCCACAACACAAAGACAGGGAAGGACCCCCCCACACACACACTTCATGAATATGGGAAAAGGACCCCCTCCGTGAACGTGGGCGGAGGGTCCCCTTCCACAAGAACGGGTAGCGCACCTGTTTGGTGGCACCATTATTCAGCCTCCCTTTGGGATTGGGACCCAGCAGCAGAAACAAGGGAACAAGAACTTTCCTCCAATTCCCCCAGCTCCTGTCCATGTAATTCTGGCTAGATTCGGTCAGCCTCACATTGGAAAGTTTCCGGGTGACAAACTGAACGTTTCTTTCTTTTCCCACTTCTCAAAAAATGTGGAGGAGTTTGCTGGAGGAGGAAAAGAGTGCTCCTGTCCTTGTGCAGAGTGCTTTCCAACTGGAATCGTCACACAACCAACCTGGCATCTCTCTCTTTGAGCCAAGGCAGTTGACATACTTTTGGCTTTTCTCCCCATTGTCACCCGCGTCTCTTTAGGCCAATATGGCAATCTTAAGGGGAGGCATCTTAGCCTGTATGTGGGGGGAATGGGTAGGGGGTTTCAGGCAAACAGCCTTTTCATAGGAAAGGAGATTTGGAGGGCATCAGATGTGGACTGCAACTGTAGAGTGACTGCAAAGGGTGCATCATCATACATTCTGGATGTGGTGGAGTTTCAAACAGAGGCTTGAATCTGGAATTTTCCTTTAAGGGTGGCTTGATCACTTGAGCCCTCTGGTAGGAAAGTGTGAAGGGTGGAAGTGAACGTCAGTCTTTGATGGTGTGCATTACAGAGTTGCTATTCTTTCCTGTCCTCTTTGAGCTGTGGTGTTTTGAATATAAATCATTCAGTAGATTGCCTAACTTGAAACGATGGCTGGATTTGTTGAATAGCAACAGTTGTTGGCACAATCAAGATTTGTAATAAATCGCCATTAATAAGAAAAGATTGAAGTGTGTTTCTATTGCTGGAGCAGATGAATTCAAAGTCAACCTAGGTATACCTGCTCCTTCTGAGACACAAATTCCATTAGCTACGTTGAATACACAATCCCTCAAAATTGAGTCAGGGTTCAGTAGAGACTGTAGATCATATCTAAAACTAAAACAGTTTGTAATCCTGGTAGGTGAATACATTTATTATAGTTGGTATCAAATGTTGGCCTGTGAGAGTTGGCCTGTATTATAATAGGTCTGTAATGCCAAACCTAAATTAAAACATTTCTGGGGGGAAAGTGTGAGAGCTTATAAGATTCTTCTGAAGTCTAAACCTTATGCTGTTCAATCATTAAACTGCTGAATGAACATAGAAAAATAGTCTTTAACATGAGGTTATGGGTAGAAAGTATAAAAGTTCTAGTTACACAATAGCTTTAGGTACATTATTTATTAAACTGCAAAGAATAGCAACTAGAGCATCAGATTGCCAGTTCTTTGTCAAAACAAATGCCTGAGGAAACATTTGTTACTATATTTATAGTTAATGTATGAAAATGAGATCAACAACAGAAGAATACATCCTTGCTGTAAAAGTTCAAAAGAAGAAATTTAATATCCATTTTTAATTTGTTCAATTAGAGGTGTAAATTAGTTTCCAAAGGGTTCCCACCCCCCAACTTCATGATTGAATGAAAGATCTGGTATTGCAATTGTAACAATGCCAGTCCCTATTTGGAAGGATAGCCAAAAATTAATTGCATTAAAAATACCTCTTGAGAAATAAACTTACGTAGTAATAGGTAGCTGCAGGCTATTTTAATACTTGCTTCACTTGGGTTGTAAATATAACTATTTCTGTTTCAGATGGAGCAAATAAAAAGAGCAAACAAACTTTTCACAAATGACTGCATATTTCTTAGAAAAACATTAAATATCCCAGTTATATTGGAAAAGGCTTTGCTGTTTAATGGGTGTAACTCACTGGAGTCTCCAGAGGATGATACTGGCAATCCCACTTCTTGCGAAGAAAGCCCTGTGACAGTTCAGGAAGACAGTTCTTCCCCCAGTCCTCAAGAACCTGACAATCGGCTTCCCCCACCCAAAGAACTCTCTGCCAAAGATTTTCTGCATAGAATGGATGTGCAGATTAAATTGTCCAAACAAGCAGCTAAGAAATTAAAATCTGAAGATAACAGGTAAAATCTTATTCACCTCTTTATCTAAAAGATGTTTTTATTTTAAACTACTGAGAAACTTTAATAGATGGTAATATAATAAATAATAGTAGTAATAGAAAACAGTATATAAAACTGTTTTTAAGACAGCTACTTAATTTCCAATAGCATAATTGCAAATGAGTCCAAAAGTTTGGACTGTGTCTAGTATTACCTTGTCTTTCCATATTGAATTGATTAGGGAAATTTTAGATGTGTGTGTGTGAGAGAGAGAGACACACACACACATATGACACATCCCAAATCAATCTGGTAGAAATAGAAGGGAATTAATTAGATACACAGGAGACTGCAGTGACCTAGAGCTGAACCAATAATATTTCTAGTTAAATTACTGAAGGCTTAATCCAGAAGAGATGAGGGCAGAGTGGAGAGAAGGGAGACGGTGCAACTTAATGTCAAGGACAACCAATGACAATACATCACCTGTTTTCTCACTTGTGTTCTTGCATGATACATTTGCTGCTCAGAAGAATAACATTTCTGCAGCAGCCTTCAAATGGCTTAATTTGAAATAATCCTGTTAAAATTGGATAAACTGTGGAGTAAATTTTAAGCAACTGCATATTTTCATAAATTTCTTTTTTCCTCAACAGGGAATATGGTGAGGAAAATTCCTATGCAATTTCTTCCTATCAGCAGTAGAAAATGGGATGAAAGCAGTTTTTAAAGAACTAAATATTTGATGATTCAGAAGATCTTTTGGATTGATATATTGTACTTGTTACAAATCATATTTAAAAATTCCACTCACTGTTGCACTAAAAGTATTTGAATGTTTGCCTTCTATAGGTCAATATTCTTTTACTATTCATTAATAAAGGAAATGCTTCTCCAAAATATTGCCTTTATATTTCTGCTAAAAATGGCACACTAGCAACAATATATTCCTAAGAGAACTTCAATACATTTTTTTCTTTTTGTATACATACATACATACATATAAAAGATAATATTAAAGGAACAATCATTTATTTTAAAAAAAGCCCTGTGAAGTCTTGACTCAGATATGTTTGTAATGCAAATTTTGTGAACTTGATGCTGATGGATGCACCATGATTAAGTTGTATGTTTATGCACATCTGTATATGTCTCTCTGTGTTAACATATATAAAGATAATGCTCTTAAAGTGAATCAGTTTTAGCCAACTTTAAGGAAAAAGAGTTGGGCTTTTAAAATATGTGTGGCAAATTATTTTGTTTGGAAAACAAGGGACCAAACAGATTAAATTGTATTTTTTTTCTTTGTGAAAAGGTGGAATATATTTTCTTGTTAGCACACATACATAGTTTCATGTATTGAATATAAAATGCACTTTAAACAGTTATTGCCTTTGTTGTTTGGCATTGCTTTGCAACTTCTGTACGTTTCAGATATGATTTGTTTCATATGCTATATTAAAATTTCTTAAGTTATACTCTCTTTGCTCCTTTTTCCAACTATATGATCTTTATTTGAAATTAGAATAGTTTGAATACAATTTGTCAGTATGTGTCTTGTAATTCTCAGAAGGAGAATATTAATATTCCATCTGAGGAAGACAAGACCACAGGATGTATAACTTCATCCTGTTTTGGTAATCAGAACAATGTATTTATTACATGCTTGAGTGGAGCTGCTCAGTCTAAAACCAGTGTTACATAACTTGTTTAAAGAAAACTCTTGTGTGCAAATAAAACAACTGGAGCCTTTAGATTTGAAGAAACCCCTAATAGAAATAAAATAGGTACTAAAAGAAATTATCTTCAGACATCTTTATGTCCATTGTTAAACTGATGAATAGTTGATTATAAAACAATGTAGTTATATAAAACAATGTAGTTTTGTAGACTGACAATCTAAAAATACACTAGCACATACTATATTCTCTGGCTTTACTTTAAACATCAAATGAATCTTGGCCTATGACACATTTCCTGTTTAATTATTTCTCCTTTTATTCAAACACTGTGAAGTGTGTTTTCAAATGGATTGAAACTTTCCTGTAGCTTTCTATCTTTAGCTATTTTGAAAGAAGAGTCTTTGATACACTTAAAGTATCGTTTAACCATTTTGATGTTTGAAGGAAACTTGAATCTCAATGTGAGAATGATAATTTATCCGGTCTCTGGTTTAAAGACATCTATATGTGGAATTATATTGGGAATACAGTGAATTTATAAGTGACATCTGTCAATTGGGGGGGAGGGAATGCCATTTTCAAATATTTTACAAAAAAAAAAAAGACTTTAAAACATTTTTCTATTTCTAGGTATTGTATTTCTGTTCTTAGCAGTACTTAATCATAACTCACCTTGAAAATGTTTTCAGTACATTTTGCATTGCAACATTTCTTGCTATGTGCGTTTCTGTAAACCTCAGTAGTAATATCCCCAGTTTATTATTTTTAAAGTAGTAATTTAAAGTGGTACCACATGAAGACAAAACCAAGAAGCTGCATTACTTTGTCTTGTAGCAAAGCATTTAATAAAGTACAGTATCAGAAACAGGATTCTATTAGAAAAGTGTATTTTGAATGCAATATATGTGATAGTTTGTTACATTTTCCCCAACAATGTTTTTTTTTAAAGGTAAAAAGGTGTAAAGACACATCAGAGCATTTAAAAGATGTTAAGATTATTTAAAAAGGATTGGTGAGATAAGAACTAGGAAAGTGCAGGATACTTCTATTTCCCATTGCTGGGATCGAGATAATAACAAAGGTGTCTAGCAATTGTTTTTATATGCTAAAATGGCAAAAAAATATCAAGTCTGCATTATGCCTTTGAATACTATATTACTACATTGCTTGCACTGCTTTTAAAAAAATGATTGCTCCATTCTGTACATGCCATGGCCATGAGGGTTATGTACAAGGTTGTTGTTTTCTGGTTGCTTTTATCATATAATATTACCAAATGCTGTATCTGATGTCCCATAGTATGCTAATAGTCAGTCCTCAATTCACAGGAGAACGCCGGGAAAACTGACATAAATAATATACTCTTATGAAAAACATGACACATTGGATATGAATTATACACAGTTTAAAAAACCCTTAAAATTTCACTAGCCTTAGGACTGAATCATCTCAATTGTCCACAGGTCTTATTTAATTACGGGTAATCCTTGACTTAACAATTATTCAGTTATAACAGCATTGAAAAAAGTTGACTTGTGACCATTTTTCACACTTTAACAACCGTTGCAGCCATTCCCATGGTCATGTGATCAAAGTCAGGGAACCTGACAACTGGCATGCGTTTATGACAATTCTGGGGTTACCATTTGTAACCTTAGATTAGGTAGGTAGGCTGTCACTGAACAAGAGATTTATAAATCATTGACACCAATGTTTTTATCCTGTTTCAAAGTTTAAGCTAGTGCATGTCCAGTCAGAAGAAGTTAATATTCCCTGTTGAGGGAAGATGCGTTGGGCTGCATTCTTAATTTCTCTGTTGTATTCCTTCCCATCTCATATAAATGCAAATTCTTTTAATGACTGTTTAAAATGTACGAAGGAATATGAGACTAGTATGTCTGCGGAATACATTAAGTTTCTCTTTTAGAGCTTTTATTATCCAGATGGTGCTAAAAGGATGTTTTCTGAGTTAGCAGCTGCACCAAAAATGAACCCAATACTTCTGTCTAAAACATCCATTTGTGAAGGAGGCTGGCAATTGTAACTGAATTTCAGCACTGGTCTGGCCTCCTTGCCATGATCCTGCAACTGAAGGGGTGGACCTGTTCAGCTAGGCTTAGCCAATGAAAGTCAGCCTCCATAGATTATAAACCCCCCACCCCATATTTGGGGGGTTCTCTCCCACGATATATAGCTTCGTCAGTGTCAGCTTCCAGCAGGACCATGAAGATTTATCAAAATTTATTTCTCATTTGCTAGTTTTAGCCCAAATTGCTTCTAAACCATTTTATCAGGGCAATTTATCAGGGCAATTTATGGAGAAAAATAAAACAAGTAAACATATAGGTGGTCCTCATTGAATGACCACTTATTCGGTGACCGTTTCAACTTGTAACAATGTTGAACTTACAACCAGTCCTCAAAAGTTTTGCCCAACGCGGGCGCCAATGGTCATGTGATTGTGGCAACATTCTGTGCCACATTATCACAATTTGCGACATCTTGTCTTTCACAAACAAAATCGATGGGGAAGCCCGCACATTGTAGTCACGAGAAGACCTTGCTAGATGACCGTGGTCTTCACTTAATGACGGTAACTGAGGACTACCATAATGCTGTCACTAAGTGCAACCACCTGACATTCTTTACAACCGCACTGCTTAGCAACAGAAAATCTATTTCCAATTATTGAAATTAAGGGGTGCTATTTGGACTGTTAATGGAGAAATTAAGCAGAATCAGCCCATCTTCTGACCGGAACGCTCACTGCATGTCAATGTTATAAATTTGGAATCTCAAAACAAAAATAAATTGATTATTATAAGACAAACATAAGCCTCCTCAGGTCACATTCAGAACGAGAACTGAAATGCAGGATTTACTTCTCTCAAGAATTATTCAATGTGCAAGCAACAATTTCCCAGGGAGGGGATGCAATATTCTGTGAATGTAGCCATTCTAATTTTTGAACTGCGACTTATGCCTCACTGCACTGTATGGAGCCCATCCGATTATGGCTTGATCCACAAACCATGGCTGATCAAGCTAAACCAGCATTGTGGATTGTGACTTATGGCTTAGCATGTTGCTTTAACCCAGTTGTGCCTTAGTTTAAATAAAATAAAATAAAATGTGTAAAAGTATATCTCCTGAATAGAAAGGGAGCTTGGATCTTCCGCGTTAATTCAGGTCAAATTGAAAGTTTACAAAAATGAGGCGTTTATGAAACCTCGTGTTGCTAAAAGATACTGCATTCCCGCAGTCCTAGCGTATCACTTGTCCTATATATATATAAATGTCTGGTTCTAAGCACAGCTCTAAGTTCAAGTATCTTGCTTCACCTCCTTTTTTACCCTTAGAAATGGTTATTGACATCATCATTAAGCTACTCACATCAAGAACTGTTCTTTATACATGCAGAGAAATTACACTTAACTAAGAACGATGGAGGAGGATGTGAAGGGTAACCGTTGCTACTGTACCTGACCGTAGCAATACGGTGACAATACGGTTCTTTCTCCCTGTAAAGATTTTGTTTTGAAGGCTGGTGCTGGGTTAAACACACAGCCACGACTTGATGGCACATGGGTGGAGGAAGAACAAAGCAGAATGCGCAAACAGCAAGAAAATGGATATATTACAGCATTCCAACAATACTTTCTGGGACACGAAACAAGAGAATGCAAAGGTGAGGTCCTTTGCAAGAACTGAGCGGAGCTAAACTGAGTTAATTCACTTGGGTTGCCCCTAGTAATGCCCTTTATCGTGTGTCCCCACCCCCCGAACAGTATCTCTTAAAAGCCATTTCATGATGAAACAAACTGGCTTTTTATCCAAAGTATATAATCTGAAAAGAGCCACTGGTTATGTTAAGGGGGACATGGTGTAAGCAGCTGTTATACCCTGTTATCTATAAAGTGGGCGGCTCATTTACCTTAAGGGGGGCGGGGCGATCAAAGTTGAGAAGAAACAAATAGGCAATTGTAGGGGGGCGGGTTTAAAACCCAGATAAAATTTAGTACAATGGAGACAGAATACTTTCTAATCACCTCTTTTTCCTGGGATGTGGTGGGGAGAAAGAAATTTGTAGGTCTTAGAACTAGATGTGGGTGAAGCTAGACTAGAATTCCATACAGTCTTCGGGAGTTTTTTTTTTTTTCCCCCCTCTCTACAGGCTGCCGTAGATACGCTTGATCACATCTGCCTCTTCTTTATCCAGGATGCCCTTGTCCACGTAAACATCAGCTTGTTGGTCTATGAAATCCCGCAGTTTCGAAAGATCGTAATCTGAAATGGAAAGGATTCGGGCATGAACGTTCGTTCTCCGAGCTTGTGGGTTGAGTTTCCAAACATTTCGTTACCAGGCTAGGTAACATCTTCAACAGAGTTTAGGGGAAAGGATTTATATAGGCAGGTTCTCCTGAAATACATTTTATCTATCTATCATCTATCTATCTATCTATCTATCTATCTATCTATCTATCTATCTATCTATCTATCATATCTATCAATCAATCAATCTATCTATCCATCCATCCATATCTATCTATCTATCTATCCATCCATCCATCTACCTACCTACCTATCTCCATCCATCCATCCATCTATACAACCATGTCTGTCTTTCTGTCTGTCTCTTTCTCTACATCACTCTACATATCTGTCTGTCTGTCTGTCTAGCTATCTCCATCCATCCATCTATGTCTGTCTTTCTGACTGTCTCTTTCTCATTATCTCTCTACACCACTCTACATCCATATCTGTCTGTCTGTCTGTCTGTCTGTCTATCTATCTATCTATCTATCTATCTATCTATCTATCTATGTACATCCATCCATCTATACAGCCATGTCTGTCTTTCTGTCTGTCTCTTTCTCTACATCACTCTACATATCTGTCTGTCTGTCTGTCTAGCTCTCCATCCATCCATCTATGTCTGTCTTTCTGACTGTCTCTTTCTCATTATCTCTCTACACCACTCTACATCCATATCTGTCTGTCTGTCTGTCTGTCTGTCTGTCTGTCTGTCTATCTATCTATCTATCTATCTATCTATCTATGTACATCCATCCATCTATACAGCCATGTCTGTCTTTCTGTCTGTCTCTTTCTCTACATCACTCTACATATCTGTCTGTCTGTCTGTCTAGCTATCTCCATCCATCCATCTATGTCTGTCTTTCTGACTGTCTCTTTCTCACTATCTCTCTACATCACTCTACATCCATGTCTGTCTGTCTGTCTGTCTGTCTGTCTGTCTGTCTGTCTGTCTGTCTGTCTGTCTGTCTATCTATCTATCTATCTATCTATCTATCTATCTATCTATCTATGTACATCCATCCATCTATACAGCCATGTCTGTCTTTCTGACTGTCTCTTTCTCACTCTACCTCTTTACATCACTCTACATCCATATCTGTCTGTCTGTCTGTCTGTCTGTCTGTCTGTCTGTCTATCTATCTATCTATCTATCTATCTATCTATCTATCTATCTATCTATCTATCTATCTATCTATCTATTTCCCTCTAGAAAGAACATCCAATACTCTTGGACTTGAAAGCTGCAATTATATTTTGAATGGAATATTCTGAACTACGTCCCCAAGGAGAAGCAAGCTCTAAGCCTGCTATTTAACATTTAATTTACACGTACTCCCCACTTAACCATCGCAACCAGAATTTCCGTCATAAGATGTAGCTGTTAAGGGGGGACTGTTTCTATGTCAGTCTTAAAGTGAGTCACTGCAATAGTTCAGGGAATCACATAGCTGCTCAGACAACCACGCAGTGGTTAAGGTAATCCATTCTTCCAAATGAGACATTTTTGCCATTCTACCTGTTATGAATTGGGTCGGTAGATTTAATGGTCCTGTGCTCATTAATAAGCAAAGCCCATTACCAATTGCTGATAAATTCTGTAGAAAATTTAAGAGAACCAATATCACTTCTCATCTATGTCCCATCTATATCCTCTGCATCCGTATATATCCATCATGTCTTTCCACATATTCCACCTTCTCAAGACTACGTGATCAAGCTTTTTATTTGGCAGAATTCCAAAATATGTTTTCAGGATTGGCCCTGTCCATACCGCAGCCCTCTTTTCAAATCTTACCATCTTTCTTTCCCTGCGTGTTATGTTTTTTCAGCCACTCTATATTCTTTCGGATGGCTTCCAAATAGGCCTCTGCTTTTCCTTCAAAGGTAACAAGAAAAAAAGATGCATTAAATACCAGGAGTTAAAACACTCTTCAGGGGAGAAGTCTGGTCTATTGTAGAGAGAATAAAACAACTAAAGGCTCTTATACTATAGAGATTTTCAGTCATCTGGGTCATGGCTATCCCAAAACTTCTCATCCAAGAAGCTCTTAGATTAAAAGGCTGCAATTATACTTCGGGTGGAATAACCTGATTTAACCTGGAAATTAACCTGAAAACGAGACGCTTTCTGACAGTGAGAACAATCAACCGACGGAACAGAAGTTGCCCTCGGAAATTGTGCCCTTGAGCCCTTCAAGAAGAGATTGGACTGCCACCTGTCAGAAATGGTGTAGGGTCTCCTGCTTGGGCAGGGGGAGGTCGGACTAGATGACCTACAAGGTCCCTTCCAACTCTGATTATCTGTTATCTGAATATTGTCATCTACTTTCCAAAGGGTACACGAAGTCTGAATAAAAATATTGTCATTTAACATTTAATTTACACCTCCTCCTCATTTACCAACCACAGCTGAGCCTGAGAATTTCCAGTCAGAACTGAAGAAGCTTCTGAAAATATCTTCAAGAAAAAACGAAAGTCCAGTTGCTTTTGGAAAAAACACTTTGGGAATAAAGGTTCTTACCCTGTTTCCCTGAAAATACAACCTACCCTGAAAGTAAGTCCTAGCTTGATTTTTACATGTGTGCCCAATATAAGCCCTACCCCCCCCAAAATAAGCCCTAATTAAGATCTCACCCACTCCAGAGTGGATGGGAAAAAATTAAGCTAGGGTGGGGATGCAGAGTGGAGCTGCCCTACTCCTTACCTTTGGACAGTTATAGCCAGGCCTCGCACACCTCAACCCCTGCCTTGCCAGCCCATTTCTTCTGCAGCCGGCAAGGCTGTGAAGGCTTTCCTGAAGGCCTCTGTAGCTGATAACAAAGCCCCGGATCGATCCAGAGCTGTTATCGGCTGAGGAGGCCTTCAGGAAAGCTTTGCCAGCCGCAGAAGGAGAAGTTTCTGAAGCGAAAAGGAGGCCAGGGACGATGTGCGCAAGTGAGGTTCGTCAGTGGATGGCATCCCCCGAAAATAAGACCTGGTGCCTTTTTTGGGTGGCAACAAAAAAAAATATAAGACAGGGTCTTGTTTTGGGGGAGACACGGTGTTTACTCATAAGCCATCTGAAAATGAGCAGCATGGGTTGAGAGTAGGAGGACTTTCCTTAACCCAGGAATGATTTGTCCAATCTTGTTCTCCTGCTGGCTAGGAATTCTGAGGATTGAGGTCTGAAGATGTTTTGAAACCGGGCATGTTGAGAAAGGCTCCCCTAGAGCTGGCAGATCAAACCCTGCAGGCTCATCGTAATTTATTGTGGCTAAGGCAGCAGAAGTAGTCCAGGTGGGAGGGCAAACATCCTCTAGATTTCATCCAGACCCACTCAGGGGAAAATATTCATCCTGGAAATGACCTCCAGCATTTTGGATCGCTCTTATTTATCTTTTAAGCAACATCTCACATTACAGGCCAATCGATGCGCTCCGCACGGACTACTGCATTTGGTAACGATTTTATGTTTTGAAAAAGGATTAGATGAATATCTCAACCAAGGGAGATGTATTGTTCTCATTGAGTTTTGGCTGCAAAACTATCCTTTGGGCTCCAAAGAAAAGAGAAAGGCCCCTGCCACTTGCTGCAAAAACCTTTCCTGATAAGGGTGACCTTATATAGCAAACTACCACACTATGAACTATGTTAGATAAAGGGTTTGGAAGCAACGCCATCATATAAGGAACTCTGGTGGTGCAGTGAATATGGTGCAGAATTTCAATGCGGAATTCTGGCCGGCCGCCGCCCGTTGCATAGAAAAAAAGAAAAAAAAGGACCCCCCAAAAAAAAAAAAAAAAAAAAAAAAAAAAAAAAAAAAAAAAAAACAAAAAAAAAAAAAAAAAAAAATAATATATAAAAAAAAAAAAAAAAAAAAAAAAAAAAAAAAAAAATTTTTAAAAAAAAAAAAAAAAAAAAAAAAAAAAAAAAAAAAAAAAAAAAAAAAAAAAAAAAAAAAAAAATTTGGGTCAGATGGGGGCAAGAGACTGACTCTGTAAACCACTTAGAGAGGGCTGTAAAAGCACCGTGGAGTGGCATATAAGTGTTATTGCTATCTTACATACACGTTCGACTACTTTACCTTTGGGTTCTTCGTTGTTTCCTGCATTTTCCTCTTCAGCTTTTGTGGAATCTTTCAGGGCTTCGTATTCTTTTTCCATTTCGGCTGTGCCTGTTTTTGTGCTGTCGGCTTCCTCGGCGCTCTTGTCTAGAGGGATCGCAAGCGGAACAATTTTTTGCATTCCCACAATACAGTTGAGTATATTGACGACTTTGGATGCTGTAATGGTTGTGGCAAGACTAGAGTCATACAGTACAGATTTCTAGAATAGGTTTGCTGTTTTCGATTGCTATTTAAGTCGATTCAAACAACTGCCAACTTCTAATTCGGCTAAGTTCACAGGAAAAAGCGTAACTGGGAAAAAAGGATGCAATAACACACTTCACAAAAATCTTACCTGATAGCTTGTTCTGGGAACTGGATTTTTCAAGTTTCTTTCTTGTCTGCAGGGCGATCATGGCATCTAGATTTTCTGGAAGGCAGAAAAAAACACACATAAAATCTCATCCTCTAGTTCTTTGTAGAATCAAGCACGGTTAGATGACTTTGTCTCTGTTCTGGAACCCGGAAGGGACAATTAACTCTCCAATAACTGGGCCCCTTAACATTGATGGGGACAGACAAGAGTTAAATCTCCTCTACTCTGGATTAGCACTAGGAGTTAATTAACTGACTCAATTACATCTAACCCTCCCTTCCAACCTCGTTAAATATACTGTGCAGATAGAAACAAAAATCTATATATAGATTGCCAAATAGCTCTGCTGTGGCCATCAAGGATAATTATTTTAGGAGGGAATTCTACATTCATTGTCCCATGCCGCTGTTAACCTCTTCATCTGATTGCCATGGTTACAGGTACAGTAGTGGGATTCCATTTTTTTTACTACCGGTTCGGTGGGTGTGGCTTGGTGGGCGTGACATGGCTTGGTGGGTGTGGCTTGGGCATGGCATGGCTTGGTGGGCGTGGCTTGGTAGGTGTGGCAGGGGAAGGATACTGCAAAATCCCATTCCCTCCCCACCCCACTAACCTGCTTTCCAGCTCTGTTTTCTTGTGCAGGGCAACCAAAGAAGACCCAGCCAATCAGCTGGAACTCGGGAGGCGGAGAATAGATGGGGGTGGGGCCAGTCGGAGGTTGTATTTGCCGGTTCTCTGAACTACTCAAAATTTCCCCTACCGCTTCTCCAGAACTGGTCAGAACCTGCTGAATCCCACCTCTGGTACAGGTAGTCCTTAACTTACAACAGTTCATTTAGTGACCGTTCAAAGTTACAATGGCACTGAAAAATAATGGCTTATGACCGTTTTTCACAGTTACAACCCCATGATCCCCTGATCAAAATTTAAAGGCTTGGCAATTGGTTCATAGTTACGACCGTTGCTGTGTCCCGGGGATCATGCGATCTCTTTTTGTAACCTTCTGACAAGCAAAGTCCATGGGGAAGCCAGATTCACTTAACAACTGGATTACTAACTTAACAACTACAGCGATTCACTTAGCAACTGAGACAAGAAAGGTCCTAAAACGGGGCAAAACTCAGTTTAAAAATGTCTTACTTTATAACAGAAATTTTGGGCTCAATTGCGGTCATAAGTCGAGGATTACCTGTACTGCATTGTTGAGTTCTACATCCATCAAGGCTAGGATGTGTTTAAAAAGTACAACCAGAGGTGGCATTCAGCCAGTTCTGACAAGTTCCATCATCTATCTATCTATCTATCTATCTATCTATCTATCTATCTATCTATCTATCTATCTATCCATCCATCCAGAGGCGGTAAACAGGTTCTGACCAGTTCTGGAAAACCAATAGCAGAAATTTTGAGTAGTTTGGAGAACCGGCAAATCCCACCTCTGACTGGCCCCGCCCCCATCTATTCTCCGCCTCCCATTGAGTCTCAGCTGATTGGCTGGGTCTTCTTTGGTTGCCCTGCACAGGAGAACAGAGCTGGAAAGCAGGTTAGTGGGGTGGAGAGGAAATGGGATTTTGCAGTAACCTTCCCCTGCCACACCCATCAAGCCATGCCCACAGAACCAGTAGTAAAAAAAAATTGAAGTCCACCACTGTATCTATCTATCTATCTATCTATCTATCTATCTATCTATCTATCTATCTATCCATCCATCCATCAAGAAGTGGCAAACAGGTTCTGATCAGTTCTGGAGAACCGATAACGGAAATTTTGAGTAGTTCAGAGAACTGGAAAATCCGACCTCTGACTGGCCCCGCCCCCATCTATTCTCCACCTCCCATTGAGTCCCATCTGATCGGCTGGGTCTTCTTTGGTTGCCCTGCACAGGAGAACGGAGCTGAAAAGCAGGTTAGTAGGGTGGGGACGGAATGGGGATTTTGCAGTAACCTTCCCCCAGGAGTGGGGCGGGAATGGGGATTTGAACTACGTCGCCTACGTTTGCACTTAAGCGTAATACACAAAATTATCTGCTACAATGTCCTACCAGTCAATGATTACTTCAGCTTCACCCGCAACAATACAAGAGCACACAACAGATGCAAACTCAGTGTAAACTGCTTCAAACTCGATTGCAGAAAGTAGGACTTCAGCCACAGAGTGGTCAATGCCTGGAATTCACTACCTGACTCTGTTGTTACATCCTGTAAACCCCACTCCTTTAACCTTAAACTAACCTCTATGGACCTCACCCCATTCCTGAGAGGTCTGCAAGGGGTGTGCATAAGTGCACCATCGTGCCTACCATCCCTGTCCTATTGTCCCCATTTATTCATACCTATTTCCTGTATTCTTACTCATGTTTATACTTACACCTATTACCTTGTAAGCGATTGACAAATCAAATAAATAAAATAAAAATGAACCGGTAGTAAAAAAAAAAAAATGAATACCATCACTGAGTACAACCACCAACCAAGCAGGAACTGGAATCTTCAGTTTATTTATTTTTTAATATACACATACTGATTATAGGAATATTAAAAAAAAAATCTTTTCCAGAGTCTTGACGCACATGGTTCACGGTGTGCTCTCTAGCTTAAATCCCCTAGATGGCTTCTCAAATGGCTGAATATCCTCTCTTGGGCTAAATTTTGGCTGCTTTCCTGCATAGACTAACTGAAGAAAGGGGGGAATGCAAGAAACTGGCTGTTTTCAGTCAAAATGACATTAGTATGTATCCTCTCGCTGGAGATTGGATAAGTTGCATGCACAGTGTTGGCTTTCAATTACTCTAATGCAGTGAGTCATTAAATGTCACTCCCCAGGACAGTTGTAGCTAAGCAACTAGTGGTCCTAGTGGTGCTTTTATAAGATCAGATGTCACTGCTAGGCTGGTTGCCTTGGTAACTTAAAAAAAACTGAATAAGAAACTGGACCTTTCACCCACCAAGCCTATTTTTTTTAATACCGTTAATTAACATGCCGCCACTGCTGGCAATATTTTCCACAAGCTATCTTAATAGTTGATAGTGAAACCAGCTTAACAGGATAACAGAGTCGGAAGGGACTTTGGAGGTCTTCTAGTCCAACCCCTTGCTCAGGCAGGAGACCTTATATACCTGTGATGGTGAACCTATGCCACGCGTGCCACAAGCGGCACACAGAGCCATTTCTGCCAGCACACGAGCCTCAGGCAAACTTACCTCACTGCGCATGTGCGTGCCTCACAGCTGATTTTTCGGCTGGTTTGAGGCCTTTTTTGGCCTCCCAGAGGCTTGGAAAAAGATTCTGCCAGGCTTTTCAGGTTGAATAGGCCCGTTTTATCACTTCCTGTAATACCAGAAGTGACAAAACGGGCCTATTATTCGACCTGAAAAGCCTGGCAGAGGCTTTTTCCAAGCCTCTGGGAGGCCGAAAAAGGCCTCAAACCAGCAAAAAATCAGCTATGAGGCACAGTACAGGTACTGTACAGGGATAGCAGGGGGGATTGCGCCCACATCTACAGGGGGTGTGGGGGGACGCACATTGTATTCTGGGTGCTGGCATGCGAGTGCACACTAACGCGCACGCAATTTTTGGCACAGGAGCCCCAAAAGCTTAGCCACCACTGTTATATACCATTTCAGACAAATGGTTGTCCAGTCTCTTGTTAAAAACCTCCAGTGTTGCAGTGTTCACAACTTCTGGAGGCAAATTGTTCCATGGATTACTTGTTCTCGCAGTCAGGAAATTTCTCCTAGGTTTCTTCTCTCCTTAATTAGTTGCCATCCGTTGCTTCTTGTCCTGCCTTCAGGTGCTTTGGCAAACAGGTGGACCCCAGGGGTGGGATTCAAAAACCCCAGCAACCGGTTCGCTACCCGGTTGCTGGATGGGCGTGGCCATGGTAGGCGTATCCTATCGGAAGTTCCAGGAGGGCCATTTTTTTTGCCCTCCCCAGGGTCCGGAGGCTTCCCTTGAGCCTCTGGGAGGGCGAAAATGGCTTCTCCCGGGCTCCGGAGGCCCTCCAGAAGCCCAAAACAGGAAACATTTCTGGACTCCCGGAAGGCCCATTTTTTTGCCCTTCCTGAGCCTCCCTGCACACCTTGCACTTACCTGCATTCAAAATGGGTCAGGTGAAAACTCCTGGGTGGGGCGGGGTGGGGTGGGCGGGGCCAGCTGCTTGGTTCAAACTACTGGTTCAGTGAACCAGATGTAAATTTAACACCTGGTTCATGCAAACCGGTTTGAACTGGCTGAATCCCACCCCTGGTTGGCACCTTCTTTTTTTTGTAGCAGCCCCTTAGATATTGGATGACTGCTATCACCTGGCTTTCTCTGGCTCACTTGGAAGTAAACCCCACTATCTGGAGTATGTCCGATTTTAAGTTGAATGTGCCCATGAAGGATGAGATGATGGAATGTATGTACGGAGGAGGCCCTGAGGGATCAGAGGAAGGGTCATATGTGGAGATAGGACCCAGGTAGGGATGGAATGGAGATGAGAGCGAGGAATATGAATTCTGATAAAAACATCTTCTCCTGCCTTCATTTCTTTGCCTTAAGCAGCCTGGTTCCTTCCTGTCTTCTCTCTCTCTACAGAAGGAGGGGGATCGCGGGGGTGGGGGCTGCTGCCTCAGACAAAGATTTAAAACTGCTTTTACTTTTCTCTGCGGAAGGAGGCGGGTCGTGGGGAGTGGGGGTGCTGCTTTGAGCTGCTCTGCAATAGGAAAGGGGTTGGAACCGCACAGTCTTCGCGAGGCAGAAGTTTCGCACCTTAAACCACTAGCCAGGATACGAACAAGAATAACTTGCTTATAAGAAAATCCCCCAAAACCACATAGCTGGCACATGAAACTAGAACACTTTGCAAGATATCCATAACCTGGAGGGAAACACAGGCGATGTGACATTTAGCTATGTAGGGGGCTGAGATCCAAATAACCAATCAATATTATCTGTTATGCATGCATTATTAGGGGAAGGGCAAAGGTTGTATTCAACCACCCCTTGACTATAAAAATTGCTGTAAGATTCTCATCGAAGCTCTTGGTTAGTTTTTGAGCCAGGGTCCTTATAACTTTGTGCCACACCTTGTGCCAGGTGACTTATCGGCTTCGACACCAAACAAGAGCTCAGTTTGGGGACAACACCCATCCTTCTGAGGGTTGATAACTTTAACCGAAACAACAATAACAAAATCTTTCTCTTCCCGGAAGGGCAGCTATTAAAAGGAAAAACAGCATAGTCTTATTCGTTACTGTTCAGAAATGGATCCAAAGAAGGAAGTTTAAATCTTGTCCACTTGTCACTGAAATTTAGAAACAAAACTAGAGTTTCTGTGGAATTCAGTCATCCCGCACAGGGAAAAAAAACACCTCATATCCCACCAACCCACCATAAAGAGGATGAATTATTGCAGTTATGATGAAGGTCTATTCTCTTGACTCATCCATCATTGACATAATTTGTCAACTCAAGAATATTTACAGAATTATTTATTAGTAGTATTTGTATGCCACGTGACTTCTTACAGACACAGCCGCGTACACAACCCCCCAAGAGGATTATAAACAACTGAACAATCACAAGCAATAAACATAACATTATACGATACTGAAAGGATAGATAACATCTAATCTCCCTTCTTTAGAGAAACTAATTAGAGAGGAGAGAATTCTTATGTATGAGAACATGCTGTTCCAGAAGAGGGGAGAATTAAAGTATGCTAAAGTCCAGACATAAAAGCATGCATGGATGAATTATTAAAATAATAGATCGTTGTTCTCCATAACACTACTGGGAATAGCAACAAGCACGTTTTGATTCAGTTGTCTGAAACCAACAGCTGATCCCAGAATGATTTCGTACAGCTACATTTATTTCTTATAAAAAATAATACGGTAGATCCTGCCATCCATAACTCATCTCTTGTTGAAGTCTAAGTCACTACCAACTCCCAGAGTAGCAGGCTAGAAACAATGATGTTGTAAGCTCTAATTTAGTTCTATTCTTCCCTGGATCACTTTGAGGTAGGGCTATTTTCTTAACCTGACAAATAGGGTGGGGTTTTTTTTTCTTAGCAGATGACAGTAAGTGGCTGCTCAGGACTGAGCTCTAGAACCAAAGGTACATTGGGCTTGAGGTACATTTGGTTACGAGACCACCATCAAACACTAAGAGTCTACCAAGAAGGTGAAAAACATCTTTGAAGTTGGATGGTAAGGGAAAGTGGTGGTTGGGAGACCATGGGATGATTCCTCCACCAGTTTCACATAGAGGTTGAACAGCATGAGGGACAAGGTAGAACTCTATGGAAACTTAAGCCAACATTTAGATGTTGCACAGTAATCGTCTTTGGCCTTGAGGATACAGGATATAGGCCCTCACTGCTCAATCTCACTAGGCAATGGTCAACAGTATCAAAAGCCAATAAGGGCCACGTTCTCCTCTACTCAGAATCCAGCAAAGCAACTGCAGTAGTTCCAGTACTTCAGAAAGTCTAATTCTAACAGGGCTGAACTACACTGTAAAGTTCTTGCTTACATTGCTTACATTGTTTACAATTCATTGAAAGAAACATGATGTGTACATGCCTGTTCGGACCAAGGCTTCCCGAGACACCAACAAACACAAATAAAATCCAAAACTCTTTTATTTTAGTTCAATGGCTGTGAATTATCGTCATTCAACTGCCTGGAATGAGTCTTCACTGGTTATAATTAGTCCCAGGGACATCTGCCAAAGTTCTTCGTAAGACATCTGATAAGAACACACCTTATCTTACTTGAAGTGCTGCCAACAACTAAAGTCCCAATTAGTCTTTCCAAAACCAAACAGAGAACAAATTCACTATGGAGCTTTCAGAGTCCAAACCGATTAGAGCGAATGACTTTACATCCTGCAAAGGTTTTCCTACCTTTGCATGTCCTTTATACCTTAGAGGAGGGGCAATCACCTCCAAGCCTTATTCCCGAGTCGCCCCTTTTGGCTTAACTGCTCTCACCTTCTAGCAGCTCTGTGCATATGCACACTGGGAACAGGCTCCCTTTGTTCCTCTGCCTTGCTGCTGCCAGATTCTGGAGGCTCCAGAGTCAGCACCCCACTCCCAGATGGTCCTGGTCCCACCTCTGCATCAGATGCAGGACCCTCATCCAAGTCCTCCCCAGACTGGTCCCCATTCTTCCCCACTGTCCAATTCTGCTGCTGTCTGCACAGGCTACCAGTGAACCACAACAATACCAATACGTCTCTCAGTAAGGCAATACTGTCAGGGCTGGGCAACTTACAAGCCAAATAGGACCTTCAACCTGGTATCACAAAGACCTTTGCAGGTGACTAATTCAAAATTAATCCTCGCACAACGGGGTGAGCTCCCGTTCCTTGCCTCCGTTCTTGCCCACCTATCAATTTGAAAGCATGGAAAGGAGAATAGATAAATAGGTACCACTTCAGTGGGAAGGTAACGGCATTCCATGTGTTTTGGGTACAGCCAATATGACCTGCTGGCCATATGACCACGAAAATTGTCTTTGGACAACCCTGGCTCTCTCGGCCAAGAAACGGAGATGAGCAAGGTGCCCTAGAGCTGGACACAATGAGCAGGGAAAGTTTTATCTTTAATTCAGAACTCTGTAATATGGCAACCAACTCCATGGACGAAATGATGGAGAGATTGGGTAACAGAGGGGAATGGAGAGACAGGAATGGCGTAAACAGAACGGGCGACTCCCTTCTTTCGGCGTTGCCTCCTCCTCGCCTTTATTTCAACCTCACCCGCCAACCGGCATATGGCTCTCCACATTATCCTCAAGGGTACGTAGGAGGCAAGATTTGCTCGCCTTGGTAAAGAAGAGCAAAACATGGGGGAAGATGAGATGTATAGCATCTGTTTGTGTTCCTCCTCATCAAAACATGTCCAAGCTCACTTGCAGAAGGGCCCTGAGAACGTGGTGACTGAATCATGGTGACGGAGGAAGGTGTGAATGTGAAGATTAAGGCTGAGTGTGAATGGCGTTCCGCCCATGGACTCACAGTGGAAGACAGTTCACTCAAGCATTCTTACTGTTTTAGTTGCTTACTAATAACCAGCGATCATTACGCCCAGAAATGATATATATGCCCTGTGCAAAGTTGGAAGGAAGCAACTCTGCAAGAAAGAAGTTTTTGGATCCAGGTGAGGGAATTTCATAATTTCCAGCAACAATTTTCCTACCCTGTAATGTGAGGCTCACAAGGGACACTGTGGCTCAGTAGCTAAGAAGCTGAGCTTGTCAATCAGAAAGGTTAGCAGTTCGGCGGTTCGAATCCCTAGAGCCGCATAACGGAGTGAGCTCCTGTTTACTTGTCCCAGCTTCTGCCAACCTAGCAGTTTGAAAGCCTATAAAAAAATGCAAGTAGAGAAACAGGGACCCCTTTGGTGGGAAAGTAACAGCGTTCCATGCGCTTTCAGCGTTTAGTCATGCTGGTCACATGACCACGGAGACGTCTTCGGACAGCGCTGGCTCTTCTTCGGCTTTGTAATGGAGATGAGCACCACCCTCGAGAGTCGGGAACGACTAGCGTGTACGGCAAGGGAAACTTTATTAACATGAGGATCAGAAAGAATAATCAGGAATATTCATGGAAATATTCTTATCCTTTTTTTTACCAGACGTTTCTACCTTTCTCTACATGCTGGTATTTGCCCCACATACACACCCTGCACACGTGTGTGTGCGCACACACGCACACACACAATGCACAAACTTGGTTGCAGAAACCTTTGAAACAATTCAGGCAGTTTCTTTTCCCCCTCCTGCAGCTCAAATAATTGAAGCATATGTCACGGGTTGAAATCTCAGGAGGAGATTTGCCCTCGCAACATATTCTGAGAAAGTAGTACAAAGAGTATGGATTTTTTTTGTTCCCCCACGTCTTTCTTGCATTCGGCTGCTGACACAATAAAAAATGACTACAGTTGCAGGACGGTGGTTTCTTTACGATATATTTTCTTCATCTGCAGCAAAATACACGGGTGCCTTTAATTGGATCTGCATCCAGCGAGCATTAAAATAAAAATTACAACTGGATGGAGACCAGCTGCCTTAAAATATTCTTGCTTGCTTTGAGTGTAGGGCTTCCGGCTCAAATTATGGACAAAAACACAACAATTCTTTCAGTAATCAGGTTATTTTTTTCTTTCTTTCTGTGTTCTTTTTCGTTATGTATCCCTCACTCCCGCCCCACCAAATGCAACAAACGAGGGAGCTTTCCCAAAGAGAAAAAGAATGAGGGAGGAATAGTCCTTCCAAGGCTCCAGTGGCTCCAACCGTCAACTCATAAAACATTTTGTAGATACGTTTTATAGTTGCCAACAGAAAGAAGGGGTGGGGGAAGTTTCAAAGATCAGGCGGCAGTGTGGAATCGAAAGTACATTCCATTCATATTTTCTTCAGAGACTGATTAGATGACTGAAGCTTCTGCTGTGCAAAAATCTAATTGGAGAGCATGATTGACGACCCTTGGCTATGGATGTGTTTCATTGGATGATACACCCAGAGGGGCGGGGGGGAAAGCAGGATCAAGGGTGACAGCGAATTACGTATCTCAGAGTCGGCTACGCCCAGGCTAATGCCGGAATGTTAACTTCCAATAAATCCTTTTCAGTTTTGGGAGTGTGGCTCGAGGCTCATGGTTTAATTAGAGTAACTGCCGGAATCCTGACAGATAACCAAGTCTGAGAGACGTAATCCCTCATAAACCACCATATGCAGTTGTGGGTGTTCCATCACTGGAGGTTTTCAAAAAAGAGATTGGACAACCATTTGTCTGAAATGGTATAGGGCAGGGTCTTCAAACGTGACAGCTTTAAGATTGGTGGACTTCAACTCCCAGAATTCCCCCTCCAGTCATGTTAGCTCTGGAATTCTGGGACTTGAAGTCCACAAGACTTAAACTTGCCAAGTTTGAAGTCCCTTGGTATAGGATCTTCTGCTTGAGCAGGGGATTAGATTAGAAGTTATCCAGGGTCCCTTCCAATTCTGTTATAAACTGGGTTTTTTTTTAAAGTACTGGATCCAATATTACAGATTAGAAATTCTCAGGTGATACAGACTTTTAGCTCTACACTTTGAATGGTGTGGGAGCAGGAATGGATTTCCAGAGAAAAAATTGCAGACTACAGGAACCAGGAGCAGTACTCAGGTGACCCTGAGGACACAGATCAATCTCTAAGTGGCCTCAATGACCCTCTAAAAGGATGCAAATGACCAGCTGTCTCCAAGGAATATAAATCCTTCAATTCCCCAACATCCAGGTCAGAGCTGAAGAAGTTTCTTAGATGGGAAGCGAAATGTCTTCAAAGAAAAAAAAAAGAAGTCCAGCTGCCTCCTGAAAAAGCTCCTTTGGAATATCCAATATCACCTACGCTGCAAAAATACTGCTGTAGGAAGTTAGCACCCACCCCTCTCCTAGAAAAATGAAATATCCTAGGAAATATTAAAAAGGCAGAATATTTCCTCTAAAAAGAGTAGAAACTCAGAGGCAGAAACTCACCTCAGTAGCTGAAGCTCACCCCCAGCTTTGCTAATGGACCATTACTCTGGCCTGGGCCAGTCTATTTTACATAACAAAAATCTACTCCAGGTATAGCTAAAATAGGAATTGCCCAAAGCCCTTTCGTTATATCATCATCCAGAAGACTCAACCAAGCCTGGGACTCAGGACAGTCTACAGAGTTGCTTCTGCATGGCCCCATTGGGAGTCTGACAACCCATCAGAATACAAGCTCAAATTCAAATCCCAACAGAGAGTATAAAACAATTGCACTCTCAGCATATCAGCCCTTCTTTCTTCACTCAAGAAATGTGTAAGAAATGTGGTCCTGTCCACCATTAAACCATCTTTCCACGTAGTCACCATGTTTCCAGTGTCTTCCTTCCCCGCTTGGAACTGAACACACTTTCAGCACCGTCTGTGCATATGAACGCTTTCAGTGGAAAAAAAAAAGTGTAAGAAATAAACCATGATTCCAAATGAAAAAAACCCCTGAACAAAGTGGAATTCAGAATCAGCCGATTCTGAAGAATGCCATTTTATCTATGACTTCCTATGCCTCGGGGGTTGAATGCAAAGTCCTTCACTGATCATCCAGAGACCTAATAACATCAATGACCAAGTGACAGGCCAGACCTCACTCTCTTCCTTTCCCACTCCACCAATCTAGCACAAGATGCAGAAAAAAAATACGACATCATGCCCTGGGGGTTTGCAAATCCCGCTCCACCATTGCGTAGATAAAAAGTCCTGCCTTCGCAAACCGTCATGCAAGGAACTAAAAAGAGAGAGAGAGACTTGGCTAGAAAAAGATTTATCTTTTTCGCATCCATAATTTAAGCTGGAAGCTCCAGCATTCAAAGCAAATGGGGATATTTTAAGGTAGCTGCTTCTAAATCTGGCCACGATTTCATAACCTGTTCACTGGATGCTGTTCCAAATGAAGACATCCATGGGTTTTGTGGCTGATGGAGATGTTTGGGATGTTTGGGGTTGAATGATTGTTGTTTCCTCCCCCCCAAACACTACAGATGTTCTGACTCAGGATTCATCAAACTTAATGAAAGACAAACTTATTTTAAAAGCAAAACCTATTTTAATGCAATGCTGGGAATTACTTTCATTCCCAGCCAGAACTAATTATCTACAGTTCCCCCAGATAAGAGCACTCCGTTTAGGGCTGTAGAATGCTGCCCAAAAAACAGAAGTCCAATTAATTATAACATAAACCAATCAAAGCCCCAGAAAAAAACAACAACCAGAGTTCACAGAGCTTCAAGGAGGATTCGGAATCTATCGAACTACTTTGCTTCCTGCAAAGAGTTCATCATTGAGGTCTGACTTTTATCCCTTATGGGAGCGGCAATCACCTCCCAGCCTTATTCCCGAGTTGCCCCTTTTGTCTCAACTGCTCTCTCCTTCTAGCAGCTCTGTGCACACGCACACTAGGAACAGGCTCCCCTGGGTCCTCTGCCTCGCTGCTGCCAGACTCCGAAGGCAGCACCCCACTCCCAGCTGGTCCTGGCCCCATCCTTGCATCAGACGCAGGACCCTCATCCGAGTCCTCTCCAGGCTCCCTGCTTGGTCCCCTTTCTTCTTCACTGTCCAACTCTGCTACCGTCTGCACTGGCTGCCGGTGAACCACGACACCAGAATCCTGAAGCTGATTGATAACCCACATGCCGATTGTTAGTTTGTGTCTGGGCCTCCGAGACAGGCAGAAAATTTTCTCAACCAGCATGGCTTTCCCCCCATTTAATGGCTATATTAAGCTCATCGTTTCTCAAGGCTCCAGAAAACCAAGTCTTTTGAAGGTCAAAAAACACTTCTCAGCGGAGATGCTAAATATAGTGCCACAGAGAAACCTTTGAGAAGAGGGCCTTCTGCTCCAGTTGGTGGCTTTGATGACAAAATAGAACATTGCCTGTGGAGCAATTTCTAACCAGTAGGGTTGCAAGTGGACCGCAAACAGTAATTGTCATTTCCTGGGGCTGGTTCACATACTGGTGGCCCAGTATGGGGTTGAATTCCCCTTTGCTGGCTGTGTCTCAGCAGAAGTTGAAGAGACATTCCTCGCGGATGTTAAATGTCAAAAAACATAAGTCACCAGCAGCCTTTTCATTTAGAGGAGGAATTGCGGTGATTGACGCCTGTAGAGATTCTCAGTCATCCAGGTTCATGGTTGTCCCAAAGGTGCTTTTTTTAAGGAGGCAGCTGGATTTTTCTTTGTTTTTTTTCTTTTGATGATGTTTCACTTCTCATCCAAGAAGCATCTTCAGCTCTGACAGGATGGCGGGGAATGGAAGGATTTCTATATTATATATTTATATATTATATTTAGATTCCTTGCAGACAGCTGGACATTTGCATCCTTTTAGAGGGTCTTCAAGTGCTTCAATGACCCTCTGAAAGGATGCAAATGACCAGCTGTCTGCAAGGAATATAAATATAATATATAAATCCTTCCATTCCTCACCATCCAGTCAGAGCTGAAGAAGCTTCTTGGATGAGAAGCGAAACGTCTTCAAAAGAAAAAACAAAGAAAAGTCCAGTTGCCTCCTGAAAAAAAAAAAAAAACACCTCTGGGACAATCCTGGTGATTGATAATGAAGACACACTGATTTGAAAGAGATCCTGTATTAAATTTTGACTTTATTTTTTAAAACTCTTCACTCTGTGGTGGAGAAATTTGGATTCCACTCCCCCCACCCTGGTTCTTTATCGTTATCCCAAATCCTTATTTAGGTTATTTAGGATAGAGACTCAAAAGACCTTTGTAATGAAGGGGTTGCTGAGTATATCTCCACCCCCTCAAAGATGTCTAGTTGCTGAAAGAGTTACAAGCTTGTTGAGATTTGAGCAAATGTAGCATCCTTTCTCCCTCTACCTCCAAAACAGCAGATCAGAGCTGGTCCAGGCCAGGTTGCATCACAAATGGATACAACCTCCTAGTTTTGAAAAGCAGACTGCAATATGGTAAGGAAGAAAAAGATGAAGATTTGGGTGAAGAAAATATAACCAATCTGCTCTGCATCTTTGGATCACAGTCACTATACATTCCTAGACAACTGTCATGGCATAGAATATCAGGGGTCTTCCAACTCGACAGCTTTAAGACTTGTGGACTTTAACTCCCAGAATTCCTCCTCCAGCCATGTTAGCTCAGGAATTCTGGGAGTTGAAGCCCACAAGTCTTAAACTTGCCAAGTTCGAAGACCCTTGCTCTATTTTCTCTCTCTTTCTCTCTTATCCTATCTCTCTCTTTCTATCTATTCTACCTCTCTTTCTCTATCTAATCTATCTATCTATCTATCTATCTATCTATCTATCTATCTATCTATCTATCTATCTATCTATCATCTATCCATCCATCCATCCATCCATCCATCCATCCATCCATCCATCCATCCATCCTCTCTCTCTCTTCTACCTCTCTTTATCTATCTATGCCAGGGGTCTTCAAACTTGACAGCTTTAAGACTTCAACTCCCAGAATTCCTCCTCCGGTCATGTTAGCTCAGGAATTCTGGGAGTTGAAGCCCACAAGTCTTAAACTTGCCATGTTTCAAGAGCCTTGGCATAGATAATCAAAACCGCTATAGAGATTGACCGCTTTTCTACAGATTTTTAAAGCCTCCAAGGTAAGATAAAGAATCAAACTGTGAGACTATTTCTAGGGGGAAATAACCCCAAATTAGGATGTATATGTGAGCAGATGCATACTAAAGATAATCTTTGACTTACAACAGTTCGTTTAAGACTACAACAGCACTGACTTATGTCCGTTTTCACACTTATGACTGCTGCAGCATGGCCATGGTAACGTGATCAAAATTCATACGTTTGGCCGCTGACTCACGTTTATGATGGCTGCAGTGTCTTGGGGTCATGCTTTTGCAACCTTCTGACAGACAAAGACAATAGGGAAGCCAGATTCACGTAACAACTGAGTCACTCATTTTGCAACTGCAGTGATTCATTTAACAACTGGGGCAAGAAAAATCGTAACATGAGGCAAAAGTTCAATTAACAAATGTCTCACTTAGTAACATACATTTTGGGCTCGGTTGTGGTAGTAAATTGAGGACTACCCATATAAAGTAAAATCTAGAAGGCCACTTTTCTCAGTGGAGAACTAGGGAGCAGGAAATAATACAAATTATGCTCTGATTTCCCTTAACAGTTTGCAAAGATTTTAAAAGAAACACTATTCACTAGCAAACAAGTCAAGCCTCATTTGCATAAAGCACTGCCCCAGGTTTTTAGTTCACAATTCTAATTAATACCCAGTTCCTCGTTTTGTAACAGCTCAATAAGTAAGCCAACGATAGACCTAAAGCATATGTAACACTCCCTGTACAGCTTAGTGTAGAAATATTTCAGAACTTTGATTGGGGTACTCTACTCAAAATGTACACTGCTGCCCAAAACACAATCCCAAATTTTGCAAACCAAGACTTTGTGCAGTCCACAACTAATTTTAGAGCCGCAACAAGCTGGAAGCCCATCGGTCTGAGAGAGTGATAGGTCGTTCCATTGTTTACAATCCAGCATTCAGCAAGCATATATATGCCATTGCCAAACATAATATGCCAACTCACCCTTCGTTAGATTCAACAGGCAGTTTCTGTTGCAATCGATAATAACTGTAGAGTTTCATAATAAAAGACAGCCTTTTAGAAAAGAGACCTTACCAATCAGGGGGATAATAATTAAAAAAAAAAGTCTTATGAACCTAATTCTGGTTTCCTAATTCCAGTTCACGTCCCTTCATTTGAAGACTCCAAAGATCAAAACTTCGCATTTGGATACATCTCTAAGTTACAGTTTGACATAAACAAGACCCAGAATTTAAAATCTCACCTGGTGCAATTCTTGAGAGAAAATAGGGTTATAAAAATTATTCCTAGGTTCTTACCTAGATATGAAACACCTTCCTCTGGAGTGATGGTTCCATATTTAACCATCATCTTGACGAAATCTATTAGCGTTTTCATGATTGTAATCAGGGTTTCCTTTTCTTTCACTTCTTTCTCTGCGTGAAGAATAAACAGATTCATGATCTCTTGGAAGTTAAGATAGCATGATTGTTTAACTTAAAAAAAAAACTTTTATCTTTTGATCAGCACGGGGTTTTTTTCTCTCTCTCAGCCGGTTTGATTTTCAGGAGAGAAGACTATTGGCACAGCAGACTGAATCTGAATTAATGGGCCTGTTGAGAAATATTGCATGACTTAATCTGCATAAGTAGATTTGTGCGTTTTTCCGATTCTGGACCAATACAGATGGTGACATAATCCTCAGATGGTGAGGATTATGGCCACTGATCCATTCAAAAGTGAGAATGCGATAGCTCAGCTTTTATTTAATTTCTATTCATTTGGACCTGCCTTTTTTCTCCAACTAGCTTTCCAAATTAATGGGTGTTTATAGGGCTTTTAGTCATCGCTTCTCTCCCAGATTGTTGTCATTGAATGATCAGAGCAAATAAGTGAAAAATCAGGAAATGGATTCATATTTCACGCTAAGCCATCATCATGTTGTTTGCTCCGGCTTGGTTTAATGAGCTATGCGAGCATGATTAGCCACTGTGTTTTAGGAATCTAGGTATGGGCTTTGTGATCCTAAATTATGACAGCTGGCAAATCACAGTTAAGCAAATGGGATGCCTGAACACAGCTCAGCAAATAATCTGGGCCAATTGGTAAGGATTTGAACAACTGAAACACAAAATGGACTGAAATGGATTTTTCATATGGTTATTAAGATGCAGATGCATTCCACCGTATAGGAGTCAGAGTCCATGATGCATTATGGTTTGTTTAAACTAGGGGTGTCCAACTTGATTTCACTGAGGGCCGCACCAGGGTTGTATTTGGCCTGGGGGACCCGGGGGAGGCATAGCCAGGGTAGACGTGGTTGTTCTGACCTGGGCTTCCCAAGATCATGAAGCAGACTCCTCGTCCTGATAAAATCCCTTTTATTTAGGTTAAAGGAAATTCCTCTCCAGCAAAGTCCAGGCAAACAGTCTTTCAGGAGATTTCACAACTATAGACCTTTATCAAGCTTGGAGATTTGCCAGGCTGATATTTTCAAAACACCACATTGTAGCAGCAATGACTTGGCAAGAAGTCAGAAACAGATCTTCATCCTAATGAACTGAATGAATTGTCTCCTGCAAAAACCACTCCCCTTCCGTTCCTTTTTATTCCCTATGGGAGGGGCCATTCACTGTCCACCTGTGCCCTTACTCCCGAGTCGATCCTTGTTCCTTAACTATTCCCTTCTCCTGGCAGCTCTGTGCATGTGCACACTGGGAACAGGCTCCAGCTGTTCTTCTGCCCCACTGATCTCCAACTTTGAAGGCAGCTGATAACTGTCGGATGGCCCTGGCCCCATCTCTGCTTCCAATACAGAGCCCTCGTCAGAGCCTTCCCCAGACTCCAGGACTGGCCCATGTTCCTCCCCAGCCTCCTTACTGTCCGAGTCTGCTGCCAGTTCCACTGGCTGCTGGCCGGCCACAACAGTGGCCAGCTCAATGTCACTCATGTTGGGGGTGCCTGTGGTGGCCCAAGCACTCTGCCAGTAAAAATGGAGTTCCATTTTCGTTGGCAGAAGGTCACAGGAAGCTGTTGCAGCCAAAATCGGAGGTGAGGGGGGCCAGCACATGGCCCTCCCAACCTCTGTTTTCACTGGCAGAGGCACCACAGGCCAGTCTTTTCCTGTTTCCAGGGTGGCCCCGCAGGCCAGATCTAAGCACCTCGCGGAGCTGTATATGGCCCATGGGTTTTGAGTTTGACACCCCTGGTTTAAACTGATCTGACTTGACAAATGTTTGTTTATTGATCTATTGCTGTGATGGTGAACCTATGGCATGCGTGCCACAAGTGGCATACAGAGCCATTTGTGCCAGCACGCGAGCCTCAGGCAAACTTACTTCACTGCACATGCGCACTCCTCACAGCTGATTTTTCGACTGGATTGAGGCCTTTTTTTGGCCTCCCAGAGACTTGGAAAAAGCTCTCTGCGAGGCTTTTCAGGTCGAATAGGCCTGGTTCGTCATTTCCTGTAATACCGGAAGTGATGAAACGGGCCTATTATTCATCCGGAAAAGCCTTGCAGAGGCTTTTTCCAAGCCTCTGGGAGGCCGAAAAAGGCCTCAAACCAGCCAAAAAATCAGCCGTGAGGCTCAGTGCAGGTATGGCGGGTGGTGGGGGTGGGTGGGAATTGAGCGCGCATGTGCAGAGGGTGTGGGTGTGCATGCATTACATTCTGGGTGCTGGCATGCAAGTGCGTGCACGCTAATGCGCATGCAATTTTTGGCACAGGAGCCCCAAATGGTTAGCCACCACTGTTCTACTGTATTGTTTTTTAAATGGGTAAGCTGCCCAGAGCTGCTATGGTGAGATGGGCAGCTTATAAACCCAAGAAATAAAATAAAATATAAATAAATAAAACATGGGATAACTCCGATATTTGGAATAATTGATCCATAGGAAACTCACCTGAGTTAAGGCTTTTTAATAGTTCATAGAAATTTGGGAAGTATTGGAGATCCTGAAAGCGATCCTCTAGGGGCAGTTCATTTCTTCTTTCTAAGATATTGGCGGGTGCCCAGGTATTATCCAAGGTATCATCTCCATCAGTATTTTTTAACACCTTCATAAAACAAAATAGAAGTATGTATCAACTCATAAAACATTTCTATGGCCGTTTTATAGTTACTAACAGAAAGGGAGGGGGGAAAAGGGGTTTGAAAGAGCAGTGCAGCGGCTTGGAATCGAAAGTGCATTCCATGCATAGTTTTTCAGAGATTGTAACACGGTGACCGAAGTTTCTGCCCCGCAAAAATCTAATTGGAGAACATGATGGACAACGCTTGGCTATGGATGTGTTTCATTGGAGAATATGAATTAGGATACACCTGGGGGGTGGGGGAAAGCCAGGGTCAAGGGTGACAGTGAATTATGTGTCTCAGAGTTGGCTACACCCAGGGGGTGCCGGCATGTTAACTCCCAATAAATCCTGCTTAGTTTGGCTCAGGATTCATGATTTAATAGGGGTTACTGCCAGAATCCTGACGGTATATATATTTGGATATCACAACCAAATACTTGATGCCAACTAAATGCACAGCAGGAAATGCCTTAGTCCACTGAAGGGATTAAAGAAATTAATACAAAATAAGACTAACAATCGGGATGAAAGAAAGTGACCGGCCTAAGTTCACCCAGCTGGCTTTGTGCCAGAGTCTGGACTAGAACTCACAACCTCCTGATTTCTAGCAGCCATGATGTCTAGATGTACAAGTCTAATTTTTAAGTACCAGATACTGGAAGTGAACTATAGAGATTCCATTATTTTTATTCACTGCTCATGAATATTCAAAAGCATCTTGCAGCCATCCTATGGAATAGAATTGGCTGGGATCATCCTATACATGAAACTATGGTATAATAACATCACCATCTTTTAATGACCCCATAATCCCTTATGGGGTAGAGTCTGGGGGTAACTGAATGTGGCTAGCTGAGTGTTTACTGGCTGGATGCCCTTCCTGTCGCCAATGCGGAGTTTTGTTCTCATTGTGCCCAGAGAGAGAAATATTTGCTTTTACCTAGGATCGAACTTACAGGCTGTTCATTACATATTGGATCCTACCAAGACAAAACTATTTTAGGTTATTCAGTGGGGTAGGTTTCTCAGAGATGGAAAAAGTTCTTCAACCTAGATGTCGTAGTGTATTTCCTAAGAGAACGATTGACAAGTAGGCACGGCCATTGAACTATCCCATTAAAAGTGAGTTGTAATGAAGAAGGATTACCGGTTTTATGTTCTGCTTCTCTCGGGTCTTGCTTGGGAGTCCTTCAGAGGCCTTTTCCCGATCTCTGGCTTCGTCAGCAATCAGCTGCTGCAATGCTTCGGCCACTTCATCCTCCAGGGTGTAGGCTTGGCTTTCAGTGATCTGAAAGCCAGGAAAGGAAGAAACAATGACTTTTTGATTCTCTCCGTGAACTCTGCATACCACGCCTAGGTGCTTTTGAGACAGGTAGGCAAAAAGAATTCACATTTGAATCCCGAGGAATTCCATTGTAGTCCCTGATTTATTTATTTATTTATTTATTTTGCTATGATATTTTGTAGAATCTAAAAGCTAGACCAGAAATTTGAAAAGAGAAAAGGAAGGGAGGGAAGAAAGGGGTAGAAGCAAATCATTTTCATCTGCACGGTTGTGTCTGTATAAGTGATCTTCAACTCAATGAAAAAATTATTTTAAAAAGAAAAACGCAATGCAGAATTAAACAGAAAGCAAATTAAGATTCACAGATTGGCTGTAATTGATTAAAACTCCTCTTCCTTTACACATTGGATTTCTTCCTTGATTCTTGGGGCAATTCAATGCTTTGGCAACGCAAGAAAGAACTTCACAGAAAGTATTTCTCACATCCTGGTTATTTTTCCCTACGTTTTGAGCTTCTCTGTCAATCATAAAGCTTTTCAAGTAATTGGCAATAATTGGATATCATGGAGAAACATCTTGTGACTGACGCAAATCAAAGTTACAGTTCAAAGCCTGAGCAAAAATGCAAAATAATAGCAATAATACTTAGACTTATATACTGCTTTAAAATGCTTTACATGTCTCTCTAAGCAGTTTACAGAGTCAGCCTATTTGCCCCCAACAATCTGGGTCTTCATTTTACTGACCTCGGAACGATGGAAGGCTGAGTCAACTTTGAGCTGGTCAGAATCGAACTGATGGCAGTCGGCAGAGTGAGCCTGCAATACTGTATTCTAACTGTGCCACCACGGTTCATTAAGTTAAATACCCCTTTCTTTATTTAAAAACAAATACATTTGCTCCAATTTTTTCTTCAGAATCATCTTTGAACCTTCAGACAAGAAGTAGGAAGAAAAACCAAGCTGATTGTATAACTAAACAGGTGCCCAAAACACTCACCAGGCCCAGGTTTAGAAGCTTGGAAACAATCTTGTCAAAGACGCCTCTGTCATTTTCCTCATAAATTCTCATGGCAATCTTCTGGACGATATCCTCAGCTGTTAACGGGGTCCCATCAAGCTGACGAAGTCCATCAGGGTCATCTGAAAGAACAGCAAGGAGATAAAATGATGTTTGGGACAGCTGTAGGTCAGTGGTAGAATACAAAACCTCAGGTTCAAGTCTTGGTATCTCTTGGAGAAGGAGACCTGGGGGAAAAAAAATTCTATCTTAAGGACATCTCATTGAGGTGTATAACTCATTCTGCCTAATTTACGGGATATAATTTTCTCCAATGTTATGGTCCACATTTTGCCTGAAGGGCATTCTAGAGACAACCCTCCAAAAGGGAATCATGATATATATCTTTCGTTTCCTCTTACCTTACTATGATTGTGCTTAATAATAGACACGATTACATTTAATTACGTTTTCCTTCTGTTCCATTAAACTTTATAATGTAGGAACCATCCCCTGGAGGACTCTGAGGCTTGAAAAACGGCACTGTGCCTAACAATGTAACTGGGCCTGTCTCTAGTTTCAATGATTATTAGACTCAAATTTGTCTGATGTTGAAAACAACTATTCGTCTGAAATGGTAGAGGGTTTCTTTCTGCCTGAGCAGGGGGTTGGACTAGAAGACCTCCAAGGTCCCTTCCAACTCTGTTATTCTAAAAAGATAAATGTTAGGCCAGTTACGGTCTATTGAACTTCTGCATCAGATCAGATTTTCTGCTATTCTGCTCCACTGGACATACGTTAGCGTGTTGCATGGCTTTGTACTGTAGATTATTCCACAGTTGGTGTATGTATGTAGCTATTCCCTTTACCTATTTGGAGTGGGCAGTCCATATAATCAAAGCTCAGTTAACGCTGTCCTTCATAGTTAAGTAATCTAAGTATATTCGGCGGTACATTTTGCGCATAGCAGGGATCACTTTCTCTTCCTGTCCTCTTTTTTTTAAAAAGGTCAACACTAGTGCTAATTATGAACATCATGGAAAATTCACATCGTGCGTGCAGAATGAAATTGGTTTACGTATTGCTGATAAACTAAAAAGGTTTCTATTTTTGTATTCCATGGTTCCTCTAATATGGGGATTGCACTGCATTTGGATGGCATCCATGAGAACAGACTGAGATTTGTTAGAGACAGAAATGTTCTTCCCGTAGCAAAATGTGCTTTAGAGTGGAATCAGATGTACCAGCAATATCAGAGATCTCTCCAATCTGATGTTCTCCAGAAGTCTTACAATTAGAATTCAAGAAACCGATAACTTGAAGGCACGTGCTTCCTTCAAACGAGTCTTCTCCGATTAAGTAAAAGGCCTTGTTTATTTCTGGGTGTTTATCATCTCCATTTTGGATTCAAAAATTGTAAACTTTTGGTATTTCTGCCAAGGTAAGCTTCTGTATGCTTACTTCTCTGCGTGTACCGATATCTACAACAGGGCAACTTCACAAGCTGTGGACTTCAACTCCCAGAATTGTCGTTGACTCATGAATTCTGGGAGTTGAAGTCCCCAGGTCATAAATTTGCCATCGTTGCCCACCCCTGGTCTACGGTCTCCTTCATAAATGGTGCCACTTTAGCTACCCAAAAACCAGCCTCAGTTATGAACCTCTGACTTCGGTTGCATATCAGGCAAGCGTTCTGCTCAGTGGTGTGTTTCAAAATTGTGTTCCACTGCTTCAGTGGGCGTGGCTTGGTGGGCGTGCTTTGCGTGCGTGCACGCACTTTGTACGTGGATGTGGGCCAACTCACCTCCTGCAAGCCTGCCCTCTCCCGGTTACTTCAGCAGCTGCCGTGTAGCACTCTGCTGTTCCGTGCAAAGCAGCTGCCCTTCAAAAGCAGAGGTTAAAGGTGAGTGCGGGAGCCCAGGTGGGCGGGTGGGCCCAACAGCGGAGCGGCGGAGAGAACTGGTTTGATCTCCGCTGCTCATTGCCACTACCGGATCGACCAAACCGGGCCGAACCGGTAGAATACCACCACTGGTTATGCTATTGGTTTAGGCTTGAATTGTCTATATTCCTTAGCCACTGAAATATATCGTGGTTACGTGTGCCCTAAGGCAGGCTTCCCTATTTTTCCAGCTTTGTGGACCGGCGAGGGGGGGAGAGGAGCTGGCTCCACCAGAGCGGTGGCTAAGCATACGCATCTCCAGCACAGAATGCACTTAACTGTGGCTTGTTGAACAAATTTGCACCAGCGGTGGGCACGTGCACCCAGCACTCACACGAATGGAGATGCACACGTACCCTCTCTTGCAGCTCGTACATGTGTGCGTTTTGGGTTCTGCGGCCCCATGGATTAGGGACGCCACCCCAAGGTACTGTGTTTTGAGTAACAAGCCATGTGTCAGCTCTGAGATTCAGCTGCCAAGCATGAAAAGGGGGGTGGAGAAGTTAGAAAGTTCAAGGTTATTCTGTATGCCACATTGAGAAATTCCAGCTGTAGTTAATTGGTTCTCGTGATTAATGAAGTGTAGAAGTGGGAGGAGAGAAGGCGGATTTTGTGTAAGGTGCAAAAATGACTTTCACTTTTGGAATTGCCTTAGAAGTACCAGAGCTGTTCCTAATAAATCAGTTGGAGATTATCTTGTCTCGGAGTGACTGATTACCATGGATAATTTTGGATGCCTAACACCATGGTGAAGTACATTCTGTGCTGTTGCATAATGGCTTGAATCTCACTCTCTCCTCTTCCCCCCCCCCCCAACATCGTTCCTTTACCCATATCAGCAGTGCTTGGCACACGGCCATCTTGGCATTCTTGTTGCTTCGCCGCTAAGATTGATGAGTCTACCGTGATGACGTGCATTCAGAGAAGCCGTTCGACTCATCTGCGTACGTAGGATGAATTCAAAGCATAGTGGTGGTTGGTGACGGCTAGTGCAGTACCTGGATATTTATAATCCACATCACTTTTAGTGGAGTCATACTCATCCACCAGCCTGCGTGTCTTGGTGGAATCTACATCGTCAAGAGCAAGCTGTTGGGGATACGGGGGACTCCTGACCGATTCCATTTCCTTTTCCTTTCTGTCTTTTTCCACAACAGATCTCAGCAGGTTCAAGTCATCCACAAATGAATAATTCCTGAATTCTGGCTTATTGTCTGGAAGATCTGGAATACAGACGTGTGAGAAACCAACTCATCCTCTGAGCAAGCAGCAGTCTGAGTGAATCAGGAATGTTTTTTTTTTAAAAAAAAGGGGGGGGTAAGGAAAAGTAAGTGAGTCGGGAATAAGAAAAGAAGGCTCACCTGTCCGGAGTGATTTCTTCATCTTGTCTGTCTCTGCTTCAGCAATCTTTTGGGGTAAACAGATAACAGATAATTAGAGTTGGAAGGAACCTTGTAGGTCATCTAGTCCAACCCCCCCCACCTAAGAGGGAGACCCTACACCATTTCTGACAAATGGCAGTCCAATCTCTTCTTGAAGGTCTCAAGTGATGAAGCTCCCACAACTTCCAAGGGCCACTTCTGTTCCATGGGTTGATTGCTCTCACTGTCAGAAAATGTATCCTTATTTCCAGGTTGAATCTCTCCTTGTTCAGTTTCCATCCATAGTTCCTTGTCTGGCCTTTTGGGTGCCTTGGAAAATAGCTTGACCCCCTCCTCTCTGTGGCAGCCCCTCAAATATTGGAAGACTGCTATCACATCTCCCCTCACCCTTCTCTTCCCTAGACTAGCCATGCCTGGTTCCTGCAACTGTTCTTCATATAAAACAGGGTGGGGGAGAGAAGACTGGGTGAGGTGGCTTCTTGGGGTCCATTGAGTTATCTGCCAAAGATAAGCCAAGAGGAGTAAACTGGGCTAAGAAGGAAGAATCTTGGGGATAGTAGCAATGAGGACCAGCCTTATCAACTGGCCTTCTGTCCAATAGTCCTCTTTTTAACAGTTGCAGGAAGTGGGCATGTCTAGTCTGATGAAAAGAAGGACTAGGAGAAACAGGATAGCAGTGTTCCAATATCTCAGGGGCTGCCCCAAAGAAGAGGGAGTCAAGCTATTCTCCAAAGCACCTTAAAGGCAGGACAAGAAGCAATGGGTGGAAACTAATCAAGGAGAGAAGTAACTTAGAATTAAGGAGAAATTTCTTGACAGTTGGAATAATTAACCAGTGGAACGACTTGTCTCCAGAAGCTGTTAATGCTCCAACACTGGAGGTTTTTAAGAAGAGATTGGATAACCATTTGTCTGAAATGGTCTAGGGTCTTCTACTTGAGCAGGCTGGACTAGGAGACCTCCAAGACCCCTTCCAGCTCTATTCTGATTCAATATATTTTGCCTGCATGAGGTCCTAGTCTCACCTTGATATCATTAATTAAAATTAGCAGATGGCAGTTAGCTTGCAATACTGATCTGAACAGGCGATTAGCTTGCCTTGGTGTAAACCAGGGGTGGGATTCTACCAGTTCGGACCAGTTCTACAGAACCGGTTGTTACCATTCTGTGCAGTTTGGAGAACCGGCAAATCGCGCCACTGGCTGGCCCCGCCCCTCTCCGCCCCTCCCCTCCCTGCCCCACCCAGTCACTCCTTATCTCGCATGCATGCCATCCAACTCGCCTGCGTTGTGCAAGCAAATTTTACGTGACAGACTGAGGCAGCCGATTGCAGAAAGGTAGATCTGTGAGTGAATCTGTGATTCTGCAAGCAACTCAAACTGCCTGCCTGCTTTGCCTAACTTTGGGTAAAAGTTGTTCTTTGTTTCAATAAAAAATTCAATATTTACATAAATATTTACAATTTTTACATACAAGCCACACCCAGCCAGTCACGTGACCACTAAGCCACCACCCCCCGCAAATTAGGTCACACCCACAGAACCAGCTGTTAAGAAATTTGAATCCCTCCCCTAGTGTAAACCATCATCTCCCCTACATCTCTACTTAAGCAGTAGGGGGAAAAAACATGATATTCCCTTTGATGTTTGCCTTATGTTCCTTAATGCTCCGTGGGTTTTACTTCTGATGTATTTTTCCCTGTGCCTCTTTAAGTTACTGGATAGTTAATTGCTGCTGGATTCCAAAATGTGTGAGCTCTTATTTATCTCCTCCTTTTAGTAAGATTTCTGGTAGCCTGTTTGTGGAAATATAGTAAAATAAAGAAAATAAATCCCGCTCCCCACCCCCAAAAAGACAGTCAAGGGAGACATTTCATCTGCCCTAGCAAGAAAAGAAATCAGGCGTTTTCAACTTGCCCATTAATGCTTTTATTGATTTCATTAATGGAAGAAGATGGGTGGTAGCTCAAGAAGGAGGAATTGCTTTTTGTGCAAAGGAAGTTCAGCATCTGAGATCTCAAGCAGGACAGCAAAAATATCAGTTTCAAACCTAATGTTTGTCAGTGTTTGACATTAGAAATAAAAGGACCACAGATCTGGTTCAGTCTCACGTTCTTCTTCCCTCAAAGGCTAATATGTTCATTATAGAAAACCCTCGGTGGGTTGGAATCCTCAAAACTTTGCACGACTATGCCTCCAAATAAATTTCCCTGATGCTTTGGCTAATCGGCAAAACGTTTGAGGATTCCAGAACGTTTTGAAGACTGACAATTATTCTCCTGTGCGCTTGTGGTGCGTGAACATCTACGTCATCAGTTGCATGAATCTGATTATTTTTGGCAGGGATGAATTATTCACTTGTCAGCTAAAAGCTCATTTTGTAGCAAGGATGCAGCTGCACATAAGCTCCTATAAAAATATTGTATACACTGACTTCGGCAGGATTGTGGTCTAGTAAATATTTAGTTGGAATGTTTATGTGGCATAGGATTTTTGGTTTGTTTGGTTTTTTGATTAGTCCTATGAAATTAATTTATTTAGATCATAAGGATTTTCCTAGCAACTAGAGGCTTGGGTTTCTGCTGGTTTTTACAGTACTGAAATATATTTTTGTAGAAATTTGCTTGACCTACCTGTTCTTCCAATGGTTTCTCTACACTTAGTTCTCTGTTGTATACTGTTTTATCTGGAATACAGACATATATATTTAGATAGCTGTGGTACAATCAGGGTTGCATGCTTTCTCTCTTGCATATACCTATGTATATAATAATAAAACATATTATCAAAGTTCATCCCGACCTCTTTCCCTAAAACTCCACTTGTTTAAAAATGCCGAAACAAGTCCCAGAGGAACCTTGTTAGGGTAAAAAAAACAAAAACCCAAAATGTTTATTTTTTGCTTTTAATTAATGAAATTAGCCCTGGATATTCCTTCACATGAAGGCATGTTATTTGTCGTTATACATCATCTAATGCATAAGAACTGGACTAAAATAGCAGTAACGTAATCAGCTTGGAATAATCAAGAGATTAAAAGGTTGTATGACATTAAGAGAAACCTGTACAGAGATAGAGACGGGGGGAAAATGTTTCCTTGCAAATCAAACAGGCCCAGCATGAAAAAGAAATTTGGAATGAAAGGAATTCAAACTTTTTTCTCCAATTTTTTTTAAAAAATCTTCCCTTTTTTTCTTATTTTATTTAATTTGGCACACACACACATCCGCTTTAATCCGGGGGCTGTGTTCCAAATCTGTATATGTATGTAGATTTTGGAACGAAAATCTAATGCGGTTATAATTTCTATTCTTTAAAAAATTGTTCAGCGTCTCGCAGCCTCTAAGTCCTTGCAAGGCGATGAAGGGGTAAAAATACACTACAACTAGTGAAAGACGAGGAAGTTTAAAACGAGACCACCCCAACCTAAGGCGGGTCTGCTTACCTTCTCTTGCACCTTCAGGTTTCGGGAAGCCAAACATTTGGCCCACGATCAAGGACAACATGGTTAGCAGGCTGAGGAGCATCTTTCTGCCCATGGTTTAGGAGAAAGCAGGATCTTGTACAGATCAAAGGAGCGCCCAGCAAGGATGCTTCGTCTCTTTTTCTTTGTGTGATGACGTAGGTCTCTGGGCGGATTCAGCCAGCGGCTCCAAGTACCAGTTCAATGAATCTGGAGCTGTCCAGGGCTGCTGGTGCTGAAATACCCAGAGTCCCAGCTGCTCCTGGATCAACCAGCTACTCCGGAGGATGCTGGAGAGATTCCCAGTGACGGATCAGCCTCCTCTTTCCCCTCCTTTCCCTATCAATAGATGAGCTAGTTCCTTTCTCTCTCAGCAGCTCCTAGCCAGGGTGGAGGAGAGGAGAGAAGAGGGGAGGAGATCAGGGATGAGAAAGGGATGGAGGGGGCTGCGGATGCTGGAGCATGCGTGTGATGAATCCGCTCTCTTTCCAGCCCAGCCTTGCTTGCTGGAAAGAACTACAGGAAAGCATTAAAGCCCAGGATGGAAATATTTCTTTGTTTTCAAGCCTGTTCTGCCCATGAAAATAAAAACACACCTTGCTTCTAGAAAGGTGCCCTTGACCTCCTCATTCTGAAAGAGAAAGGGGTGCACATCATGGCTGGACACACGACCCTTGACCCTCTCTTGAAGTGATGTCCAGGGTAAGCTGACATTTATGATGAACTTTGACTGCCCACAACTCCCCGGGCAAGGAGAATGTGTCTTTTGTGCTTCTCTCCCCCGCCCCACCTGCCCCGCGGTAACGGGAGGAAGAGGTTTTCAGCAGCAAAAAGGTGGAAGGATGCTACAGTGGTTTTCTTTTCAAGAAAGTACAACTGCACGACACTTTCTGCATGTGGCAAATTCACCTTTCTGGACCCTTTTTATCACTGAAAATATTTGTCAAATGAGTCAGCGTCGATTCTTAGCATCCCCAACAACCATGGCCCCAATCAAGGAACCGTGGTCCCAGTCAAGTTGAGGAGGAGCACGCAAGAGAACCTAGAAGACAAATTCATCTAGAGACAACTGATTCATGGGGCTTTTAGGGAGCCACTGGTCAGCTCAAAAGTGCACAGGGCAAAGTTCTGTTAAGGAATAAATAGACTGTATTATATGATGAATATCCAACAACTGAAAGAAGTTTTGTTTGACAGGCTAGCGTGTAGAGCACTTGTCTATAAAGTCACCAAGAGTGGGTTAAAGCAACAACAAATATATTAGATACTAGTTGGATACCGTGCTTTGTGACAAAACTTTGTGATTGATCTATGCAGGAGAAATTTGATTCACAATCCGCTCAGTGGTGGTCAGCGATTGACACACATAAGGGAATATCACTCCCGCTGCCTTGAGTCTGGAAGTGGCTCCATAGGTGGAAGGTGTAGACAGTTTGGTGAGGTACCAATATTTAGTACTGTAAGGAGCCCCAGGCTGCTCCTGAGTAAAGGAGTGGGACGTCTGCCAGTTTGAACCGAGGTAACAGAATGTGAGGCAACTGGCAGTTGGAACAGAGTTCTTTTCAGGTGGGGAGGGGGAGTAGAACGCCTTAGCATCAGAGCGTGCTAATTACTGTATAAGAACTACTGTACCTGTGCTCTGGGACAAAACTATGTGATCGGGCTATGCAGGAGAAATTCAGTTCACAATCTGTTGACTCAGTGGTGGTCAGTGATTGAAACACATAAGGGAATATTGCTACCACTGCCTTGAGTCCGTAAGCAATTCCATAGGTGGAAGGCGTAGACATTTTGGTGAGAGGTACCGACATTTAGTACTGTAAGGAGCCCCAGGCCACTCCTGAGTAAAGGAGTGGGACGTCTGCCAGTTTGAACTGAGGTAACGGAATGTGAGGCAACTGGCAGTTGGAACAGAGTTCTTTTCAGGTGGGGAGGGGGAGTAGAACTCCTTAGCATCAGAGCGTGTTAATTACTGTATTAAGAAATAGTAATGATCTGATAGTCATTTCGAAAAATCTTTTCTTAGTGATCACCTAGAAGCCAAGAGGAACATACGTGCCAAATTTAAAGTTTGTAGGTTTTACGGTTCTGGAGATTTTGCGATGAGTGAGTAGTAGTTGGCTTTTATGTATATAGAGATTCTCCTCTTTTGTTTGTTGCAATGATTACTTGTAAAAGACCATGGAGACAGGACACCATAAACAGGTTCTTAAGAGCAACAGATGAATTCCAATCATAAGGGTACTTATTAATACAGCTACTATATTGAAGTAAAACAGATTGGGGTTGCTCAGAGCTTGGATGGCAAAAGGTGGAAGAAAGAAACAGGATAATGAGTTCAAGTAAGATGGTGGTGTGGATTTTCATTCAGTTCAGAGTTCACGTGACTCCAGATGATTCTGGGTGGCTTATATTAAAAATTATAATAATTCCAAGAAGAAACTCATCTTAAGCATGAAGAATACAGATTCTGAATTACAATACAATAATCTATAGGGGCTCAACCACAATTTGCCCAAAGCCTTGGAGAACAGCCAAGTTTTCAATGACTTTCTGATCATAATAAGGGCAGGAGATGTACCTATCTCTGAATACTATGATTGTATCCGCTTATAGCTGATTTTTTTTCACTAACTGTTGTTAGAGATAAATGCTATGTCTGTGTATCATGGATGGATTAAAATTATTTGTATCTCTGAAAGGCATGTGGCAGGAAACCAAACAGTATATAAACAAGAGTTATAGCAGAAGTTCAATTCAACATCACATTTCAATAAAAAAATAATTATGAAAGCAAAGCCAAGCTGAATCCACCATAGAGCCAGTGATTTATACACTGTAAACAATATTAACTATACAAGTGCATGCACACAGAAATGCCTCAATCCAAAATTACGCATATGCTCATACAGGAAAGGAAATCCACCCATGCTCAGAATTTGCTTCAATGAATTTCACAGGGGCCTAGAACTAGCTCAAAAGTCTCATCCTTGGTCTTCAAAACACTACAGGTAGCCCTCGACTTACGACCACAATTGACCCCCAAATTCCGGTTGCTAAGCGAGACAGTTGCTAAGTGAATTTTGCCCCATTTTACAATCTTCCTTGCTACAGCTGTTAAATGAATCTCCGTAGTTGTTAAATTAGCGACACGATTCAGTAAATCTGGCTTCCCCTTTGACTGGTCTTGGCAGAAGGTCGCAAAAGGGAATCACAGTGCCCAGCAACCATCATAAATACGAGTCATAGGCCAAACATCTGAATTTTGAACATGTGACCATAGAGATGCTGAAATGGTTGTAAATTTAAAAAATGGCCATAAGTCCCTTTTTCCAGTGCTGTTGTAACTTCGGTGACTAAATGAACTGTTGAAAGATGAGGACTACATCTGTAATATCAGTTTCCATGTTCTTCTGACTTTTCACACCTGCTGTCAACGTCAAATGTAAGGTTTCCCCATTCTAGAGGGTGGTATATTTGCTCCACTGGGCCAGCTTCAAGAGAGGCTCACAAAAATAACTGAAGGCAAAAAAAACCCTATTGAGTGGATAGAAGATAAACTATTTATGGGTGTTCTTATGGCGTCTGTCTGCGAAACATTTGATCTATCCTGCTCTTTTCAGATACTTATTGGCTTGAGTCATTTCTTGAAAATGACTAAAATGACTTGCTGATACGGTTCTACAGAGGAATTATTGAGTCTGTCATCTGCACCTCTGTAACTGTCTGGTTTGGTTCTGCAACCCAACAAGACAGACACAGACTTCAGAGAGTAATTAGGACTGCAAAAAAAAAAAAAAAAAACCAATTACTATCAACCTGCCCTCCATTGAGGACCTGTATACTGCACGAGTCAAAAAGAGGGCTGTGAAAATATTTACAGACCCCTCACATCCTGGACATAAACAGGTTCAACTCCTACCCTCAAAATGACGCTATAGAGCACTGCACACCAGAGCAACTAGACACAAGGAGTTTTTTTCCCCAACGCCATCACTCTGCTAAACAAATAATTCCCTCAGCACTGTCCAACTATTTACTAAGTCTGCATTACTATTACTATTAATCTTCTCATTGTTCCTATCACCCATCTCCCACTCGTGACTGTATGACTGCAACTTTGTGGCTTATATCTTTACAATTTATATTGACTGTTTCCTAGTATGATTTGATTGCTTATTCGTACCCTATGACTATCATTAAGTGTTGTACCTGATGATTCTTGATGAATGTATCTTTTCTTTTTATGGACACTGAGAGCATAGGCACCAAAGACAAATTCCTCGTGTGTCCAATCACACTTGGCCAATCAAGAATTCAAAGAAAAAGAAGAAAGAAAACTACTGATGTTTCATGGGAAGACCAGAACCATCAAGGTTGGGAAATGATGCGGAAAATAACACCAAACCTCAACTTTTGCTTCAAAGGAGGGGACCAAGGAGGAGCCAGGAGGAGGTTAGGAGAAAATAAAATCTGCACGCCTACACATCCCCAAGGATATTCTATCTGGAACACACCAGCTAACGTTTGTTTATTCTGAGGCACTGGAAGGAAAGGATGGCCAGATGGTAGCTGAAAGAGTAGCACCGTAATGCTGAATCACAGTAATGGAAACTCCTGCACTTAAGCTTCTATTACAGTGTTGGGCAAACAAATTTCCTGGGCAACGACAGGCATCATTTAAAGCCAAAAGGAATGTTGACATATCTTAATGCCTTATGCTCATAACTGTAGAATAGTAAACGAAAGAGGTACAGGCACATGGCGTTAGCCCCACCTGGTGTGCCAGAACTAGGAAATGAGGAAAAAAAAGCCAGTTTAGTGTACTGGCTAAGGTAAACTGGAGATGGTGAGTTCTGGTTTTGCCTTAGGGATGAAAGCGACAAAATTGAGCTTAGAGCCAACCAATGGAAGCAGTGAGTTCTAGACCCACCTTGGGCATGAGAGTCGAAGTGGGCTTTGAACCAATCACCAGGAGATGGTGAGTTCTAGTCCTGACTTACGCATAAAATCCAAGTGGGTATCTTTGAATCAATCACCAGGAGATGGCGAGTTCTAGTCCTGATTTAGGCATAAAAACCAAGTGGGTGTCTTTGAACCAACCACCAGGAGACGGTAAGTTCTAGTCCTGACTTAGGCCCGAAAGCCAAGTGGGTGTCTTTGAATCAATCACCAGGAGATGGTGAGTTCTAGTCCTGACTTAGGCATAAAATCCAAGTGGGTGTCTTTGAACCAATCACCAGGAGACGGTGAGTTCTAGTCCTGACTTAGGCATAAAATCCAAGTGGAGTGTCTTTGAACCAATCACCAGGAGATGGTGAGTTCTAGTCCTGCCTTAGGCATGAAAGCCAAGTGGGTGTCTTTGAACCAATCACCAGGAGATGGTGAGTTCTAGTCCTGCCTTAGGCCCGAAAGCCAAGTGGGTGTCTTTGAACCAATCACCAGGAGACGGTGAGTTCTAGTCCTGACTTGGGAATGAAAGCCAGCTGAGTGACTTTAGGTTAGTCCCTCTCTGTCAATCAAACCCACTTCACAGAATTGTTGTGGTGGGGAAAAAAGGAGTAGTATATATGTATGTATGTATGTATGTATGTTCACCACCTTGAATTATGTATAATGCAATAAAGGTGGGATAAAAATTTAATCATTAAATAATACATCCGCAGGAAGCTTAAAGCTACTTTTGAAAGTAAGTGTAGGAACAGGATCTATGTACACAAATCTGATTGGGCTATGCTTCCTCCTAACGGTTCACTGATTGGGGAAGGGAGGGAGGGACAAATTGGGATATGGGATGGGTGAAGGAACCGTGGCTAAAATCCAACTGAATAAATTTGACCTTCTAGCTAAAGATTAAAGTCCCAAATAAGGGACTTATGTTGAAATTTGGAACTCTGCACTTAGACCAGGTGTGTCCAACCTTGGCAACTTTTAAGACCTGTGGATTTCAATTCCCAAACATCACCAGCCTGCAGGAGGAATTCTGGGAGTTGAAATCCACAGCTGGACATCCCTGATTTAGACGGTCTTGTAAAAGGAAAAGGATTATCTCCCACTTCTGTGATATGATTCGTTTTTTGCATTTGCACGATTAAGGATGTTCCAAAAGCTTTGAGCTCTTCAGAGTTATTTTGGAAAGCTGTCTGTTGGTGCCATCTTCAGGCTTCTTTTTTTATAGTATATTTTTATTTTTTTCTTAATATAAAATGCAAAAGTGGAAAAAAGGGGGAAAAAAAGCTGATAGAGGAAAGAATGGGGAGAGGGGAAAATAAAACAGAATAAAAAAGCAGCGACTTCATACATAATGATTTTACAGTATCAACTTACACCAAATAGTAACTACTAACAACTTCTATAACAACAACTATCATCAGGCTTCTCACCATTTCTTGACCAGAAGATGTAACCAAGTGTCTTTACTTCACCTCACCTTTCAATTGTCACTCAATTGTGTACTGAGGAAAGGAACCATGTAAATGCATTAAATAAATGGATAAAGATGGGCAGAGCCCTTCCCCTGGCTGGGGATGAATGGTTGGGCAGTGGCAGGTGTTTTATTTTTATATGCAGTATATTTTCTTCACTTTTATTGTAAAGCACCTAGAACAATTGAGCATCAGGAACAATTGAGATGGGCACACGTGGAAGGAAGGAAAGAGAAAGGAAGAAAGAAGGAAGGAGAGGAAAAAGGGAAAGAGAAAGGAAGGAGAGGAAAGAGACAGGAAGGAAGGAAAGAAAGGAAAAAGAGATAGGAAGGCGGGAGAAAAGAGATAGGAAGGAAGGAAAGATAGAAAAATGGAAGGAGGAAAGAAAGGAAAGAGAAAGGAAGGAAGGAAAGAAGGAAGGAGAGGAAAAAGGGAAAGAGAAAGGAGTGAGAAGAGGGAAAGAAAGGAAGGAGAAGAGAAAGGAAGAAAGAAAGGAAAGAGACGGGAAGGAAGGAAAGAAGGGAAAGAAAGGAAAGAAAGGAAGAAGAGAAAGGAAGAAAGATAGAAAATGGGAGAAAAGAGAAAGGAAGGAAGGAAAAAGAGGAGAAAAAAGAGGAAGGAATGGAAGAGAAAGAAAGGAGAAGAGAAAGGAAGAAAGAAAGGAAAGGAAGGAGAAAGGAAAAAGGAAGAAAGGAAGGAAATGAGAGGAGAGAAAGAGAGGAGGAAAGAAGAAAATAGAAAGAAGGAAGGAAGGAAGGAAAGAGAAAGGAATGAAGGAAAGGAGAGAAAAAAGAAAGAAAAAGGAAGAAGAGAAAGGAAGGAGAAGAGAAAGGAAGGAAGGAAGGGAAGGGAGAAGAGGGAGAAGGAAGGAAGAAGACCAAAAAAGGACAAAAAAAGAGAAAGGAAGGAAGGAAGGAAAGAGACAAGAAAGAAAGGAAGAAGACAGAGAAAGGAAGGAGGGAAAAAGAGTTAGGAAGGAAGGAAAGATAGAAAATAGAAGGAAGGAAGGGGAAGCGGAGGGGCGGGGAGGGAGGCAGGCAGAGGCTCCTAGCGGGCAATTAGAGAAGGACGATGGGACTTGTAGTTCCTCACACACTCCCATCTTCCGTCCTTAAGAGGCCCCCTCCCCCCCAAAAAAGCGGGCTGCGCTTTTTTTATAAGGCGCTTCCTCCGGGAAGGCCCAACGCCTGCCTGACCCCCCCCGCCCCCCGTCCCCTCATGCTGCGGGACTACCCGTCCCATGCGCCTCAGCGGGGAGAGAGCCGCGAGGAGCGGAAAGCGGCCAGGCCCGGCCCGGAAATGAGCGCCGGGGCGGCGGCCGGGGGCCGAGGCCAGCGTCGGGCCTGCTCTTCCGGGATGCGGCGGCGGCGGCGGCGGCGACCCGGGCATGAGCGACGTGGTGGAGCGGACGCTGAGCGCCTTGCCCGGCTGGCTCGGGCAGCAGCACCAGCAGCACCAGCAGCAGCAGCGCGAGGGGCCGGGCGGAGGAGCCGGAGGAGGCCCCGCGCGGCCCGGCCGGACCGCCTCCGCCTCCCGCCTGGGAGGCCTCATCCGCAGCATCACCGCGCTCGCCTCCAAGCATGTAAGGCCGCCGCCGGGGCGCCCGCCAGCGCCGGATAGCGGGAGGGGGCACGGACACACACGCGCGGGCGCGCGGCCCCGGGCTCGAGCGGGAAGCCCGGCGGGGGGGGGGAGAGGCGCGTGCCCCCCGCGCGCGCCCGCCCTGGGGTGGGGAGGGGGTGGGAAGGGAGGGGCAGAAGCGTCCGCGCGCCCAGGATGATTTTTCTCTCCCCTCCCTCCCCTTTTCTCTCCCCTCCCTCCCTTCTCTCCCCTCCCTCCCCTTTTCTCTCCCCCTCCCCTCCCCTTTCTCTCCCCTCTCCCCCTCTCCCCTTTCCCCTCCTCCCTCCTCTCCCTCCTTTCTCCCCTCCTCCCCTTTCTCTCCCCTCCCTTTCTCTCCCCTCCCTCCCTTTTCTCCCCCTCCCTTTTCTCTCCCTCCCTCCCCATTTTCTCCCTCTCCCCTTTCTCTCTCCCTCCCTTTCCCTCCTCTCCTTTTCTCTCCCCTCCCCTTTTCTCTCCTCCCCTTCTCTCCCCCTCCCCTTTTCTCTCCACTCCTCCCCTTTTCTCTCTCCCTCCCTCCCCATTTCTCTACACTCCCTCCCTTTTCTCCCCCTCCCTTTTCTCTTCCCTCCCCTCCCTTTTCTCTCCCTCTCCCTTTTCTCTCCTCCCCCTTCTCTCCCCTCCCTTTTCTCTCACTCCCTCCCCTTTTCTCTCCCCTCCCTTTTCTCTCTCCTCCTTTATGTATAGAGGCGCCCCTGGGCTCAGGTTTGCGGAGAGTTCCCAGGCGTGTGCAGAGTTCTTCTGCTTCCTCCTTAGCCAGGAGAGCAAGGCCTTATTGTAGAGTACTTGTATCGGCTCCCCCTTGTTTTCTCAATTTTCTCTTTCCGCCCCAAATTAAAGAGGGGGCTTTATGGTATTCTTTCCTGACTTCTTTTTAAGGCCCCCAAAATTTGCCTAGTGAAAGTAATATCGGAGGCTTTTTTTTTAAAGCAAAGTTTTTGATTTTATGCCCTGCTAGGAAGAAGAAAAACTTATCCACCAGGAATTAAATAATTTAAAAGCCACTGTTTCAGCTCCAACTACAAATCTGGTAGGTCTTAAAGACAAAATAAAATATAATTTATATTGTGTTCTCTTTGCTCTAACCATTGCTGACAGTTGTAAAGTTTACTGTAAGTTTTACAATTAGACTCCTCAGATGCCTTATTTTTTCCCCTTTAATGCCATTTCAATTTTACCCTTAGATTCTGTTTAGACTCTTACACACACATAAAATACACACACACACACACATATACACACTAAAGCTCTCGTTCTCTCTATATGTATATATTTCTATGCTTTTTAACCTTGTATAACTTGTTTTTATATCATTTAGCTTTTAATCAATTATTGTTTATATCCTACTCTCCTTGTGCTGGTTTATGACCATAATAAAGATTTGATTGAGGTGGGACATAAATTAACCAATAAAGACAGAAATACCATATTGTTTTTAAAAAGACTTTTCATTTTATTTTCTGCTCTTCAGAAATTGATGAAAGAATGTATGGTGAGGATGATCTATTGTGAGATGCTGGGCTACGAGGCGTCTTTTGGATACATCCATGCCATTAAGCTGGCACAGCAAGGGAATCTTTTTGAGAAAAGAGTTGGTAGGTGTTTTCATTAATTAGGTGTTTCTTAATCTTCAAATCCATAAATCATAACACCTTGTGTATTCTTTATGTTGGTGAAAACGTGCTTTTGGCCCTGCTATCTACAAAACCTTCACAGTATTCAGCTGCTTGGAGGAGACATATTGCATTCTTGCTATAAGTTGATCTGAACTTGTACAGTACAGAGAGGTGGAAACTATTTGGTGTCCTAATGTAGAACATTTCCCCCCTTTGTCTTAGGTTATTTGGCAATTTCTTTATTTCTGCATGAAAATCATGAGTTGCTGGTTCTACTGGTGAACACAGTGGTGAAGGTATGGCTTCGCGGACTATGCTTTTTAAACCATAATTCCTTGAGCTGACATGGTCGACTAGGCTTAAGGGAAAGCAGAATGCTTGATAAAAGTTTGCCTTTGGAGGAGAAAGAAGGAATATTTTAAGACAGGGGTCTCCAAACTTGACAACTTTAAGACTTGTGGACTTCAACTCCCAGAATTCCCTAGCTAGTATGGCTTGCTGGGGAATTCTGGGAGTCGAAGTCCAAAAGTCTCAAAACTGCCAACTTTGGAGCGTCCTTTTAACATCTGCCGAGCTTCCTTTCTGTCTAACTGTGAGTTAATGATTTGTGTGAATCATAGCAATGAGAGCTTGTCAACATACACATCTGCACACACAAATTGTGCTTAATACCTTTAAAGTCTGGCCTTTCATTGGTAGTGGGATCTACTGAAAGCCATTTTTTTTTATTTTACAAGAAAGCAACAACAGTATCGTTTGAAAATAAACTTTCTTTGATCCCTGCACTGCCCTCTTGTAAACATTGCAAGTTAGTTTAGATTGTTTCGCCCATATAAACGGGCTGTGCTGTTATCATAACAAGATAATGTCTGTTTGTCTGTTTAATGTCTGGTTGTTGACATTTATCCAGCCAGAGAAAGTGTAGAGAGGTTTAGTGCATGACTGAGTGATACACAATGTTATTAATGTTGTGCACCTGTGGGGGAAAATAAAGCACAAGAGAAATGAGGGAAGTGTGGAGGGGGATGTGATAATAGCATAGCACTTAGACCAGGGCTCTTCAAACTTGACAGCTTTAAGATTTGTGGACTTCAACTCCCAGAATTCCTCCTCCAGTCACGTTAGCTCAGGAATCCTGGGAGTTGGTCCACAAGTCTTAAAACATGCCAAGTTTGAAGACCCTTAACTTAGATTTATACACCGCTTTATAGTGCTTTACAGCCCTCTCTAAGCGGTTTACAGTCAGCTTATTGACCCCAACAATCTGGGTCCTCGTTTTACCCACCTCGGAAGTACGGAAGGCTGAGTCAACCTTGAGCCTGGTGAGGTTTGAACTGCCAAATTGCAGGCAGCCGGCAGTCAGCAGAAGTAGCCTGCAGTACTGCACTGTGCCACCATGGCTTAATGGAAAATGGAGAAGGAAAGGGCAGGAGAGAGGGGCAGGTGGGTTGGTCAGCAAGTAGCTGGAGGAGAATTTTGAAAAGAAGACCCCCAAATACTGGGGGATCCCAGGCAACACGAAAGGTCATAAAATGGGGCAGAACTCACTTAACACATGTCTCACCCACAGAAATTTTGGACTCGCTGGTGGAGGTAAGTCAAGGACTACCTGTGGTTAACCTGTTTAATACATTTCTTTTACTCATTGTGGCAGGATTTGCAGAGTACGAATCTCATGGAGGTATGCATGGCCCTCACAGCAGCCAGCCAGCTTTTTCCCCAAGAAATGATTCCTGCTGTCCTTCCACTCATAGAAGACAAACTCCAGCATTCAAAGTACGTGTCGCACCTTGGTTCTATTTGCTGAGAAAGGTTTAGTTTGTTAGAGATCAAGGGTATTGCAAGTAATGCAAAACCAGAACTGTAAATAGTGTTTTCCGTCCCTTAACTATCTCTCATTGCTCCCTCCAGTGTAACCAATCCAGTTCTGGCAATATGTTTTCCTAATGGTTAGTTCAAGTGCAGTTTAGCCTGGTCCTCCTTCCAGCTGGGTGACCTTGAGGCAGCCTCTTGAGGTGTCATGCCCCTGTTGGAGTCTGACGCTGAGGGAGAGGAGGAACAACCGACAGGGAGTGGAAGTGTGGCTCTGGATGTTGCGGAGGAAACTGGGGAAGGGCAGAGGCCAGTTGGGAATTCAGAGGAAGACCCAGGCCCATCCCCTCTTCATCCTAGGACATGCAGGGAGGAGTGGATAAGGGAGAAACGTGAATGGCGTGGTCTGTGGGAGAGGAAAGGGCCCTGATCCCCTTCATGGGCTGCAGCCGTGAGGACTGTTTGAAAGGAGAAGCTGTGCAGTGCTGGAAGCAAAGCATGAAATAATTCTAGTCTTATCAGTTCTTATCTGAGTTCTAGCGTCCTTCCCAGTGTGTGTATTTCGATATCTGTGGACCTCTTCAAGCCCTTATCCTGTCTTGTCTCATTAATTGCTTCAATGTGGTTTGTGTTGTTTTTTCCTATTTATGATTTATACGTATTTTGGGTTTGAATGGCATTTCTTCCTTTTTGCAACTGTTTGTGAGGGAGTTTTTTCTCCAGTCAATGATAATTGGAGCTTTGAAGCCAAGTTGAAGGAATTAAAGGGACGTCACCTGTTTTTGTGAGTGTGTTGCTTTTGTATCCCACCCTTTGTTGCTTTTGTATCCTCATCACATGAGGAATTAGAGCATTTACTTTCATTTCCTCACACTCCCCGCTTCATTCCCTATCCCCTATTCCTCCCAGTTCGTGGCAGACAGTCAAGACAGCGTGAAGCTTGTGAGATCTTAGAAAGCTTCTCTAAACACAGAGCTCGGGATCAGCCTGGATGTAAGAGCTCATCTCATCTCAACTCAACCTCATTCTTTCTTTTTTTTAAGGGAAATTATTCGGAGAAAAGCCGTCCAGGCACTCTACAAGTTCTACTTAATTGCTCCTAATCAAGTCCAGCACATTCACGACAAATTCCGAAAGGCGCTTTGTGATAGAGATGTGGGTGTGATGGCAGCTTCTTTGCACATCTATCTGCAGATGGTGAAGGTGGGATTCTTAAGCATCTTAGGCCGTTGATGTTGACAGCACAATTCCATGACAGAATGTAAACAAGAACGTCTTTCATCCATACTAGAAATGATTCATGGAGGAAGATATAAATATTTAGAGTATGTTTTTAAGGAGAAAGGGAACTAAGTGAAGATTGAGATCAAAACACATTTTATGTGCCTATAAATGTTGTATGTGAGTCAGAGAACAAAGGGAAAGTTGGAAAATAATGTTTATCCGTAATCCTTTTTAATAGCTTTTCTTTTTTATTATTATTATTTTTAATAACAGATCGTGAGGCATTTAGCTCAAGAGATTCCAATTCTTTTTTGCACTGCTAATTCAATGTTTTTTGTAGCTCCTTCTCATAACTCTACAGTAATTGCTTTGTCTCAGTAATTGCTTTGTCCATTTACTGATATTATATCTTGGTATCAATTAGTATTTTAAGGTACAGGGTTCTCTTTAATGAAAAAGGAACTTGCTATAATAGGACATATTCCACCAAAATAAAATCACGATATGGTGGGCAAGAGAGAAACAATTGGAGTCTTAAAACATTCCCGCAATCTTACCCTGAAGATCTGATTAAATCTCGTGTAATAATACTGAATTTTTGCAAGGTTTGATAGCTCTGTGAAATTTCAAACCTTTTAAAAAGTGACATTTGCTTCTTTTAAAAAGTGGGTCCTCTTGATGACACGGGCAGTGTAGACTCTATACCGGGGTCCCCAGCCACTGGGCCCCAGACCAGTATCGGTCCGTGGAACATTTCCTACTGGGCCACCGGTTTGCTGGGCACCGCCATCTTGTTTCGACGAGAAAGTGCTTCCGGGTGAGCTTTTCCAGTTGGAAAGCGGCTTTTGGGTCCTGAAGGAATCCTCACGCCTTAGTTTCATCGAAGGGGGCGGCGGCTTCGAACGAAGAGTCGTCCCGATGGCGGAGGAGATTAAGAAAGCACAAAAAAGCACAAAAAAGGTACAAAGGAGGAGTTGAAGGTGGTGGGGAGAAGCGGGGGACGGCTGGCTGGCCGGTCGCTCGGCTCGCCCTGCTGATGCCGGTACCGGGCCGCGGATCATTTTGTGATGCCGGTACCGGGCCGTGGCACAAAAAAGGTTGGGGGCCACTGCTCTATACCACTGATTTAGACAGTACTTCTGAAAAGAACCCCTTAGAAACATATCATTTAAAGTAGATTTTGTGCTGATCCCGGGGTGTTTGTTCTATGTTCAAATGTCAGTTGCCTTCAGGTGTGAGAAATTATTAAAACATTAGCTTTCACACGAAAAGCACTGCAGGGCAAATGGTGACGAAATACTATTCATTCTTGATTTGTCCGTTCAGTCTTAATTGTGTGTGGTGCATTTTTGTCCAGGAAGATTCCTCAGAATACAAGGATTTGACAAGCAGCTTTGTAACAATCCTGAAGCAGGTTGTCGGGGGAAAACTCCCCGTGGATTATAACTATCACAACACACCAGCCCCTTGGTTGCAAATCCAGCTTTTAAGAATATTAAGGCTACTTGGAAAAGATGACCCAAGGTAAATTCTCAAAACTTCCATATGAAAAGTGGGAGAGAAAAGTGTTGTTTGCCGTACGGTTTGCAGATACGAATAATGTGCACGCTAAATAATTGTTCAGAGTTATTGACTTGTTTTAAGTCTGATAAATCAAATCAAACCTTTATTTTCAATGCACAGCATGCGTACAATGAAATGAAAGAGTTGTGGGACAACACAGTTTCTCTCTTTTATTTTTATTTTTATTTTTTAAAAGTGACAGTGAACATTTTCTTTTTCCTTTGTCAGGACCAGTGAATTAATGTATGACGTTTTAGATGAATCTTTAAGGAGAGCAGAAATCAATCACAACATCACTTATGGTAGGTGAAGTAAGATTATTTTAATGTAAGGGGAACCAAATGTGTCTTTCTCACTTGTAATACGGGTTGTCCTCGACTTAAAATAGTTCGTTTAGTGACCAAAGTTACAACGGCACCGAAAAAAGTGACTTAGGACTATTTTTCACAATCTTTGCAGCATCTCCATGGTCATGTGATCAAAATTCAGATTACAGTTACAGTCAGAATAGAGTTGGGAGGTTCTTGGCAACTGGTTCATACTTATGACGGTCCCCTTTGAGACCTTCTGACAAAGTCAACGGGGAAGCCAGATTCACTTAACAACCAGGTTCCTGACTTGTCAACTGCAGTGATTTCACTTGACAGCTGCGGCAAGGAAGGTCGTAAAATGGTGAAAAACTCACTTAACAAGCATCTCACTTAACATCAAAAATTTGGGGCTCAGTTGTCGTAAGTCAAGGACTACCTGCATTAGACATTCCTGCCGGTGGCAGACATAATTCTTCATAGAGTATTGACGGATTTGTTCTACAATAGAATAGAATTCTTTATTGGCCAAGGGCTCCGGCAGTTCCTCCATTTAAATCACGAGTCTCGAGCCAAACTTTCAAAACTTAAAAAGGATTTATTGGGAATTAAACTGTCCGGGATTGCCTGGGTGTAGCTGACTCTGAGACACATCATTCATTGTCACCCTTGACCCTGGTTTTCCCCCATCCCTCTGGGTGTATCGTAATTCATGTTCTACAATGGGACACATCCATAGCTAAGAGTCATCAATCATATTCTCCAGTTAGAATTTTGCGCGGCAGAATCTTCAGTCACCTAGTTACTCTCTTTGAAAACATTTATGGAATGCACTTTCGGTTTGCAAGTTGCCGCACTGCTCCCTTTAGAGTTTCTGTTGGCAACTCTAAAAAGACCATAGAAATAGCTTATGAGTTGACATTTGGACACACACGGAATTTGTCTTTGGAACATAAATTAAAATAAGATACATTCATCAGGAATTATAAGATACAACGCTTAGTGATAGTCTTAGGATACTAAATAAACCATCAAATCATACTAGGAAACAAATAAAACAATATAAACTGTAAAGATACAAGCAACAAGGTTATAGCCATAAGTGGGAAGAGAGAGGTAATAGGAAGGATGAGAAGAATACTAGTAATACAATCTTGCTAAATAGTTTGACAGTGTTGTGGGAATTAGTTGTTTAGCAGAGTGATGGCGTTTGGGAAAAAACTGTCCTTGTGTCTAGTTGTTCTGGTGTGCAGTGCTCTGTAGCGTCGTTTTGAGGGAAGGAGTTGAAACAGTTTATGTCCGGGATGTGACATAAATAAACAGGCAGGAAAGCCTTCTAATACACTACGAATGCTTTCCTGCCTCTGTTAGGTGCTTGGCATCATTTGAATATTAATGCAGTCCCATTTTATTATATATTTTAACATACATATATATGTGTGTGTGTGTGTATGTGTGTATATAATTTTCGAAGTTAAAATACAAAATGAAGAAGAAAAGAAAGAGGAAACAAACTGACAATTCATCAACGTTAGGGTCAATGATATATTTGTTATTTATTTTTTGTACATTCGGATTTCTGGTTTTGTTGTTGGCATCGTTTTATTTTTTAATGCATGGGGTCTCCGATGTCCTCTTTGCCTTTTCTGCAGCGATCCTGTTCGAATGTGTCCACACCATTTACGCCATTCACTCCAAACCTGATCTGCTTGAGAAGGCCGCCAAATGTATTGGGAAATTTGTCTTGTCCCCTAAAATTAATTTGAAATATTTGGGTAAGTTCTCTCGTTTTTCTTTTTTCCTCAACCCAGCGGAATAAATGCCGAATGCCTACAGTTTCATTTTTCCAACTTGCTAGTTTTTTTTCTCCTCTTTAGGATTAAAGGCTTTAACCTATGTAATCCAGCAGGATTTGAACCTTGCTCTGCAACACCAAATGACAATAATTGAGTGCCTGGAACATCCTGATCCCATTATTAAAAGAGAGGTAATAAATACCAGGTTATGATTATTGTTAACAGAGTTGCGCACATTTAGCAATGTGATCAATAAATAATTGCATTTCTTTGATTATTCCACCATCTGGTCCTTAAACTGAACGCAGCTTATTTATTTATTTTTTATCCATCTGTCCGTCCGTTTCACTTGAGTCAAATTTACCCATTTTCTCCTTCAGACCTTGGAGCTTCTGTATCGAATAACCAATGAACAAAATGTCACCGTCATTGTACAGAAGATGCTGGACTACATAAATCAAAGCAAAGAGGAATATGCCATCATCAACATTTCTGGGAAAATAGCAGAATTAGCTGAAAAATATCCTTTTCCCTGCTGCGCGTGCCTGCTCCATACAGATGAACTCCACATGTTTTAATTGTTTGTGTTGATATATCAGTTTGATGGTTGTTGCATTTTATTGCATCTGAAACTCAGTTTTTTTTTTAAAGGATGTGTCTTGTGGTACCCTTGAAATTAACCCAAATAATAGAATAAAATAGAAATAGAGCTGGAAGGGACCTGGGAGGTCTTCTAGTCCAGCCCCCTGCTCAAGCAGGAAACTCTGCACTATTTCAGATAAGTGGCTGTCCAGTCTCTTCTTAAAAACCTCTGGTTTTGGAGCATTTACAACTTCTGGAGGCAAGTTGTTCCGCTGATTTAATTGTTCTTAACTGTCATAAACTTTCTCCTTAGTTCTAAGTTGCTTCTCTCCTTGATTAATTTCCAACTTTATTTCTTGTCCTGCCCTCTGGGGCTTTGGAGAATAATTTGACGCCATCTTCTTCGTGTCAGCCCCTCAAATATTGGAATACTGCTCTCATATCACCCCTAATTCTTTTCTTTAGACTAGCCAGACCCAAAACCTGCAGCCGTTCTTCCTATGGTTTGATGGTATCGGGTTCGAAAGTTTGCTTCCAGCCGAGTCACATCATATCAGAGCTGTATTGAGCCTTTGAAGCTGTGCGTTCCTGACATCTGAAACCCATGGAAATCCTAGCAAAGATAGGTAGTCCTCCCTTAACAACCATAGCCGGCAACTCTGCCACTAAGTGAGACACCCTACGACTTGTGATTTTACTATTGGTTTCTGCATTGGTTTCTGCTTTTTAGAAGCCAGCTGTGGAGTTTGCCGATGGCAATTGTGATTGCAGGATGCGGAAATAGTTGCAAAGACCTCCCCATTGTGAGCACCTGAATGTTGATTCTATGACGCCAGGAACGCCGCAATGATTGGTTGTAATCGAGCGGTGGATCAACAAGACAGCCATTAAGCAAGGACTGCCTGTAATAGAGGGGCGCAGTGGCTTAGTGGCTAAGATGCCGAGCTTGCCAATCAGGAAGGTTGGCAGTTTAGTGGTTCGAATCCCTAGCGCTGCGTAATGGAGTGAGCTCCTGCTACTTGTCCCAGCTTCTGCCAACCTGGCAGTTCAAAAGCACGTAAAAATGCAAGTAGAAAAATAGGGACCACTTGGGTGGGAAGGGAACAGCGTTATACCCTCCAGAGCCGGAAAAGACTAGCACATAGGTGCGAGGGGAACCTTTATCTTTACCTATAATAGGTACAGACTTGCGTGAATGCCTTGCCATCATTTCAGGTCCTTGAAAACTAATAAATGCTTCCCCTCTTCACGCGCAAGTAACTTTAATAAAGAAATGGATTGTTTGGACTCTGCAATAGCACAATTTGATGCCCTAATAGAACACTGAATGCTGCCTTGATGGAACTGTGGTGTGTCCTTTCTTTAATGTCCCTGGCACATATGCTCCAAACAACGAATGGTTCATCCGGACTATGAATGCCGTGTTTTCGGTAGGGGGAGATAAAATGCATCCTGACATTCTGAACAGTTTCTTGCGGCTTCTTGCAGAAGGTGAGCAAACCGTGAGGGAGAATGAATGCAATCCGGTTATTACAAAAATAATAATAATAATAATTTCCAACAATTAAAAAACAAACACCACACACCCTGTTTTTCGTAGGCTTTGAAGATGAGAAGGAAGACATTCAGCTGCGGTTTCACGCTGTCCAATCTTACCTGTCCTTATTAGAGGACAAAAACGCAGTTTATCCGCAGAAGTTTCTTCAAGTGATGAGTTGGGTAAGAAAGAAAGATTAGACATATTTATTTTTTTTAAAGAAATATATTCTTGCGGAATATTTCTATTTCACATAATAGAGAATGAATTTTGTCAGTTTAGCAGTTTCTTAACCTAGGGAAGTTCCAAATTTGAATGTACAATCTCATTAGAAGGCTGTGCTATGAGTGGCGCAGTGGTCTACAGGCGGAGCTCTCGCCTCACACTCAGGAGGCTGCGAGTTCGATTCTAGGTTAGAGCCAGATATTTCTCTCTCTATGGGCATGTTGAGAATACATCTGCTGAACAAAACTCCGCATTGGTGACAGGAAGGGTATCCATCCAGGAAACACTCAGCTCCATTAGGTTTATGGAGTCGTTAAAAAAGATGATGCTTAGAACGCTGTGCTATTAAAAATGACTTTTTTACTATTGACTCATCCTGATGTTTTAATTTCCTCCTGCCAGGTATTGGGGGAGTACAGTTACCTCCTGCAAAACGTGGACCCTGAAGTTGTTCTAGCGACCTTGTACCGGATCCTTAAAAGCAACGCCGCTTGTGAAACCAAGACTTGGATCACGGCTGCAATTTCTAAAATAGCTTCTCGTACGAATGGCTCAAAGACGGTTGAGAATTTCCTCTTGGAATTCAATGCATCTTTGGATACCAGCCTGAGGCAGCATGCGTTTGAATTAAAATACCTTTATGAAAACAAGGAACTGATGAAGAGATTGTTTCCACTTGATGCGAGCTGTAAGAACATTGTGGTGAGTCCTTGTTATTATAGGTGCAGTGGTACGTGAGAATCAGCTTTGGGATTCAAGAGTTTTTTACTACCAGTTCTGTGGGCGTGGCTTGGTGGGCGTGGCAGGGGAAGGAGACTGCAAAATCCCCATTCCCTCCCCACCCCACTAACCTGCTTTCCAGTTCCGTTCTCCTGTGCAGGGCAACCAAAGAAGACCCAGCCAATCAGCTGGGACTTGGGAGGTGGAGAATAGATGGGGGCGGGGCCAGTCAGAGGTGGGATTTGCTGGTTCTCCGAACTACTCAAAATTTCCTTTACCAGTTCTCCAGAACCGGTCAGAACCTGCTAAATACCACCTCTGGTGAGAATGACCTTGGGGGCAGGAGGAAGAGCCACAGACCAGGCAGTAGTTTAGATAAAAAGAGAGTCTACAGTAGGAATTGAACTGTGGCAAAGTCTCAGAGGGGACCCCACCTAGTTTCTTTGTACCCCAACTTTGTATTTAAAGCGGGGGGAGAGATGTCCTTTCAAACATGCAGGGCTCTGTTATTGTAACCTTACAATAAGGACGGAGCTAATAGTCCTGGCGGTATTGTCTGACTACGTTGAAAGGCTTAATAATACAGGTAGTCCTTGACTTACGACAGTTCATTTAATGAATGTTCAAAGTTACGACGGCAGCGAAACAAGTGTCTTAACGACCGTTTTTCACAGTTACAACTTTTCCAGCGTTCCCACATGATCAAAATTCAGAGGCTTGGCAACTGGTTCATATTTACGACCGCTGCTGTTCCCCAAGGTCACGTAATCACCTCCTTTTGTGACCTTCTGACAAGCAAAGTCAATGGGGAAGCTGGATTCACTTAACAACCATTTGATTAACTTATCAACCACAGGGATTCACTTAAACGAGGCAAGAAAGATGGCAAAAATGGGACAAAATTCCCTTAACAAATGTCTCACTTAACAACATAAATGTTGGGCTTAATTGTGGTCATAAGGACTTGGAAGGGAGGGTGGTGTTTAATCTACAGACCCCTCACATCCTGGACATAAACTGTTTCAACTCCTTCCCTCAAAACAATGCTAAAGAGCCCTGCACACCAGAACAACTAGACACAAGGAGAGTTTTTTCCCCAAACGCCATCCCTCTGCTAAACAAATAATTCCCTCAACACTGTCCAACTATTTACAAAGTCTGCACCACTATTAATCTTCTCATCACTCCTTATCACCCATCCCCTCTCACTTATGAATGTCGCTTGTATCCTTACTATTTATATTGACTGTATCCTAGTATGATATGATTGCTTATTGTATCCTATGACTATTATTATGTGTTGTACCTTATGAATCTTGATTTTTGATGAATATCCTTTCTTTTATGTGCACTGAGAGCATTTGCACCAAGACAAATTCCTTGTGTGTCCAATCACACTTGGCCAATAAAAGAACTCTACTCTACTCTACTCTACTCTACTCTACTCTACTCTACTCTACTCTACTCTACTCTACTCTACCCTACCCTACCCTACCCTACGCTACCCTACGCTACTGTATTCTCATTCTATTCTATTCTATTCTATTCTATTCTATTCTATTCTATTCTATTCTATTCTATTCTATTCTATTCTATTCCACTCTACTCTACTCTACTCTACTCTACTCTACTCTACTCTACTCTACTCTACTCCACTCCACTCCACTCCACTCCACTCCACTCCACTCCACTCCACTCCACTCCACTCCATTCTAATTCTAATTCTAATTCTAATTCTAATTCTAATTCTAATTCTAATTCTAATTCTAATTCTATTCTTATTCTATTCTGTTCTATTCTATTCTAAAATTTGCTCAGTAAGTAAAAGATCTCAGCGAGCCATTTTACTTGGAGCAATGCCGACTGTTCTGGACATTATTGTTCCTCTTCCATAATAATAAAACCTAATGTCCAGGCTTATGCACGTAGTCCAGTTCTTGTTGAGCACATCTGATTCCAATTAGTGTCTTCCAAGGACCTCGATGTACCTTTGTACTGCCAGGGCTGCATGTTGCCACTGAGCAGTGGGATCTGGCATGTCTGCCCGTCTGCTGGAGAAAGAAAGAAAAAAATAAAATCCAGAATTAGGCTTCCTTTCAAAAGAACTAACCGAATTATAATCTTTAACTCGTGTCTGATTCTACGTAGGTGGATGCTTCCTTGTCTTTCTTAGACGGCTTTGTGGCCGAAGGATTGGACCGGGGTGCCTTGCCATACAAACCTCATCATCAAAGACAGGAAGAGAAACTGTCCCAGGAAAAAGGTGATTGCTTTCTAAGAAATGAAGATTGTGTATTGCTTCCTCACTAATTCCTAATTGCTTCCTAACAGTGAGAACGATGAACAGCAATAGCAATAGCACTTTGACTTCTATACCGCTTCACAGTGCTTTGCAGCCCCTCCCTCAGCGGTTTTAGTGTATCAGCATGTTTGCCCCAACAGTCTGGGTCCTCGTTTTACCTACCTCGGAAGGACGAGTCAACCTTTAGCTGGTCAGGATCGAACTCATGGCAGTAGGCAGAGTTAGCCTGCAATATTGCATTCTAGGCACCGGGAGGGAGGGAGGCAAGAGGCTGGCTCTGTAAACCACTTAGAGAGGATTGTAAAGCCCTGTGAAGAGTATATAAGTCTAATTGCTATTCCTTCCTTCCTTCCCCCCTTCCTTCCTTCCCCCTTCCTTCCTTCCCCCTTCCTTCCTTCCTTCCTTCCTTCCTTCCTTCCTTCCTCCCTCCCTCCCTCCCTTTCTTCCTTCCTTCCTTCCTTCCTTCCTTCCTTCCTTCCTTCCTTCCTTCCTTCCTTCCTTCCTTCCTTCCTTCCTTCCTTCCTTCCTTCCGCCCTCCCTTCCTCCTTCCCTTTCTCCTTCCCTCCCTCCCTCTGGTTAAAATGCAGTATTGCAGGCTAACTCTTCCCAGTGCCAGGAGTTTGATCCTGACCAGCTGAAGGTTGACTCAGCCTTCCCTCCTTCCGAGATGGGTCAAATGGGGACCCAGATGGTTGGGAGCAAATATGGTAGCTCTGTAAACCACTTAGAAGCCCTAAGTAAAGCCCTGTGAAGCGGTATACAAGTCTAATTGCTATTGCTATTAACCAAATATTTTTTTCCCCAAGTTTTTGCAGTAGGCATTATGTTCTGGCTCGACAGATTTTGATGATTGTTATTTCTCTTGGCAGCTTTGAATTTTGAACCCTACGGAGAATCCCTTTCTCGGAGCTTCCCTGTATCAAGAATTCCCGGCAGACAGTCTCCAACCGGAGTTTCTCTGAGCTCGGACAATAGTGTTGAGACAGGACAGAAAGAGTAAGTAGGTTTGTCTCGTCAGCAAGAACTTCTAAACCACAGCCTGGCCTCCATTCGTATCTTGTAACCCAACTGTTTGGCCATCAAACAGTAACTTCTGTCCAAGTCAGGGAAAATGTTAAAATATAAAAATATCAGAGGTCTTATTGGACTAGACAACCTCCAAAGGCCCCTTCCAAGCCCTAAGATTCTAAGAATCTAACCCAGGGGTTCCCAAACGTGGCAACTTGAAGACTTGTGGACTTCAACTGGCTGTAGAATTCTGGGAGTTGAAGTCCACAAGTCTTCAAGTTGCCAAGTTTGGAGGCCTCTGATCTAACCACTATCCCCTCTTCAGGAACAACACTCTGAAGCTTGAAGGCGTCAAGAAATTGTGGAGCAAAGAGGGTTATTTGCCCCAGAAGAAAAACCAAGAAGAGAAAGAAGAGAAAAACACGGAGGCTGCGCTTCAGGGTGGCCCATCAGTAGAGACGGTGGCTAGCATTTTCCCATTGCAGCCGAAGGAAGAAATGACGGATCAGACCGAAGGGACGAAAGAAAAGCAACAGCTGGCTTCGGTGCTCTTTGTTGGGCTGGGATCACAAGGCAGCGCTAATCTGGTAGGCTAGCTAAACTGCGTTTCGTTTCCTTCCTTTTCCTTCCCTCCCTCCCTCCCTCCCTTCCTTCCTTCCTTCCTTCCTTCCCTCCCTCCCTCCCTCCTTCCTTCCTTCTTTTTCCTTCCTTCCTTCCTTCCTTTTCCTTCCCTCCCTCCCTCCTTCCTTCCTTCTTTTCCTTCCTCCCTTCCTTCCTTCCTTCCTTCCTTCCTTCCTTCCTTCCTTCCTTCCTTCTTTTTCCTTCCTTCCTTCCTTCCCCTTCCTTCCTTCCTTTTCCTTCCCTCCCTCCCTCCCTTCCTTCCTTCCTTCTTTTTCCTTCCTTCCTTCCTTCCTTCCTTCCTTCCTTCCTTCCTTCCTTCCTTCCTTTTCCTTCCTTCCTTCTTTTCCTTCCTTCCTTCCTTCCTTCCTTCCTTCCTTCCTTCTTTTCCTTCCTTCCTTCCTTCCTTTTCCTTCCTTCCTTCTTTTCCTTCCTTCCTTCCTTCCTTCCTTCCTTCCTTCCTTCCTTCCTTCCTTCCTTCCTTCCTTCCTTCCTTCCTTCCTTCCTTCCTTCCTTCCTTCCTTCCTTCCTTCCTTCCCTCCTCCTCCCTTCCTTCCTTCCTTCCTTCCCTTCCTCCCTTCCTTCCTTCCTTCCTTCCTTCCTTCCTTCCTTTCTTTCCTTCCTTCCTTCCTTCCTTCCTTCCTTCCTTCCTTTCTTCTTCCTTCCTTCCTTCCTTCCTTCCTTCCTTCCTTCCTTCCTTTTCCTTCCTTCCTTCCTTCCTTCCTTCCTTCCTTCCTTCCTTCCTTCCTTCCTTCCTTCCTTCCTTCCTTCCTTCCTTCCTTCCTTCCTTCCTTTCCTTCCTTCCTTCCTTCCTTCCTTCCTTCCTTCCTTCCTTCCTTCCTTCCTTCCTTCCTTCCTTCCTTCCTTTTCCTTCCTCCCTCCCTCCCTCCCTTCCTTCCTTCCTTCCTTCTTTTCCTTCCTTCCTTCCTTCCTTCCTTCCTTCCTTCCTTCCTTCCTTCCTTCCTTCCTTCCTTCCTTTCTTTCTTTCTTTCTTTCTTTCTTTCTTTCTTGTCTTACTTTCTTGTCTTTCTTGTCTTTCTTGCTTTTATAAATAACTCAAGGCAACGAACATGCCTAATACCCTTTCCTCCTATTTTCCCTGCAATAACCACTCTGTGAAGTGAGTTACTGAGAGGGAAGGACTGGCCCAAAGTCACCCAGCCGGTTTCATGTCTAAGGGGAAGAAAGTAGAACTCCCAATCTCCTGGTAGTTACTACTTCAAAATAACCCAGCTGGCTTTCGTGTCTAAAGCGGGACTTGAACTCACGGCGTCCTGCTTTCTAGCCCGTCGCCTTAACCCGCTAGACCAAACTGGCTCTAAATTTAAATAAATCTAAATAAATAAATAAACTAAGGGGACGCGTGGTTAAGGCGCTGAGCTTGTCAATCAGAAAGGTTGGTAATTTGGTGGTTCGAATCCCTATCGCTGCGTAACGGAGGGAGCTCCTGTTCCTTCTCCCAGCTTCTGCCAATCTAGCAATTCGAAAGCATGTAAAAGTGCAAGTAGAAAAAAAATAGGGGCCGCTTTGGTGGGAAGGGAACAGCGTTCCGTGCGCCTTCGGCGTTTAGTCATGCCGGCCACATGACCACGGAGACGTCTTCGGGCGGCGCTGGCTCTTCAGCTTTGTAACGGAGATGAGCAGCGCCCCCTAGAGCCGGAAACGACTAGCACGGATGTGCGAGGGGAACCTTTACCTTATGGATGGTACATTTTTAGGATTCCCTCCCTACCTCCCTTTCCCAACCTTCGTTGCTTTGGCTGAGATGGTCCATTCAGACCATTCGGTTTCCGTTTTAATCCTGTTTTCCGGTCCCCCTTACTTCCCGTTTTTTTTTTTAAGATGGGCAAAGGAGATCCCGCAGCTCAGAAGTTTACACGGAAATCGAAAATGACCGAAGCCCTCCCTAACGAGAGTTCATCGCCTGAGGAAAGCAGCCCTTCCACTTCCCTATTTCAGGAAGGGTTAACCGGAAAGAAGGACCTTTTTGTAAACAACGGACATCTGAAGTTCAGGAAAGCCTCCCTACATTCTTCTGAAATGCCTGAATCCAAGACGACGCTCGATCGCTCCCATTCGTTGCCGGAAGGCGGGCTGAATGAAAAGTCCCTGGATCACCAGTTTTCACCATCTTCTTTATTCACCCATGATCACATGGACATTTTCCACCCTTCCCCAAGTTCTCCCGCTCTAGTTCAGAAGCAACTTCTGCCGACGCCTCGTCTTCCAGAAGAAGCAGCTCAACATCCTCATTCAGACATCTCAGAACTCTGCGGCAACGAATCCCTGCTTGTATACTTTTCTAAGGTCTGGAAAGAGGACAGTCTTCTCATTTTTTTATTTCTCGCCAATAAAGGCCCTTCCATCCTGAAAGACATAACTCTGGAATTCCAGCACTCTGAACATTTTAAGGTAATCTTTTTAGCGTCCCTTTGGCTCTTTCTGCTAGTACTGGATCCCAAAAAGCATTTTTTACCCGTGTTTTTTTTTTCTTCTTCTTTTATATTGAAGGTGGTAGAAAGTCTTGGCTGCCAACTTGCTGGGATAGAAAGTAAAAATATAGAAAGCTTCCAGATGTATGTAGAGATGGAGAAGCCCTGCTCTTCAGGAAAAATCTTTGGTTGCATCAGTTATCCGCTAGAATTGGACGCCCACCTCAGATTTTCTCTCTCTTTAGAACCGTTAGACTTCATTAGGTAACTATATAAAATAATTTTCTTAATACATATGAAACGTAAACTTAAGAGTTCCTTGGTAAGGTTCTCTCCCACAGTTGGGCTTCCTTCTCTTTTTTTCTCCACTTCCTCTCCCTCCTTGGGGTCCTGGTTTTTTTAGTATTTGAAAACATTGAATGCTTCCAAGATTGTGAAATAAATACGGACGTACCAGGATCGAACAGGCAACATGTAAACAAGCTGTCTATATATTTTGGCTACTTCGACAGCAAAGTGTACTTGTAGTGTAGTAGGGAGATTTCAGTCTGAGCTCATCTTTAATGATTACTCCAACGTCTGTTTTTCATGAAATCTTTCTTAGCTTGACTGTCATGGCTGCATGTCCATCCATGACCAATAGATAGAAAGGCGATCTTTCAAGAAAAGTTTTAAAAATGCATAGTAGATTAATTAAATCAAGTAAGTGCTGCCCATTCCTTTAGTCTTATTTTTTCTTTTCTTCATTTCTTTCTTTTTTTTAAATTTATTGTTTTTCATCATAGAAAATAAAACATAAAACAGTAAAACAAACAAAATGAAACAAAACAAAAACAAACTTTCAATCTTAACCACAAGAAATAAATATATATTATATAATAATAGATGGTTAACAGAGGGATTTGAAAATTAGTGTACTCCTTTTTCTTCTTTCTTCTTCTTGCGTGTTTGTGTGTGTAAAAGGGGAAGATAATTTTTTGCTTTTTCTTTCAGCACCTAGCCAGAATGGATCCTCCGTGTTAAATATCACATTTAATTGACTTAATTTTTCCTTCTGTTTTTTTTCTTTTCTTCATTTCTATCGACAACCCTGTGTGCAGACCAATGAAGATGAGCACGGATGAATATGGAAAACTGTGGCTCTCCATTTCAAATGAAGTCAAACAAAATCTGAAGGTGGCACCATCTCAAGGAACTCTGCCCTTGATCCTAGATGTGTTTCAGCAAAAACTGAAGCTACATATTGTTGATATCATAGGTACGTAACTTAACATTGTTTCAGATTTATGACATATGTGATCCTGAACTTCTGAGATTAAACCACATTTTTCTAAAATTGGAATGATTTGGGCTCTTGACTGAGGTGAAGCTACTTCCCTGAAGTAATTTGAAACCATTCGGGTTCACCTCAGAAATTTGGACCCCCTTTTCAGAGTTTCAAGAACACGGAGATACAGACTAGAAGTCAGTAGTTATTTTCCACTTCCCTCAAATTCTCAGTGTTGGGAAAACGTTCAATAATTGTGTGTCTCTCGCCCCTTTCTACATCCAAACTGAAACCTCAGGGAGTGACAGTTGAACAGGAATCAGAGGCAGCTGTTTCCTCAGTCGTTGGAGAAAAGAAAAGGGTGTTTGGGGAAATGAGTATTTTTATCCAGCCTCAGCTAGCAGTATTCATAAAGCGTCACACTGTAGCTTAGGATCCAAGAAACACAGCAAAACAAAAACCACACAATTCCCACCCACCCACACCTACTGAAGCAGAAAGTTATTGGAAATTCCCGTAGGCAATGTGTGACATTTTCTCTTTGAATAATAAACCCACTTGTGTTGCAGTGATTGTGCCATAAAAGGACCTGGTGTAAGAGAAGAACAAACGGAGCTGGGGTGGGGGCGGAGTTAAGCACATTATTAGCTTAGAGTTGATATGTGGTCACAAATAGGCTCGAGCAATAAATCTTCTGAACTGCAATTGCATGTATGGTCCTGGTCCTTTGTGCCTGAAACCCAGATATTAAGAACTTTCCAAATGCCTTCTTTAGGAAATGAGGGAATAGCCGCTTGTCGACTGCTTCCATCAATCCCGTGTCTTCTTCACTGCCGGCTCCATGCTGGGACATTGGCCTTATGGTTCAGATCGCCGTGTTCTGCTCTACCAGATTGTTTACTTTATCAATGTCAGAAGGTGATGGAAGAATCCTGAAAAACCACACGGACTCCCTTTTTTGGACTGGTATGAAAGAGGAGTGATTGTGCGTAGGGGTTTTTACCAATCACAAACTTGTGTTCTACACGGAGCGAAGGTGTATCTCGGCATCACTGTGGCTTTCCTTCCAGTGGGAGGGGAAAACCGATCAGGATGTTCACCTGACGTTGACAAGGCTGTAAGGTACGGGTAGCTGAATCGAGACATGTTATGCAAGGCGCATATTTTCTATTAATGTATTGGTATAACTCACGGGATTATTCATAGGATCAGTTACTTGAATAACTCAGTCTTTACACTCCCTAGTGCAGGGAACTGCTTATTTTGTTGAAGCTCTTGAAGTGGTGTGATGACCCAGGGCGTTGCACAAAGGCAACACAGACAGACAATCAATAAGAGTCCCTTTATTATCTCCAACTTTGCCCCCAATGTCCAGGTTACCTTCTGGCTGGAGAAAAACTCTCCCAGGAACAGCCTTTGACTACAGAAAATTAAGTCTAAAACATGGTCAACACAAATTGTAACTTAAAGTCCAAACAAGCCAAACTGAAGTAATTAGTTTGGCAGGGCAGGAGGAAGAATTTCAGACTTGAAGGCATGGCAAAACTCACATGGTTGGGAAGACGCCAGGAATACAGATAAGCCACGACAACACGATATAAAGTCATGTTTGCTCCAAACAGCCTGCCTCATGCAGCCTGGCTTTCTTATAAACTGTCTTCCCAGCTGCGGCTAATGAAGGGAATCAGGGCCCTTTCCTCCCCCATAAGCCACACAACCTATGTTGCTCCCTTCTCCATTCCTCCCTGCATGCCCTAGGATGAAGAGGGGGTGGGCCTGGTTCTTCCTCTGAACTCCCTCTCCCTTGTTCTACCTCTCCCCTGCTCTGCCCAGCCGGATTTTGCCCTTCCCCAGCCTCCTCCACAGCCAACGGAGCCACACTCCCATTCCCTGTCAGCTGTTCGTCTTCCTCCTCGGATTCAGACTCTTGATGTGGGCATGGCAGGTGGCTTCTTAAGCACTTATCGAAACAACAATAGAATCTTCAGTTTGTAAGTGTATCCATGATTGCCTCATCATGCATCATGGCTGGGTCATGCCACTGTGGAAAAGTTCTTGGCACAGGTCACCGTTGACTGTACCTCAACAATCAGAGTCATCAGAATTGGGAGTTTGTCTTCAATGTTTTTATGGTAGGGATAGATAGTAGGATGACCAGGGGTTTTTTTGGTTGGGGTGTGGGTGTGATCAAGGAAGTACCTTTTTGCAAACACAGCTTGAGATGAGTGGTGTGATTCTAGGTATGCAATACGGAATTTCTACAGTTTTCGCGTTAACTTCCAGATCTTCTGACTTGTCCCCCCCCCCCATCTTCCCGCTACCTTTGGCCATGTGAAAACGTATAAATATACTTACTTTCATAAAAGAAAAGATGACCTTGGGAGGACCCCATAATTTTTTTAAAATAAGGGGGCGAACATATTTAACACCCCTTCTGTTTTCTCCACAAGAACAACCATGTGAGGTAGGTTCGGCTGAGAGAGAGTGACTGATCGGTAATGTAAAATTATGATTAATTTATATGCCACCATTTTGTGGCATGTTTATTATATTTTGCTAGCAGGGGAATTCTGGGAGTTGAAGTCCAGTTGCAAAAGTTGAGGAACACTAGGTTTGTTTGTTTTTCCCTTATCTTATGCTATTAACTTCTTTCGCTTACCATTTCTTAGTCCCACTAATGTAGCTTCTTCTGAAAAACATACAATTATGGATATGGATATGTAGGTGTAGTTAATGGTTAGAAGAAGGCTCTGTTGCTAAGTAGATTGCAAGGTGCCGTGAGAGAAAATAGAGACATCCATTATGAACTCCACAGTTTTAACTGTAGAACATCCACTCTTTCAAAGTTCACCAATTTTCTCACTTAAGAAAGTAGAATGCAATTAACTAACAAAGGGATTGAATTTTGGTAGGGGTTTCCACCCCCCACCCCCCCCACCCCGATTTTTCAGTGTTGTCACAAAGGAATTCTTTAAAATGCACTAAATGTATTTAAAATGTATTAAATCAGGGGTCTCCAACCTGGGCGACTTTAAGAATTCCCCAGCCAGCATGAGTGAGGAATTCAGGGAGTTGAAGTCCACAAGTCTTAAAATGGCCAAAGCTGGAGACCCCTGGGTTAAATTATGTACAGAGACTGTTGTATGATCATGTTTACTATATATGCCTTTATGGATTAAAAATAGGGATTATGGGGTTGGAAGAATAAATACATTGGAAATATTGCTTCTACATGACTGTTAATGGTATATGATAGGATTTATCCTGTAACAGTTTAGGAAAGCTATAATTTCAAATCTATGCAGCTTTTAGCCACTGTCATCAAATCAGGTTTAAGCTTCTGGGCTTCCAGATCTTGCTCAACTACAACTCCCAGAATCCTCCACTATAATCTGCAGTTGTAGTAGAGGCATATTTGGAGGCTGAGAAGCTTCCTACCCGTTTATCCTGAAGATCCTGTTGTCCATTTTTTGCCCAATGTTAACTGTCCTACTCTGCCAAGTATGTAGATCTGAACCAAACAAAACTTGTTGAGACTTACCGGGTTTTCCTTAATTCTACCCTCTCTACTTCCTTTCTATTTTCAAACTGTTTGCAGAAGTGGTTTCTTACTGTTCTTATTACCACCTAACTTAAAATAATTGCAATATAATAAATTATCCTGCTGTACCAAGCTACCATTGTGAATCGGTCACTGGAACATTTATAACATCTATTGTGTAAGGCAAAATCTAGGCATGTTGCAATGACCATTTTAACCCCAGGTGTTCAGATATAGGTATGCTCCCCAACTGGCTTAAACTTGCAGCGCCTGTGTATACTGAAGAGGGCCATAAGGAATAATCAAAACATCCATGTTAATTGTATCATTCACAGTGCTTAGGTGTGGCAGAGTAAGGAGCCTTGTCCTTGGATAAAATACCATGCTCTATCCTAAATCATTCTAATCATGAGCCGAATAGGGTCGTAATTTCTCCAGATGTCCAAAAACCATATAGATGAGTGGTTCAGTGGCTCAGAGCTTTCAAAGACACCGGAGAAGGTCTGCTCCAGGGGTTTGAGTCCTAACAGTGCATGATGGAGTGAGCTCCCGTCACTTACCTCAGCTCCTGCCAACTAGCAATTCGAAAGCACGTAAATGCAAGTAGATCAATAGGCACTACTTCGATGGGAAGGTAACAACGCTCTGTGTTTCACTGCACACTCTGTGCTGCGGTATGATGTCATGCTTGGCTACCTGACAGCGGGAACATCTTCGGACAGTGTTGGCTCAAAGGCCTGGAAATGGAGATGCCCTAAAGTAGGCTACAACTAGTGGAGTAAAACCTGCAAGGACTTCTTATCAGAAATCTCATAGCCAAAGGTTCTTGTAGTCAAAGTCCCCATTGTTTTTGGAGGGCACCAAACAGCAGGAGATAGACGTGAGCAAGAAGGATTAAAATTACAATAGCATCCAGAGGAGATAAAATCTTTTCATCACAAATCATTTAATGTATAATTTATGGTAAGGAAACACTACGTCTGACTCAAACACCACAGACAGTGTGGAACTGATGGTTTTACATGGTAACCCCACCAATATAAAAGTAAACACATTGAACGTACAGCGTAGAACCAGTCTGGGAAATGCATAAATACTCCTCCGTATGTTTAAGGCTACTCAAGTCTCATATAAATATAAATGGCAAGACATTTGACTCCTTAAAAAAATAGTCCCAGGTCTGAACACCAATATGTGCCTGTAACACGCCTGCCTGGCTGAAAATAATGGGATGCGTCTGGCCACAGTGAGTAACTTGAAAGAGTTTTGCTCAACGTTGAGTAGATATGGAGAACCGGGCCGTTTCTTGTACATTCAAAAAAGATTCGATGCTAATTTTCCATTGGATGAAGACAAGCTCTGAAACAAGGCTTTCAATCAAGTTTCTTAAGTTGTGCTTTAAGCCATCTTTTGTCCTAGGGGCGGTATAATGGCTACATTGGCACAGATGATTAAGCAAGCATGACGCAAAAACATGGCTTGTCCAAGAACAGGTACGCAACCTGATTTAATTCCTGTTAAGTCACTTTCTGTAAGATGAAGCAGTTAAATTAGGCTGCTCTCATGCAATTACAGTATTCGCTGTCATGAATAATGTAATTGTACGAACTTGCACTTCATGCAATTGAAGTACTCAAATCTGCTTTCATGCAATTACAGTATTTACCAGAAAACAAGCAAATACTCTTGTCTGTGGCATGGCTTAACTTACAGTTGCTACTCTGCAAATCCCCTGATGCATTTTCTTTTGCTAGAAACATGTATATTTGTAGGCAAGGCCCACTCACTGAGTTTTTTAATAGATGGACTTTGGGAGTCATCAGCAAGATCCTTACATATGTTGTCCTTTAGTAACATTTCTAACAAGGGACCGCTGTTCTTTTGATGCTCTTTGAAATAATTCTCTATCAGCTCTTGACTAGAACGTTTTGCTATACCGTTGTGTCAGCTTCCTGAATGGAAATTGTGAATCAAGTAAGCCATCAGACCAGAATGATAATGCTTTTGGGGAGGAGAAGGTTATCAAAAATGGGCAAACTTAAGCAATTGTATCTCCAAGGAGATGGTAAAAAAATTTTTTTTTACATGTGTTGGTTCCTTGGGTCAACATGGGCATTACCAAGTATATTTTTGGCATAGCATGGATGTAGTTTGGCTTGGCCCATTTCTTTCAGCCATCTGCTGTTCCTCTCTCTGGTTCCCCTTTCATTCTACATACCACCCAAGGTGTCTACCACTCATCAATTGTCCATTCTTTCCCCGGTGACCCTCCAAGCAAAGCAGACTCTCCAAGCAAACACTGATGATGGAAGGCTCCAAGGAAATCCACCATACCTGGAGTCTCTGCTCCTTTTCAGAACATCCCTTGTTGCGGCTGAGCATAACAAGATGTCTGAAAGGATCTGCTTAGTCCAGTGTCAGTTTCAAACTTTCTCTGTTCTAGAACCGAATTTCGTTTGCTTTGGTACTAACTGCAGCAACATGTGAGGACTTTATGGCATGAAACTTTTAAAATAGCTCCTCTTTTAGAGTCGTTAAGAGAATTACGCCAACTTTTCCATTATTGTCAGTGGAAAACACTATATCCTTTAAAAGCAATCTTGTTTGTGCTTTTGATTTTCTTGAATTTGCAGTTCTTCATTTTTCGACTTCGATTGTGTGGTTTTTCTTTTAAAACAAAGCTTGGTGCTCTCTCTCCCATTTTAAAGTTTTCTTCTGCAATGGAAACGTGGGGCGTTTTATTTCCTCTCCAAAATGGATCTTCAGGTTTATTTTGCAGAGCTGAGTTCCAATTTTCACAATTTCTTTTGCATTGTCAACCATTCTCTGTGCGAAAACCTTTCTTTTCATTTGTGGGGTGAAGTACATCTCGCTTCTGGTGGCTTTTCCTTACAAACGGAACGTCACATGTTCCAGAATAAAAGTATTTTGTTACCAAGATATTTTGACCTGGGGGGTGGTGGTGGTGGAGTGAGTGGGTTATAAAAAGAAGAAGCAGGCTCTTGTATTCCTTTCCTAACTCTGTTTTGCATCTCTTAATTTGATCTGTTCTTTAAAAGTTTTGGAAAGTCGGGTTTCAGAGGACCTTCTCGTCAAGTAGTTTGTTGATCCCATCGCATATTTTTTTGAGGTGCGGACGGCATTCTCCATCCAGGCTGTAGAGAGCAGTGAGGAATTCAACAGCGGCAAAGTGATCAAAGACGTGGTTGATCCGTGCGTGAGACCTGGCTGTCAAGTGCCGCTCTACAAGTTCATGGACAAGATCTTTGCACTCATTCAACAGTCCCGAAAGAACGTTCTTGTCAAAGGTGAACTCCACTTCGTAAAAACTGACCACCGTCATGGCCGCCTGATTCAGCTTCTTGCGGAATTTCTCAACGATCTCCATCTCGTCCGCATTGAACTGGTTGTTTCGGTAGAGAATCCCAATCTTGATGGCGACTTTGATCAAGTCTTTCATAACCTTGTGGGCTTCTTTCTTGTTTTTCATGTGCTCTATGGTCACTTTGTACAACTCGTCGAAGATTTCGCTGCTCGTGTCGTCAATCAACATATTGGCCATCGTCTTACTCGCCATCTTGCTCAAAATCTTCTTCTGGGCTTGTAAAGCAAGACTCTTGGAACTAAAGTGATCGGGACCTAAAGAACACAAGATGGCAACAAGAGAAAGAATTAATTGTAAATCATTTGTAATATATCTCATAATTTAACATAAGCACAGTCACTGTCAGCTTTGGAAGCCATATTGAGATTCGATGCTCCCACGCTGCCACAAGTGGCCCTGAGAAAGTGGGATGGAGGAATTCATTTGAGTACATCTAGTTAGACCAAATAAAATTCTTTTTCTGGTTCAAGGTCATGTAGTGTTGCGCATAAGGAAAAGAATATCTTACTTTGGGACGGATGGTGATTGGGCCATGGGATATGGTGATGGGTATAGGGGATGGGTTTTAGTTTTTACTTTCACAAGGAAGCCCAAAACTTTCAGATTCAGGATTCCACAGATGTACCAGTTACTATCCAAATAAAGGTACCTTTGAGATATGTCTGTCTCAGAGTTATTGATTGGAATGGAGGGTTGCTGGAATGCTGACATTCACCTTTATTTTATTCTTGTTAATAACTTAGAAGAATTATTCAGCTACCGAATAATATCATATATTCATTTCAACATTTTTCATATTCAATCAGATAACACTATATCATAATGTAGATTGATTGCTCAAGCCTACACACAAGAATCTAGTCAACTAAAGTTCACTACTAAATTGGCACCCGATAAAGCGTCAATGGGATTCAAGAGAGGTTGGATTTGGACGGCTTGTGGCAATGCATGAATTCTAAAATGATGACGCACTTATCTCCACCCACCAACTGTACCTTGCTGTTCTACAAATATGGTTGGACAGAAAGCAAGTGCTAAAGTGGCATGCCTTCTGGCCATTTCTCATATGCATATTAGAAGGCATACATACCTTATCATTTGAGAATCTGGAATAGCCAACGATGGCTTTAAAAAAGCGACCGGTGAATGATTGCAACTGAGCTATTTTGTAAAACATTCGTTGTTTATTCTCTCTCTCTTTTCCATGGCAATCAGAAGCCACCAATAATCCATATATGGGCAGAATTGCAAACTCAACTGCTTGTATTTGACTAGCCTTGTATAGAATTGAGGGGGAAGCGCACAGAGGCTTTTGAAGCCATATGGTGTCCCCCTTTCCTCTTTTTTTTTAAAAGAAAAGCAGGACAAATAGTAGGCGGTGAGAATTGGCTAAGCAAAGCCAGTGAAAGCTGTCAGATTCTTTGCTAAACCCAAGTTGCTTCGAAGATGTGCCTGTTTGGTCACTGGGAGACACTGTTGCTTTGTGTTCAGTGGCAGGGAGCCCCATTTCCCTTTTGGGAAAAATACCAAAAGCCACAAAGGAGTGAGGGGCCTTAAAATTCAAAGAATATAACATTTAACGGCATCCTCTAATGCTTTTACTTTGAGGTGCCTTACATTGGTTTGCGTCTTTCAGTGTTGTGGCCTTCAAGCTGACGATCTGGTGCTTGAGACGCATCTGTGTTCGTAGCCTGTCTGCAAAACTATCTTCCTTTGAATATTTTTGCTTTTTTTAAATCTCCCTTTTTTTACAAGTGGGTTTATCATGCAGATTTCTTGAAGCCTCTCAAAGAGGAACGGAAAAAAAAACCCCAAAAGAAAGTTGATAAGATTCCTTTCTCTTTTATCCAGCTGTGAAACTGCTTACGGGATTCAAATGGGCTGTTTTTGAGCTTTGCTACTATTTATTGCCTAAGACTGCTAAAGTAGCCCACTATTTATTTGAATTAATATCTATTTAAATTATGGGGAGAGGGTTTTTTTTTTTTAGCAAGACAGTGCGGGGAGGCCAGCACAGCTGATCCTTAGCATGTTTTTAATATTCTAAACAATTGGGGAAATGACTGAAGATGTAAAATTAATAGAAACTGTTAATAAATGGACGTTTCACCTGCAAATGGACATCTGCATTCATTTTGAGAGGGGTCAAGATCTCCCCCCCACCTCCAATGTGCCTTACCATTTTTCTCCATGTTCTGAGAATTAGCTAGTCAGCGATGGTCAGTTCAGAGTTCAGACCAGTGGCCATTTTGTTAAAGAAAAACAGACTGGAATAGTAATAATTCAATTAAGAACCACTCTGTGAGACAACCAGAGTTTAGATAGTGGATGTAACAGATGAGGGCAGGGTCAAAGGCGTTATGAGTTTGGAGTCGTTATGTTCTCACAAGAGACCTAAGTCCAAGCCCTCATGACTTCGGTTGACTCTTATCCAGCACCAATTTGCCTTGACTGGTAGATCAGATTCTCGTGCATAGACAGCATGAAATAAACTTCCAGTGCTTTGAACTGCCCTAGTCAACTCCAATAGAAGATAATATTTATAGCCTGGAGTTGAATTGTGGGGTCCTTGGTGCTCTCTGAGCTTGGTGGTTTTCTTGTAGACGTTTCCTTATCTGACCAGGTAATGTCATCACAGGTAGTGATGTTACCTCGTCAGGCAATGATACGTTTGCAAGCCAAAAAACAAGCTCAGAGCAATCAAGGAGCCCACAGTTCCACCCTGAGCTACACACGCTGTATTCTCTTCTATTGAAATCTGGAAATTCACCTAGAACTGGAACACAAGACATCTCTTTACTTGGTACCACCAGCCAGGACCTGCCTTATAATTTCAGCTGTCTAAATTCCCTAAAAACTGGATTTGCTCACCTATAGCTAGATCAGACACCACCTACCACCTGGATTTATACAATATATTACGCATGCTTTGTTTTAACAGTCACCAGAACTTTTCCCAGGGTTGAATTATCTGCTTATTCAATAAGTTAATATTGTAATATATTGTGCAAAGCCAGAACATTGTTGAGTAACCAAGGAAAGCCTTTTTTTAAAAAAATGTGACCACCTGTGTATGTGTGTGTGTGTGTGTGGGCTCAATATATTTCAACCCTGCATCTGGGTGAACTTCAGATCAATGGATCAGAAAGAGCAGAGAGCTGTCACTGATACAAGCACTGAAGCTATAATTATAGATAGGACAGAAAGGATACGAAACGTTCTTTAAATGGAACCTTCCTAAAATATTTCCTTCGCCCTTCCCATATCACAAATGCAGACTATGTGAGCATCTGTGAGATTCCCAAAATATTTTATCTCCAGATGGCCGAATAAAATGTACAAAGTGTTACAGGATTTCCCCCGCCCAACACACACATATGGGTGTAGCTCAGCTATGTTATTTGCATGTAAATATGGTTCCTGCTCAACATAGGCACTACAGGCATGAAAATACACAAATGCACAAAACCAATCTGTTCCAAGAGCCAAGGAAAACAAAACTCGAACCTTTGCTATTAAATGCTGCAGGTGAATTCATAAAGACTGTTAAATTTACAACCATTGCAGGAACTGGGCCTGGCTAGTCTAGTGAAGAGAAGGATCAGGGGAGACAGGATAGCAGTCTTCCAATATTTGAGGGGCTGCCCCAGAGAGGAGGAAGGGGTCAGGCTATTTTCTAAAGCACTAGAAGGCCAAACAAGGAATAAAGGAAGGAAACTGATCAAGGAGAGACTCAACCTGGAAATAAGGAGAAACTTTCTGACAGAACCATCAACCAATGGAACAGAAGTTGCCTTCAGAAGTTGGAACGCCATCACTTGAGACTTTCAAGAAGAGATTGGACTGCCATTTGTCAGAAATGGTGTAGGGTCTCCTGCTTGGGCAGGGGGTTGGAGTAGATGACCTATAAGATCACTTCCAACTCTTGATTATCTGTTATCCCCATGGTCACATGATGAAAAATCGGGCACTTCGCAACTGGTATGTATTTACAATGATTGTGGTGTTCCAGAGTCATGGGATCACCATTTGCAACCTCCACCGCTGGTCTCTGGCAGGCCCAGTCAATGGGGGAAGCCAGATTTGCTTAACGACCAGATGAGTCACTTAAGAACTGCTTAACAGCGGTAGCAAAAAATCAATTAGGATTCACTTAACAACCATGTTACTGAGCAATTCTGCATCCTAACTGCGGTCGTAAGTCAAGGACTAGCCATACTTCAGATAAACGTGGATGGAATAAAGCTTTATTTCCCCACTTTATGTTGGAAATCACTGTCACGGTGACTTGGTTAACTAAAAATGCACCGCTCTTGGCTCAGAGCAATCTGGTTTAACAAGCTGGACTTAATAGTTTGCAAAAATATTTAAATAGTTTTAACAGTGCAATAACTCACTGTTGATACGGGATGTAAACAAATGTCGGGAAGAAATATACTCATGAAAAAGAGCAGCTAAGCGTAATAATTCTAGTTAGAATAAACATGTTAAATCCTCTTGGTGGAAAATATGGGGAAGTGAAGCATTGTTGTGACTTAGACTAAACACACCACATAAAAGCTCTTTTGGGTATAGCAAGTGTTGAAATACAATTTACAATTCTGGGTTCAAGGTTATCCCAAAGATGGTTGTTTTGTTTTTTTTTAACTGGACTTTCTGGTTTTTCTTTGAAGATGTTTCGCTTTTCATCCAAGAAGCTTCATCAGTTCTGGAAGCTTCTTGGATGAGAAGTGAAACGTCTTCAAAGAAAAACCGGAAAATCTTGTTGTCTCTTGAAAAAGCACCTTTGGGACAACCATGACCTGGATGATTGAGAATCTCCATGGACATTTAGCTATGCCCTTTGGACCAGAACTGAAAAAGCTTTCTGAAGAGGATTACCCAAAGAAAAACCAGAAAGTTTAGTTGCTTCTTAAGGACTCTTGACTTGGATGACTGGAGAATTTCCATAGATATCGGGGTTCAAAAAGTTTGCTAAGTTTTAGAAAACTTGGTTCAGAATCATAGTTTGCTTGTTTACAAAACTGGGTTCAGAATCATGGCTAAGACAGATTTTAAAAATCATGGTTTAACAAACCGGAATGCTTGCATTCACTCAGACCACTGGAAGGCCAAACTCAACCACCGCAGCTTAGCCTGTTAGCTGGAAACTCATCAGAGCAATCATTGTAAACTCATGTTTAATTGGAACGAAAGCTGATTATTGTTGTTGGGACTAATTTCGAATAAGAAAGCAATCATCAGCCATGCCCCTCTAATTGTCTCATCAACGTTCAAGGCATGGTATGGATTGTTAGTCAGCCTGAGTTTAATGCTTTATATTTCTCTTTGACTATTGTTTAAAAATAGTCCTGTGTTTGTTACTTAGGGATGGAAATAGATCTGAATAGAAATGGGGATGAGCCGTGAGCATTGTTCACTCATAATGCTAAAATCTAAAGTCTGATCTGCTGTGTAATTCTTTGTCTCCAGCAATTCTAATTGCAACCCCAAACTTGTCAAACACCTACCAAGCTAAGCCAATTAAGGCTGGAAGCTGTGGATATTTACACACGAGAGCTCCTTATTTATTTTTATTTTATTTATTTTTGTCATTTGCTTACAAGATAATAGGTATAAGTAAAAAACATAGTTATGAATACATGGATACATATAAGAAAAATAAAAAGAAACAATAGGACAGGGACGGTAGGCACGTTGGTGCGCTTATGCACACCCCTTACAGACCTCTTAGGAAAGGGGTGAGGTCAGCAGTAGACAGTCTAAGGTTAAAGTTTTTGGGGTTTGGGGAAGAAGCCACAGAGTCAGGTAGAGTATTCCAGACACTGACCACTCTGTGGCTGAAGTCATATTTCTTTAGAAGACTGAAGGCTAGGAGGTTTCAGAAAAAAACATTGGCAAACCACTTCCATATGAGAGCCCAGAATAATAGAATAACAGAGTTGGAAGGGACCTTGGAGGTCTTCTAGTCCAACCCCCTACTCAAGAAATCCTATACCTGTGATGGCGAACCTTTTTGTTGTGGTGTGCCACAATAGCGTGCGTACACGTGCATATGCCGGCAGGACGTTTGGCATTTGCCAGAGAACACCAAGATTGTCAACTTCGCCACTGGTGCCCAGTGCTCTTCCCAGATGAAAGCAGGTTCACACTGAGCACATGTGACAGATGTGACAGGGTCTGGAGACACCGTGGTGAATGTTCTGCTGCCTGCAACATCCTCCAGCGTGACCAGTTTGGCAGTGGGTCAGTAATGGTGTGGGGTGGCATTTCTTTAGGGGGCCATACAGCCCTCCATGTGCTTGCCAGAGGTAGCCTGACTGCCATTAGGTACCGAGATGAGATCCTCAGACCCCTTGTAAGACCATATGCTGGTGCGGTTGGCCCTGGGTTCCTCCTGATGCACGACAATGCTAGACCTCATGTGGCTGGAGTGTGTCAGCAGTTCCTGCAAGATGAAGGCATTGATGCTATGGACTGGCCCGCCCGTTCCCCAGACCTGAATCCAATTGAGCACATCTGGGACATCATGTCTTGCTCCATCCATCAACGCCATGTTGCACCACAGACTGTCCAGGAGTTGGGGGATGCTTTAGTCCAGGTGTGGGAGGAGATCCCTCAGGAGACCATCCGCCACCTCATCAGGAGCATGCCCAGGCGTTGTAGGGAGGTCGTACAGGCACGTGGAGGCCACACACACTACTGAGCCTCATTTTGACTTGTTTTAAGGACATTACATCAAAGTTGGATCAGCCTGTAGTGTTTTTTTCCACTTTAATTTTGAGTGTAACTCCAAATCCAGACCTCCATGGGTTGCTAAATTTGATTTCCATTGATAATTTTTGTGTGATTTTGTTGTCAGCACATCCAACTATGTAATGAACAAAGTATTTAATAAGAATATTTCATTCATGAAGATCTAGGATGCCTTATTTTTGTGTTCCCTTTATTTTTTTGAGCAGTGTTATTTTAACATGGTTTGCTCAACACGCTGTTGTTCTGGTTTATGGATATCAAGCCCCAATAGATGGATTCACACGTTTTTGCTAAACCCAAGACACACAAGCTTCAGGACTTCCTTATACTCTCTTCATCCCGTGGCTTTAACATCCAAAATGGGTGAAGCGTCTTGAAGAACCCCAATACCTCCTCGCTGATCCTCCTAAAATATAGTCTGACTCCACATATTGTTTCTGTCCATTGCGGTATTCTCTTCTACAAAGACTATCCGCCCCCAAGGCCACTTCTGACCCACCTGTTCCCCGTTTCTGTTGTTCCAGAATCTCAACCATCTCAAGTGGTCTCAGTAACAATTCAAGGCATTTCTTGCCCTAAGATCCTTTGCCTTTTAAGGCATGGAAACTATTTTTGTGACCCTCTAGTTTTAAAGGAGAACAGCAAGGGGGCATTCATCACAATGGATCCAACCCTAGGGGTGAAACTTTGGGCATGTCTTGATATGCTGGCGGATGAACTTTTTCAAAAAAACATTTGGAAAAGTGATGTGGATCTCAAAAATTAATTGCTTACATTCCCCTCTAGACACCACTTCAGAAACTTGTTTAGGCCAAATTCAGCCCATCAATAAATCAGAGGTTGAATTTTCAGACTTCCAGATGGCAAAATTGCGTCTTTTTATGGGCAGAGATTAACTTTTTTGCAGAGAACTAAAAAATAGGACCCATAAGTCATGTTTCCATCCCAATTTGAGTTGTTTCTCTAGAGAACTCAAATTTAATGGATACCCTGGAATGTCCTAATGGCAGCGTTAGATTAATGCTAGTGAGACCCAGCTTCAAATCCACTTCAATTGTGGAAGCTTACTCAATAGTTTTGAGCCAATACCTAACTTTGCCCAACCTACTTTAGGAAATTTTGGGGAATAATGAGAGGAAGCAGCAGCATACAGGTAATCCTCAAGTTATGACTGATAGTTTAGAGACAGTTTAAAGCTACGCCAGACCCCTCCCCAAAAGCTGTTTATAAAGACTTTCCAAAGTTGTTGCAGCCCTGATACACATACACATACACATGCACTAACCCTAACCCTAACCCCAACCCTATGATTCTATGTTCTATGAGCCAGTTTGCTATAAGGCAAGGGTCTTCAAACTTGGCAAGTTTAAGACTTGTGGACTTCAACTCCCAGAATTCCTGAGCTAACATGACTGGAGGAGGAATTCTGGGAGTTAAAATCCACAAGTCTTAAAGCTGTCAAGTTTGAAGACCCTTGCCTTATAGTAAACAGGCTTATAGAACATAGAATCATAGGGTTGGGGTTAGGGTTAGCGAATGTTGAAGACCCCTGCTATAAGGGTTAAGGTGCTAGATTAGAAACCAAGAGACTATGAGTTCTAATCCTGCCTTAGTCATGAAAGCTGGCTATGTTCGGCCAACTCCCCTCTTTCCACTAAATCCACCTCAGAGGTCTCCAACCTTGGCAACTTTAAGACCTGTGGACTTCAACTCCCAGAATTCCTCAGCCAGCAAAGGAAGAAGAGCAAAGCTGGCTGAGGAATTCTGGGAGTTGAAGTCCACAGGTCTTAAAGTTGCCAAGGTTGGAGACCTCTCATCTACCTCACAGGGCTGTTGTTGTGAGAACATTACGTCTGCTGTCAGGAGTTGCACAAAAATAAAGTTGGATATCAACCGATTTATTTTTCAATGCTATTATATATCCTACCCGAATCCTATACAGACTCTCAGGATGTATCATGGACAGGGGACCAAAAAGAAAGCAGCACCAGTTAACACAACTCAATATTTGTTTAGTTCCAGGAGTTATTCTTACACTGCTGCTTTGGAAGTTGAGTTGTTGTTTTTTTTCCAGAGGACCCCATTCTGTCTTGATGAAAGCAAGCTATTGAGATTTAGTGCTTCACCGTTCTCCAATATGCTTATTTATTTGCCAATGGTCTTTCTTCCGTAAATGGTTGCTGATTAGATTTGCTGATGAAGGTTTCCTAGTTTTTAGCCAAGGTTTCCAGATTGGCAGTTCGTAGGGGAGGCCAATGAGTGGGGGGGAAGGAGAGGGTTTTTTTTTTGCTGTGAAAGTGTTGCAACTGAACTGACGACAGATCCATCTCTTCCAGGGTTCATCCATGCCTATCCTTCCATTCATAAAATCTGGCAAGCAGACAATGTCAGTTGCAATCAGGCTAGCGTTTACTCTATGCTTGCTGTGTAAGTGATACCCGTGACCCAATATTTTTCTTGAATTAAACCCATCATACATCTGGGTGGTTTTTTTTTTTTTTTTTAAACTGTCATCTTCCCCTGCTCCCCAGTAACACCAGAAGCAATCTAAACTTTTCTTTTTTTTTCATATACAAATTGGAAGATTATCCTGGAAAGAATACAAACAAGCTCTAAGCTCTTTCCTTGGCCTGCTAATAAGGACCGTTAAAAAGGAAGGGGAAAAAAAAAAGATGATTTCCTTGTTACAATAAAGTTTGGTCGATCTTGGCAACAGCTTGCCAACTTGCCACATAGCTACTTCATAGCTGGCACTGCCTGCAAGAGCTGCTCAACAGGCAGAAATCCAACAGGCCCAGCTTTCCAGCACAGTGATGGAGTGAATCAAGACACATTTGGGGAGTTGAAGTCCACACGTCTTAAAAAGTTTGAAGAGGTTGTGAAGTACTGTTCCATAACATCGCGAGTTATATGTCCAAAACGTTGCATTATTAGTGCTAATGGGTTATCAAATTCTATACTGGTGAATGTCACACCTTGGGTTTGATTCACACAATATACAAAGCCAAAGAACTGTGATTAGTGTGTTGTACGCTATGGCAATCAAGTGTGAGACCTCTTCAACTTCAATGAGTAACCCTCAAGGCTTATCCGAGAGTCTTTTGTGAACATAATGGTCGCACCTCTGGGAATTATCCTAAAGCATCATAATCTTGGCGAAGATTTTTTTTGGCATTATGAAAATCCTAAGAACTCTTCTGAACTTGCAGAAATATGATTCCCCTTAATTTTGATAGGAGTACAAGCAGAGTTTGAGAAGAGAGAGGCCCTGGTTTTATTGATAGGATCCTTAGTTGGATTACAGTAATTTTCATATTATGATTCTGACTGCCTCTTGCTGTATTTTCCTTCCCCCATTTAACAATTGTACTGTGAAGGCTTACGGATCGGACCAGGGGCAAGTAAATCAATGTGTATCTCATTTTTACGTCCTATTGTAAACCTCAAAGAGCTTTTCAATATTGTGCGAATGAGTCATGAGAGATCTTTCAAGTCAGAAATGTAGAGTTTGCCCAATGCCATAAAACATCACTTTTCCTGCATGTCTTTCGTTCATATTACTCTGGCTCAACTTTCTAAACAGCAAATCAAATACTGTAGTAACGTTTGCTATACAGGATGAATCATGAGTACATTGTTTAACATCTGCTCCTATTTTCATTATGGAATTTACACTCACGTTATAATAAATATCGTGGCTTCTCGCTACCCTCTTTTCCAGAAAGTTGAAGATTGTGAAAGATGGCTTTTCTTCCCATCGAAAGACTAAAAGCCTGCCAAAAAAAAAATGCTAAAATGGTCTGAATCAGAGGCAAACGAGCGGATGGAAACTCATTACTCATTTTTCTCCGGCTGCATTGTTCAAAAGGGAAACAGGAATTCCTTAATATGACTTTTTTACATTCCCCTTGCTATGTGACAGTATGCCAGTCATGAAAAAAAGCTATGTAGTTTGTGGTGACAATTGGCAGTAGACAACAACTGAGATTAAAACGTTTTAACACACACACACACACTCTTTCTGTACACTCATTTTTCAATGTATAAAAAAAACCTCATCCGTAAGATTCATCCGTTAGCTGTAATGGGCCAAATCTGGCAGTTACTTTACCCAACCACCCAAGAACATCTGATTCAAATTTAGTTGTAGTTACCTAACATCTGGAGAGTCAAGGCTTCGGTGCCAACATTTATTAAATGCACGGTGGTGCAGTTGAATCCTGTTACAGAGTTTTTAATTTAACACTAATCCTATCCTACAGAGAGGGCAAGTCCCTGAGATGCTTGTGAGTCTTTCAACTGGAGGTGACAACCGTCTGCGACAACTCTTCATCCTTTCGGGTCCAAAAGCCTCTTTGGAGGACCCACGAGCCCCTGTGGATGCAGCTCTTACGCTGCCCACATAGTTTACCAGTTTGTTTGAGCCACCGCAACATGCAAAATCCTTTTCTTAAAGGCCTCCATTCTCGGCTCGCTCCTTACCACTTGTCTGACTCATAGGTCTCCTCCAGCACACAAAAGAAACAGAAGAAAAAGGAAAGGAAAGTTAAAAACAAAAACCGGAGAACGAACTGCTTTCCACAGCAACCGGGGTTTCTTCTGATCTCTATTATGAAACACGCAGCAATCATCCAGAACAGCTCTAAATTACACCTTCTTCCAGCTAACATGAAAACGCCACCTCACCAGCCATCGTGATGGCAAGCTGGCTTGGTGGAAACAGATAACCAGCATTAAAAAAGGGGTTTCGGGTATCTGGCGACAGAAGGAGAAAATACAGATATTCTGCCTGCAACGCTGGATGGAAATATTTACTTATCAAGATTAGTCACAAGGAGTAGTAACAAGCATCAAGAATTAGGTTTCATCTCTGCATTAATTGAAGCTGTTGCTCCATCTTGTACTCATGAGTTCCACAGCTCACTACTATTCTTATTATGACTACTCTCTAGATGCAATTCTAGCTCCCTTTACCCCCTTACACAAGTGTGTGCATGTGTGTGCGTCAAATAACCCATGCAAATTTGTTAGTGTATAAAAATGATTTAAAAAAATAAATAAATACCGGACTATAGGTATAGCGTTTTCTGTATTGTTGCAGTTCTTCCATTGTTTAACTACAGAATAAAAGGTAAAGGTTTCCCTGTCTAGTCATGTCATAATCTATGGCACAGTGCTCATCTCCTTTTCTTGGCCAAGGAAACCAGCACTGTTACTTTCCCACGAAAGTGGTACCTATTAATCTAGGCGCATTTGCATGCTTTCGAACTGCTAGGTGGGTAGGAGCTGAGGTAGGAAAGGGAACTCACTCCATTGTGTGGAGCTCAGGTCTCGAACATTTTGCCTGAGTTTAAATCAAAGAGAATACAATGAAAATTGAAGAATTTCCTAAATGGCATTTCTTCTTTCCTCCTGAAAGCAAGGCTGGTGAAGTGCTGAAAACCACAAGGGATTCCAAACTCTAGTGGACCTTTGTGTAGAAAATGTTGGCTTATGTGGAATTTACATGGGCCTAATGGAAGAAAGCTTATCTGCTTAGTATTTGTGCATTTTACTAAAATGGCAGCTTAAAAAGTTGTGTATCTGCTATTTGTGACGCCGATGTCCATGTTTTAAAGTGGAAAATTGACCTCTTTGCTTTGTGCTGTGTACACTAAGATTTCTACAAAAGTAAAGGGGGAAAAAAAAACCCTTTTTATGGCTCACATAGCTTAAAACAGCCGTCACTCAAAACGCACTCACATGTTTCATTCTCAATAAATTGTTTCTTTCGAGGAAAAAAACAAAAAGAAAATATTTCTATCCCCCCCCCCGCTAAGGTTTGATATCCTGCTTGGTTTAGGCTGTAGCACCTCAACTCCCCCCATTCTAAATGCAAAAAACAAATAAAACACCCCAACCTTTATGCAGCGTTTTTTTTCAACTCAGTTTTGCAAGTCACAAAAAACGAGGCAATTTCATTTCCAACCGATTAAAAAAAACCCTGTTCCAATGACAGGAGGGAATACTGCGGGTTTTGGACATTTCAAGCTTTCACGGAAGGGCAGATCATAAAAGCACAACCCACAGAGTTTGTGGAAAAAAAACGATTGCTCGGGGTTTGCAAATTAGATCATCAAAGAGACAAGCACCAGGCAAATAAATTATACTCCGACTTCCCAGTCCTAGCGCACAAACACCCCCCCACCTCCCTCTCATAAATAATGTTGAAATGCAGGACGAAGCTTCCTGGCAAAATATTTATTTTCCTTTTGCTAATTGGGGAGAAGATGTCCATGGTATAATTTAACGCTTGCCGTCCACTTTTTCAGGTCAGGAGGAAAGTAAACACAGAAAACGGGTTTCAGGAGTGAAAGGAATTTCTGGATGTGGCAGCAAACCGATTTAGACAATTCCACAGCTGGGTGCAAACTCCCTTTGGATGACCAGCTGCCAAGCAATCACATGTTTAACCTCCACTGGGCTGAAGTGGTCCCCGCACCCCCCCGCCAAAAAGAGGTGGGCAGCATTCCATCAAAGAAAAAGCCGTTGCCAGCCTCCCCCCACACCCCAATTCTGTGGAAACTCTGAGAAAGCTTCTGGATCTCTCTCCCTCTCCTCTTTTTTTTCTTCTTTTTCTTCTTCTCCTCTCGCAGGCCTCATGCGCGCAGCCAAAGGAAGGAAGGGCTCATTTGAGATTTCAGGCCTGTATTTTGTAAGCTGCAGCCAATGCCTGGGTTTCTCTCTCTGCCCGATGAGGAACTTGGGAACTGCCATCCTTCTTGTTTCGACTGTGGCTAGTGAAGAACGGAATGACAGAGTTGGAAGGGACCTTGGAGGTCTTCTAGTCCAACCCCCTGCTTAGGCAGGAAACTCTATACCGCTTCAGACAAAGGGTTATCCAACATCTTTTTAAAAAACTTCCAGTGTTGGAGCATTCACAACTTCTGGAGGCAAATTGTTCCACTGGTTAATTGTTCTAACTTGGACCACAACTGATCCCACAATTCCTGTTGCTAACATATAACAGATAATCAGAGTTGGAAGGGACCTTGTAGGTCATCTAGTCTAACCCCCCACCCAAGCGGGAGACCCTACACCATTTCTGACAAATGGCAGTCTTGTCTCTTCTTGAAGGTCACAAGTGATGGCGCTCCCACAACTTCTGAAGGCAACTTCTGTTCCATGAGTTGATTGTTCTCACTGTCAGAAAGTTTCTCCTTATTTCCAGGTTGAATCTCTCCTTGTTCAGTTTCCATCCATTATTCCTTGTCTGGCCTACAGGTGCTTTGGAAAATAGCTTGACCCCTTCCTCCTCTCTGTGGCAGCCCCTCAAATATTGGAAGACTTGCTATCATGTCTCCCCTGGTCCTTCTCTTCCCTAGACTAGCCAGGCCCAGTTCCTGCAACCGTTTTTCATATGTTTTAGCCTCCAGTCCTGTCTCATCATCCTGGTTGCTCTACTCTGCACTTTTTCTAGAGTCTCAACATATTTTTAATAGTGTGGTGACCAAAAAATGTGTTAAGTGAATGAGAAATGTGTTAAGTGAGTTTTGGTCCACTTGATGGCTGTTCTTGCTTCATTTAACAACCAGATTACTAATTTAACAAATTAAATTAGTAATCCCATTGTTAAGGGAATCTGGCTTCTCTGTTGACTGCCTTTCAGAAGGTTGCAAAAGGGGATCTCATGTGATCCTGGGACACTTCAGCCATCATAAATGTGAGTCAGTTGTCAAGCATCCAAATGTAAATCACGTGACTATGCGGATGCTGCAATGGTCACAAGTGTGGAAAATGGTCATAAGTCACTTTTTCCCATTGCTGTTATAATTTCGAATGGTTTACTAAGTGAACTGTTGTAAGCCGAGGACTGCCTGTAGCGTATCTTCATGTAACACACACACATACACACACACACTATGGCTGTATTGATCCTTGTTCTGGATTTGCATAATACAAAAATATAACAATACATAACTAATGTAACGTAACGTGAAACATAACATAACAGAGCACAACACAATACAAACAACAGGTCAGACTCCAGTAGGCCTGGCCAGAACCACTGACTCTCATATACCTAACTCTGCACTTGATAGCAACAAATGTTCTATAACAAGGGCCTTCAAACTTGGCAAGTTTAAGACTTCAACTCCCAGGGGTCCTGAGCTAACATGACAATCTGGGTCCTCATTTTACCACCTCGGAAGGATGGAAGGCTGAGTAAACCTTGAGCCGATCAGGATCAAACTCCTTACTGTGGGCAGAGTTAGTCTGCAATAGTGCATTCTAACCACTGTGAAGGAGGGAAAGAAGGAGGGAAGGAAGGGGGGAAAGAAGGAGGGAAGGAAGGAAAATAAATAGTAATTCTGCATGTTCTAACCACTGTGAAGCAAGGAAGAAAAAGGGAAGGGAAAGAAGGAGGCAAAGAAGGAAGGAAAATAAATCATAATACTGCATTCTAACCACTATGAAGCAAGGAAGAAGGGAAGGGAAGGAAGGAGGGAAGGAAAGAAGGAAGGAAAATAAATAGCAATACTGTGTTCTAACCACTATGAAGCAAGGAAGAAGAAGGGAAGGGAAGGAAGGAGGCAAGGAAGGAAGGAAGGAAGGAAAATAAATCATAATCCTGCATTCTAACCACTGTGCCACCATGGCTCCCACCTGCCCACAACCAGCCCTTCCATGGAGCAACAGAAGGAGCTGAAACCACATAGAAAACAAACCCAGGTTGAAACTAACAAAGCTTGGCGTGTTTTGAGAATGCAACCATTTGGTCCTTACCAGGTCTAACAACAACAACAACAACAATAACGCAGTGGCTCAGTGGCTAAGACGCTGAGCTTATCGACCAGAAAGGTCGGCAGTTTCGGTGGTTCGAATCCCTAGCGCTGCGTAACGGAGGGAGCTCCCGTCACTGGTCCCAGCTTCTGCCAACCTAACAGTTTGAAAACATGTAAAAATGCAAGTAGAAAAAGAGGGGCCACTTTGGTGCGAAGGGAACAGCGTTCCGTGCGCCTTCAGCATTTAGTCATGCCGGCCACATGATCACGGAGACGTTTTCGGACAACACTGGCGCTTCGGCTTTGTAACGGAGATGAGCACCACCCCCTAGAGCCGGAAACGACTAGCACGGATGTGCGAGGGGAACTTTTACCTTTAGGTCTAATAAATCGGTGTTGCCTGAGATAAATTGGTGTTGCACAGATGGAGTGGTTTTGCTGTTTTTGGGTTCTCAGAAGGGGAGGGTGTTCCCATTATTCTTTTGCCTTGGAAGATTGATAAGGAGAACTCAACTCTGATAAGACCCCATATCCACAGCTGAAAATCTTAGTGTCATTTCTGGACATGCTGCATTTACCCCCAACCCTTCAATTTCACAACAACTCACTCAGAAAATGTTCCAAGAACTTGAAAACCAGGTATTCTTTTCCTGACACTTAGTTTGGTCCTTATAATGACCTTTTATTTATTAATTTATCTATTCGTTTGTGTGCCAACTCATTCTCTAGACTCTAGAGCATCCATCTACTTTTGGAAGTTGGACATTTTTCTCACATAACGTCCACAAGTGCATTACACGTGCATCCCTAACTTATGACCGATTGCTTAGCAATTGCTCACAGTTATGACGGCTTCTCTAGGGTCACTTTCAATCTGATTGCAAAGTTGTGACAGCGCTCCCTCCCAGTCATGTGACCACAACCTAGAAATATCCTGACAGTGAGAAGAATTAATCCACAGAATGACTTGCCCCCAGAAGTTGTGAACACTCCAACACTGGAGGTTTTTAAGAAGAGACTGGACAACCATTTGTCTGAAATGATATAGGGCTGTGATGGCGAACTTATGGCACACATGCCACAGGTGGCACGCAGAGCCATTTGTGCCGGTATGCGAGCTGCAGGCAAACTTACCTCACTGCACATGTGTGCGCCTCACGGCTGATTTTCAGGGGTTTGAAGCCTTTTTCAGCCTCCCAAAGGCTTGAGGAAGGCTTCTGCAGGCTTCTAGAAGCTTTGCAGGCCGAATACTAACCCCGTTTCATCACTTCCTGTTTTTCCGAAAATACTGAAAGTGATGAAACAGGGCTAGTTTTCGGCCTAGAAAGCCCCCAGAAGCCCGCAGAAGCCTTCCTCAAGCCTTTGGGAGGCCGAAAAAGACCTCAAACTGGCCGAAAATCAGCTGTGAGGTGCAGTGCAGGTAAGGGGGTAGTGGTGGTGAGGATTGTGCTTGCATGCGTAGGAGGCGTGGGGGGGCGTGCATTGCGTTCTGGGTGCTGGCACGTGAGCGTGAGCATGCAAGCATACGCATGATTTTTGGCACAGCAGCAGGGACGGAATTCAAATTTTTTAACAACTGGCTCTGTGGGCATGGCTTAGTTGATGGGTGTGGCTTGGTTATCATGTGACTGGGTGGACGTGGCTTGGTAGTCATGTTATTGGCTGGGTGTGGCCAATTCAACATCACTCACATCGAGACACGCATCTCCTCACCTGGCCTCTCGTGACTGTGAGGATGCTGCAACAGTCGTAAGTGTGAAAAAGGGTCATAAGTCACTTTTTTCAGTGCCATTGTAACTTTGAATGGTCACTCCACACAAGCAAAGTACCAGCAAAGGAAGGGGAAAAAAAACTCCAGAGACGTTCCTGAGACAGGAAGTCTTGTCCTGCCAAGAATGTAAAAAGGGTTAATGGAGAGGCAGTTTCTGTAAGCAACACCAGAATGTTTCCTTCCTGCCTTCCTTACAGGATTAGGCCAGTAATTTCTTCTAACAACCGGTTCTCCGAACTGCTTAGAATGTTAACAACCAATTCTAGTGAATAGGTGCAAACTGGTAAAATCCCACCCCTGCACAGCAACCCAAAAAGGTTATCCACCACTGGTATAGGGTTTCCTGCTTGAGCAAGGGATGGACTAGAAGACCTCCAAGATCCCTTCCAACCCTGTTATTCTGTTATTTCAGTACTCCTAGATCTTCTCCATCATCTTTGAACAGATATGTTCTTCTCAAAGTACAGCTTAAGTTTTCCACCCACTGTTCTTTCCTAGCCTCGATTTTCCCCCTCCATTCACATTTTAAAGCTCTCCCCTTGAAAGGAAGTGTCTCTTTGGATGCTAATTAACAGAGTCACAGAGCAATTTCATCCCCCAGTTCCTACGACTGTGAACATCTGCTGCTTGGCTATTTCCTTCAAGTGACTACTCCATTTTTATGCCTTTGAACTTTGATGCTGGAGAAGACTTCCGCGAATATCATGGACAGCCAAGAAAAAACAAAAAAAAAAAACCAGTAGATCACCGAACAAGTCAACCCAGCATCCTCATTCAAAGGATTAGACTCAAAGTAGACATTACTTCAGACGCATTATGCAAAGACTTAGCTTCTCTCCGGAGAAGCCTCCAATGATGACAAAGATGGAAGAGTAAAAGAAGAAGGGGATGACCCAGTGGTGGTATTCGACCGGTTCTGCCCAGTTCTGGAGAGCCAGTAGCGGCGATGAGCAGTGGAGATCGAACCTGTTCTCTTTGCTGCTCTGTGGTTGGCCCACCCGCCCTCCCGGGCTCCCGTACTCACTTTTATGGCCAGAATTCAAAGCGCAGTTGCTTTATGCGGCGCAGAATAGCGCCGCGTGGCAACTGCGCCAGCGACCACCATCGTGCAGGCTTGCAGGAGGCAAGTTAGAACACCTCTGTGCCTGCGCAAGATATGGGTTTGGCACGCGCGTGCATGCAAAGTGTGCGCAGGCACGCAAAGCACGGCCACCAAGCCATGCCCACCGAACCGGTGGCAACTTTATTTGAATACCACCACTGGGATGACCAGCAACAAGATGGATGGACCATGGGGATGAGTTGCATCATTGGAAAAGTGGAAGGACCAGGTCATCATGGGAGAAAATTTATCCTTGTAGTTGCTAACCATGACTTGATGCCAAAAAAAAATCAACCAACACTATTCCAGTTTGAGGGAAACTGGAAAAATCAAGAAAGACATCATCAGTTTGATCTACGCATCCTATACAGGTACCACAATACGGTTAGTCTTCGACGTACAATCACCATTGAGCCCAAAATTTCTGTTGTTAAGTGAGACATTTCTTAAGTGCCAAACCTCTGAATTTTGATCACTTGATCATAAGAATGCTGAAAAGGTCATAACTGTGAAAACAGTCATAAAACAGTCATTTTTTTTCCAGTGCCGTTGTAACTTTAAACAGTATTAAACAAACTGTTGAGGACTACCTGTACATGCCAGTGACCAAGCACCCAAATTTCGATCATGTGACCATGCTGCAATGGTCATAAGTGTGGAAACCGGTCGTGAGTTACTGTTTTCAGTGCCACTGTAACTTTGAACAGTCGCTAACCAATTGGTTATAAGTTGAGAACTATCTGTAGTGTAAGTCTAGTATTTGTATTGGGGAGCAGGGAAAATGAGCGTGAAGGTTACACCAGAGTTATTTCTTTCCTTGATCTGACCAGCCTCAACAAGATTAACAGAGTTGGAAGGGACCTTGTAGGTCATCTAGACCAACCCCCTCCGCCCAAGCACTATTTCTGACTGATGGCAGTCCAGTCTCTTCTTGAAAGCTTCCAGGAATGAAGCTCCCACAACTTCTGAAGGCAACTTCTGTTCCATTAGTTGATTATTAGATGTCCTGATGAAACGCACAAGGTTTTCTCCACGGCTTTAATGGTTTCGCCATTGATATAGTTGGAGAATAACAAACCACAAACCCCTACGATGAAATGGTTTTGCCCAAATGACAGGATCACGTTCTACCTTAACATGATTTTTAGCAATAGCAATAGCACTTAAGATTTATATACCACTTTATGTGCTTTACAGCCCTCTCTAAGTGGTTTTACAGAATCAGCCTCTTGGCCCCAACAATCTGGGTCCTCATTTTACCCACCTTGGAAGGATGGAAGGCTGAGTCAACCTTGAGCCTGGTGAGATTTGAACTGCCAAATTGCAGGCAGCTGGCAGGCAGCAGAAGTAGCCTGCAGTACCGCACTCCACCACTGCGCCACCGAGGCTCTTTTACCAAGACATTTGTAATGAACTTCTAACAGTGTACGGAGATTCTCAGTCATCCATTCCCCACCATTCAGTCAGAGCTAAAGAAGCTTCTAGGATGAGAAGCGAAACGTCTTCTATGAAAAAAACAAAACGTGAAAGTCCAGTTGCTCTCTTGCAAAAGCATCTTTGAATTTTTGACATACTTCTTCTAAGCCCGTTTCCAGTTTGGACAAAAAATAATAATTCTTTGGATAGATGACAATCCCAAAATGTCTTTTGGTCACTGTTTCTCAGTGTTGACATTCTGGGTATTGAAAGCATGTATCAAGAAAGCATACGTCAAGAAGTTGCCAAGACTGTATTTATAGCCTGTAAAACCCACACGCTATTATAAAAAAAAGTCGACGAACATGGTTATAGTCCTTTCTACTATGTATCTACTACATCTACTATATTCCTGGCTATAGGAGATGTTGAGAAGATCAGATATTTTAATGTTCCTCGCTAATAAGTTTTTTTAAAAACAAATATCCTTTCCATTGCATACTTTTAAAAGTCGCATTTTATTGTCTGCTGTCATTTTTCATTACAATTTCTAAGTGTCTTTAAACATTTTTTTAAAAAAAATAACTTGCCTTCATAGCAAACCATCCAGAGAAAACCAATATCAAATCCTAGTGATTATATTGGTAAAAAGTATGTAACGTTGAGAATATAAATGCGTTGCATTGAGGCCAGATCTCTTACAACAGCATTTTTCCCCAGAATTCACATGTAACGTGAATGTAAATCCTGTAACCAAAATAGAAGCAGATTTTTAAACAATTTACTTAAGACTCATCCTTTATTGTAAATATTAGTCTTTGATTTGCTCTGTTAATGCTGAGCCCTACTGATATGAACGACAGATATGCAGGAAAAGTTTTGGCTTTATGACGCAGAGTAAACTAAACTCTATCTGTCTAACTTGAAACAGATCCTGTTCAATTCTGAATGTTTTTTTTTAAGTCCACGTAGTTTAAAGTTTTGAGAAATACCATTCCTGTGATAATGGCAGGGAAGAGACATACCCAGTGATCTATTTTATGTTCCTCTCCCAAAGGGAGAAAAACAGTAAAACCACGTTCATAAAAACTCTTAGATTAATATCAGGATTTGATGAGAACTTGCAAACCTCAAGCAACTGGGCAGGACACAAAGCGATGGAGGAAAATTAATCAAGGAGAAGAAGCAACATGGAAGAAGAAGAAATTTTCTGACAGCGAAAACAGTCCAGTGGAACGACTTGATTCCAGAAGTTGTGGGGGCTTCAGTCCTGGAGGTTTATAAGAAGAGATTGGACTGCCATTTGTTTGAGATGGTATAGGGTTTTTTCTCTGGGCAAGAAGTTGGACTAGAAGATCGCCAAGGTTCCTTCTAATTCTGTTATTCTGTTCTGTTCTAATACTCCGTTTCCACTTCATTCCAGATCAGCGGAAAGTTAAGATATCTCCAAGCACAGATATGGTTGTAGTTCTACAAGTGATACATTCTTAAATCCTACATATTGGTCCATACACACCCATCTTTTGTTACTGGATGGGAGAAGCGTGACTCACTTAATCCTTTTACAGGAATTGCCTCTTGCCTATCCGGTCTCATTTGGAAACCTTATCTGGTTTCCATCCAGGGAAAACAGCTGGTTTATGTAGCTTCGACCCAACGCCCAAGTGCCAAAATCTGAGAACCTATGATTGCTTTTCGGAAGCTTTTCAAACTAGCCCCAGGTGCAGTTTCACCTCAAATACCATCTTCCTGAACAAATTTGCATCAGGGAAAGTTTTCTTCCACCAGGAGAATAAAAACAAAGGAATTGTATTTTACCAACACAGGACTGGGAGAAAGAGAGAGACTCATGTAAAGTTTGTGGACTAGACACTTCCCAAGGCAAATATATTTATAAAGTAAAGAGACTGGGGATACTGGTGTAGCCCTGATGAGAAGCCAAATTAGGTGGCCATGTGGCACCTTGCCTTAAAAGGTGGAGTTCACAGGTCCCAAAGTGGCTTAATATGATGTGTTGATAAACCAGGGCTAAAACAAGCCACACTTAAAAGGTGTTTGGTTCTGGATTGGGACCAATTGAAGGCCTTCTTCAACTTGTCCAAGTTTCTAGCCATCCTGGAAACAAACATTGCATGATGCAATCCTTGTTGGCCGGGGGAATTCTGGCAGCTGAAGTCCACACATCTTCAAGTTGCCACTGCTCTGATCTGTATGATGTGCACAGATCTTGCGATGAGCATGCAAACATCCTTCATCTACCTTTCAATCATGAGGGTTTTTTTTTTTATATCACTGACCTTTGGCTTCACTCATTTTCTCTCAGTCTGAGGTCAATCCTTATCAGAAGGTGCCCACGTTCAAGGGGGGAAGATAAACCCTTCTCAAACTATAGATTCCACTGACCATCGGATCCTACAGATCTACTCTTTTACATAAGAAGGGCTGAAATCACACAATATGCTAAGAACCAAACCCTATCATGGTTTCCACATGTTGTGTAAAGTTAGCCCTGGCGGATTCTTCAGCCTGGCTATGAACCTAATTGTAGTGCTTTGATAAACCATGATTAAACAAGGCATGGTTTAGTGCAAGGTGTGAACCCACTCAGCGGGAGACTGCCCTTCCATTAAAAAATAACAACAAGCCACAATAGCACAGCTAGTGCACAGAAGTCTAAACTTTACCTAAATTAGTAGCGTTGATCTGGAAACAGCCACAAATTTTTTTTTTTTTAAATAAATGAATAACTTCCAACCTTCTTCCATAGAGCTCATGGCACAATATGTACTTTTTTACTGGGACCAGAACAATTGTGAGTTGCACACAACTGCAGGATCCATCCATCAGTTTTATAGCACAGTGTACATTTGAATAAGGGTCCCTGGATTCCAACTATTCCACATGACAAAATATTATGTCCTGGAAGGACAATCCATTTATAAAAGGAATCCATTTATTATCACTGCTGAAACCCAACAGGTGACAATCTAATTCATTTTAGAAGTTAGAATGAGTTTGATGCACGATGAACGTCCTGATGGACTCTTAGCAAAGGTGACCATGCTGGAGAGACCCTCCATCCCAAGCACTTTTTAAAACCCATCAAGCAGTGGTTTTCTAGAATAGGAATAGGAATAGGAATAGGAATAAGAATAGAATAGAATAGAATAGAATAGAATAGAATAGAATAGAATAGAATAGAATAGAAAATATGGAATGGAATAGCATGTATTGGACTGGTCTAGAATAGAATAGAATTAGGAATAGGAATAGGAATAGAATAGAATAGAATAGAATTAGGAATGGGAATAGAATAGAATAGAATAGAATAGAATAGAATAGAATAGAATAGAATAGAATTAGGAATGGGAATAGGAATAGGAATAGGAATAGAATAGAATAGAATAGAATAACAGAGTTGGAAGGGAGGTTAGAGGTCTTCTAGTCCAACCCCTTGCTTAATATAGTATGCTTCTGAGCATAGACAGAGTGCGCCTCCTCTCTTGGCGAGCAAGGGATTACAGCACTTGCAAACTACATGTGCATTGAGGTCGCGCGACGTGCGCCCACCCGACATTGTAGTTTTACCCTGGCAGAGCCGGGAACGCCGCCAACTCTGGGCGATCCGGGAAACCCTGGTTTAAGGAAAGCGTGAGAACTCGCCGGCCGTGCCAGTACCTTTTCTTCCGAGGAAGCAGCGCTACAACAGGCGGCGGGAGAAAAGAGACCGGACTCTCCCCGCGCCTGTTCCCTGCAGGACGACTCTCCCTAGGCAGGCCCGTCCAGCGATGAGTCTCTGAGCCTATGCAAAGTATTTTCCACTCGCGCACCGGGATCGGAACCAAACTGGCGGCGTGAGACCAGAAGAGGGGGCTTTTCTCCCGAGCCAACCCGATTCCCACCCGCGCGTGGACCCCTCCCGCGCCCCCTCCCCCGCCCCCGCCATCGGAAAGCCACGGCTGTCTTACCTGCGGCGGAGACCAGGTCCCCGTCGCTCAGCTCCCCGGAATCCGAGTCCATGGCGTTGCAAGGGGAGCCTCCGGTGCAAGCGGGGCTGTCAAATGCAGCCCCTGGGCAGGAGCTCCAAGCCCTCCGCGCCGCCCGGCCGCTTCCAGGAGCCCCGGAGAGAGCGAAGAGAGACGAGCCAGCAGCCCCGCACCGGGTCGCTTCCAGCGCACGCAGCAGCCGCAGCAGCAGCAGCAGAAGAAGAGGCGGCCACCGGTCCAGCCTGCTTCTCACCCCCCACCCTCCCAAAAAAAGCTCCGGCCGCCGGCTCGGGAGGAGCCAAAAAGGCAGGTGGGCGGCGCTAGATGCCGCGGAAGGGACGGACACTCACACACACACACACACACACAACAGCGCGCGAGGGACGCTTGAGAAGGGACGGCGTGTTTCTGGAGCTACATCTTTCATTAGAAGAGAGCTGGAAGGGACCTTGGAGGTCATCTAGTCCAGCCCCCCTGCTCACGCAGGGGAACCTATACCATTTCAGACAAGCGGCTTCTGCCTCCTCTGGAAAGCTTGTATGTAGTACATTCCCGGGACTTCGTTTCAAGCAGCCCTCCCCCCTCTTCACCCCCCCAGATTGTGTGGGGGGTGTCTTCTCCTACAGCTTTGCAACCCCCCCTTCCCATAGATTCAGCCTCTCTTCCTTGCCCCCTCTTCCCCCCCCCATCAATACCATGTCCCCAGGGGTGGGATTCAAAAATTTTAACAACCGGTTCTCTGGGCGTGGCTTAGGTGGTGGGCGTGGCTTGGTGGTCATGTGACTGGGTGGGCGTGGCTTGGTGGTCATGTTATTGGCTGGGCGTGGCCAACTCAATATCACTCACATGGAGACACATGCATCTCCTCACCTGGCTTCTCATGACTGTGGGGATGCTGCAACAGTCATAAGTGTGAAAAACGGTCATAAGTCACTTTTTTCAGTGCCATTGTAACTTTGAAAGGTCACTCCAAACAAGCGAAGTACCAGCAAAGGAGGGAAAAAAAACTCCAGAGAAGTTCCTGAGACAGGAAGTCTAGTCCTGCCAATGGAGAGGCAGTTTCTGTAAGCAACACCAGAATGTTTCCTTCCTGCCTTCCTTACAGGATTAGCCCAGTAATTTCTTCTAACAGCCAGTTCTCCAAACTGCTTAAATGTTAACAACCAATTCTAGCGAATAGGTGCGAACTGGTAGAATCCCACCTCTGCGCGTCCCCCTCTGCAGATGGAGGCTCCCCTAAGAAAAGATTTGGTTCAATTGGAATTAACACAAGGCAAACCTGGTTTTCTTCGGGATGAAACTTTTGATTTCTTTGTAGGTGGGGACCAAAACCCCCCAAATTCTTCCCTTCCTTCTCTCAGCCTCAGATGCAAAGGCAGCCAGCCAGCAGGGGTTGATTTTGGAAAAGACACATGATCCAACTTTGCATCGCTAGGCTGCATTCAGATGCCACACTAAATAAACCAAGATGGTGATTTGGCTCAACCTGTGTGTGGGAATCCAACCACCAGAGATTTGAAGACCAGAGGTGGGTATTCAGCAGGTTCTGACCAGTTCTGGAGAACTGGTAGTGGAAATTTTGAGCTGTTCGGAGAACCAGCAAATCCCACCTCTGACTGGCCACACCCCCATCTATTCTCCGCCTCCTGAGTCCCAGCTGATTGGCTGGATCTTCTTTGGTTGCCCTACGCAGGAGAACAGAGCTGGAAAGCAGGTTAGTGGGGTGGGGAGGGAATGGGATTTTGCAGTATCCTTCCCCTGCCACGCCCACCAAGCCACACCCACAGAACCAATAGTAAACATTTTTGAATCCCACCACTGTTGCAGACCAGGAATGGTCACACTGAACATGAACCTATGCAGCTCTGTTCTCCTGCGTAGGGCAACCAAAGACTGGATAACCATTTGTCTGAAATGGTTTAAGGTTTCCTTCCTAAGCAGGGGGCTGGACTAGAAGATCTCCAAGGTCCCTTCCAACTCTGTTATTCGATTCTATTCTAAGATGGTGGCCCCAGCCATGCAATCAAAGCCCTATTCCTTTTTTTTAAAGGTGTGTTGCAACCCTGTACCAGAACTAGTACAGCTGCACAGTCAGTTCAGGAAATCGTGATGTCCAGGAAACCAAGAAAGAACAAAATATTCCACAGCTACAATGGAGAAAAAACTAATTGCAGTAGGAAATGATCTGGAGCTCAGGTTCAGAAAACAATGACAAGGATGAAAGAAAGAGCAGCAACAAACAAGCGAACATTTGCTCTTGTTTTTAGAAGTTTGCAAGAATAACCAACCTGTTCAAAAATAAACCAGTCAATAAAATGTCTTCCTTCTATCTTTGGAAATCAAGAGGTGAGTCGAGTACATTTGACCAGCATTTCCCATCTTGAAGCAATTCACATTTTGGTGCATTGCAACCGGCCTTGTCTATAACCAAGATCCATGGGGTCTCTTAAAACTGAGAAAGGCAGTAAACATTGCTTTAAAATGCTCTATTGTTGGGATTGGGCAGAAAGATAGACATGTGTGCCTCCCTATACCTTTTTCTTTATTGTAACATACAAGTAGAAATAAGATAGATAGATGATAGATTAGATAGATCAATAGATTGATAGAGATAGATGATAGGTAGATAGATGATAGATGATAGATATAGAAGATACTATAGATTAAATAGATGATGGATAGAAGTTGATAGCTGATAGATAGATAGATAGATAGATAGATAGATAGATAGATAGATAGATAGATAGATTGATGATACATGATATAGGATAGATTGATCGACAGATGGATGATAGGTAGATAAATTATAGATAGATAGAAAGATAGGAGAAGGAGGGAGAGGGAGAGAAAGAGAGAGGCACACAGAAAAAACAAACTCCTTTTGTATGCTTTTAGCTAAAGATCAGCAGAACAGACTTTCAAGGAAGGGTTTATATCAACATCATGAAGTAAAAGTAAGTGAAAACTTATTTATTTACCAGTACTTAAATAAACAAATGGTTTCTATAGACAAGTCATTATCTGCAGAGTAGGCACAAGAATACGACTGAACTGATGGGTTTTTTTTTGACCAGCTGGATTTCTGTTTAAGGTCAAGACAGTTTCATAGTTTTATTACACTGAACATTACCAAGGTCTTCATATCGAAGTCCCCAAAATCTTCATTTTTTCCATTTGGGTTTCCAAGATTTATCCAGTACTCCGGATTTACCATGCTTCCCAAATTGAAACGGCAGCTAATACTGTACACCACTTTTTGCTGTTTAGTTTTCCTCCTTCTCCTCTTCATCAAAATGTTTGATGTTCTCAAAAACCCTCCGTGAGTGGGATGCGATTTGTGGGTGAAAACGCCAATCATGAAAACAGGCCACCGGCTCGTTTGCAAAAGAAATCATCCAAACTACAGGACTTTTTCGAGTTCTCTCTTAAAATATCTTAAGGGCGAAGACTGCGCTCGGAGGAGGAATTTGATCCTTGTGGTTTACAGTTTGGATTGAGAAGATGCTGAACATCTGCTATTAATACTGAGAGCCCAAGGAACTGCAGAATTTCTCCACGATTGACATTCAAACCGGGCAAAATGCCATTTAGGCCATCAACAACTGTGTGAAGATTTTTTAGAGAAACCAACTAACCCCTACAAGATCCTGGCCTGGCCTGGATGGAGATTTTTCTACCATCCCAGAAACAGTTTCATCTCCTGACCACAGGCATCGACTTTGAAGATGGGTGGGTATCTCCTCTTTCCATTAGCGTTCGAGGTTATTTCCAACACGCTTTATGGATAGCTATTTTGGACTTGCTTTGTTCCAAGGGGATTTATTCTCAGGCCATGGAGGATGAGATGACAGGCAGGAGTCTGGACATGTTTGGGCCTACATCATCATTTGCTAATGTTCAGCAGCTGTTTGCAATGTGTAGAGATGATTTAGATTTTGAAGCCATGATGATGAAGCCATGATGATGATGAAAGAGAAGGACCAGGGGAGACAGGATAGCGGTCCTCCAATATTTGAGGGGCTGCCACAGGGAGGAGGAAGGGGTCAAGCTATTTTCTAAAGCGCCTGTAAGCCAGACAAGGAATAATGGATGGAAACTGAACAAGGAGAGATTTAACCTGGAAACAAGGAGAAACTTTCTGACAGTGAGAACAATCAGCCAAATGGAACAGAAATTGCCCTCGGAAGTTGTGTGAGCTTCATCCCTGGAGGTTTTCAAGAAGAGACTGGACTGCCATTTGTCAGAAATGGTGTAGGGTCTCCCGCTTGGAGGGAGGGTTGGACTAGATGACCTACAAGGTCCCTTCCAACTCTGATTATCTGTTATCTGAAGCCATTAGAAGAAGAAGAACACCATAACTTCAAAATCTAAGGGACTAGTTTGGATAAAACTTTTTTATGCAGCTGTTGATAACAAATTGTCAACATGATTGCCAATGTCCGATGACTGATATGGCAGAAGAAGGAGAAGGTGGGGGTGGAGGGGAAGGGGAAGAGGAAGAGGAAGGGGAATAAGAATAAGAATAAGAATAGGAATAGGAATAGGAATAGGAAGAGGAAGAGGAAGAGGAAGAGGAGGAGGAGGAGGAAAAAGAAGAAGAAGAGGAAGAAGAGGAGGAGGAGGAAAAAGAAGAAGAAGAGGAAGAAGAGGAGGAGGAGGAAAAAGAAGAAGAAGAAGAGGAGGAGGAGGGGGAGGAAAAAGAGGAGGAGGAGAAGAAATAATAATGATTTCCACAACACCCTGGAACAGCATTGTGATTATGCCTTGTGAAATAGTTTTTTGGGGGGAGGGAGTCTAGAATAACTTTCCGCAACCTGATGCTTTCCAAGTGATTTTGGATTATAGGTTTGATTTGCCAAGCAGGCTGATTGGGAATGGATGATGAGTCCCACACCCAGGTCCTCTTGACCAAGCATCTCTTTGGCCGACTTCCCTCATTCTCCCTCAGTCCCTTCTAATTCATAAGGGATAAAGTAAGAAAAGGTCCTTAAGGTCTCCAAGGAAATGTAGATTATGATCAATAATGTGATCAATAATATGATGAATTTAAATATCAATCTTAGGAGATGTCCGAGGGATGTCCCTTTGTTAACTGTCCAGTTAATCTTTAAGCTGGTAGATCTTTGAGTGATAAGGGCGGCCTTATACTTATTCAACTCTTTCTTGGCTAGTTAAATTGATCAGGATGCTACTACCTCTTCCAGGATCGTAGAGCTTATCGATGTCATCTTGTAGTTGGGCATACAAGGGTCATAGAGAGCCAGCTTGGTCTAGCAATAGAGGTCTAGAAACCAGGAGAAGGGGAGTTCTAGTCATGGAAACTGGCCTGGGTATCCTTGGACCAGTCAGTCAGTCTCAACCCAACTCACTTCGCAGGGTTGTTGTGATGGGGAAAATAGAAGGAAAAAGGAGCACAGGATTTTAAGTATGTTCACCATCAATATTTAATAACAATAAAGGCAGAATATAAATAAATATAATGATGTATAAAATATGATATATTGAAGGAGTTGCACTGATTGAAAACTTGCCAGGACAGAAAAGCATGATATGAAATAAATGGATACATACAGGTCGACATAGAATACTATTATTTATAAATATCTGGATGACCTCAACTTGGAGAAGGCTGATTTGTAATGTATACAGCGGGAATTCCTCACTTTAAAGGGGGCATTTTGCCCTTCCAGCAAAAATAAATAAAGCGAGCTATTTCCTGCAACTTATCACTCCGTTTAATTTATAAAGCTATATGCTCTCCTTGGTGTATATTTTCTTTAAAAGAAATAGCGGAGAATTGCCCAGCAGATGGTCTTTGAGTCTGCCATGCGTTTTATGTTCTTGAAGCCATTTCTCCTGTACAGCCCAAGAATTGGTCAAGTCATCCTTGTTTGGAATCTGAGAAGGATTTATGGGGATGGGATAGACACCAAATTTCGTGTGATCTTCAGAAAACTCAGCAATGTTAGTTGCTAGGAAACAGAGTATTCTATCACACTTTTTTTAAAAAAAAAATTAAGGCAGTTTCTTGGCTTCAGTTTCATCTTTCATGACTTGTACCAGCTTTGGTTAATTAATAAACAGCAATAACACTTAGACTTATATACGACTTCACAGTGCTTTACAGCCTTCCCTAAGCCATATTGCTGCCAACAATCTGGGTCCTCATTTTACCGACCTCAGAAGGATGGAAGGCTTGAGCTGGTGTGAATCGCACTCATGGCAGTGGGCAGAGTCAGTCTGCAATACTGCATTCTAATCACTACATAGGGTTGACAAATTAATGCTTAGGACATGGTCCTTGGAATTGATAGCCATCCAATAGAGTCTTCTCTCATGAATTCAAGCTAAAGTCTTATAAAGTGATCTAAAATGGTGGCCTTCACCATATCCTTTGGGGGATAATCAAAGCCTGGGTGAACAGTTGGGCAGAGAATTGTGTACATGACTATGGGTTTTTTTTAAGACACTATAAAAAGAAAGTCAGAGAGAAAACCAACACCCTTGAGTCATGTTCAACATTATGACTTCGTGGACATCTTTAAGAGGTTTTCTTAGCAACCTAAAAAGCTTGCTATTTCAACTTCCCAGCCTGGCTTATATCCTTGAGATTCTGGTGGTCCATATGGAAGTATTAACCATGTCTGGTCCTGCTAAGTTGCTTAGAGATTAGCCATAGCTGGCTGGGTACTGTCATTCAAGAGCCTAGGTGAGCTAAAACCCAGGTTGTGTCCCGCAACAAGGGGACACAGATAAGAAACGGGTATAGTTTTGCTTTTAATGAGAGCGTTTCCCAGCCTCATTCAAATTATTATTTGCCGACATTTAGGATGATAGACTCTCTAAAAATGCAACCAGGCAGTTACTTTCTCATAAATAAAATGCCATCATCCTTGACATAAAGCTGCTGGATGTGCAGTCTGAAAAAACATATGACATCAAGAAATCAAATTATGTCTAATATTATACTCTTGCAACTATAGGAAATACAATTAAACTGAAACTCATCGTCCAGGATTTTATGCAATGGATTCTGACTATGACACATCTCCCATCTCTAAAAGGATTTACGCTTATTATGGAGAAGGGTTATGTTTCTTAAATGTACTAGCCAGATATTATACCCCTGAATGTGCATTGATACCTGTGGTCTTGGGTGTATGTGTATCTGTGTCCCTTCTCTTAAAAAGGCAGGGAACAATTGATCTCCACTCTACCGTCTCATTAAAACTGCTACTTCATTCTACTGAGAAATATCTTTGCTTGCTGTCGTTTGGCCAAATCAATAGGTCTGTTACTTTAAAAAAATAAAAGCAATGTATGTGGGCTGTTCAGGGGTAGCTAAAGGGCTGGATGCAGCCATAAAATGCCCAGGTTTGTCCTGGATGTTATGAAAAAAAAAATCAAATTTTGGATTGTTCAAATCATCCCAGGAAAAGGAACTCAACAAAAATAACATCGTAGACCATGGAGCAGATATTGAATCTGAACATTCAACTCTGGAGGATAGATAGATTCAACCATCCATCCATTTCTATCTATCTAATCTATCATCTATCCATCCATCCCTATCTAATTATCATCTATCTATCATCTATCTAATATATCTATCTACTTACCTACCTACCTCCTACCTTTTTATCCAATCTATCATCTCTCTCTCTAATCTATCATATCTATCTGTCTGTCTGTCTACCCATCTACCTACCTACATCTAATTTATCATCCCTCTCTCTCTAATCTATCTATCTATCTATCTATCTATCTATCTATCTATCTATCTATCTATCTATCTATCTATCTATCTATCTACTTTACTATCTATCTAATCAATTATCTCTCTCTGTCTCTAATCTATCATCTTGCTCTCTCTCTCTCTCTCTCTCTCTCTCTCTCTCTCTCTCTCTCTCTCTCTATCCATCCATCCATCCATCCATCCATCCATCCATCCATCCATCCATCCATCCATCCATCTATCCATCCATCCTGGAATTAATTTATGCTATAGAGCTGAAAGCATGGATGATGATGGTGATATCACAAAGATGATGATAATAATGATATTAATATAACAGCAATTCTGATTCATTAGTACAGGAACAGATGTCCGAAGGCAAAGTTCAAAATCAAGTGAAGACACGCAGCAGAATGGGAACTTGGCAGGAGCCCCTGCGTACAAATCTATCCAGTATTAACATAGGGAGGAGAAGCTAAGACAATAAAAACAGAAGCTAATGTGACACCGTCCTCCCTCCATTTGTCAATTTTAGGATCGGCTAGAAGATTGATTGACAGCTGATGCTTGCTTCTTTTATAAACGGAGCATGATTTATAAATTGGGGTCCTTCCAAATAGCAGGGGGGATGGTTAAAACACTGGTTAAATGGTTAAGACATTCTGCTCCAGAGGAAGTTCCCAGAGGATGGGCTCTGGCACAAGTCCGAAAGCTCAGAAGCAGAGGTGGCCTTCAGCAGGTTCTGACCGGTTCTGGAAAACCGGTAGCAGAAATTTTGAGTAGTTCGGAGAACCAGACAATCCCACTTCTGGCTGGAGATTTTACAGTATGCTTCCCCTGCCACGCCCACCAAGCCACGCCCACAGAACCAGTAGTAAAAAAAAAATGAATCCCACCACTGGTTCGATAGATACAGTGGTGGAATTCAAATCGTTTTTACTACTGGTTCTGTGGATGTGGCTTGGTGGGCGTGGCAGGGAAAGGGTACTGTAAAATCCCATTCTCTCCCCACTCCACTAACCTGCTTTCCAGCTCCGTTCTCCCTTGCAGGGCAACCAAAGAAGACCCAGCCAATCAGCTGGAACTCAATGGGAGGCAGAGAGAAGAGATGGGGACGGGGCCAGTCTGAGGTGGGATTTGCCGGTTCTCCGAACTACTCAAAATTTCCGCTACCGATTCTCCAGAACTGGTCAGAACCTGCCGAAGACCACCTCTGCTGCGAATCCCCAGCAGCCAATTCCTGGTTCTACCCATTCCTTAAGTGCACTGAAGATGTACAATGAAGGCGTTTGAATCACTACAACCTGTGGGCACCTCTGGGAAACAGCTAGATCAACAGCCAGACCGTGTCACGGGGTAGTTGGGATTTAATAGATTGAAGTGTACAAAATGTCTAGGTCCTTTGCATAGCCAAGTTGCTTTCCAGCCCCCCCCCCCACTTTTCCCGCAAACTCCACCTGATAAGAATGGAAATGGGCAGCCCCTTTATTTGAAGCCACAAAACCCTCTGCAGATTGAAAGCAGCGGACCGGGATTTAATTTGCGAATGCAGATCATTCAAGAGCGATGTTTAATTCTTTGCCCAGAATACACAGAATAGAACAGCACCTTCTATGAGCACCCGGTATCTTCCCCAGCATAACTCATGAAATAAAATTACCCCGAGAACACAAACTATTTTTATAACAATAGCTTTTGACATCCATTAAAACTCCTTACTCCTAGATGTAATCATCTGGGGAATTCAGCATTTCAGTGTGCCACTCAATATTTCATTTTGAAGCTGGCTTTCTTTTCAAGTTTGGATGAATGGAAAAGTTCCTTTCCTTGCTGGAAAGATTGGTTCGTTTCTGGAAAAAATAAAATAAAATTTATGAACGACTTGGGAGGCTAAATGTCCCTTGAGACTGTGAAATCTGATCTAAATCTCTTGCTGCTTTCATGTACAGTTTTCCTTTTTAAAAAACTATTCTTGGTTCTCTCTGATTTTCTTCTGGTTGAATTTCTGGTCTGGATTTTCCTTGCCAGAGTGACCCGTGTGCATGGATAATTGCCTATGACTTATGACCATTTTTCATACTTATGGCCATTGCAGCATCCTCATAGTCACGTGATCAAAATTCACTGTGATGACCCAGGGCATGGCACAAAGGCAACACAGTCAGACAATCAGTAAGAGTCCCTTTGTGATCTCCAACTTTGCCCCTAATGTCCAGGTTATCTTCTGGCTGGAGAAAAACTCTCCCAGGAACAGCCTTTGACTGCAGAAAATTAAGTCTAAAACATGGTCAACACAAATTGTAACTTAAAGTCCAAACAAGCCAAACTGAAGTAATTAGTTTGGCAGGGCAGGAGCAAGAATTTCAGACTTGAAGGCACCGCAAAACTCAACAGGGTTGGGAAGATGCCAGGAACATGGATAAGACACGACAACACAAGATAAAGTCTTGTTTGCTCCCAAAAGCCTGCTGCATGCAGCCTGCCTTTCTTATCAACTGTCTTCCCGGCTGTGGCTAATGAAGGGAATCAGGGCCCTTTCCTCCCCCGTAAGCCATGCAACCCATGTTGCTCCCTTCTCCATTCCTCCCTGCGTGCCCTAGGATGTAGAGGGGGTGGGCCTAGTCCTTCCTCTGAAGTCCCTCTCCCTTGTTATATCTCTCTCCTGCTCTGCCCAGACAGACTTTGCCCTTCCTCAGTTTCTTCCACAGCCAACGGAGCCACACTCCCATTCCCTGTCAGCTGTCCGGCTTCCTCCTCAGGTTCAGACTCTGACAGGGGCATGACATTCACATCCCTGGCCATTGACTCATATTTAATGATGGTTGCAGTGTCATGTAATTCCCTTTTGCAACCTTCTGACAAGTATAGTTAACGGGAAAGCCAAATTCACTCAGCAAGCATGTGATAATTTAAACAACTGTAGTAGTTTGCTTAACAACTGTGGCAAGAAAGGTCATACAATGGGGCAAAACTCACTTAATATCTCACTTAGAAAATTTGGGCTCAATTGTGGTCATAAGTCAAGGACCAGGAGTGGGATTCTACCAGTTCGCACCTATTCGCTAGAACCGGTTGTTAACATTCTAAGCGGTTCGGAGAACTGGTTGTTGGAAGAAATTACTGGCCTAATCCTGTAAGGAAGGCAGGAAGGAAACATTCTGGTGTTGCTGACAGAAACAGCCTCTCCGTTAACCCTTATTACATTCTTGGCAGGACTAGACTTCCTGTCTCAGGAACTTCTATGGAGTTTTTTTTACCCTCCTTTGCCGGTACTTTGCTTGTGTGGAGTGATCATTCAAAGTTACAATGGCACTGAAAAAAGTGACTTATGACCGTTTTTCACACTTACAACTATGCAGCATCCCCACAGTCATGAGAGGCCAGGCGAGGAGATGTGTGCCTCGATGCGAGTGATGTTGAGTTGGCCACGCCCACCCAATAATGTGACCACCAAGCCATGTCCACCCAGTCACATGACCACTAAGCCAAGCCCACAGAACCAGTTGTTCAAAATTTTGAATCCCACAGGTAGTCAAGGACTACCTGTACGTGGAAAATGTTCTGTTGGAAAAAAAAAAAGTTTTGCTTTGTGGGAGTTCACAACAAGGTCGGAGAAAACTTATTGGCTCCATCATACATCTGATTGGTATGGCCAGATGAGTGTGTGGGAGATCAGAATGAAATAATGTTTCACGAGCAGACGTACAGTACTATATAGTTTTGACAAGTGTCATAAAACAAAAATACACACCTTGTAGATCTCCCTTGTCTCCTCCTGGTCAGAAGCTTCACACCTGGGATTGCATTTTATGGGCACTGGAGCTACTGTAGAAATGATGGATGTGACAGCATAATAACCAGTGATGGCGATGTTCCTTTAACTCCTGCGTGAGCATCTATTTGGTAGATAGTGCCTGCATCTAATATCCTTCAACTGCCAATTCACACACTGGGTGTAACAAGCCTCTTGTTGTGGCCTGTCAGCCGCTGGCCCCTCCAGCAGCTGAATCAGAGGAGGAGGAGGAGGAGGAGGAGGAGGCATGGGAGTCAGGGTCAGCATCAAGGCAACCTGAGAGCTCTGAGGGGGAATGGAGCTGGCAGAGAGAGAGAGAGAGACAGATGCGGAGTCTGGGCCATCCATCAGCCCTCAGATGGAAAGTCAACAGCTCCTAGGTCTGGAGGTGGCTGATGAGGAAGAGGAGGAACAGCTGGGCCCAGTGCCTGAAGCGTGAATGCGCTGAAGGCAGAGGAGAGGAGAGCAGTGGAAATCTATGGGCCGGTCCTTCAGACGAAAGAGCCACCACTGCTAGTGAACCCTCCACCCTAGCTCTGGGGATGAAAGGCAGGGGGAGGAAATGAATAGGTGTGGCAGGCAGAGGAGAGGAGAGCAGTGGAAATCTATGAGCCGGTCCCTGGGATGGAAGAGCCACCACTGCTAGCGAAACCCCACCCTAGCTCTGGGGATAAAAAGAAGTGGGTGGAGATGAATAGAGGTGACAGACAACTCTGGACAGAGTTGTTAGCCTGCAGAGAGAGAGAGAGAAACCTCTTGCCGGGGCTGCTTGCACTCCTAATAAAGGGATCATTGATTTAAATACAGAGGATTTGTCGTGTATGGGGACCTGGGTCAGAACACCTCTACAACTAACACCTTCGCTCACACAGTCAGCAGGGTAAAAATAAAAACTCCTTTGAGTTGAGCTAGCATCTCAGACACACCCAGATAGTCTTCTTGGTAATGAGATGAAAGGACTTGAACGTTATTCCAGAATGTCTTTTTCACTTCCAAGCCTAACTTACAACTTTGAAGTTTGTGGGTGGTTCTAAATCCTCACCAAATGTGACCCTGTGGTAGTTAGCTTTGTAAAGATCAACACAGATTATAGCTACTACCAAGCTGGGCTCTCACATGAAAGGCTGCTTACATAAAGAAGATTCTCGCTGGACTGCTAGCCAAGGAGTAAATAGAGAAGGATTCTTGTAGGAATTCTTGGGGGGTCCATATAGTTAGCCACTCCCTATTGAAGAGTGGGAGGTATATTTTAAAGAAGCAACTGAAATGTCCTCGATAAGGACAGATCTTTGTAGCTTTGTACGCCTCTACAGCTCACTGCTCTTGACACTGGATAGGATAGGATAGGATGGGATGGGATAGGATAGGATAGGATAAGATGGGATGGGATGGGATGGGATGGGGTGGGATGGGATAGGATAGGATAGGACAGGACAGGACAGGACAGGACAGAATAGAACCAGAACAGAAGAGACTAGAATAGAGCAGAATTAATAGAATAGAACTAGAACTAGAACTAGAATACAATTAGAATTAATAGAATAGAATAAGAATTGGAATGCAGTGGAGTGGAGTGGAGCAGAAAAGAATTAGAATTAATAGGATAGAGTGGAGTGGAGTGGAGTGGAGTGGAGTGGAATGGAATGGAATGGAATGGAATGGAATGGAATGGAATAGAATAGAATAGAATAGAAGATGGAGTAGATTAAAATAGAATAGAATTAGAATTAGAATTAGAATTAGACTAGACTAGACTAGACTAGACTAGAATAGAATAGAATAGAATAGAATAGAATAGAAGATGGAGTAGAATAGAATTAGAATTAGAATTAGAATAGAATAGAATAGAAGATGGAGTAGAATAGAATTAGGATTAGAATAGAATAGAACTGAATAGAATAGAATAGAATAGAATAGAATAGAATAGAATAGAATAGAATAGAATAGAATAGAATAGAATAGTATAGCTTTACTGGCCAAGTGTGATTAGATATACAAGGAATTTGTCTCCAGTGCATAAGCTCTCAGTATACATGCAGAACAACAAAGCAATAATATTCGTAATAACAGAGTAATAATAATGATAATAACAACCCCAGTAAAAGAAGATACTGGATTGATGAGAAGGATAAAGTAATACAGCTATACTACATGGGTAAATATACTTAGGCATAAGGCAGTACTATGTTCCTAGCTTTCTCTCACTTCTGTTGAGAGGTCAGTTTGGCATAGAGCTTGTTCTAGTCTACCTGGGGGCAAAATTCAGAAAAGCTGTGGAGAGAAAGAGAGAGTAAAGGCATTTGGTTTCCTGTGAATGGATCTAGGCATGTCCATGGATATAAGTAGAGAAGTCCTGGAATTCTCTTGATAATCTTCTTCGATGCTGTGCAATGATTGAGCTAAAGATCATACAGCAGGGCCAAGAAGGTGGACAAAAATGTTATTCTGTAATATAATTAACTCACTACCACAGCACATTGTGATGCTTGACATCAGCCACCTGGCACACAATGCAAACTGCCTTATTGGGCGTATGTGTAAAAATTAAAAGGAGGGTTGCTATTGGCAACTCCCAAGTTCAGTCCTTAACCCTTCCAAGGGTTATATATTTTTTTTCTACGTGTTGTTTGAAACCGATGATCCTCTGATTGCAAAAAAGGCTTCACTGGCGCTGGTTGTGAAAATCTGCTTGCATTTCTCCCTGCCCCCCCTGTCGAAATGGTAAAAACAGAAATAAACTGTAAACTCACTTAGTGTGGTGTGGCTGAACCCTGAGTCTTTCCAAATTTGTTGGAAGGTATTTCCAAGTGAGATTTTTTTTTTTTTATACCAACGATATATAAAAATATATCTGCTGCGAAAAACTCTGCATTGGCCACTCAGCTCCATACAAGTTGCCCAGACTTCACCACGCAAGGGGTCATTAAAAGAGGACAGTGTATATTCTCCGACATATTTCACAAGCTTTGACTAGAGATCCAGAATCTATTGCAACTCTTCATCAATTCTTCCTCCTTTTAAGGAAGAAGTGACCCAGAATCACCTTATGGGGTGGTCAGTAAATAAGTTAGCAAATAAATAATAAATAAAAACAAATGGGGATCATTTTTAGAAATTCTTCAACTGAAAGCATTGGATTTAGACATGTGAGCAATAGAATATGGTATAAACAGATTAAACAGGGAATCCTTAGATGGGGCATGGGATCAAATAGAAAGAAAATAACGTGTGCCCAGAAGCGAAGCTCTTGTGGACATGAGGTTCCTCAGGTTTTGGAGTTCTGGGTTGTTGACCATAACTTTGTAGGTGCAGGTCACAGTGATGCAAGTTGTGAGATGCCCCGAGCCATGCCTAACAATACTAAGTGCTTATCACAGAACAGAATAGAATAGAATAGAATAGAATAGAATAGAATAGAATAGAATAGAATAGAAAATATGGAATGGAATAAAGAATGGAATGGAATGGAATGGAATGGAATAGAATAGAATAGAATAGAACAGAACAGAACAGAACAGAACAGAATAGAATAGAATAGAAAATATGGAATGGAATAGCATGTACTGGACTAGTCTAGAATAGAATAGATTAGAATGGAATAGATATTAGAACAGAACAGAACAGAACAGAATAGAAAATATGGAATGGAATAGCATGTACTGGACTAGTCTAGAATAGAATAGATTAGAATGGAATAGATATTAGAATAGAATAGAACAGAACAGAACAGAACAGAATAGAAAATATGGAATGGAATAGCATGTACTGGACTGGTCTAGAATAGAACAGAACAGAACAGAATAGAATAGAATAGAATAGAATGAGCTGGAAGAGATCTTGAGTTTTTTTTAGTCCCATACAATTTTAGATAAGTCTAGACTCATCTTAAAAACATCCAGTGATGGAGCTCCCATGATTTCTGGAGTCAAGCTCTTCCACTGATTATTTATCCTCACTGTTAGGAAGTTACACTGTGTAATTGGAATAAGGCTTCAGAGACCTGTGAGACCTCAAGGTTTTTGTGTGCCCGTTCCATCTCAAACTGATGGGAGCACAGCCGGACCACAGGCAACTTGTGGACATCAGCTGAGGGCATTTATGCCTCCGGATGCCATGTGTTTGGCGGTGGATGGGACGAATGTAATAGACCACAGATAAAACACCGTGCAATGGTTTTTCACATGGTACTTTCCTGTATGTTGGCATATGGCCTTCTCTGGTGGTCAGATTGCAATCACCAGGTCTTCTGTCCCTGGAGACAGTAATCTCCAGCCTCAAGGTGGTCAACTTGCAATGGGCATCTGTATAACAGGAAATCTCTTCTGCATATTCTCTTAGTCCAATATTTCTTTTTGGTGTTGCTACACAACCGTAGACATTCTCCCAAATGGATGTCCTGACTGCCCTCTGCTCATAGACATTCGACACCTCTTTTAAGCAGGAATTTCTTCTTTGCCACGGAGCAACAGGCAGAGGTGGTATTCAACTGGTTCCAACTGGTTCTGCAGAACCGGTAGAGGAAATTTTGAGAAGTTCGGAGAACCGGCCAATCTCACCTCTGAATGGCCCCACCCCCATCTATTCTCTGCCTCCCGAGTCCCAGCTGATTGGCTGGGTCTTCTTCTGTTGCCCTACACAGGAGAACGGAGCTGGAAAGCAGGTTAGTGGGGTGGGGAGGGAATGGAGATTTTGCAGTATCCTTCCCCTGCCATGCCCACCAAGCCACGCCCACCAAGCCACACCACGCCTACCAAGCCACACCCGTAGAACCATCCCTGAGCAACAGATAAGTAACCCAACCGTTTTAGTTTTAGCTGTTTGCAATATTTATAAGGCTACAGAAGCAAGTGTATTTCCTTTTATCTATTTATTCATTCGTTGGTTTATCTACATTTCTTTTTCAAAGATAAGCATGTGCCCCTGGGTTGCCACCCAGCATGCGCCCTAGGAGGCCAACAGCCAGTGAAATACAAAGTACAAAACTACAACCAGGAGCATCCAAAGTGAGTTAACTCGATAAGACACGGAAAACAAACCGACGACCCATCGAATGCACTACAGGGTATTTACAGTCAGCTTAACTAGTCATTTCATGGGTCCAAACGTCTGGAGGAGAGCTTTAGATCTGGATCACCCAAGAAGAAGTTTAACAAGAGGACTTTCCCTCAGATGAAGAGACCTTATCTCAAGTTGTTTCGGAGTTCAGATGCGGGAAAGGAAGAAGAGACAGCTTCTTCTGGAGGTCTTAAATTCACGGTGCTCGTTTGGGACAATACAGCATTCTGGATAACCTAGTCCTGAGCCGTGGAGAGGGCTACATTTCAGTGGTGCCCAAAAAAGGACCAATTGTCAAGGAAGCACATGTTCGTTTGGAGAACAGCTCATCTGAGAGGACCAGTGAAGGAATGGCAACAGATGGAACACTGTCCTTTTAGCCCGTTTTTCAAGATCACTTCCTCAGGTGCCCATCTACTGGCCTTTTATATCTTCCGGACATACCCAAGGTTTGGTCGTTTAGAAAGCTATTCACAGGCCAGGTTCATGCTCAAGCAGTCATGCAAAAAGAATGTGAGGAAAACAAAAACGGACTGATGTAGGTGCATGGAGATGAGTGGCCGGCGTTAGAAAATTGCCCCTGAGATGGAATCCCAGATGAACCTTAGCAACAGCCGCTTGAAATCAGTATATAGCCCAACAGTCTCAGGTTTGCATGTGTTTCAGAGAGAATGCCCCCTGTTCGTGTTCACGTGGAGTAAGTAAGGACTGCAAGGAAGAGAGAAAGTGGGAGCAAAAGGTGATAGGAACCTCTGATTCTATTGCTCCTCCGGGGAGCAAGCGAGTCAGTCCATGAATCGCGACAGCCGATCTGCACTTTGATGACGGAGCTTTTCGGTTTGAAGAAGAGGCAACTGAGTACCGATACGCGGCCAGAGAAAATGAAGAGGAGGCAGAGATGCGACAGAGAGAAAGCAAAACTCAGGTTGTGGGGTGTCTTTTGGGGATCCCTGAGCTCGGTTGGTTTCTTGCAGATGTTTCATTACCCAATTAGGGAACCTCATCGATTAGGTTACTTGAGTGACGCAGTGGCCTAGAGGTGGAACTCTTGCCTCACAATCAGGAGGCTGCGAGTTCGATCCTAGATAGAGACAGATATTTCTCGCTCTGGGCCAACAATGAGAATGTATCTGCTGAACAAAACTCCACATTGGCAACAGGAAGGGCATCCGGCCAGTAAACATCCTGCTAGCTCCATTCAGTTGCCCCGTCTCCACCCTGAAAGGGATTATGGGGTCGTTAAAGGAAGATGATTGATTAGGTTTGGTAATGAAACAACTTCAAGAAAGCAACCAAACTCAGAGAGCACCGAGGACCCCCACAGTTCAGCCCTGAGCTACAGATATTCTCCTCTATTTAAAACTCAGGTTGGGAGTCAAGTTTTGAATAATGAGTGTGTGATTCTTTCCATTATGACATTTGTATTGCTTTTTTTTTTCTTCAGTTGACTTGAAACCCCTTTGGAGTTTAAGCTAATATTAATCTTCCTTACGTCCTCAATTTTTAAAAAACGTTTAAGGCTCCTTGACTGGCTGGGGGTTGTAGATGAGAATCTGCAGCCTTCTAGATTTTTGATGGATTGTAGCTCAGTTTTGTAGTTCCTCACCAACAGTCATGCAAGCCAAAGTTGCTACAACAAATGGTTGAGGTGCACCTGGAGACCTAGAACTTCTTCACTCTTGCGGTAGCATAATAGTGCAAAGAATTAGTGCCTTTCCTTGGATAGACATTCGGAGAACCGTTAGAGGACATTGAATTGGGGACCTCAAAGTTGGAGTATCAAATGCTGCAGTCAAACAGCCTGGGTGAGAATGCTTGACTAAAGAGAACTTGATCTAACACAGGCACATAGGTTTTTTTCTCTGTTCTTATGACTGTCATTATTTATTTCTTGACCATAATGTTAGTGAGACATATAGCTTTTCAAGGATTTCTCAAATCACATCAGTTGGAAAAAATCATGGAGTTCATCTAATTGTGCAACGGTCCCAAGTTGTGTTTGTGCCAGATGCGTGGACCAACTCCCAGAATTGACAGCTGTGGCTATCATGTCTGGGGAATTTTTGGAATGGAAGTCCAATATCCAAGGTTGCCAAGTTTCAACCAGGCGTGATTAAGATGAACTGTTGCTGAAGGCATCATGTGTGCAAATGCTTTGTACATTTGCATAATGCAATTGTATAAGCTTTCTAAGATCAAAGACAACTGATACGGAATAATTGATTTCCTATGTTTGCATTTGATGCTTCCTCAGGGTTAGCTTAACCAAAGTTTGGTCAATTATGGTCTAAATTCTAAAGGTGTTTATGGGCCCTCCTGAGCATGATTATGTTAACAACAGTACAAACATTATTCTTTGTGTTGAGCCCGAGTTCCACCAGTTGGCCACTTGAATTAACAAACTGTTGGAGGCAACTAATCGTTTTATCGAGGGAGTAGATCGATGCATCTTGGGTGGGTGAGAGTTATTCACACGACATGCTCAGCTCAGAGGTGGTGATGCAAAAATGCCTCTGTAACTACAGAGGATATCCTGGGCTTTTGTTCTAGTGCGTGTCCATCAGCTGTTGCATTTTTGTGTTGGGTAGAAAGTTGGAACAGCTAAAAGTGAGATAGCGAGAGACTGGAGGCTGGAAAAGACTAGCTACAGGAGATACGAGCTCTTATTCACCTGGTTCACGATCCCACTTTTGTCAAATGGTTGTGCGATTTGAGCTTTAAAAAAAAAAAGCAAAAAGGAGGGAATTTCCCCTTGAAACCTACGCAGGCTCCGTTTATGATCAGAAGACACCAAGATAACCCAGTTTTGCTTTTTCTGTTTTGCTGTAGCATACAGTGAGTCAGGAGGACTTGATGGAGAAAGGAGAAAGGAGATACTTACTGCATCTTCTTGAGACTGCCATATGGCTCTTGTTGCTTTGAATAAGTTGTATCATTCTACTCCACTTCTACTTCCTAATGGACACGAGCATGGAAGAATAACAACAGGAGCTATCAGCCACTGCTGCTGTATGGCCCAGTTCATCTCTGTAGACATGCAGAAACCTCCATGGCTTCTTCCAGAATGAAATCTCTACCTCACAATTCTGTATGTGCACAGTAAATTCGAAAGATGTTTAGGGTCCTCCTCACCACAATGATTCTTAACAATACTACACATGTTATCTGTTGTGTTGAACCTGAGTTCTTCCAATGGGGCACTTGAATGAGCAAACTATTGAGTTCCATCAAGAAAACGTTTCATCGGGAGAGTAGATCGATGCACCTTGGGTGGGTGAAAGTTTTGAGTTTGATTAGGGTTACCCAACTGATCTAATATGGCTGGGATCATCTTGGCCACCCAAGCTTGGATCAGGTTTTATTTATCCTGATCGTTCTTGCCCAGGGATTTTCTTGGTGTGAAGATCATTTCCAGTAGCGGCTGCCTTTCATTGGGATGCAGGGACAAGTCATTGTTTTTGGGAATGTGATTAAGGCCTTCACCTTTCAGAGTCTGGACGCTGCACCTTCTCAAGAGGGTCACCAGGATTGCTTTCATCATGACCATCGCAATGAACTTCCCAACGCAGCCGCGGGGACCAAAGCCGAAGGGCTGAAAGTAACGATAGGGGACCTACATTAAAAAAACAAAAAACAAATTGGCTTATTAACCATTTATTCACTTCCTTTTTAGGCCACTCAGTTTGCACGATGAGAGTCATCAAAACGTAACATTGGTAGTCCTCAAATTACAACCACAACTGGGACCAAAATTTCCATTGCTAAGCAAGGCAGTTGCTAAGTGAGTCATGCTCAATTTTACGACCTGGTCCTATATTTTTCTTTTTGGGATGGAGTTCCACCCCATTTTGTGAGAAGGCAGAGAATTAGATGTAGCTAATCCTTGACTTACAACAGTTCATCCCATGATGGTTCCATGTTACAACAGGATGAAAAAGATGATTGATGACCATTTTTCACACTTACGACCGTTGCAGCATTCCCATGGCCACATGATCAAAATTCAGTTGCCTGGCAACTGATTCTGTTGTGGTTAGCAACAGGTGCGGATGGCTGAGGAGAGTGAGGACTCAGATGAGGGGCCAGGACCATTAGGGAGTGGACTGCTGCCTTCAGAGATTGTGGGGGCTGGCAGCAGTGATGAGGAGGATCCCGAGGAGCCTTTGCCAAGTGCGCATATATTCAGGATTGCTCGCAGGAAAGAGCAGTTACAACAGCATGGGCGACTCAGGAGTAAGGCTGCAAGGTAATGGCCCCTCCTTCAAGAAGATAAAAGCCAGCTGTGAAGCAAACGTTCTTTGCAGGAAGCAAAGACGTTTTGAAACTCAGCCTCGTGGACGTTACAGTATTTTATATTGGTATTTGAAAACTCTTGGGTTGTGAAATATTTCTTATCTGTGATTCTTGGCAGTCTCGCACAGTTTTGGCGAGGTTTGTGCTTATCAAAGTTAATTAGTTTGCAACAGCCTTTTAACCGGGGATTCGTAAGACTCATTAAAAGGTTTCTGTTCCCTTTGTTTATTGTTTGTCTTATTGGGAAAGGGTTTGGGTCAGAACAGATTTGTATTTATGAACGTTGCAGTGTCCCAGAGTTATTTGATCACTCTTTGAAACCTTGGGACAAACGAAGTCAGTTGGGGAAGCCGGAGCCAATTAACTACCATGTTACTAACTCCCCAAATGTAGTGATTCATTAAACAAGGGTGTCAAGAAACTTCATAAAATGGGGCAAAACTCATGGGGCAAATGGACTCTTTTAGCAACAGAAATGTTGGCCTCAGTTGCGTTTCCTGAGTCAAGGACTACCTGCGGTGTGTGAACAAAGAGCCTCCCTCTCTTGCGTCTGAGTGCTTACCCACAATGTGTTTGTGTCGAGTTGTATTTCCTAAACAAAACACGAAGCGATGTTTAGAGCCTGAGAAAATACCTACGCTCTTTTTGAAATTGTCAAGGGAGAATTCGTTGGGCTTCGGGAAGAATTCCAGCTTATGCATGCGCCCGATGTTCAGGATAATGTTGGTCCCTTCCTTCACACGATAGCCATCAATCACATCATCCTGCAAGGCTTTGCGCATGACCAGGTCCACCACAGGTTGGTATCTCATGCTCTCCAAGATGAAGTTCTCAACGACTTTGAGCTTCCCCATGTCGTCCGTTTGGATGTCCCTGTCACCTTGGGAGAAGGAAGCAGGACGAAGCAGGTGAGATCTGTGTGGAGATCTTTCTTAAGGAATGGTTGGAAGATGTTGGCATTGATTGCTGTTTGTTTCATTGAGAACACTCCCGCTAACACTGCAGGACAAGCTATTAGTATATAAATAGATAACAGATTCCATCCCCTTCTAGCATTGATGATGTTATTTAGTTGGGTAATAAAATGTCTGCAAGAAAGCCAACAAGTTCAGAGAGCTTCAGGGACCCCACCGTTTTCCTCCTCCTCCTTCTGCCTCTGCCCTCTCCTCCTCCTCCTCCTCCCAAGTCCCACCCTCTTCTAGCACTGATGATATTATCTAATTGGGTAATGAAATATCTGTAAGAAAATCACCAAGTTCAGAGGTATCAGGGGCCCACAGTTCAGCCCTGAGCTACAAATAGTCTCTTATATTAACATCTGCATTGTTTTGGATATAGGTAAATATCTATCATCTGTCTGTCTGTCTGTCTATCCGTCCATCCATCCATCCATCCATCCATCCATCCATCCATCCATCCATCTCCATCTCCATCTCCATCTCTCTCTCCATCCATCCATCCATCCATCCATCCATCCATCGATCCATCCATGCATCCATCCATGCATCCATCCATCCATCCATCCATCCATGCATCCATCCATCCATCCATGCATCCATCCATCCATCCATCCATCCATCCATCCATCCATCCATCCATCCATCCATCTCCATCTCCATCTCTCTCTCCATCCATCCATCCATCCATCCATCGATCCATCCATGCATCCATCTCCATCTCCATCTCCATCTCCATCTCCATCTCCATCTCCATCTCCATCTCTCTCTCCATCCATCCATCCATCCATCCATCCATCCCATCTCCATCTCCATCTCTCTCTCTCCATCCATCCATCCATCCATCCATCTCCATCTCCATCTCTCTCTACATCCATCCATGCATCCATCCATGCATCTATCTATCCATCCATCCATCCATCCATCCATCCATCCATCCATCCATCTCCATCTCCATCTCTCTCTCCATCTCTCTCTCCATCCACCCACCCACCCATCCATCCATCCATCCATCCATCCATCCATCCATCCATCCATCCATCCATCCATCCATCCATCCATCCATCCATCTATCTATCTATCTATCTATCTATCTATCTATCTATCTATCTATCTATCTATCTATCTATCCATCCATCCATCCATCCATCTCCATATCTGTCTGTCTGTCTGTCCATCTATCTGTCCATCTGTCCATCTATCCTATCCTATCCTATCCTATCCTATCCTATCCTATCCTATCCTATCCTATCCTATCCTATCCTAACCTAACCTAACCTAACCTAACCTAACCTAACCAAACCTAACCTAACCTAATCTCTCTCTATCGTATCTCTCTCTCTCTCTAGTATCTATCTGTCTGTCTGTCTGTTTATTATGCCACCCATCTTCCCAACAAGGTGACTCTGGATGGCCTCCAAGTAATAAAACAAGTAAAACAATAATAACTAAAACATTCAGCTGTGCAGATTAAAAGATTGTTAAAATGGAAGCTACTTCAAGGAGGTGTGTATTTCCTTGAGAGCCGGAGTCACCAGATACGTACCCATCACCGTGTCTATTTCCTTCATCATGGCCTCTTCCACCTGAGGGTGCTCTGCAATCAGCACCAGCATGAAGAAGAGGGTCACGGCCAGCGTATCGGGGGCAGCGATGAGCATCTCCAGGACACACTGGTTCACGTTTTCGCCAGTCAGCTCACCGCGGTCCTGCAAAAATTGAAGCAGGCAGGACTGTGTGTGTCAGTCTTAAGTTTATTGAACTCCGGTGGAGAAGTGGTTAGCCTGTAGCACTGCAGGCTACTTCTGCTGCCTGCTGGCTGCCTGCAGTTTGGCAGTTCGAGTCTCATCAGTGCATGGTGGACTCAGCCTTCCATCCTTCCGAGGTCAGTAAAATGAGGACCCAGATTGTCGGGGGCAACAGGCTGACTCTGTAAACTGCTTAGAGAGGGCTGGAAAGCACTGTGAAGTGGTATATAAGTCTTAAGTGCTGTTGCTATTGCTACACTAGACTCCCGTTAGTGCAATGTGATGTTGTAATGTTGGAAAGCTGAACCCAGTAGAGCAATTTGTCTTGCAATGGAAACAATAGGCCAGAGATGACCAACCTTGATTACTTCAAGGCTTGTGGACTTCAACTCCCAGAATTCCCCAGCCAGCATGGCTGGCTGGGGAATTCTGGGAGTTGAAGTTCACAGATCTTAAAGTGGCCAAGACTAGACCCCCCTACTATAGGCAGTCTCAGAATCAATCATGGTACCTCCAGTTAAAAGGATCAGGTACAAGATCGTATGAAATAGTTCTACTTAATCTACGCTGGCACTACGGAAGACAGGCTAGTCTTCAAGTTGCCACAATAATGGACCCTGCCCATCACATCTGTAACTCACAAGGGTTGTAAAACTGAATTTCAAGACTTTTTCGGCAGGGGTTGTTAAGTGATTCATCACGCTCGTTAAGCGAATCTGAAATCTTGAAGTGAAGTGAGTGTGCTTTCGCTGAAAGCCAGGGGTAAAATGCCATTTTGGGGGGGTGGGGGGTGGGGCAAAAATGGCATAAAAATCAGTCACATGACTGCGGGACACTGCAAACCAACCACTGTAAATGTGGCCATCTTTCCGAATGCCTGAAGTGTCACATGACCTCAGGGGCGGGGCTGACCACCCGAACTTCAAATCCAGGTGGTAAGCAACCCCCAGGTAGGCCTGTCAGAACTTCAAACAGTTGCCAGGCAACCGGTCATAAGTCATAAGTCAAGAACTACTTTTTGCCTCGTAGAAAAAGTTGATAAAATATCAACGTCCCTCCTGATTTCTGTTATTGTTCCCTAGTGTTGGAAAGATAGAAAATATGATCCAGATTACCTGGGCAAAAATCAAGTCTGAAGCAAAATCCATGTGTTCCTCTAGCTTATCAGTGGTGAAGAGCTTCTGTCGTTTCTGTTCAATTAAGGCCTCGATGCTTTCTTTCAGATCTTTCCTGAAAAAAGGAGAAATCCTTTCGGTGCATCGCTAAATAACGTTGAATGTTCTGCTTCATCCCTTCATCCGGCAATGAGGCCGTATTGTGGAAAAATATTCCCGGAACAGTGATGGGATTTAACATTCTTTACTACCGCTTCTGTGGGCGTGGCTTGGTGGGCGTGGCAGGGGAAGGAGACTGTAAAATCTCCAGTCAGAGGTGGGATTTGCTGGTTCTCCGAACGACTCAAAATTTCTGCTACCGGTTCTCCAGAACTGGTCAGAACCTGCTGAAGGCTACCTCTGAGGGTTACTGTAAAATCTCCATTCCCACCCCACTCCTGGGGAAAGGTTATTGCAAAATCCCCATTTCCTCCCCACCCACTAACCTGCTTTCCAGCTCTGTTCTCCTGTGCAGGGCAACCAAAGAAGACCTAGCCGATCAGCTGAGACTTGGCAGGCGGAGAATAGATGGGGTTCGCGGGGCCCAGTGGGAGGCGGTATTTGCCGGTTCTCCGAACGACTCAAAATTTCCGCTACCAGTTCTCCAGAACTGGTCAGAACCGGCTGAATACCACCTCTGGCTCAGAAATATATATATTTATTATGGATATTTTCCCCTCTTGAGTTCACACATTAATATTGAAACAGGACAATGTGAAAGAATAAGTTGTGAACGTAAGAAATGGAATGAAATCGGTACGCAAAGGTGCTTATTTTTTCTTCAAAAGGCAACTGGATTGTTTTTTTTCCTTTGAGGAAAAAGAACTAAATGCTCATCCAAGAAACTTCATCAATTGGTGATGATGGAGGAAATGGAAGGGTAGATACTGACAGTTGAGAGTGGATCAGAGGTAGCGGTGGTAGGATACGGAAGGGTTGCATTTCTTCGTGGTCATCTAGTCGTTAGCCTCTCTTGACTTGAATCAGTTGATTCAGGTGACCCTGAGGTCAAGAGAGAGCTAACAACCAGATGACCGTAAAGTAATACGATCCTTCCATTCCTCCCCTCCACCATCCTGCCTCAACTGTCAATATCTATCCTTCCATTTCCTCTGCCATCAAATTGGAGAAGTTTCTTGGATGAGAAATGAAACGTTTTGTTCAGAGGTAGGTATTCAGCCGTTTCTGGTCAGTTCTGGAGAACCGGTAGCGGAAATTTTGAGTAGTTCAGAGAACCGGCAAATATCACCTCTGACTGGCTCCGCCCCCATCTCTTCTCTGCCTCCCATTGAGTCCTAGCTGATTGGTTGGGTTCTTTGGGGGCCCTGCAGAGGAGAACGGAGCTGTAAAGCAGGTTAGTGGGGTGAGAAAGGAATGAGGATTTTGCAGTATTCTTCCCCTGTCACGCCCACCAAGGCACGCTCACCAAGCCACGCCCACAGAGCCAGTAGTAAAAAAAATTGAATCCCACCACTGATTTTGTTGTCTCAAAAGTCCTTTTTTTGGGAGGACAACCATGACCTGGACGACTGAGAATCTCCATAGAAATGTTTTGTTCTTCCTCAGGGGAAGAAGTCCAGTTGCCCTTTGAAAAAGCAACCTTGAGACAACTATAACCTGGACGACTGAGAATATAACTATCCACAGATAATATAACTATTATTAAGTGTTGGACCTGATGATTCTTGACTCTTGACGAATGTATCTTTTCTTTGATGTACACGGACAGGGCATTTGCACCAAAACAAATTCCTTGGGTGTCCAATCACACTTGGCCAATAAAGAATTCAATGATCTATGAGTCTTCCTTTTCTATCGCTGGAGTGACAAGATCTATAGCAGGGGTGTCAAACTCAAGGCCCGGGGGCTGGATCCAGCCCATGGGGTGCTTGGATCTGGCCTGCAGGACCACCTTGGAAATTGCGAAGGACTGGACTGTGGGGCCAGTGAAAACAGCCCTTTTCAGCCACGATAGCCTCCTGCAACCCTTGGCCAGCCATCCCAAGCTCCGTTTTCTCTGGCAGAGGGCTGGCAAAAGGATCCCCTCACCACAGATGCCCCCAACACGAGTGATGTCGAACTGGCCACGCCCTCCCCGGCCACCCCTACCCACCCCCCTGATGTCACACACAACTGTGATGCGGCCCTCAAGGAAATCCAGTTTGACACCCCGGATCTCTAGGCATCCTGATCCACGAATGCAGACGTGCGACTTACGCAGACTTCTCGTACTTCTTGTAGAACCAGGAGAACTTAAAGAAAATGTCAGGTTTCAGGAGAAGAGCTTGCCAAGCATCAAAGTAGTTCTGGATTTTGAGCACAATGGCATGTCCTGAAAGTACAAGAGCGAGATATTTCCTGAGCCCAGATTATGAGTCCAAGTTTGAAAAAGAACAGTAATGTTATATTGATCCAGTCTATATGGTTGCGCTCCAGACTTTTATTTTTTTTGTCTATCATGACAATTGTTTTTGCCAATCCTGGCCATCTTTTCCAAGGTTTACAAAGAAATTTGACACCAAAGAAGTCTCTTGCAGGCCAGAAGCTATCTCAGGAGCAACCACTATCCATACATCCTAAAACAGAATGATTCCTCCTCCGATCTATTTTTTTGTTTTTTGGACTTTCCCAAAAAGCACCCTGTATTCATTGCATACTCAATGAATGTCCTGCTACTTTTGTCTTCTGAAGTTTTGGTTAAAGAAGCCTTCAGAGGACCCTGTGAGAAAATATGACATGTATATTACCATCAAGAGGTATGCCGAGAAAAAGCTTGTTGGAAGTGTCCAGCATGATGCATCTCATAAGGTTCAGGGTGTTGACATGTTCCAACTCGGTGGTCTGTTTCTCCAACAGGTCTAGATGTGCAATTGTTGATTCGACACAGATGGCTATCATCCGTACAAGACGCGGTCCAGAAAGGGCTGAAATTTTACAATTGTCTTGATTATTTTTCTCTCTCTGGCTTTCTATTTACAAAGTCTGCACTACTATTACTATTGCTCTTCTCATCACTCCTTATCACCCATCCCCCTCCCACTTGTGACTGTATGACTGCAACTTTGTCGCTTGTATCCTTACAATTTATATGGACTGTTTCCTAGTATGATTTGATTGCTTATTGTACCCTATGGCTGTCTAAGTGTTGTACCTGATGATTCTTGACTCTTGATGAATGTATCCTTTCTTTTATGTACACTGAGAGCATTTGCACCAAGACAAATTCCTTCTGAGTCCAAGCACCCATGGCCAATAAAGAATTCTATTCTTATTCTGCATTCTCTTCTCATAATCACTTCTCTTATTCTGTTGTTCTATTCTGTTCTATTCCATTAATTATTCTATTCCATTAACTATTCCATTCCATTCCATTCCATTCCATTCCATTCTATTCTATTCTATTCTATTCTATTCTATTCTATTCTATTTATAGAAAGATAGATTTGCTGCTTGTGGTTAACTGACACTCAACGGGTGACAAGAGATTGCTGCTTGGGTGAGGAAAAAGGACATATTTTCATCCCTAATAGAACAATCTTGGTATGCAATGGGATTTTAAATCAAAAATAATAAAACGGGCATATTTGAGCAGTCCTTGTTGCTCTCTGAGCTTGGTTGTTTTCTTGTAGGCATTTCATTACCCAGCTAGATAACACCATCAGTGCTAGAAGGGAGGGAGGTCTGAGATAACCCTTTTAGCACCGAGGATGCTGGGTAATGAAACGTTTGCAAGAAAACAACCAAATTCAGAGACTACAGTTCAACCCTGAGCTACAAATATTCTCTTCTAGTCATACAAACATGTCTACCTACAAACAGGCCAGCTAATTATCATCTAATTATACAGCCTTGCTTTAATTACAAGAAGAAAGAAAAGCTGCTGTGTCCCATTGAGTATCTTGAAGACCTGTTATGCTTGAATCAGGAACTGGTCTCTCCTTCCTTATAAAACAAAACAAAAAAAATTAGATTTTTGTCCTGCAGTCCAGGTCTAACTTGCTGCTATTTCACTTTACCTAATGGTAAAACTAACCATGCTCCAAAGTCTATCTATCCGGTTTGCTTCAACCCTATAATATTCTCTCTCTTTCTTATTCTCCTTATACACTTTGGTTTAGAAACACATCCGAAGGCAGAGTTACAGTGGGAAGACCCAACTCGATATATTTACCCTTTGTGAAATATGGACGGATCTCTTTCCAGAGAGTTGGATTATTGTTGAAAATGATGCCATTTTCATGCATGCCAATGCACTGCAAACCAGGCTTGCTGCCAAACCGAGAACTGTAATGTCCATGTTTCATGATGTGGAACATGCTTGATGATCTAGATGTTGGAAAAAATGGAAGAAGAAGAAGAAGAAGGAGAAGAAGGAGAAGAAGAAGAAGAAGAAGAAGAAGAAGAAGAAGAAGAAGAAGAAGAAGAAGAAGAAGAAGAAGAAGAAGAAGAAGAAGAAGAAGAAGAAGAAGAAGAAGAAGAAGAAGAAGAGAAGAGGAGGGAGGAGGAGGAGGAGGAGGAGGAGGAGGGAGGAGGAGGAGGAGGAGGAGGAGGAGGAGGAGGAGGAGGAGGAGGAGGAGGAAGAAGAAGAAGAGGAAGAAGAAGAAGAATGAGAGGAGGAGAAGGAGAAAGAAGAAGAAGAAGGAGGAGGAGGAGGAGGAGGAGGAGAGGAGGAAGACTTTTCATCAAATTCTGCCTAGGGTTAAAGTTATGCCATACTTAGATCAACTCAAATGGTAGAAGAGAAATGTGGAAGCTTGCGAGAATTCTGTTCCTGACGACTGTGCAGCCTCTCATTAATGTATTGTTTTAATGGGCTGGATTTTTCTAGCAACATAATATAAAGCACACTTATCAGGCTCTACTGACATCCAGTGTCTGGGGCAAAAGTCAGATCTTCAAGGCTTTCAGAAGATCAGCAGGACTTGAAGCCCATCTTGTTCAAGAGGATAGGAGCCATCATGGGGAAGTCATAACTCCTGAGTCCCACCTAGAGGGATAGCAGTAGCACTTAGACTTAGATACCGCTTCATAGTGCTTTACAGCCCTCTCTAAGCTGTTTATAGACTCAGCCTCTTGCCCCCAACAATCTGGGTCTGACCTCAGAAAGATGGAAGGCTGAGTCAACCTTGAGCTGGTCAGGATCAAACTGCTGGCAATTGGCAGAGTTAGCCTGCAATACTGCATTTTAAACCACTGTGCCACCACAGTTTCGTCTACAGAGGTTACCCAGGGCACGCTCACACCATCAGACCTTGTGTGAAGGGCAGAAACATCCAGAAGTAGATGATGCCCCAAGTTAGTTGGCCTCACACCATGTAGGGCTTTAGATGCTCAAATTTAGATCCTCAAATTGCAACCAATAGTTTACCCAGAGCTAATTCAGGGCCAGTTTTTTAAAAAATTCTTTTCAAGGACAACCCTGAAAAACCACATCTCAACGAGGTTGTCTACCTCCCAATAAGGGTCTCTTGGCTAAACCTGCCACCTGCTTCCTTCTCCAACTTGCGTGGATTGTCACTGTCCACCAAGAGTAGGTCACGGAGAAGGAAGGGAATGAAAACGGCAATATACCCGACTCTTTTGCTGTGCTCCGATGAGCTAGAAAATTGGCTTCTTGCTATCCGTGTTTGAACAGCTGCAGAACTGAATTCCCTTTAGAGGGCGATAGAAGCTTAAAAAATGTCAGTGCCATCATTTAAGCAGAAAACATAAAACCCAGCAGTTTAATTTTTAGGTGAGGGTGGAAATTAAGGGATGGAGAGTGCGGTTTTCATTCTACGGTCAGTTCAACCGAGTGAGCAAGATAAAGATCTAAGCTGAAGGATCTCCCAGGCTTTGTTGCCCCTTTGGCCTCCGTATTGATAGAGAAGAAAGATT